>NC_042976.1:48226924-48838424 GCF_901001165.1 Salmo trutta
CCCAGAAATGTTCCAAGTGCACAAAAAGCTTATGTGCACAAACAAATGAGTTTACAGTGCTTTCAGAAAGTATTCAGACCACTTGACATTTTCCACATTTTGTTAAGTTACAGCCTTATTAAAAAAATAAAAAATCCACACAATACCCCATATTGACAAAGCAAAAACAGGTTTTAGACATTTTTGCAAATGTATTAAAAATACAAACCTGAAATCTCACATTTACATAAGTATTCAGACCCTTTACTCAGTACTTTGTTGAAGCACCTCTGACAGTGATTAAAGCCTTGAGTCTTCTTGGGTATGACGCTATAAGCTTGGCAAACCTGTATTTGGGGAGTTTCTCCCATTCTTCTCTGCAGATATTCTCAAGCTATATCAGGTGGAATGGGGAGTGTTGCTGCACAGCTATTTTCAGGTCTCTCCAAAGATGTTCAACCGGGTTCAAGTCCGGGCTCTGGCTGGGCCACTCAAGGACATTCAGACACTTCTCCCGAAGCCACTCCTGTGTTGTCTTGGCTGTGTGCTTAGGGTCATTGTCCTGTTAGAAGGGGAACCTTCACCCCAGTCTGAGGTCCTGAGCGCTCTGGAGCAGGCTTTCATCAAGGATATCTCTGTACTTTGCTTCGTTCATCTTTCCAAAGATCCTGATGAGTCTCCTAGTCCCTGCCACTGAAAAACATCCCCACAGCATGATGCTGCCGACACCATGCTTCACCGCAGGGATGGTGCCATTTTTCCTCCAGACGTGACGGTTGGAATTCAGGCCAAAGAATTCAATCTTGGTTTCATCAAACCAAATAATCTTGTTTGTTTCTCATGGTCTGAGAATCTTTAGGTGCCTTTTGGCAAACTCCAAGCAGGCTGTAATGTGCCTTTTACTGAGGAGTGTCTTCCTTCTGGCCACTCTACCAAAAAGGCCTGACTATTGGAGTACTGCAGAGATGGTTGTCCTTCTGGAAGGTTCTTCCATCTCCACAGAGAAACTCTGGACCTCTGTAAGAGTGACTATCGGGTTCATGGTCACCTCCCTGACCAAGGCCCTTCTCGCCCGATTGCTCAGTTTAGCCGGGCGGCCAGCACTAGGAAGAAGTGGTTTGGTGGTTCCAAACTTCTTCCATTTTAGAATGATGGAGGCCACTGTTCTTGGGGACCTTCAATGCTGCAGACATTTTTTTGGTGCCCTTCCTCAGATCTGTGCCTCTACACAATCCTGTCTCGGCACTCTATGGATAATTCCTTCAAACTCACGCTTGGGTTTTGCTCTGACATGCACTGTCAACTGTGGGACCTTATATAGACAGGTGTGTGCCTTTCCAAATAAATCATGTCCAATCAATTGAATTTATCACAGGTGGGCTCCAATCAAGTTGTAAAAACAGCTTGGAGGATCAATGGAAACAGGATGCACCTGAAGTCAATTTCGAGTCCCATAGCAAAGGGTCTGAATACTTATGTAAATAAGGTATTTCTGTTTATTTTTTATGATTTTGCCAACATTTCTAAAAACCTGTTTTCACTTTGTCACTGTAGATTGATGAGGAAAACAATTTAATCAATTTTAGAATAAGTCTGTAATTTAACAAAATGTGGAAAAGTCAAGGGGTCTGGTCTGTATTAAGTATGAATGCACAGTACATCCCTGTTAGTGATCATTTTTCCTTAACCAAGACAATCCATCCATCTGAAAGGTGTGGCATATGAAGAAGCTGATTAACCAGCATGATCATTACACAGATGCGCCTTGTGCTGGGGGCAATAAAAGGCCACTCTAAAATGTGCAGTTTTGTCATACAACACAATGCCACAGAGGGGAGCGTGCAATTGGCACTCTGACTGCAAGAATGTCTACCAGAGCTTTTACCACAGCATTGAATGTTAATTTCTCTACCATAAGCCGCCTCCAAAGTAATTTTAAAGAATTTGACAGTACGTCCAACATGTCTCCCAACCGCAGACCACGTGTAACCATGCCAGCCCAGGACCTCCACATCTGACTTTGTCACCTGCAGGATCAACTGAGACCAGCCACCTGGACAGCTGATGAAACTGGATTTGCACAACCAAAAGATTTCTGCACAAATTATCAGAAATCATCTTGCGGAAGCTCATCTGCGTGCTCGTCGTCCTCACCAGGGTCTTGACCTGACTGCAGTTAGGCGTCGTAACCGACTTCAGTGGGAAAAATGCTCACCTTCCATGGCCACTGGCACGCTGGAGAAGTGCGCTCCCGGATTCAACTGTACCGGGCATATGGCAAACAGCGTGTATCAAATCAAATCAAATTTTATTGGTCACATACACATGGTTAACAGATGTTAATGCAAGTGTAGTGAAATGCTTGTGCTTCTAGTTCCAACAATGCAGAACTATCTAACAAGTAATCTAACAAATTCACAACAACTACCTTAAACACACAAATGTAAAAGGGATGAATAAGAATATGTACATATAAACATATGGATGAGCGATGGCCGTGCGGCATAGACAAGATGCAGTAGATGGTATAGAATACAGAATAAACATTAACTTTTTTGGGATAGGGGGCAGTATTTTCACGGCCGGATAAAAAATGTACCCGATTTAATCTGGTTACTACTCCTGCCCAGAAACTAGAATATGCATATAATTAGTAGATTTGGATAGAAAACACTCTAAAGTTTCTAAAACTGTTTGAATGGTGTCTGTGAGTATAACAGAACTCATATGGCAGGCCAAAACCTGAGAAGATTCCATACAGGAAGTGCCCTGTCTGACCATTTGTTGTCCTTCTGTTGCATCTCTATCGACATTACAGCATCTGTGCTGTAACGTGAGACTTTATAAGGCTTCCATTGGCTCTCTAAATCCGCCAGAAAGTGGAATGGGGTGTCTGCTGTCTCTGGGCAAAGTACAGCAGCTCTGTTTGTAAGTGGTAAGCCTGGGGACAGTGAGACTGGAGATGCGCTTGCAATAGACTTCTCAATTATTTTCTTTTAGCCTTTGAATGAATACAACATTGCCCGTTTGGAATATTATTGCTATTTTATGAGAAAAATAGCATAAAAATTGATTTTAAACAGCATTTGATATGCTTCTAAGTACGGTAATGGAATATTTTGAATTTTTTTGTCACGAAATGCGCTCGCGCGTCACCCTTCGGATAGTGACCTGAACGCACGAACAAAACGGCGGTATTTGGATATAACTATGGATTATTTGGAACCAAAACAACATTTGTTGTTGAAGTAGAAGTCCTGGGAGTGCATTCTGACGAAGAACAGCAAAGGTAATCCAATTTTTTTAATAGTAATTCTGAGTTTAGTGAGCCCCAAACTTGGTGGGTGTCAAATTAGCTAGCCTGTGATGGCCGAGCTATGTACTCAGAATATTGCAAAATGTGCTTTCGCCGAAAAGCTATTTTAAAATCGGACATAGCGAGTGCATAAAGGAGTTCTGTATCTATAATTCTTAAAATAATTGTTATGTATTTTGTCAACGTTTATCATGAGTAATTTAGTAAATTCACCGGAAGTTTTTGGTGGGTATGCTAGTTCTGAACATCACATGCTAATGTAAAAAGCTGGTTTTTGATATAAATATGAACTTGATTGAACAAAACATGCATGTATTGTATAACATAATGTCCTAGGAGTTTCATCTGATGAAGATCATCAAAGGTTAGTGCTGCATTTAGCTGTGGTTTGGGTTTATGTGACATATATGCTTGCTTGTAATACATTACAACGGAACGATTTGATTAGTGTAACGTTAGCTAGCTACATAGTTGTCTTTGTATCAAAGATAAAGGTAAACACAGCCACTGCTAGCTAGCCAACTCTACCAGCTACCAGTACTGTATCATTTTTAGTCAATAAGATTTTTGCAACGTAAGCCTTCGAGTTGTGTAGTCCACTTGTGTAGCTAGCAGGACTGACTTTGTGTTAGCTAGCCAACGTTTAATTACTTCTGCGTTATGAAAGGAACTAGACACGGACACGAATGATCCATTGGTAGTTTGTTGTAACCAAGTATTGGTGCTAACCGTGTGTTATTGGATGCTAGCATGCTAGTTAGCTACGGCGTCATAAGACACGGTGCACTGGGTGGGTTTCACGGAAGAATACTGTACCAAGTTATCTAGCTGAATAAAGTAAGTTTGAGCCTATTCCTGGAAACATTGAACCACTGTAGTTTACATAAATTATAATTTCTAAGTGGAAGTTGGAATAGTTATATTTGAATGTTTCAGCGAATGGTTAGCGAGGGAGGCCCTCCTCTCTCGCTTCCCCAGTTGTTTAGTTAAATTTCATTCCAATCTCCTTTGCATTAGCGTAGCCTCTCCTGTAGCCTGTCAACTATGTGTCTGTCTATCCCTGTTCTCTCCTGTCTGCACAGGCCACACAAACGCTTCACACCGCATGGCCGCTGCCACTCTAACCTGGTGGTCCCAGCGTGCACGACCCACGTGGAGTTCCAGGTCTCCGGCAGCCTCTGGAACTGCCGGTCTGCGGCCAACAAGGTAGAGTTCATCTCAGCCTATGCTACCCTCCAGTCCCTCGACATCTTGGCGCTGACGGAAACATGGATTACCACAGAAAACACTGCTACTCCTACTGCTCTGTCCTCGTCTGACCACGTGTTCTCGCATACCCCGAGAGCATCTGGTCAGCGGGGTGGCGGGACTAGAATCCTCATCTCTCCCAAGTGGACATTCTCTCATCTCCCAAGTGGACATTCTCTCTTTCTCATTTTGAAAAGAAGGTTGAAAAGAAGGTCGACGACATCCAATCCTCGTTTGTTAACCTCTCTGGGCCAGTGGGACGCTTGCGTCCCACCTACTCAACAGCCAGTGTAATCCCGTGGCGCGATATTCAAATACCTTAGAAATGCTATTACATCAATTTCACACCATTTTAAAGACAAGACTCTCGTTAATCTAACCACACTGTCCGATTTCAAAAAGGCTTTACAACGAAAGCAAAACATTAGATTATGTCAGCAGAGTACCCAGCCAGAAATAATCAGACACCCATTTTTCAAGCTAGCATATAATGTCACATGAACCCAAACCACAGCTAAATGCAGCACTAACCTTTGATGATCTTAATCAGATGACAATCCTAGGACATTATGTTATACAATACATGCATGTTTTGTTCAATAAAGTTCATATTTATATCAAAAAACAGCTTTTTACATTAGCATGTGACTAGCATGTGACTAGCATTCCCACCGAACACTTCCGGTGAATTTACTAAATTACTCACGATAAACGCTCACAAAAAAACATAAATTATTTTAAGAATTATAGATACAGAACTCCTTTATGCACTCGCAATGTCCGATTTTAAAATAGCTTTTCGGTGAAAGCACATTTTGCAATATTCTGAGTAGATAGCCCGGCCATCACAGGCTAGCTATTTTGACACCCACCAAGTGTGGTACTCACCAAACTCCGATTTACTTTTAGAAAAGTTTGATTACCTTTGCTGTTCTTCGTCAGAATGCACTCCCAGGACTTCTACTTCAATAACAAATGTTGGTTTGGTTCCAAACAATCCATAGTTATATCCAAATAGCGGCGTTTTGTTCGTGCGTTCAAGACACTATCCGAAGGGTAAAGAAGGGTGACGCGCCCGACGCGTTTCGTGAAAAAAAAATTCTAAATATTCCATTACCGTACTTCGAAGCATATCAACCGCTGTTTAAAATCAATTTTTATGCTATTTTTCTTGTAAAAAAGCGATAATATTCCGACCGGGAGTCGTTGTTTTCGTTCAAAGAGAGAGAAAGTAAACACGGTGTCGGCTCATGCACGCGCTTCCAGTCTCATTGTCCTCAGATCGACCACTTACCAAATGAGCTAATGTTTTTCAGCCATGGCCTGCAAAGCCACCATTCATCGTTCTGGCGCCTTCTGAGAGCCTATGGGAGCGTTAGAAAATGTCACGTTATGCCAGAGATCCCCTGTTTTGTTTAGAGATGATCAAGAAGGCCATGAAATGGTCAGAGAGAGCACTTCCTGTTTGTAATCTTCTCAGGTTTTGGCCTGCCAAATGAGTTCTGTTACTCACAGACACCATTCAAACAGTTTTAGAAACTTTAGGGTGTTTTCTATCCAAATCAAACAATTATATGCATATTCTAGTTACTGGGCAGGAGTAGTAACCAGATTAAATTGGGTACGTTTTTTATCCGGCCGTGCAAATACTGCCCCCTTATCCCCAACAGGTTAAGTCAAACGACACCGCTGGTCCTGCTCACGTTGCCCTACCCTATGCTTTGACCTCTTTCTCCCCTCTCTCTCCAGATGAAATCTCGCGTCTTGTGACGGTCGGCCGCCCAACAACCTGCCCGCTTGACCCTATCCCCTCCTCTCTTCTCCAGACCATTTCCGGAGACCTTCTCCCTTACCTCACCTCGCTCATCAACTCATCATTGATCGATTGCTACGTCCCTTCCGTCTTCAAGAGAGCGAGAGTTGCACCCCTTCTCAAAAAACCTACACTCGATCCCTCCGATGTCAACAACTACAGACCAGTATCCCTTCTTTCTTTTCTCTCCAAAACTCTTGAGCGTGCTGTCCTTGGCCAGCTCTCTTGCTATCTCTCTCAGAATGATCTTCTTGATCCAAATCAGTCAGGTTTCAAGACTGGTCATTCAACTGAGACCGCTCTTCTCTGTGTCACGGAGGCTCTCCGCACTGCTAAAGCTAACTCTCTCTCCTCTGCTCTCATCCTTCTAGACCTATCTGCTGCATTTGATTCTGTGAACCATCAGATCCTCCTCTCCACCCTCTCCGAGTTGGGCATCTCCGACGCGGCTCACTCTTGGATTGCGTCCTACCTGACAGGTCGCTCCTACCAGGTGGCATGGCGAGAATCCGTCTCCGCACCACGTGCTCTCACCACTGGTGTCCCCCAGGGCTCTGTTCTAGGCCCTCTCCTATTCTCGATATACACCAAGTCACTTGGCTATGTCATATCCTCACATGGTCTCTCCTATCATTGCTATGCAGACGACACACAATTAATCTTCTCCTTTCCCCCTTCTGATAACCAGGTGGCGAATCGCATCTCTGCAAGACATATCAGTGTGGATGACGGATCACCACCTCAAGCTGAACCTCGGCAAGACGGAGCTGCTCTTCCTCCCGGGGAAGGACTGCCCGTTCCATGATCTCGCCATCACGGTTTACAACTCCATTGTGTCCTCCTCCCAGAGTGCTAAGAGCTTTGGCATGACCCTGGACAACACCCTGTCGTTCTCCGCTAACATCAAGGCGGTGACCCGATTCTGTAGGTTCATGCTCTACAACATTCGCAGAGTACGACCCTGCCTCTCACAGGAAGCGGCACAGGTCCTAATCCAGGCACTTGTCATCTCCCGTCTGGATTACGGCAACTCGCTGTTGGCGGGGCTCCCTGCCTGTGCCATCAAACCCCTACAACTCATCCAGAACACCGCAGCCCGTCTGGTGTTCAACCTTCCCAAGTTCTCTCACGTCACCCCGCTCCTCCGCACACTCCACTGGCTTCCAGTTGAAGCTCGCATCTGCTACAAGACCATGGTGCTTGCCTACGGAGCTTTGAGGGGAACGGCACCTCCATACCTTCAGGCTCTGATCAGTCCCTACACCCAAAGAAGGGCACTGCATTCATCCACCTCTGGCCTGCTCGCCTCCCTACCTCTGCGGAAGCACAGTTCCCACTCAGCCCAGTCAAAACTGTTCGCTGCTCTGGCACCCCAATGGTGGAACAAGCTCCCTCACGACGCCAGGACAGCGGAGTTAATCAACACCTTCCGGAGACACCTGAAACCTCAGCTCTTTAAGGAATACCTGGGATAGGATTAAGTCATCCTTCTAACCCCCCCACCCTCCCCCCCAAAAGATATAGATGTACTATTGTAAAGTGGTTGTTCCACTGGATATCATAAGGTGAATGCACCAATTTGTAAGTCGCTCTGGATAAGAGCGTCTGCTAAATGACGTAAATGTAAATGTAAATGCTTGGAAAATGGCTGTGTGATTATTTGTGTCTATGTACTCTCCTAACATAATCTAATGTTTTGCTTTCGCTGTAAATCCTTTTTGAAATCGGACAATGTGGTTAGATTAACAAGAGTCTTATCTTTAAATGGTGTAAAATAGTTGATTGTTTGAGAAAATTGAATTGTGGTATTTTAGTTGGTTTTGTATTTCGCGCCGTGCGATGCCATTGGCTGTTGGCTAGGGGTTCCGCAGGCGGAACGTCTGTCTGTCCTCAACAGGTTAAAGTGGCGTTATTTAAAGTGACTAGTGATACCTTTTATTAAGTCCATTTATTTAAGTGGCCAGAGACTTGAGTCTGTCTGTTGGCAGCAGCCATGTAAGTGATGGCCTTGAGATAGAAGCTGTTTTTCAGTCTCTCGGTCCCAACTTTGATGTACCTGTACTGACCTCGCCTTCTGGTGAACAGGCAGTGGCTCGGGTGGTTGTTGTCCTTGATGATCTTTTTGACCTTCCTGTGACATCGGGTGCTGTAGGTGTCCTGGAAGGCAGGTAGTTTGCCCCCTGGTGATGCGTTGTGCAGACCGCACTACCCTCTGGAGATCTTTGCGGTTGAGGGCGGTGCAGTTGCCGTACCAGGTGATGATACAGCCCAACAGGATGCTCTCGATTGTGCATCTGTAAAAAGTTGTGAGTGTTTTAGGTGACAAGCCACATTTCTTCAGCCTCCTGAGGTTGAAGAGGTGCTGTTGTGCCTTCACCATGCTATCTGTGGGGGTGGACCATTTCAGTTTGTCCGTGATGTGTAATGGACAAGGAAGTTGACAGCTTTTGTCTGTGATGTGTACGCCGAGGAACTTAAAACTTTCCACCTACTCCACTACTGTCCTGTTGATGTGGCTAGGGGGGTGCTCCCTCATGAAGTCCACGATCATCTCCTTTGTTTTGTTGACGTTGAGTGAGAGGTTGTTTTCCTGACACCATACTCCGAGGGCCCTCACCTCCTCCCTGTAGGCCGTCTCGTCGTTGTTAGTAATCAGGCCTACCACTGAAGTGTCGTACGCAAACTGTATGGTGTCGTGTGGGAGAGCAGTTTGCTTATGTCAACGTTGTATACAAAGTGCCCCATGGTGGCAGTGAGGTTATGATTTGGGCAGGTATAGGCTACGGACAACAAACACAATTTTATTTTATCAATGGCAATTTGAATGCACAGAGATCCCGTGACAAGATCCTGAGGCCTATTGTAGTGCCACTCATCTGCTGCCATCTCTCATGTAGGCCGTCATTGTAAATAATAATTTGTTCTTAACTGACTTGCCTAGTTAAATAAAAGTTAAATTAAATTTTTAAAAAAAGTATGTTTCAGCATAATAATGCACAGCACCATGTTGCAAGGATCTGTACACAATTCTTGGAAGCTGAAAATGTCCCAGTTCTTCCATGTCACCCACTGAGCATGTTTGGGATACTTTATCAATGTGTACCACGGTGTGTTCCAGTTCCCGTCAATATCCAGCAACTTCGCACAGCCATTGAAGAGGAGTGTGACAACATTCCACAGGCCACAATCAACAGCTTGATCAACTCTATGCAAAGGAGATGTGTCGCGCTGCATGAGGCATATGGTGGTCACACCAGATACTGACTGGTTTTCTGATCAATACCCCTACCTTTTTTTTAAAGGTATCTGTGATCAACAGATGCATATCTCTATTCCCAGTCATGTGAAATCCATAGATTAGGGCCTAATGAATATATTTCAATTGACTGATTTCCTTACATGAACTGTAACTCATTAAAATATTTATATTTATATTTTTGTTCAGGGTAAAATAAAAATGCATGTCCTCACAAATTAAACTGAGAACTTGGTTCAAGACTTTCCTGTATTAGCTGTGGACATTACTGAAATACGTCTAAATCTATCCCAAATCATCCATAGCCAACAAAAAGAAAGAGAAACATTCCAACTTTATTCGTTAATCAGGAAGATTACTCAGGAAGATTATCTAGTTAGGATGACAACTTGGAATCTATGCACAAGTTTTTGAGCAAATCTTCCATTGACCGCAATGCATGATGAGTCAGTGTAGGCTGCTGAGGGGAGGACGGCTCATAGTAATGGCTGGAATAGAGTCAATAGAATGGTATCAACCACATGGAAACCATATGCTTGATACCATTCCATTGACTCCATTCCGGCCATTATTATGAGCCGTCTTCCCCTCAGCAGCCTCCACTGTGATGAGTTAAGGGAGGATTTCTCTTTCTGAACTTTTAAACCCGTTTTCACATTTACTGTTGTCGATATCCTGACACAATGTTTTGGTCCATATCATGGTAATGATTCAGTTGGAGGCAAACCAGAGGCAGAGTAAGTGGAGGAGGTGTGCAGGTTAAGGAGGAGGAGAGAGGCTGAAGGGGGAGTAGTGATGAACAGGATGAGGTGGTGGACCTCTGAATTCGGTAGGCGGGAGAGGCGGTGAATAGAGGGAGAGGGAGCTAGCTGGGATTGGGCCTAATCATTTGTTACATTTCCCACTGTTTTTGTTTCCTTGACTCATTAGAGCACCAGTTCATTTGATTCCTTTGATCAACGCATTACAGCCGTCAGGGTGCGAGACAGCGTACATGTAGGCCCGCTACTACAGGAGGGCCGGAGAGACAAAATGAACAGCTCTCTCCCCTGTCAAGTTGACTGCTGTAGGAATGGCATGCTTAAGTATGTGCTTCCTCTTCTAACAACTGATTGTGGATCAGCTCTTGCCTAAAACTAGTTCTAACCTTTGCCATTTAGAGCCAAACATCAGAACAGGCCCATGTTAATTTGTAAGAGTAATGAGTTTAAGGCCACAAATATGCTGTTCATTAGTTCACAGCTGCAGACAGTGAGGAAAAGGGTTGGCTTAGGGGGCATATGGACAAAGCTTAACGATCATTAGGAAGACATCCTGCCATAAAGAAAGACAGAGGTGAGAGAGAGAAAAAGAGATGCCCAGTCTAATCAATCGCTAGCCCCAACCACATAGGCATGAGCTATGTCTGAAAACCTTACTAACCATCAAATCCTTGCTTCCTCCATCCTTGTTTCCTTTCAGTGTATTGGAACTTATCAGTCCTCCTCCTCCTCCTCCAAAGAGCATTGAGGAAATAAGGAAAGAGGATGCAAAGATTTGACTTCTAGTAATGTCTTCCAACACAGCCATGTTATTGTGCGAAGGCAATACAATGGAAACTAGCTGCATGACAGATGTAGGTGGAGCTAATAACATAGGGGGGAGTAGTGTAAGGTAAGCCAAAGAGTTAGTTGAGCTACCCCTTGTTTTCTAGAAAACTATACACAAAATGAATAATGTGAACAAATATTTAGGAAGAGGTAATAATTTCCTTTTGTGATAGAAGAAACTACATGGAAAAAGGTGTAGGCAAGATTGGTCCAAAAAACAGATTGTCACAAAATCAAATGAATTTATTGTGTTATAGGTCATGATGCTTGCATCTGAACCAAAGTAGATTTTTTTGTAAACTGTTCTATACATCAGTTTGGACTCTATAAGCCCTAATATGAGGTACTAAACCTAGCATGAAAGTGCATCGTTGTAGCTTTTTGGGCTAATATAGTCAAAATGCTTGCTGTGGCGTAAATTGAGCCATTTGGCCAGAGCCAATGGTTGAGCCAATGGAAAGTTGAGCAAATTGAAGTGTTTTCTTCCCAGGCGCGGTTGCAAGGCATTATCACTGGGATATGAGGTAACACCAAGGCCTGGCCTAGGTTAAGTGTTAAAAAGTACAAAGTGTTTGCTAGGTGTTAAGCCTATGTTAAAAAATGCATACAATTATTCAAAGACAAAAAAGGGATTGTGCTTAATTGTGTTTGGCAAATAAAGATAGACATGAGTTTTAAAAATATAGGTCATATTTCATTCAGTAAAGAAATTTGTAGGCAGCTGAATTTACCCTGTCCCTATGCTCAACTTGCCCCATACCCTGGGTAAGTTGTGCCAAGAGACCACTTTTTTTGGACAAGCTATGTTTTCAAATCTGTTATGTTTAAACGCATTCTGATTATTTTCATGAATACACATCATCCTGAAATATATGTAAATATATTTCTTAGAAATAATACTATATTTCCCTTGACATAGTGATGCTGAATGTAAAAAACAGCTCAACATACCGCACTCTCCCCTACTGCTTATATCCATCCAATCCTTTCAGATCTATGACTAGGGAAGGGGCTAGGGATGATTTCAAACTTGGCAAAAATGATTAAGTCACAGGGGATAAACAGAGAAGTCATAACTATTGCTACAAGTAAACAATTTCACAGGATGTTTTATGACACAACTGTAAGTATGTGGGTCTCAGAGGTCTTCAAATATTGCACTCTGTACTTCTCGCTCCTCAGTACTGTGTATATATCATTTAAGCTATTGATGTGGTTACACAAGATGGAGGAATTATAGTTTTAAGCTAGACAATGGGTTTGTTTGTTCGGGCATGAAAAATAGAGTTAAGCCCATCTGATATTGCTATTTGAGTCATGCTTACTTTTGGCCTTTGTCTGTGAGATTTTTAAGGACATAATGCATGTGGATATTTGGGTATTGGAGGTATTTAACAACTGCAATTACTTGAATGGTTTTCTTGATAGTATTGTCCTTAAGATCACTTCTGACAAGTGAGAAGCCAGAAAAGGCAATCATAATATATTTGTTTGTGTCACGCTGGTATAAAGGATTTGGAGACAGGCGCAGGAATACACAATGGGGTTTTTAATACACCCAAAACAAACACATATACAAAAACACTGGGCTGTACCCAAACAAAAGAGTGAGGATAAACCTCTTTGAACGACACAAGACGATACCCGTAATACACAATATATAAAGCAAGCAGCATAACAGCTGCACCAACGCATAGGTACTCACACATCCAACGGACATGGGAACAATAACCGACAAAGACAGAGGGAACAGAGGGCACATACAGTTGAAGTCGGAAGTTTACATACAATTAGGTTGGAGTCATTAAAACTTGTTTTTCAACCACTCCATACATTTCTTGTTAACAAACTATAGTTTTGGCAAGTTGGATAGGACATCTACTTTGTGCATGACAAGTAACTTTCCCAACAATTGTTTACAAACAGATCATTTCACTTATAATTCACTGTATCACAATTCGGTGGGTCAGAAGTTTACATACACTAAGTTGACTGTGCCTTTAAACAGCTTGGAAAATTCCTGAAAATTATGTCATGGCTTTAGAAGCTTCTGATAGGCTAATTGATATAATTTGAGTCAATTGGAGGTGTACCTGTGGATGTATTTCAAGGCCTACCTTCAAACTCGGTGCCTCTTTGCTTGACATCATGGAAAAATCAAAAGAAATCAGCCAAGACCTCAGAATAAAAATTGTAGGACTTTCCAAACGCCTGAAGGTATCACATTCATCTGTACAAACAATAGTATGCAAGTATAAACACCATGGGACCACGCAGCCGTCATACCGCTAAGGAAGGAGACACGTTCTGTCTCCTAGAGATGCACATACTTTGCTGCAAAAAGTGCAAATCAATCCTAGAACAACAGCAAAGGACCCTGTGAAGATGCTGGAGGAAACAGGTACAAAATTATTTATATCCACAGTAAAACAAGTCCTACATCGTTATAACCTGAAAGGCCACTCAGCAAGGAAGAAGCCACTGCTCCAAAACTGCCATAAAAAAGCCAGACTACAGTTTGCAACTGCACATGGGGACAAAGATCGTACTTTTTGGAGAAATGTCATCTGGTCTGATGAAACAAAAATAGAACTGTTTGGCCATAATGACCATCATGTTTGGAGGAAAAAGGGGGAGGCTTGCAAGCCAAAGAACACCATCCCAACCGTGAAGCACGTGGGTGGCAGTATCATGTTGTGGGGGTGCTTTGCTGCAGGAGGGACTGGTGCACGTCACAAAATAGACGGCATCATGAGGAGGAAACTTATGTGGATATATTGAAGCAACATCTCATGACATCAGTCAGGAAGTTAAAGCTTGGTCGCAAATGGGTCTTCCACATGGACAATGACCCCGAGCATACTTCCATGTTATGGCAAAATGGCTTAAGAACAACAAAGTCAAGTTATTGGAGTGGTCATCACAAAGCCCTGACCTCAATCCCATAGAAAATTTGTAAGCAGAACTGAAAAAGCATGCGCGAGCAAGGAGGCCTACAAACCTGACTCAGTTACACCAGCTCTGTCAGGAGGAATGGGCCAAAATTCATCCAACTTATTGTGGGAATCTTGTAGAAGGCTACCTGAAACGTTTGACCCAAGTTCAACAATTTAAAGGCAATGCTACCAAATACTAATTGAGTGTATGTAAACTTCTGACCCACTGGGTATGTGATGAAATAAATAAAACCTGAACTATCGAGGTCACCTAGCCAGCTACACTTTCAAACAAAGTCAACAACGCAGCCACTGCTAGCTAGCCTACTTCACCAGCCAGCAGTACTGTATCATTTTAGTCAATAAGATTTTTGCAACGTAAGCTTAACTTTCTGAACATTCGAGACGTGTAGTCCACTTGTCATTCCAATCTCCTTTGCATTAGCGTAGCCTCTTCTGTAGCCTGTCAACTATGTGTCTGTCTATCCCTGTTCTCTCCCCTCTGCACAAGCCATACAAATGCTTCACACCGCGTGATCGCTGCCACTCTAACCTGGTGGTCCCAGCGCGCACCACCCACGTGGAGTTCCAGGTCTCCGGCAGCCTCTGGAACTGTCGGTCTGCGGCCAACAAGGTAGAGTTCATCTCAGCCTATGCTACCCTCCAGTCCCTCGACTTCTTGGCGCTGACGGAAACATGGATTCCCACAGATAACACTGCTACTCCTACTGCTCTCTCCTCGTCTGCCCACGTGTTCTCGCATACCCCGAGAGCATCTGGCCAGCGGGATGATGGCACTGGAATCCTTATCTCTCTCAAGTGGACATTCTCTCTTTCTCCCCTGACCCATCTGTCTATCGCCTCCTTTCAATTCCATGCTGTCACAGTTACCAGCCCTTTCAAGCTTAACATCCTTATCATTTATCGCCCTCTAGGTTCCCTTGGAGAGTTCATCAATGAGCTTGACGCCTTGATAAGCTCCTTTCCTGAGGATGGCTCACCTCTCACAGTTCTGGGTGACTTTAACCTCCCCACGTCTACCTTTGACTCATTCCTCTCTGCCTCCTTCTTTCCACTCCTCTCCTCTTTTGACCTTACCCTCTCACCTTCCCCCCCTACTCACAAGGCAGGCAATACGCTTGACCTCATCTTTACTAGATGCTGTTCTTCCACTAATCTCATTGCAACTCCCCTCCAAGTCTCCGACCACTACCTTGTATCCTTTTCCCTCTCGCTCTCATCCAACACTTCTCACTCTGCCCCTACTCGGATGGTATTGCGCCGTCGCAACCTTCGCTCTCTCTCTCCCGCAACTCTCTCCTCTTCCATCCTATCATCTCTTCCCTCTGCTCAAACCTTCTCCAACCTATCTCCTGATTCTGCCTCCTCAACCCTCCTCTCCTCCCTTTCTGCATCCTTTGACTCTCTATGTCCCCTATCCTCCAGGCCGGCTCGGTCCTTCGCTCCGTGGCTCGACGACTCATTGCGAGCTCACAGAACAGGGCTCCGGGCAGCCGAGCGAAAATGGAGGAAAACTCGCCTCCCTGCGGACCTGGCATCCTTTCACTCCCTCCTCTCTACATTTTCCTCTTCTGTCTCTGCTGCTAAAGCCACTTTCTACCACTCTAAATTCCAAGCATCTGCCTCTAACCCTAGGAAGCTCTTTGCCACCTTCTCCTCCCTCCTGAATCCTCCTCCCCCTCCCCCCCCTCCTCCCCCTCTGCGGATGACTTCGTCAACCATTTTGAAAAGAAGGTCGACGACATCCGATCCTCGTTTGCGAAGTCAAACGACACCGCTGGTCCTGCTCACACTGCCCTACCCTGTGCTTTGACCTCTTACTCCCCTCTCTCTCCAGATGAAATCTCGCGTCTTGTGACGGCCGGCCGCCCAACAACCTGCCCGCTTGACCCTATCCCCTCCTCTCTTCTCCAGACCATTTCCGGAGACCTTCTCCCTTACCTCACCCCGCTCATCAACTCATCCTTGACCGCTGGCTACGTCCCTTCCGTCTTCAAGAGAGCGAGAGTTGCACCCCTTCTGAAAAAACCTACACTCGATCCCTCCGATGTCAACAACTACAGACCAGTATCCCTTCTTTCTTTTCTCTCCAAAACTCTTGAACGTGCCGTCCTTGGCCAGCTCTCCTGCTATCTCTCTCAGAATGACCTTCTTGATCCAAATCAGTCAGGTTTCAAGACTGGTCATTCAACTGAGACTGCTCTTCTCTGTGTCACGGAGGCTCTCCGCACTGCTAAAGCTAACTCTCTCTCCTCTGCTCTCATCCTTCTAGACCTATCTGCTGCCTTTGATACTGTGAACCATCAGATCCTCCTCTCCACCCTCTCCGAGTTGGGCATCTCCGGCGCGGCCCACGCTTGGATTGCGTCCTACCTGACAGGTCGCTCCTACCAGGTGGCGTGGCGAGAATCTGTCTCCGCACCACATGCTCTCACCACTGGTGTTCCCCAGGGCTCTGTTCTAGGCCCTCTCCTATTCTCGCTATACACCAAGTCACTTGGCT
Organism: Salmo trutta; assembly: GCF_901001165.1. Classification (NCBI taxonomy): domain Eukaryota; kingdom Metazoa; phylum Chordata; class Actinopteri; order Salmoniformes; family Salmonidae; genus Salmo; species Salmo trutta. Next base: position 48,243,586 of record NC_042976.1, read on the forward strand.
CTATCATATCCTCACATGGCCTCTCCTATCATTGCTATGCAGACGACACACAATTAATCTTCTCCTTTCCCCCTTCTGATAACCAGGTGGCGAATCGCATCTCTGCATGTCTGGAAGACATATCAGTGTGGATGACGGATCACCACCTCAAGCTGAACCTCGGCAAGACGGAGCTGCTCTTCCTCCCGGGGAAGGACTGCCCGTTCCATGATCTCGCCATCACGGTTGACAACTCCATTGTGTCCTCCTCCCAGAGTGCTAAGAACCTTGGCGTGACCCTGGACAACACCCTGTCGTTCTCCACTAACATCAAGGCGGTGACCCGATCCTGTAGGTTCATGCTCTACAACATTCGCAGAGTACGACCCTGCCTCACACAGGAAGCGGCGCAGGTCCTAATCCAGGCACTTGTCAACTCCCGGCTGGATTACTGCAACTCGCTGTTGGCTGGGCTCCCTGCCTATGCCATTAAACCCCTACAACTCATCCAGAACGCCGCAGCCCGTCTGGTGTTCAACCTTCCCAAGTTCTCTCACGTCACCCCGCTCCTCCGTTCTGTCCAGTGGCTTCCAGTTGAAGCTCGCATCCGCTACAAGACCATGGTGCTTGCCTACGGAGCTGTGAGGGAACGGCACCTCCTTACCTTCAGGCTCTGATCAGGCCCTACACCCAAACAAGGGCACTGCGTTCATCCACCTCTGGCCTGCTGGCCCCCCTACCTCTGAGGAAGCACAGTTCCCGCTCAGCCCAGTGAAAACTGTTCGCTGCTCTGGCACCCCTATGGTGGAACAAGCTCCCTCACGACGCCAGGACAGCGGAGTCAATCACCACCTTCCGGAGACACCTCAAACCTCACCTCTTTAAGGAATACCTAGGATAGGATAAAGTAATCCTTCTAACCCCCCCCCCCCCAAAAAAAGATATAGATGTACTATTGTAAAGTGGTTGTTCCACTGGATATCATAAGGTGGATGCACCAATTTGTAAGTCGCTCTGGATAAGAGCGTCTGCTAAATGACTTAAATGTAAATGTCTGAAATAAATCTCTCCACTTTTATTCTGACATTTCACATTCTTAAAGGGAATTTTTACTAGGATTAAATGTCAGGAATTGTGAAAAAATGAGTTTAAATGTATTTGGCTAAGGTGTATGTAAACTTCCCACTTCAACTGTATATAGCATACCAATCAGGGGAAATAGGAACAAGGTGTGTGTAATAAGACAATGAATCCCGTTTGGTGACGTAGACCTCCGGAACTGGTGAACAGAAAGAGCATCAGTACTAGGGAGAACCAAGACAGTTTGCATTCAGTTCCTTATGGCTCATTCATCCCCCCTCCTCTCCCCTGTAACTATTCCCCAGGTCGGTGCTGTAAATGAGAATGTGTTCTCAGTCAACGTGTTACGACACCTACGGAAGGTGGCGCCCCTCCTCGCCCGGGCGCGCTCGGCGGTTGTCGTCGCCGGCCTACTAGCTGCCACCGATCCTCTGTTTCATGTTCTGTTAGTTAGGTCTAGGATAGGCACGCACCTGTTTTGTATTAGTTGTTAGTGGGGGGGGGGGGAGTATTTAGGCTAGCTGGGTAGGTTTGTGTTTTGTGCGGGATGGTTTTTGTCAGGGCTCTTGTTTGAAAGTGAGGGTCTGTGTTTTTCCTCTGCCCGTGTTTTACGCGGAGTTTATATTGGGCTGCGTCCCTGCGTTATGTTTGGAGAGGGTGGTGCGTTTTATTTATACGCCCTGCCCGACCGTGCTTGTATTTTTTTTCGTGTGGATATATTAAAGAAGTATTCACGGAATCATCTGTCTCCTGCGCTTGACTACCTCTCCTACTTCCTTGAGCCACACCTTGTGACACAACGTACCTGGTAAAATAAATACAAATATTTTGTATTGAACGTTGTCAATAGAAAAACAACCAATGTCTCCTCAGTTCTCAGAAGTGATCTTCTGGGAACTAAGAAAGCATTATATTTGTTCCATATAGTGAAATGCAATAATTTTGTAGCTTTGGGTATTTTAAATTAATCAACTGTATGGAAAAGCCTCTAACTGGCAAACACATCAGTTTTCAGTTGTCATTTGGTTTAAATCTGATTTGAAATGTGACAAAAAAAACAGTTTACGTTAATGATTTTTTAATAATTGAACCATCTAGTCACGTTGACACACAACTCAATTGACTCCCGAAAGCATCTCCTATCACCACTGTGCGATCGGTTCATATGACATAAGGTTTATTTTCCACAGCCTCTTAAAAAAGTACTAATTTGACAAACCAATCATAGACCATATAATTTCTCTAAGGATCTTTCTCAGGTTCTTCTAAAGAGCTGCACTCTAGAGAAGCTTCTACTAAGATGCCCCATGTGTACTACTCCTTAAAGATACCGTATATGTTCACAATGTATTTATGCTCAAAATTCCAGTTGATACATGGGAGATTTGGGAATTTTTCTGTTGCCAATAATTTGTGCATTGACATTAAATATTCTGTTAAATAGCCACCTAGCCTCAGATTTACATACTCCTTTGTGCCAAGCGATTCCACTGTGTCCAAAGATACTGGGGAACTTGTTTAGCAGTTTTCCCCTAGTTTAATGCAACGTCCTATAGTCATATAAAGGGTGGTGCTTCTGTTAGACATCTGCCTGGCCGGTAGAGATGCCTCCAAAGCAATAGTTGGGGTTAAAATTTTCAGATAATTTGCACTCACCCGAAAGTCATGAAAAAAATCGTTCCCACTATTCTCATTTAAGATTCCGAAGGGCCAAACCCAGTCTAAGTAGTGATGAGGAACTCACCAAAGACTCCCCAATGGCTCCCAGAATGAGAAAAGGCAGCCAAATTAACTCAAACTAACCAATTAGCTGACTACGATGATAAAGCTAAGGACAAGGAAAAAAGCATTGCAGATTCTGCCAACCCTCCAGGAGGGCCTAGTCGTCTCTGGGATGTTTCTTTCTCTTAGATGAAAGATTAAAATATTTAAGAATGAGTTGAGCTCCTGAGTCAATTATGACTTTAATTACTTAGAACCGAGAGCTGAGAACATGATTAGTCCTTCTTGCCCTCTAAGTTCGTCATTGAATTCTTCCTTTGAACTGTTCCATCGGATGCTACAGGGACAACGGCATGATTTCCGGACCACCATAGAGCATCGGATGTTCATTGCTGTTAGCCCTCTAACTGACTCAATGTTCGTTTGGCAACTGTTGCTCAAAATGACACCAATAAATCTGAGCCATGAGACGGGAGTAAATCCATTGCAATTTCAAAGGATTTACTAGTGTAAACATTACCAAAGTTCTAGGTTCACTCGTACAGAAATCAGAGCAACAAACAACAAGCTATAACACAGGCTACAACACAAGAGTTTCACAAACCATTTCAATTTGCAGTCTTCAAGGCCGGATTACCAAACGGGCATGCAGTGCACGTGCCCCCACAAAGAAATATGGGGTCGGGGGCCCCCGAGATAGCATATGAACACGTCATAAGCAATGGCAAAATGTGTAGACAAGCAGGAAATTTACTTTAAAACGGCAACATTTTCTCAGAGCCTCATGGCAAAATGTGTAGAATAGGAGGAAATTTGCTTTAAAACTGTACAATTGTCTCTAATCCTCACGGCAAAATGTGAAGAATAGCATGAGATGAGCTTTAAAACTGCAAAATTATCTCTCAGCCTCATGACAAAATGTGTAGAATAGCATTATGAAACTGCACATTTTTCAAACTGCTCTACGGCAAAATGTGTTGAAATGAAGGAAGTTAGCTGCTTTCCAAAAAAATAAAAAAAATAAAAAAATGCGGTATTTCTCCAAAAACATATATATTTTTTAAAGGGGGGTTGGGGTGCCCCGGGGCCCTAAATTCGGTAGTCCAGCCCTGGCCGTCTCCTTGCTCTTCAGGCTATGAGGATGTACCAGTGTCATCATAATATTCTCCCATTCTAAATCTACAGCTTCTTCCAATTATCACTGTTTCATACCTAACATGGATGCTGTAATGCAGATGCAACTAATTTATTACCACACTAAATAAAACTACACAGTGCCACAATTCATTCTCTTTCCATCGTAAAATAATTTCCATCGTCATGTTTGTACTTCCTAACCCCATTACACAGACACCAGTGGCGGTCAGTGCCAATGCAGATGAAGGAGGACGATGATTTTTTTCATGAGCATGGCCTTATTTCAATTACAGCATATTGGATGACTGTCATTCATATTCCATTCACCCAGTTAAATGTATAAGCGATAGGTTTAATTTTACCTATACCCATCATGAGGTTGCTACAACCTAGCCTATGAATGAAAGTTTACAACGTCGGTGCGGTGCACACAGGTCGAGAGATTAATTTGATGTGACACATGGACAGACAGTGACATTCAATACCCCCTTGTGCACTCTTGCCTGCATTTAGCTGATAGTGGGTGCAATCATTAGTCCAACAGTTGCAAACAAGAGTTTCCATTGGACAAATGCAGGTATGTTTATCCCCGTTTTGTTCCGTTTGCTTGTTTAAGAAAATTTTTTCAACAGAATCGGCTGAATGAATACACCACTGATCATGGTAAATACAGTTCACAGTTTCATAGCAGCCACATTGTATTCCTTCTCACATCTACATTATGCACCCTCCTCCTTTCACCTCTTCCCTTCGCTTGGGGACTTCAATGCACAACACATCAGCTGTATGTGACCAACCTTTCCAAGCCAAACTGCTACACACAGCCTACATCGTTATCACCATATTAGCTAAAGTAACGTCATAGTCAGCATAGCTAATAGAACTAACACATTAGTAAACCCGCTACAATCATGCAGTAACGTTTCAGTAAGCAGTTATGCCGGCGTGTCCCGGTAGCAATACATTTGTAAAACCAAAAACTTACCTTGACTTTTCAGTAGGCTAAAATAGCTAGCTGCATGTGTTAGCTAAGTAAGTGAAACAAAGTGAAAAAAGGTAATCTCTCTCTATTTCTCTTGCTTAACTTCATTTAGGAAGAAATTCGTTTTTTGAAAACAGTTAAACTATTTCTTTCTCTCTCCGAGACAACTACTCACCACATTTCTTTGCACTGCAGTGCTAGCTAGCTGTATCTTATGCTTTCAGTACTCGATTAATTCTCTGAACATCATGTCAGTTTATGCTACAAGAGTTCTAATAAGTTGGAGGACATCCTCCGGAAGTTGTCATAATTACTGTGTAAGTCTGTGGAACGGGGTGAGAACCATGAGTCTCTTAGGTTTATGTAAGTCAATGTACGCAGAGGAGGACGGAAGCTTGCTGTCCTCCAGCTACACCATGAGGCTACTGTAGACCTTTTTTGCAAAATAGTGTTTTAATCAATTATTTATTATAGTTTTATCTAAAAAGGATTGCTTCTTAAAATGTTTTAAAATGTAAAAAAAATATCCACTGACATCTCACAGGGAAAACTCATTTTCATTAACCTGTTGGGGCTAGGGGGCAGTATTTGCACGGCCGGATAAAAAACGTACCCCATTTAAACTGGTTACTACTCTTGCTCAGAAATGAGAATATGCATATAATTAGTGTATTTGGATAGAAAACACCCTAAAGTTTCTAAAACTGTTTGAATGGTGTCTGTGAGTATAACATCACTCATTTGGCAGGCCAAAACCTGAGAAGATTCCAAACAAGAAGCGCTCTCTCTGACCATTTCATGGCCTTCTTGATCATCTCTAACCAAAACAGGGGATCACTGGCATAACGTGACATTTAACGCTCCCATAGGCTCTCAGAAGGCGCCAGAACGATGAATGGTGGCTTTGCAGGCCGTGACTGAAAAACATTAGCGCATTTGGATAGTGGTCGATCTGAGGACAATGAGACTGGAGGCGCGTGCACGAGCCGACACCATGTTTACTTTCTCTCTCTTTGAACGAAAACAACGACTCCCGGTCGGAATATTATCGCTTTTTTACGAGAAAAATCGCATAAAAATTGATTTTAAACAGTGGATGACATGCTTCGAAGTACGGTAATGGAATATTTAGAAATCTTTTGTCACGAAACGCGTCGGGCACGTCACCCTTCTTAACCCTTCGGATAGTGTCTTGAACACACGAACAAAACGCCGCTATTTGGATATAACTATGGATTATTTTGAACCAAACCAACATTTGTTATTGAAGTAGAAGTCCTGGGAGTGCATTCTGACGAAGAACAGCAAAGGTAATCAAACTTTTCTAATAGAAAATCGGAGTTTGGTGAGTACCACACTTGGTGGGTGTCAAAATAGCTAGCCTGTGATGGCCGGGCTATCTACTCAGAATATTGCAAAATGTGCTTTCACCGAAAAGCTATTTTAAAATCGGACATAGCGAGTGCATAAAGGAGTTCTGTATCTATAATTCTTAAAATAATTATGTTTTTTGTGAACGTTTATCGTGAGTAATTTAGTAAATTCACCGGAAGTGTTCGGTGGGAATGCTAGTCACATGCTAGTCACATGCTAATGTAAAAAGCTGGTTTTTGATTTAAATATGAACTTGATTGAACAAAATATGCATGTATTGTATAACATAATGTCCTAGGATTGTCATCTGATGAAGATCAAAGGTTAGTGCTGCATTTAGCTGTGGTTTGGGTTTATGTGACATTATATGCTGGCTTGAAAAATGGGGGTTCTTAATATTTCTTGTTGGGTACTCTGCTGACAAATGTTTTGCTTTCGTTGTAAAGCCTTTTTGAAATCGGACAGTGTGGTTAGATAAATGGATATTTCTATCCAAAGCTAATAATTATATGCATATTCTAGTTTCTGGGTAGGAGTAATAATCAGATTAAATCGGGTACGTTATTTATCCGGCCGTGAAAATACTGCCCCCTATCCATAACAAGTTAACCTGTTAGGGCTAGGGGGCAGTATTTACACGGCCGGATAAAAAACGTACCCGATTTAATCTGGTTACTACTCCTGCCCAGTAACTAGAATATGCATATAATTATTGGCTTTGGATAGAAAACACCCTAAAGTTTCTAAAACTTTGAATGGTGTCTGTGAGTATAACAGAACTCATATGGCAGGCAAAAACCTGAGAAGATTTCATGCAGGAAGTGGCCTGTCTGACAAGGTGTTGTTCTTCTTGCCTCTGTTTATTGAAGACTGAGGATCTTTGCTGTAACGTGACACTTCCTACGGCTCCCATAGGCTCTCAGAGCCTGGGAAAAAGCTGAACGATATCGAGGCAGCCTCTGGCTGAAACACATTATCGCCTTTGACAAGTGGCCGATCAGAGGACAATGGGCTTAGGCGCGTGCCCGAGTCGACCCCGTGCTTTATTTTCTTTTGTCTGTTTACCTAATTGCAGATTCCCGGTCAGAATATTATCGCTTTTTTACGAGAAAAATGGCATAAAAATTGATTTTAAACAGCGGTTGACATGCTTCGAAGTACGGTAATGGAATATTTCGAATTTTTTTGTCACGAAATGCGCTGTGCGCGTGACCCTTATTTACCATTCGGATAGTGTCTTGAACGCACGAACAAAACGCCGCTGGAACGTAGAGTGCCGAGACAGGATTGTGTCGAGGCACAGATTTGGGGAAGGGAACCAAAAAATGTCTGCAGCATTGAATGTCCACAAGAACACAGTGGCCACCATCATTCTTAAATGGAAGAAGTTTAGAACCACCAAGACTCCTCCTAGAGTTGGCCGCCCAGCCAAACTAAGCAATCGGGGGAGAAGGGCCTTGGTCATGGAGGTGACCAAGAACCGGATGGCCACTTTGACAGAGCTCCAGAGTTCCTCTGTGGAGATGGGAGAACCTTCCAGAAGGACAACCATCCCTGCAGCACTACACCAATCAAGCCTTTATGGCAGAGGCCAGACGGATGCCACAATTTAGTAAAAGGAACATGACAGCCCGCTTGGAGTCGGAAGATTACATACACTTAGGTTGGAGTCATAAAAAAAAAACTTGTTTTTCAACCACTCCACTCATTTCTTGTTAACAAACTATAGTTTTGGCAAGTCGGTTAGAACATCTAATTTGTGCACGACACAAGTAATCTTTCCAAAAATTGTTTACAGACAGATTATTTCACTTATAATTAACTATATCACAATTCTAGTGGGTCGGAAGATCACATACACTAAGTTGACTGTGCCTTTAACTTCTCTAGGGTCTGTGGGACGCTACCTTCCCACCTGGCCAACATCCAGTGAAATTGCAGAGCGCCAAATTTAAAAACAGAAATACTCATTATAAAAATTCATGAAACATACAAGTGTTATACATGGATTTAAAGCTAAACTTCTTGTTAATCCAACCACAGTGTCAGATTTCAAAAATACTTTACAGCGAAAGCAAATCATACGATTCTCTGAGAACAGCGCCCAGCAGACAAATCATTACAAACAGTAACCAGCCAAGCAGACGAGTAACAAAAGTCAGAAATAGCGATAAAATGAATCACTTACCTTTGATGATCGTCATATGGTTACACACACACAAAACTCCCAGTTACCCAATAAATGTTTGTTTTGTTCGATCAAGTCCCTTTTCATATGAAAAAAAAACTCAGTTTTGTTAGCACGTTTTGTTCAGTAAAACACTATCTCAAACAACAGCCGGTGAAATTGCAGAGCGTGAAACTCAACAAAACAGAAATTCTCATAATAAACATACATAAAAGATACAAATGTTATACATCAACTTAAAGATTAACTTCTTGTTAATCCAACCGCTGTGTCAGATTTCAAAAAGACTTTACGGCGAAAGCAAACCATGCGATTATCTGCGAAGAGCGCCCAGCAGACAAATCATTACAAACAGTTAGCAGCCAAGAAGAGTAAAAAAAGTCAGAAATAGAGTTAAAATGTATCACTTACATTTGATGATCTTCATATGGTTGCACTCCGAAGACTCCATGTTACACAATAAATGTCCATTTTGTTCGATAATGTCCCTCTTTATGTCCAAAAACCTCCGTTTTGTTGGTGCGTTTTGTTCAGTAATCCATTGGAACAAAGCGCGGTCACAAAAGACAGACGAAAAATCCAAGTACCATAAAGGTTCGTAGAAACATGTCAAACGATGTTTACAATCAATCCTCAAGTTGTCATCATAAAAAAGGAATAATATTTCAACAGGACAAAAGCTTCATAAATAGAAAAGGAAAAACAAGAAAGGCGCACTCCCGGTCGCACGCTGACTTCATGTCTGGAAATTTCCACTGTCCACTCATTGAATGTGCTATTTCTCCCTCATTTTTCAGAGTAAAAGCCTGAAACAATGCCTAAAGACTGGCCACATGTTGTAGAAGGCATAGATATCGTTAACTGCATCATACGTCTTTGTATGGTGGATAGCCTTTCAATGGAAAAACAGGCATTTCAAAATAAAGGCACTTCTTGGATGGATTTTCCTCAGATTTTCGCCTGCCATATCAGTTGTTATACTCAGACATTATTTTAACAGTTATGGAAACTTTAGAGTGTTTTCTATCCATATGCATATCCTGGCTTCTGGACCTGAGTAGCAGGCAGTTTACTTTGAGCACGCTTTTCATCCAAAATTCCGAATGCTGCCCCCTACCCTTGTGAGGTTAAACAGCTTGTAAAATTCCAGAAAATGATGACATGGCTTTTGAAGCTTCTCATAGGCTAATTGACATAATTTGAGTCAATTGGACGTGTACCTGTGGATGTAAAAGGCCCACCTTCAAACCCAGTGCCTCTTTGCTTGACATCATGGGGAAAATCTAAAGATATCAGCCAAGACCTCAGAAAAGAAATTGTAGACCTCCACAAGTCTGGTTCATCCTTGGGAGCAATTTCCAAATGCCTGAAGGCACCACGTTCAGCTGTACAAACAATAGTGCGCAAGTATAAACACCATGGGACCACAAAGCCGTCATACCGCTCAGGAAGGAGACGTGTTCTGTTTCCTGGAGATGAACGTACTTTGGTGCAAAAAGTGCAAATCAATCCCAGAACAACAGCAAAGGACTTTGTGAAGATGCTGGAGGAAACAGGTACAAAAGTATCTATATCCACAGTAAAACAAGTCCTATATCGACATAACCTGAAAGGCTGCTCAGCAAGGAAGAAGCCACTGCTCCAAAACTGCCATAAAAAAGCCAGACTATGGTTTGCAATTGCACATGGGGACAAAGAACGTACTTTTTGGAGAAATGTCCTCTGGTCTGATAAAACAAAAATAGAACTGTTTGGCCATAATTATCATTGATATGTTTGGAGAAAAAGGGGGAGGCTTGCAAGCCTAAGAACACCATCCTAATCGTGAAGCACAGGGGTGGCAGCATCATGTTGTGGGGGTGCTTTGCTGCAGGAGGGACTGGTGCACGTACAAAATAGATGGCATCGTGAAGTAGGAAAATTATGTGGATATATTGAAGCAATATCTCAAGACATCAGTCGGGAAGTTGAAGCTTGGTCACAAATGGGTCTTCCAAATGGACAATGACCCCAAGCATACTTCCAAAGTTGTGGCAAAATTGCTTAAGGGACATCAAAGTCAAGGTATTGGAGTTGCCATCACAAAGCCCTGACCTCAATCCTATAGAAAATATGTGGGCAGAACTGAAAAAGCATGTACGAGCAAGCAGGCCTACAAACCTGACTCAGTTACACCAGCTCTGTCAGGAGGAATGGGCCAAAATTCACCCAACTTATTGTGGGAAGCTTGTAGAAGGCTATCCGAAACATTTGACCCAAGTTAAACAATTTAAAGGCAATGCTACCAAATACTAAATGAGTGTATGTAAACTTCTGACCCACTGGGAATGTGATGAAAGAAATAAAAGCTGAAATAAATCACTCTACTATTATTCTGACATGTCACATTCTTACAATAAAGTGGTGATCCTAACTGACCTAAGACAGTGAATTTTTACGAGGATTAAATATCAGGAATTGTGAAAAACTGAGTTTAAGTGTATTTGGCTAAGGTGTATGTGAACTGATAATTTTGCTGTGGTCTCTTGATTAAATATATATATATATATAGCTCTGGAATTATAAAAAACAAATGTGAATCACGTTTTTATTTGGCGTACCCCCGACAGCATTCCGCGTACCCCAGTTTGGGAATACCTGCTCTACAGGATCGGTGTCCCCCCAGCGGGACGGTTGAGCTAACGTAGGCTAATATGATAAGCATGAGGTTGTAAGTAACAAGAACATTTCCCAGGCCATAGACATATCTGATATGGGCAGAAGGCATAAATTATTGTTAATCTAACTGCACTGTCCAATTTACTGTAGCTATTATAGTGAAAGAATACCATGCTATTGTTTGAGGAGAGTGCAAAGTTATGAACTTAAATGTATAAATAAACCAATTAGGCACATTTGGGCAGACTCGATACAACATTTTGAACAGAAATACAATGGTTCATTGGACCAGTCTAAAACTTTGCACATACACTGCTGCCATTTAGTGGCCCAAAATAATATTGGGCCTAACCTGGAATAATACACCGGGACCTTTCTCTTTCATTTCAAAGACGATGGAACAAAAACGTTTTTTTCGTTGTATTATCTTTCACCAGATCGAATGTGTTATATTCTCCTACATTAATTTCACATTTCCACAAACTTCAAAGTGTTTCCTTTCAAATGGTGTCAAGAATATGCATATCCTTGCTTCAGGTCGTGAGTTACAGGCAGTTAGATTTGGGTATGTCATTTTAGGCGAAAATTGAAAAAAAAGGGTCCAATCCTGAAGAGGTTTTAAATACAACAGTGTCCTATAGTACCACTGGTGCCAAAGACATCTATTGTGCCACCAACTGGTCTGGTGCAGTTCTTGTAGCCCTGGTGTGATATGGTGCCATCTACACTAGAGGTCGACCGATTATGATTTTTCAACGCCGATACCGATTAATGGAGGACCAAAAAAGCCGATGCCGATTAATTGGCCGATTTCTTTTTATTTTATTTATTTGTAATAATGACAATTACAACAATACTGAATGAACACTTATTTCAACTTAATATAATACATAAATAAAATCAATTTAACCTCAAATAAATAAATGAAACATGTTCAATTTGGTTTAAATAATGCAAAAACAAAGTGTTGGAGAAGAAAGTAAAAGTGCAATATGTGCCATGTAAGAAAGCTAACGTTTAAGTGTCTTGCTCAGAACATATGAAAGCTGGTGGTTCCTTTCAACATGAGTCTTCAATATTCGCAGGTAAGAAGTTTTAGGTTGTAGTTATTACAGAAATTATAGGACTATTTCTCTCTATACGATTTGTATTTCATATACCTTTGACTATTGGATGTTCTTATAGGCACTTTAGCATTGCCAGTGTAACAGTATAGCTTCCGTCCCTCTCCTTGCTCCTACCTGGGCTCGAACCAGGAACACATCGACAACAGCCACCCTCGAAGCAGCGTTACCCATGCAGAGCAAGGGGAACAACTACTCCAAGTCTCAGAGTGAGTGACGTTTGAAACGCTATTAGCGCGCACCCGGCTAACTAGCTATCCATTTCACATCGGTTACACCAGCCTAATCTTGGGGGTTGATAGGCTTGAAGGGGTGGGTATAATTTGTGGAACGTTCCAACAGGAATCTGTTCCAAAAAACTTAAAGTAAAAGGTTGCCAACCAACAACGCATACAAAGTAACAACACATACAAACCTAGCTAACTAGCTGCCGAATAGGCATCAACTCGCCACGTAGCTTATTCTTAATGTTTGTCCATAGGCAACCAGAGTGAGGACAGACATTTTTCGGAATAAATGTAATGAGTGAAAAACGCAATGAAATAGACCACTCCCTACCCGGTATCTTATTCTGCCGCTATACAACTCGGTATGCGTTGTTTTTTGGCAACCTTGTTATTTACAAAGTTTTTGGAATAGATTCCTGTTGGAACGTTCCAGCAATTATACCCACCCGGCTTGATGTCATAAACAGCTTGAAGCACAGCGAAGAGCTGCTGGCAAAACGCACGAAAGTGCTGTTTGAATGAATGCTTACAAGCCTGCTGCTGCCTACCACCGCTCAGTCAGACTGCTCTATCAAATCATAGACTTAATTATAATATAATAAACACACAGAAATACGAGCCTTAGGTCATTCATATGGTCGGATCCGGAAACTATCATCTCGAAAACATTTTTTTTTTTCTCAGTTAAATACGGAACTGTTCCGTATTTTATCTAACGGGTGGCATCCCTAAGTCTAAATATTCCTGTTACATTGCACAACCTTCAATGTTATGTCATAATTACGTAAAATTCTGGCAAATTAGTTCGCAACGAGCCAGGCAATGAACGCAAGAGCAGTGACAATTTCATGTTAGCAGGCAATATTAACTAAATATGCAGGTTTAAAAATATATACTTGTGTATTGATTTTAAAGAAAGGCATTGATGTTTATGGTTAGGTACATTGGTGCAACAGTGCTTTTTTCGCAAATGCGCTTGTTAAATCAACACCCGTTTGTCGAAGTAGGCTTTGATTCGATGAGAAATTAACAGGCACCGCATCGATTATATGCAACGCAGGACACGTTAGATAAACTAGTAATATCATCAACCATGTGTAGTTAACTAGTGATTATGTTAAGATAAATGTAATGCTAGCTAGTAACTTACCTTGGCTTCTTGCTGCTCTCGCGTAACAGGTAGTCAGCCTGCCATGCAGGCTCCTCGTGGAGTGCAATGTAAGGCAGGTGGTTAGAGCGTTGGACTAGTAACCAGAAGGTTGCAAAAACAAATCCCAGAATCCCCCCTGAACAAGGCAGTTAACACCCGTTCCTAGGCCATCATTGAAAATAAGAATGTGTTCTTAATCTGACTTGCCTAGTTAAATAAAGGTATATACAAAAATAATAATAAAAAAAAAAGACATTTTTTTTAATCGACGGCCAAAAATACCGATTACCGATTGTTATGAAAACTTGAAATCGGCCCTTCCGATTAATCGGTCGTCCTCTAATCTGCACTCAAAATCATTAGGGGATCAACAAGGGTTATTTTAAGATCCTCAAAGTTCATTGAAGAACCTTTGGGTTCTTTGTACTGAAAATTGCCCCAAAAAGGTTCTTCTTTTGTGTCTGTCAGATGAAGAGGCACACAAAAGGTATGTCAATTGGTATGGTATGCAGATAACATGTGCCATCCTCCTCCCTTACCACTTCAATGAATATCCCATAGGCCTCTACATTATGGACAACGTATGAAAACCATTATCAAAACAGTTTTTTTCATTCACATTCACCACATAAACCAAGGTATGAATACTGTTGTGTGCAGGTTTTGTTAATCACCTGTATAATTACTATTTCTTGGGATTCACAGACTTCACCCTCCTACACCTGTGAAGAATATAACAGGAAATCTGTTCAATCACCATGCACTGCAAAATCATTCTGGCTATTGCTGTGTCTTTGGGCATCATTAACTTGAAGACATGTTTGTCAAATAACTCTGTAATTATTATTACTACGCGATTAACTGATTAATCGTGTAACTGTAATTAACTAGGAGGTCGGGGCACCAAGGAAAATATTCAGATTACAGTTATAATTTTCCTAATATAACTGTCAGATATTATAACATTATATATTATATTATAAGATCTGATCTATTATCTTCTTGTTTTAATGATGTGTTATTACCTCGTGTCCAGTCTCATTCCAAACGTCGTAAATTGTTATCTGCACGAACCCAGTCTTCACTAAGTCATCCATACATCAATTGTCTTAAAATCATTTATTTACTAAACTAAGTAATTCACAGAAAGCATACAAAACAGTAGGTATCGTTACAAAGCAATGGTAGAGGAATGTGCCCTAGTGGGCTAAACCGGCATGTCGGCTTGTTAAACAAAGGGTGATAAAGGGCAGCTGAGGAGGCACAGCAGAGTTGATAAATATTAACAATTGATCTCTCTTGGTTAGAATGGGTCTTTCAAAGCGACATTCATTAATGTCGTTATAGAATGGATGTTTCGTCAGTCTTCGCGTTCAATGATACCGAATTTCTAGCTGCAGACTAGTAATTAACATCAAAGACTTGTTATTATTCTGTCGGTATCGATAGTCTAAAAGTTTAACCATGTGGTATGGTTAAAGTTCAGTAGAGGAATGCATGGACAAACCTTGGCTCTCTCTGTTCGAGGTAAGCTGGTCTGCAGAAATAAACCCTGGGTGGGCTTATATACTGAACGTAGAAAAGGCTGTCACATGACGTCTTGTCCTGTCTGTGTCCCTGGGGGCATGCCGATGACTTAGTTAAGCTTTGAACAGACATACAATTCTCTCACATTAACATAAGTACATAGCATCTCAACATATTCCAAATAGCTTTATCCTTATTCATAAATGTTATACAACCATTAGATGTAAGTCTCATCACTGAGGCTAGTATATAAACCTTAGTATTGTCTCTAATGAGTGTCACAAAATTGTACCAAGCGGACCAGTTCGTAGCTGGATTCTTCACCGATCTTTTATACCTTCTCCAGAACATAAATGTCGTTCGGTTCCCCCGTCCGGTGAGGTGGAAGAATTCCTTTGTCTCTCTATGAAACCATTCTGTCTCAAAACTGTGGCCTGTGAGGCAGGACATTCCCTTTGGAATTTACGACCGCCTTCTGACCACAGCAGCCTGGGTAGGGGAGGTACGTAGGGGGATGGTGCATAGAAAAGGCCTGGTGCAGGGGGGGTTTAACTATGCTCGCTGTACCCAAAGAGGGCAACGTCATGACACTATGGATATGGAGAACATCACCATATTAACATCAATGTGCAAGAGGATATACCCATTGGACTTTGAGTTCTGCTGGGAGTTTACCTCCTATTTAGATTTTTATATTCTGCTTTGCCACTAAAATCATAATAAACACTGAGAACTAAAATATTGGGTTATTGTTATGCATATTATTATTATTAATAAAAAAATAAATTAATAAAAATGTACCCCAAAAGGTTCTTCAAGGATCCATTATAAGGGGTTCCCCCACAGTTTCAATTTGAAGAACCCCTGAAGGATACTCCAGGAACATTTTCTTTTTAGAGTGTAGTGGTGTAGCGTGGCCATCTACGAACGCAGCAACTAATCATTCTCAAATTCATTTGAAGCTAATTAATTGAGTCTACAGCAGTGGAGGCTGCTGAGGGGAGAACGGCTCATAATAATGGCTGGAACGGAGCAAAGGGAATGGCATCAAACACCTGGAAAAAAAACACAGTTTTCCAAAAATGTTAAGCTAGAGGAAAATCGATCCTGGCCATAAATATAAATATATATATATATATATATATACACACAGATGATATCTCTATGTCCCATTATGGAGTCTGAGTGCACGATCAGCTCCATTGAGGCAATCTCCATTTTGAAGTCATCCATTTTCTTCTTCTACTACTTCTATGAGTTGCCAAACAAACTGAAAGGGTGCATATTGCTACCTAGTGTTTGTCACAAGTATAATTGGCTGATCCCTCCTGATGACACGGATGGAATCATGTGATCCTTCATTAACCCATAGGAAGTCCCACGCAGTTGACTACTTTAAAAAAATGGTGGATGTCCTCAATGGCAATGTCCATGCCAAAATGGGTATTAGCCATCTAGAGTCCTCTATCTAACTCTATGATCCTGACAGGCCGTATGCATCCTCCTTGAGGCACATTTGTTCAGCATGAGGAAAGACACCTAACATAAAGTTTCAAGTCTTAAAAACAAACAGGTCAACAGATATGAGGGTTTAAGTGAGACTGCTTATAACAGCGCTCACTATAGACCAAATCGGTGCCATTAATGTTTACCAAGTTACTCATAGCCTTCCGTTTCTGTGTGCCAAAATAGAAAACAAGTTACCAATCTATGCTTGAGCTATTTGGCCATGTCAAGGAAAAAATTATAATAAGAATTCATACAATAACAATAAGTTTCACAACTTTGCTGTGAACCCCTAATAAAAAAAGAACATTCATGAATTTCGTTGTTTTGTTTTTTTCTAAACTTCGGGGAAAATCGAATGTTGTTTTCAATGGGGTTTTAAAGCTTTTGGGGGGTTTTCAAGCTAATGAATCTGGTGGGTAAATGCTGTTAGGAGATGGCGATGTTTAAAATAGGCCTAGCTTGTGCTTCACTATGACTAGCTTTCACAAGCTAAACAGCAAAAAAGAAAACAGGTTTCCCCTCCACCATATTGTTTGCACCAGTCTCTGTGCTATTCCTTTCAAATCCAAGTCACATTGAGATTGACTTTATAATTTAAACCTAACTTAACCAATGATCTGACCCATCACCTTATGCATTTTACTGCCCCCCAGTTGCATGAAGTGACATCCCAAAAAAACAACAAAAAAAACGCCATTCAACACAAATGTCTCCTAGCCTCCCAGGCTTGCCTTTTGTCCCTAAAACAAACTATAATTACCTTGCACGGGGATAACTCTGCCAGCTACATTAGGAGAAATTAGGTGGACACCAATGCCTGTTCAGTTTGTATTTTGTTTAATGAACAGGTGCGCAATCAAACAGGAGTAGGTTCGCTTTGCTACGCCGGCACAGGTGCTCCATTCGCATACAAGCTGATGTGGGGAACCAGCACACAGTGAGACTGTGCTCCTCTGACACCAGGTGTTTTGCCCAGCTGAGTGTAATTATCACATAGCCTAATTATTACGCTCATTACAGTATCATCAAGATGATTGATAGTAAGGGTAAAAAAAACAGATGCAGTAGTAGTAGTAGTAGTAGTAGTAGTAATCTTAGTTGTGTGGTAGTGGGTGATATAGATCTATTGTAAGTAGTAGAAGTAGTTTAGTGGTAACAGTGATCATGAGAGTAGGCCTGTAGTGGTAATACTGACATGTAAACCATAGTTGCAGTATCAGTGCTCATAGAGATGGTCTTAGTAGAAGGCTAGAAGCATTAAGTCAGACAGACAGACTGACTCACTGACTATTTCACTCACTCACTGACCGACATGCCGCAGGGCTCCCACACTACACAGTAGGGTTGGCAGGTCTTCTTCCCACACTGCTAGGTCTTGTTCTCAAAGCGCCGGGGAGTGTCGGAGCAAGCCGGCGTCATTAGGAGTGAGCTTATGCAGGGAGAGGACTATGGTGACAAGTAGTCGTGCAGTGGGGAAGGTTCCCTGAGTAGTGTAGTATCACTTGGATCCCTAGGCACACTGCTCCACCACCTCATTACTCAACCAGCCACCCACAGGCCTCTGGTTAAAAGTAGTGCACTATGTAGGGAATGGGGTGCCATTTGGGATGCAATTAATCACTGTTCACCCAGGGAGACACATTAGTCAACTACTGTGGGCTCTTCTCCGGTTGCCATGTCAACTCCTTCTCATATGCCAGTGGGTGATTTGTACTGGGTTAGATGTGACAACTAGTATGTCAGCGCTGTGTCAACTTTGGTTTATAGTCACTGGTCACAAGGCATGGACTATCTTGTAATAAGTCCAAGACAATGGAATGACTATGTTGCCATTGCGTGACCAAAGGGTGGCGATTCTTGTATGGATGTTTGTAGGGTAGATGATGATGATATTCTTTGAATGTTTATGGAGCGTTATGATCTAATGTTAGCTAATGTCCAGGGATTGTTGTTTGCTGGGTACCAGCCCCTCCACACAATTAACTGCCTCGCAAAAAATCTGTTTTGTAGATATTGCTACAATTGTGCAATATCATAAAGTCCATGTAATGTGATAACTCCACTGTACAATATACCCAGCACAACCTGTGCACTCTAACCTTTCAACTCTCAAAGTCGGTAATACACACTGACGAATGAGTCCCTCGATGGGGCCGGCCTCCAGATTTGCAACAAAATGTATTATTTATTGATTTATTATAGTAATTATGAGGTAAAAATCAATCATCAGATATTTGATACCAGGGCGAGAGTCGCTCTAGAACGCTCCCTCAGGAGATGGTGTGCATTTCAGCAAGTCAGGAATGTAATTAGCCTTTTAACCCCTGAGAATGCTGCGTTTAGGCTAACATCCTCAAAACTGCCTGCATGGGTGTCGCTGATACCAGTATGATCAGCTGCCAATGACGCAGAAAGATGGAAATAGATTACAAAAAGCATAAAGGTAAAAATATTTCATAATGGACTTGGGTGGAGATGCACTAAATGAAAAATGGTGTAGAAACTTTTCATATTCGTATCGCTGTGAAAAAGTCCCACTTTACAGAGCACTACATTCATGTCTATCTAAAATGTTTATATAATGTAATATGGAACACATCACTAACAGGCCTTACGCACAGCCTACAACTTATGCCAAATCAAATCCATCGTAACCCTTGAACAAATATAGTGTATATGTGTGTGTGTGTTTCTCAACATGTCCAAGTGTAGCATTGGACTAATTCAAGGATAAAGTCAGCCCAGAGAATAGTTTCTCTTTGGCATCCAAATTAGCACAGGCACAAAGGCAGCCTTGGGTTCACTCTCCACCATTCTGCTAATTGGCCTGTTTGGGGAATGGTGCTCTAAAAACTCTTCTTCCTCCAAACAGCAATGTGCTCATATACAGACACTTGCATGATCTCTTTCTCTCTTTCTTACATAAGCATAGGCACACACATACGACTGTGCTCAATATGCATAAAACCACCCATCAAGTTTCAAGTATCCCCATGCACTTTGAAAAACTAGCATTTATAGGCATCCCCACAGACCACATTGTCCTCGAATACCCAGACAACTCTTTATCTCTCTGACATGCAGAAGCACACGCACGAACGAACACGCACACTCACTGTATTCGTTCAAGGGTTCAGAGGGATTTAATTTTACATAAGGCAAACACACACATGCACATGACAGACACACAAACAAGGCCTACTCCCTTATATGCTCCCATGTGCTCTGATGGATGTACTCACGGACTGTGTACAGAACATGCTATTTACCAGAAAATTATAGTTCAAATCTAGCTAATGTTGTCCTCATAATACCTCACTCCTGCTGTGAGAGAGCTAGAGAAACATATTTATGGATGAAAACGACGATTCAAGTTTGTATATCCTTGGTTTGAACACTGGTAACACTGCTACCTGACTGAGAGAAAAAACAAGCATGCCGTTGGATGACACTGATGAGTGTACAGGGTATTATGTCATATGATGGGTCCAGTTTCGCCTACTATATACAGGCTTTACAAATGCTTGAGTCATTCATTGTTATTGAAGTCAGATCACTTTTAAAAGACAGAAAATGCAAATGCTTATTATCTATAGTCCAATTAACAACTGCAACACAGTCAAATAAATAGTAGGCTAAATCAATGATATTAGTTGGTTATCATTTTATTTGCATGATAGAGTTACGATCCTTTATCCCCACCCAAGCAATGACCAGTTGGCCCTATACTACAGAAGGACAATAAAATTGTCTGTTTGTTGAGAAATGGAGCTAGACACACTGTCACGAGGTCAAAGATGTTTGGCTGAGTTTTGACACCACATTTGGCCGCAACAGTGGCCTGTTTGTTATGTTATACTAGGCCTTCTGAATACTTATGGGCTCCAATTTCCCTTAAAAATAATAGTTTAAACACAAACCTTTTGGAATTGACCTCTAGCTACACTATATATACAAAAGTATGTGGACACCCCTTCAAATTAGTGGATTCGGCTATTTCAGCCACACCCGTTGCTGACAGGTGTATAACATCGAGCACACAGCCATGCAATCTCCATAGTCAAACAGTGGCAGTAGAATAGCCTTACTGAAGAGCTCAGTGACATTCAATGTGGCACCGTCATAGGATGCCACCTTTCCAACAACTCAGTTCGTAAAAGATTTTGCCCTGCTAGAGCAGGCCCGGTCAACTGTAAGTGCTGTTATTGTGAAATGGAAACTTCTAGGAGCAACAATGGCTCAGCTGAAAAGTGGAAGGCCACATAAGCTCACAGAACGGGACCGCCGAGTGCTGTAGCACATAAAACTAGTCTGTCCTCACTACTGAGTTCCAAAATGCCTCTGGAAGCAATGCCAGCAGGGGAGCTTCATGACATGGGTTTCCATGGCCGAGCAGCCTCACACAAGCCTAAGATAACCATGCGCAATACCAAGTGTCGGCTAGAGTGGTGTAAACAATGGCTCGCCGCCATTGGACTCTGGACCAGTGGAAACGTGTTCTTTGGAGTGGTAAACCATGCTTCACCATCTGGCAGTCCAACGGACGAATCTGGGTTTGGTGAATGCCAGGAGAACACTACCTAGCCCAATGCATAGTGCCAACTGTAAAGTTTGGTGGAGCAGGAATAATGGTCTGGGGCTGTTTTTCATGATTCGGACTAGGCCCCTAAGTTCCAGTGAAGGGAAATTTTAACTCCACAACATACAATGACATTCCAGATGATTCTTGCTTCCAACTTTGTGGCAACATTTTGGGGAAGGCCCTTTCCTGTTTCAGCACGACAATGCCCCTGTGCTCAAAGTGAGGTCCATACCGAAATGGTGTATCGAGATCGGTGTGGAAGAACTTGACTGGCCTGCACAGAGCCCTAACCTCAACCCCATCAAACACTTTTGGGATGAACTGGAACGCCGACTACGAGCCAGGCCTAATCGCCCAATATCAGTGCCCGACCTCACCAATGCTCTAGTGGTTGAATTTTTTTTATTTTTTTTCACCTTTATTTAACCAGGTAGGCAAGTTGAGAACAAGTTCTCATTTACAATTGCGACCTGGCCAAGATAAAGCAAGCAGTTTGACACATACAACAACACAGAGTTACACATGGAGTAAAACAAACATACGGTCAATAATATAGTAGAAAAATAAGTCTATATACAAAGTGAGCAAATGAGGTGAGATAAGGGAGGTAAAGGCAAAAAAGGCCATGGTGGCGAAGTAAATACAATATAGCAAGTAAAACACTGGAATTGTAGATTTGCAGTGGAAGAAAGTGCAAAGTAGAAATAGAAATAATGGGGTGCAAAGGAGCAAAATAAATAAATAAATACTATAGGGGAAGTGGTAGTTGTTTGGGCTAAATTATAGATGGGCTATGTACAGGTGCAGTAATCTGTGAGCTGCTCTGACAGCTGGTGCATAAAGCTAGTGAGGGAGATAAGTGTTTCCAGTTTTAGAGATTTTTGTAGTTCGTTCCAGTCATTGGCAGCAGAAAACTGGAAGGAGAGGCAGCCGAAGGAGGAATTGGCTTTGGGAGTGACCAGAGAGATATACCTGCAGGAGCGCGTGCTACAGGAGGGTGCTGCTATGGTGACCAGTGAGCTGAGATAAGGGGGAACTTTACTTAGCAGGGTCTTGTAGATGACCTGGAGCCAGTGGGCTTGGCGACGAGTATGAAGCGAGGGCCAGCCAATGAGAGAGTACAGGTCGCAGTGGTGGGTAGTATATGGGGCTTTGGTGACAAAACGGATGGCACTGTGATAGACTGCATCCAATTTATTGAGTTGGGTATTGGAGGCTATTTTGTAAATGACATCGCCGAAGTCGAGGATCAGTAGGATGGTTAGTTTTACGAGGGTTGTTTGGCAGCATGAGTGAAAGATGCTTTGTTGCGAATTAGGAAGCCAATTCTAGATTTAACTTTGGATTGGAGATGTTTGATTTTTGTCTGGAAGGAGAGTTTACAGTCTAACCAGACACCTAGGTACTTGTAGTTGTCCACATATTCTAAGTCAGAACCATCCAGAGTAGTGATGCTGGACGGGCGGGCAGGTGCAGGCAGCGATCGGCATGTATTTAGTTTTACTTGTATTTAAGAGCAGTTGGAGGCCACGGAAGGAGAGTTGTATGGCATTGAAGCTCGTCTGGAGGGTAGTTAACACAGTGTCCAAAGAAGGGCCAGAAGTATACAGAATGGTGTCGTCTGCTTAGAGGTTGATCAGAGACTCAGATCAGAGAATGGAAGCAAGTCCCCGCAACAATGTTCCAACATGTAGTGGAAAGCCTTCCCAGAAGAGTGGAGGCTGTTATAGCAGCAAAGGACCAACTCCACATGAATGCCCATTATTGGAATGCAATGTTTGACGAGCAGGTGTCCACATACTTTTGGTCATGTAGTGTATTTCTAAGGCAGGGATGGGTAACTTTGATGGGGTGGGTGCACAAAACAACATTTACTCTTCAATAGTGGCTTGCAGGTCTACGTAGCCACATCCACAGCGAAGAGAAAGAAATTTAAGTTATAGAGTTCATTTTCAGCAATTCTTCACATTTTGTCATAGGTTGGAGAGAAATGTTTTCAGTTTTTAATATGATACCTGAATAAGAGTGACTAACAAAATCAATGTGGGCCCCCGGTCAGTAATTCGACCATGATTACTACTGGTCGCTAGACTAACTTAACTATTGCGTAATTTCCGTCTCACAATTCGAAGGCGCAGGGGGGCATGTCGAGAACGCAGAAAATAATGTTGAGTGCAGGTGGAGAGAGTGAAGAGCTCAGACAAAAATGCTGCATGCCCAGAAAATGGAATTGAGCGCAAGAAAGTAAGTGTCGAGCATTCATCCCCCTACTCACGGTATATTTGCCTGCGCTCCTGTGCTTGTATGAACTCTGTGTGCTTGCAAATCTACAATGACATGCTTCTGAAATATGATTGGCAGCCTTATTGACCAATCATAACAGTGCTTTTTGTTACAATGCCATTGATTGGCTAACTAACTGGAAGATGGGGCCCATACAATGTGACGTATACATCCCCAAGTAGATAACCAGCCCATTACCCACATTGCAAAATGGAGAGCTCCCCGTAAGACACTTCTTTTAGTTAAGAAAACTAGCTAGCTAATTCAGCCTAATGCGATTTCAACATGTTTTTAATTATCTAATTTATGTAAAGATTTGCCAGTGGATATCTGTAATGGTAGACTAAGTAATTTCATCTCACTCAAATTATAAAAAGGCAATATGTTGCTAGCTAGCATAAACTAAATAGGATCAGGGTCAGGCTGTCTAGTCTGGTATTGTCTCTTTTTCACTGCAGCTTAGTCCTGTTGGCTGAGCTAGCTAGCTATGTTGAAACTGCTTGGAAAGAGCTAACTCCCACAATCAGCTGAGTTCATCAATGTAGTTAGCTAATGATTTTAGAAAAGAAAAACTATATAATTTGCTAGCTAAGTTTTAAATACTTGCTACTCACTATTGAACACTTTTTGCCAAACGAGTTCGTTCCCCTGTTTATTAATGAATTGGTAACTAAAAAAGTGAAGAGGCTGTTGTTTTGGTATAATGTGGCTGATAAAGACTAGGTTCATACATGTATACATCAGTTTCATTAGTTAGCTAAATTACTGACTGAGTAGTAGGCACATTGTTATTCATGTTTTTGTTATTATTCCATTTCAGGTGGACAGGGAGTAAGATCACTAGATGGCAGCATGCTGACAGACCAGGAAGAAAGTTGTTGTTGCACAGCAGAGGTATAACAGTCAATGCTTATGAACTGAATATTGTGTGTGAATTGCCTATTTATATCATTGGCACTAACAAAAGGGTTGGATTTCAGCAACATGAGCAGTAAATGCTAACATAGCTTTGGTGATAAAAGGTATGTCACGGAGGTGACTATGTATCTATCAGAAGCTAACCACATACTGTACATTGCATTATATGCCTAGATTCACCCAGGCAAATAAGGTGCGCACCTTTTTTTGTCCCTAGTAACTCTTCCACCTGTTGATCACAGGAGATATTAATTTGACACGTCACTAATTGGGACCTGGGAGTCACTTGCACCTATTCTTTATTTAAGGTGAACGCCAGAAGTAGCACACCATAGATGTGAGCTGGGACGTTGCGTGTCTGCAGAGCCAGAGCTGTGACTGAGGAGAATGCTTGCTGTTGCTGGAGCAGGCTGGGACCAGTGTTGAAATGGAGAAACAAGGCCTTGATGGGAATTGTGAGGGTGAATGCTGTGTTACGTGCTTGATATAGAAATTATATAAGTTAAGGGCTAAAAGTTAAAACAACCACTCAATGTATTGTGACAACTGTGAAACTGATAACAGGAAGGAGATCTCCCAACCCAGAGAGAGGACAAACCGTTAGACTTGCAGTAGATTAGGAAACATGTTGTAGAATATGATAAGCAATGACCGTTTCAAGCAGACTTACACATAGTATTCATTTTTTTAGTTAATGCTAAATAATAGGAGACATTTAACATGAGTGTGTGTGTTACAATAGGTTAGAGAAATATTAACGATTCTCATACCATGTCTATGAGGATTTTCAGGAAACAATTGCATTACATTACTCTGACCTTATAGACTAGACTATGTTCCGAGAAGAGAAGTAAGTCAGGCACTGGGAAACCACAGAGGTTTCCTGTTCTGAGCTTGACCTGTCAGTTGCAGACAAGTAGATAGAGGAACCCGGTTAGACCGAAGGAGCTATCGAAGTTGAACATTGTGACAGAGTTAGATGAGAGGAGGCCATTTATAAAGTGTATGTCAAAACCAAACGTGTTAGGTATAAAAGGCTATGTGCATTGTATGATATTTAGAGCACTTGTGAATAAACATTTTGACTATTGTAAGCTGGGACTCTGGTTTCATTCAACCAGAATCTTACAAACTCTGGGTTGCAGACTGAGTAGTTTAACCTGTCTGGGCTAGGGGGCAGTATTTTCATGGCCGGATAAAAAAACGTACCCGATTTAAACTGGTTACTACTCTTGCCCAGAAACGAGAATATGCACATTATTAGTAGATTTGGATAGAAAACACTGAAGTTTCTAAACTGTTTGAATGGTGTCTGTGAGTATAACAGAACTCATATGACAGGCAAAAACCTGAGAAAATTCCAAGCAGGAAGTGGCCTGTCTGAGAATTTGTAGTTCTTCTTTCTAGTCCCTTTTGAAACTACAGTATCTCTGGGGTTACGTAGCACTTTCTAAGGCTTCCATTGGCTCTCTAAAGCCTTCAGAAAGCGGATTGAGGCGTCTCCTGTCTCTGGGCAGAGTATGGTAGCTGAGTTTCTCAGTGGTCTGCCTGGTGACTAAGAAATTGGATATGTGCATTCACGAGACCACGCTGTTTTTTCTTTTCCTCTTTGAATGAATACACTATTGTCCGGTTGGAATATTATCGCTATCTTCCGAGAAAAATACCATAAAAATTGATTCTAAACAGCGTTTGACATGCTTCTAAGTACAGTAATAGAACATTTTGAATTTGTTGGTCTCGAAATGCGCTGGCGCGTTACCCTTTGGATAGTGACCTGAACGCACGAACAAAACGGAGGTATTTGGACATAACTATGGATTATTTGGAACAAAAAAAAAAATATTGTGGAAGTAGCAGTCCTGGGAGTGCATTCTGACGAAGATCAGCAAAGGTAATACAATTTTTCTAATACTAATTCTGAGTTTAGTGTGCCCCGAAGTTGGCGGGTGTCAAAATAGCTAGCAGTGATGGCTGAGCTATGTACTCAGAATATTGCAAAATGTGCTTTCGCCGAAAAGCTATTTTAAAATCTGACATAGCGATTGCATAAAGGAGTTCTGTATCTATAAATCTTAAAATAATTGTTATGTATTTTGTCAACGTTTATGATGAGTAATTTATTAAATTCACCGGACGTTTTCGGTGGGGATACATTTTCTGAACATCACAGGCCAATGTAAAAAGCTGTTTTTTGATATAAATATGAACTTGATTGAACAAAACATGCATGTATTGTATAACATAATGTCCTAGGAGTGTCATCTGATGAAGATCAAAGGTTAGTGCTTCATTTAGCTGCGTTTTGGGTTTCTGTGACATATATGCTTGCTTGGAAAATGGCTGTGTGATTATTTTGGGCTATGTACTCTCCTAACCTAATCTAATGTTTTGCTTTCGCTGTAAAGCCTTTTTGAAATCGGCCTCACTGTGCGTGCAGATGCACTCACACCTGCCTACTGCCATTCCTGAGCAAGCTCTGTACTGGTGGTGCCCTAATCCCGCAGCTGAATCAACTTTAGGAGACGGTCCTGGCGCTTGCTGAACTTTCTTGGGCGCCCTGAAGCCTTCTTCACAACAATTGAACCGTTCTCCTTGAAGTTCTTGATGATCCGATAAATGGTTGATTTAGGTGCAATCTTACTGGCAGCAATATCCTTGCCTGTGAAGCCCTTTTTGAGCAATAATGACAGCACGTGTTTCCTTGCAGGTAACCATGGTTGACAGAGGAAGAACAATGATTCCAAGCACCACCCTCCCTTTAAAGCTTCCAGTCTGTTATTCGAACTCAATCAGCATGACAGAGTGATCTCCAGGCTTGTCCTCGTCAACACTCACACCTGTGTTGACGAGAGAATCTTGTGTGGCAGGGCTGAAATGTAGTGGAAATGTTTGCAATTAATTGCAATTCATCTGATCACTGTTCTTAACATTATGGAGTATATGCAAATTGCCATCATACAAACTGAGGCAGCAGACTTTGTGAACATTAATATTTGTGTCATTATCAAAACTTTTGGCCACGACTGTATATTGCTTCTTTAAAATCAGAACAACAGTTTTCAGCTGTGCTAACATAATTGCAAAAGGGTTTTCTAATGATTAATTAGCCTTTTAAAATGATAAACTTGGATTAGCTAACACACCGTGCCATTGGAACACAGGAGTGATGGTTGCTTATAATGGGCCTCTGTACGCCTATAATGGGCCTCTGTATGTAGATATTCCATTAAATCAGCCGTTTCCAGCTACAATAGTCATTTACAACATTAACAATGTCTACACTGTATTTCTGATCAATTTGATGTTATTTTAAATGGACAAAAGAATTAGCTTTTCTTTCAAAAATAAGGACATTTTTAAGTGACCCCAAACTTTTGAACGGTAATGTATATATAATATATAAACAGAGATATTAACAATGTCCACTATACCACTTTTGAAGTTAATATAATGACATTGCAGAGAGAAAAGGATAGTTTGAAAGCTCTTGGTGAACAAATAAAGACCTTAGAAGGAGAAATTCAACTATTGTAGCAGGAGACACGGGTGAAAAAGTCAGACATGACCCCCACCTGTGGCCTCTGTTCTCCCAATCTATTCTCACTGAGTTGTGCAAGGCAGATCAGGTTTCAACCATCTGGTCAGCACTGCCAGTCTTTGAGTCAACTGATTCTGACAGCAGTGACGAACAATGTCTTAAAGCCAACCAGAACACAGGCTGTAAAAGGAAGTAAAGACAAACTTCTTGTGACAGTAATCACACATAAATCAGCTGGATGAATGGTCAAACTTTTAAGCATCCACGAGACGTGGTTATCAGAGTTATGCAGGTTCCGAGTGAAACTGACAACATTAGTCATTCAGTAAAAGAGAAACCTGGTGTATGTCGTTATTGCGGGATTTCTGGTCACAGGCAACGAGAATGTAGGAAAAGAAAACATGATTTTATGAGAAGAAGGGTCCGTCTAAGGGAAAATTGGAAACAAGTGGTGGGGAGGGGTGGGCGGGGGCAGATATGATACAAACCAAACCATTATCAATTTCTATTGGTCCAATGAAGATTGATGCAGGGGTGTGGATAGGCTCACTTGAGCAACATATTTTTAGGCCTTGATGTGAGTATGCAACTGATTCTACATTGAACATTTCTCAAGGAAAGGTGGCGTGGCAAATTAGGCAACACCTTTATTTAACTAGGCAAGTCAGTTAAGAACACATTCTTATTTTCAATGACGGCCTAGGAACGGTGGGTTAACTGCCTTGTTCAGGGGCAGAACGACAGATTTTTACCTTGTCAGCTTGGGGATTCAATCTTGCAACCTTACGGTTAACTAGTCCAACGCTCTAACCACCTGCTTTACATTGCATTCCACGAGGAGCCTGCCTGTTACGCAAATACAGTAAGAAGCCAAGGTAAGTTGCTAGCTAGCATTAAACTAATCTTATAAAAAACAATCATAATCACTAGTTAACTACGCATGGTTGATGATATTACTAGTTTATCTAGCCTGTCCTGCGCTGCATATAGTCGCTTAGGTACACGTTGCTCCAACGTGTACCTAAACATAAACATCAATGCCTTTCTAAAAATCAATATACAAGTATATATTTTTTAAACCTGCATATTTAGTTAATATTGCCTGCTAACATTAATTTATTTTAACTAGGGAAATGTGTCACTTCTCTTGCAACAGAGTCAGGGTATATGCAGCAGTTTGGGCCGCCTGGCTCGTTGCGAACTGTGTGAAGACCATTTCTTCCTAACAAAGACAGCCGACTTCGCCAAACGGGGGATGATTTAACAAAAGCGCATTTGCGAAAAAAGCACAATGGTTGCACGACTGTACCTAACCATAAACATCAATGCCTTTCTTAAAATCAATACACAGAAGTATATATTTTTAAACCAACATATTTAGCTAAAAGAAACCCAGGTTAGCAGGCAATATTAACCAGGTGAAATTGTGTCACTTCTCTTGCGTTCATTGCACGCAGAGTCAGGGTATATGCAACAGTTTGGGCCACCTGGCTCGTTGCGAACTAATTTGCCAGAATATTATGTAATTATGACATAACATTGAAGGTTGTGCAATGTAACAGGAATATTTAGACTGAGGAATGCCATCCATTAGATAAAATACTGAACGGTTCCGTATTTCACTGAAAGGAAAAACGTTCTGTTTTCAAGATGATAGTTTTCGGATTCGACCATATTAATGACCTAAGGCTCGTATTTCTGTGTGTTTATAATATTATAATTAAGTCTATGATTTGATAGAGCAGTCTGACTGAGCAGTGGTAGGCAGCAGCATGCTCGTAAGCATTCATTCAAACAGCCCTTTCGTGCGTTTTGCCAGCAACTCTTCGCTGTGCTTCAAGCATTGTGCTGTTTATGACTTCAAGCCTATCAACTCCCAAGATTAGGCTGGTGTAACCGATGTGAAATGGCTAGCTAGTTAGCGGGTGTGCGCTAATAGCCTTTCAAACGTCACTCGCTCTGAGACTTGGAGTAGTTGTTCCCCTTGCTCTGCATGGGTAACGCTGCTTCGAGGGTGGCTGTTGTCGATGTGTTCCTGGTTCGAGCCCAGGTAGGAGCGAGGAGAGGGACGGAAGCTATACTGTTATACTGGCAATACTAAAGTGCCTATAAGAACATCCAATAGTCAAAGGTATATGAAATACAAATCGTACAGAGAGAAATAGTCCTATAATTCCTATAATAACTACAACCTAAAACTTCTTACCTGCGAATATTGAAGACTCATGTTGAAAGGAACCACCAGCTTTCATATATGTTCTCATGTTCTGAGCAAGGAACTTAAACGTTAGCTTTCTTACATGGCACATATTGCACTTTTACTTTCTTCTCCAACACTTTGTTTTTGCATTATTTAAACCAAATTGAACATGTTTCATTATTTATTTGAGGCTAAATTGAGTTTATTGATGTATTATATTAAGTTAAAATAAGTGTTCATTCAGTATTGCTGTAATTGTCATTATTACAAATAAATAAAAATAATAATTTTCCATATATAGAAACACCCTTTATGTTTTATGAAAATCAAATATATGCATTGATGCTTTATGCTTACGGTTTGATGAAACAAGGCAAATGGCCCAAGAGATCTAGATAACCAGAAGAAAAAAACCTTAACCTGACACAGCTATTCTCCTCGCGCTCCTGCTGGCTTTCTCACATTCTGCGGTTAAAGACTGGATTAATAATATTGAATGCATTAAAAGAAATTACCATAACCAAAGTAACAAACATTGTAGATTATAAATTATAGGAATTAACGGTAAATGTACTACTGGTGATATATATAATGGGGAATTGATATACACTAACAATCAAACATAAACAATTCACCCAATTACATTATGAAATAATGAATTGCACAAATTAGCGGGAGAGAGCGTATTTGGGAGAGAGAAGTGCATTGTGCATCTGGCCGCATGGTCAATCCGACATCTGCATCGGCCATGCATCATTTCCGGTGATATGGCATCAGCAGAAGTAAGAGCATTCATACCCCTTTGAGCTTCGCGGAGCAGAGTTTATGTTTATAAAGGATGTACCGCATGGGGATGGGGTACGGAGCTCGATTTTGGCCTTTGCATGCCTCTGGAGGCTCCACAATTGCGACACACCCTTCATATGGAGCCTCTGACCACATTTTCAGATATTGACTAAAAGACAATTTATGCTTGGCCTCTGCAATGGATTAGTAAACCGAGACGGGCGCATTTATACACTACCGGTCAAAAGATTTAGAACACCTACTCATTCAAGGGTTTATCTTTATTTTTACTATTATCTAAATTGTAGAATAATAGTGACAACATCAAAACTATGAAAAAACACATATGGAATCATGTAGTAAACCCAAATAAGTTTTAAACAAATCTAAAAATCTAAATATAATTTATATTTGAGATTCTTCAAATAGCCACCCTTTGCCTTGATGACAGCTTTGCACACTCTTGGCATCCTCTCAACCAGCTTCACCTGGAATGCTTTTCCAATCGTCTTGGAGTTCCCACATACGGTTTAAGTCGGAAGTTTACATACACTTAGGTTGGAGTCAATAAAACTCGATTTTCAACCACTCCACAAATTTCTTGTTAACAAACTATAGTTTTGGCAAGTCGGTTAGGACATCTACTTTGTGCATGATAAGTAATTTTTCCAATAAATGTTTTCAGACAGATTATTTCACTTATAATTCACTGTATCACAATTCCAGCGGGTCAGAAGTTTACATACACTAAGTTGACTGTGCCTTTAAACAGCTTGGAAAAATCCAGAAAATGATGTCATGGCGTTAGAAGGTTCTGATCGGCTAATTGACCTAATTTGAGTCAATTTGGGTCAAGCCTTCCCCATTTCACCTTCTCCTAAATCCAGTCAGCTGATATTCTGAAAGAGCTGCAAAATCTGGACCCCTACAAATAAGCCGGGCTAGACAATTGGGACCCTTTCTTTCTAAAATTATCTGCCGAAATTGTGGCAACCCCTATTACTAGCGTGTTCAACCTCTTTCGTGTCGTCTGAGATTCCCAAAGATTGGAATGCAGCTGCGGTCATCCCCCTCTTCAAAGGGGGGGACACTCTTGGCCGAAACTGCTACAGACCAATATCTATCCTACCCTGCCTTTCTAAAGTCTTCGAAAGCCAAGTCAACAAACAGATTACTGACCATTTCGAATACCACCGCACCTTCTCCGCTATGCAATCTGGTTTCAGAGCTGGTCATGGGTGCAACTCAGCCACGCTCAAGGTCCTAAACGATATCTTAACCGCCATCGACAAGAAACAATACTGTGCAGCCGTATTCATGGACCTGGCCAAGGCTTTCGACTCTGTCAATCACCACATCCTCATCGGCAGACTCAATAGTCTTGGTTTCTCAAATGATTGCCTCGCCTGGTTCACCAACTACTTCTCTGATAGAGTTCAGTGTGTCAAATCAGAGGGCCTGTTGTCCAGGCCTCTGGCAGTCTCTATGGGGGTGCCAGAGGGTTCAATTATTGGGCCGACTCTTTTCTCTGTATACATCAATGATGTCGCTCTTGCTGCTGGTGAGTCTCTGATCCACCTCTACGTAGACGACACCATTCTGTATACTTCTGGCCCTTCTTTGGACACTGTGTTAACTACCCTCCAGACGAGCTTCAATGCCATACAACTCTCCTTCCGTGGCCTCCAACTGCTCTTAAATACAAGTAAGACTAAATGCATGCTCTTCAACCGATCGCTGCCTGCACCTGCCCGTCCGTCCAGCATCACTACTCTGGACGGTTCTGACTTAGAATATGTGGACAACTACAAATACCTAGGTGTCTGGTTAGACTGTAAACTCTCCTTCCAGACTCACATCAAACATCTCCAATCCAAAGTTAAATCTAGAATTGGCTTCCTATTTCGCAACAAAGCATCTTTCACTCATGCTGCCAAACAACTAGAGGTCGACCGATTATGATTTCTCAACGCCAATCCCGATACCGATTATTGGAGGACCAAAACCGCCGATACCGATTAATCGGACGATTATTTTTTGTAATAATGACAATTACAACAATACTGAATGAACACTTATTTTAACTTAATATAATACATCAGTAAAATCTATTGAGCCTCAAATAAATAATGAAGCATGTTCAATTTGGTTTAAATAATGCAAAACAAAGTGTTGGAGAAGAAAGTAAAAGTGCAATATGTGCCATGTAAGAAAGCTAATGTTTAAGTGCCTTGCTCAGAACATAGGAACATATGAAAGCTGGTGGTTCCTTTCAACATGAGTCTTCAATATTCCCAGGTAAGAAGTTTTAGGTTGTAGTTATTATAGGAATTATAGGACTATTTCTCTCTATACGATTTGTATTTCATATACCTTTGACTATTGGATGTTCTTATAGGCACTTTAGTATTGCCAGTGTAACAGTATAGCTTCCGTCCCACTCCTCGCTCCTATCTGGGCTCAAACCAGGAACACATCGACAACAACCACCCTCGAAGCAGCGTTACCCACGCAGAGGAAGGGAAACAACTACTCCAAGTCTCAGAGTGAGTGACGTTTGTAACGCTATTAGCGTGCACCCGGCTAACTAGCTAGCCATTTCACATCGGTTACACCAGCCTAATCTTGGGAGTTGACAGGCTTGAAGGGGTGGGTATAATTTGTGGAACATTCCAACAGGAATCTGTTCCAAAAAACGTAAAGTAGAAGGTTACCAACCAACAACACATACAAAGTAGCAACGCATACAAACCTAGTTAAGAGTGATGGAGGCCACTTTGTTCTTAGGGACCTTCAATGCTGCAAAAATGCTTTGGTACCCTTCCCCTGATCTGTGCCGCGACACAATCCTGTCTCGGAGCTCTACGGACAATTAATTCGACCTCATGGCTTGGTTTTTGCTCTTACATGCACTGTCGACTGTGGTAACGTATATAGACAGATGTGTGCATTTACAAATAATGTCCAATCAGTTGAATTTACCAAAGGTGTACTCCAATCAAGTTGAAGAAACATCTCAAGGATGATCTCATAGCAAAGAGTCTGAATATTTATGTAAATAAGGTATTTCTTATTTTTTGTATTTTTGGGGGCACAAAAAAACAACCGTTTTTGCTTCATCATTATGGGGTATTGTGTGTAGATTGAGGTATGTATTCAATTCAATCAATTTTAGAATAAGACTAATGTAACAAAGTGTGGAAAAAGGGAAGGGGTCTGAAGACTTTCCAAATGCACTGTACTTTAACTGCTTAATTAACTTAGGAACCACACCTGTGTGGAAGAACATGCTTTCAATATGTTTGGTATCCCTCATTTACTCAAGCGTTTCCATTATTTTGGCAGTTACATGTATTTTTATCTAACACATTGCACCTTCCTGAATAAACCTCAAGAACAAGATTTTAATGGTGCTCACGAGGTTCCTAATGTTTAACATCTGTCTGGGTGTTAAGTCTTTAAAATATAACTAGCAAATATATAGTTTATTGTTTAGAAACCTATCATTAGCTTCATTGATGAACTCAGCTGATGGTGGGAGTTAGCTGGCTATCTACTGTAGCTCTTCACCCAGCAGTTTCAGCCTAGCTACTGTAGCTAGCTACCTAATGGGCTTTAAAAAAAATCTTTATAGATAATATAAATATATGCATTTAGAGCCGCCTACATCAATGAGATCATCAAAGACACGTTGAAATAGCATTAGGCTGAATTCGCTAGCTAGCTTTCTTACCTAAAAGAAGAAGTGCCTTGCCGGGAGTCCTCCATGTTGTAATGTGGCTACAAGCTAGCTACCTGGGTATGTAAACCTCACGTTGTATGGGTCCCGCCTTCCATTTAGGTAGTCAGTCAATGTCATTGTAGTAATTAATTGGTTAATAATGCTGCCAATCGTATTTGAGCAACAAGCCTTTGTAGATTTGCAAGCTCACATATCGTGCAAGCACAGGTGCAATTCCAGAGAGCACTGGCAAGTATACCGTGAGCAGGGGGATGCATGTCGACACCTAATTTCTCGCGTTCAATTGCACTTTCTGGGCACACAACATTTTGGTCTGAGCTCTTAACTCTCTCTCAGCTCCTCAACATGATCCTCCGCGTCCTCGAGATTTTTTTTTATCTCAACCCTCTCCAACTGCGCTCAACATTATTTTCCGCGCTCTCGACATTGCCCCCTGCGCCTTCGAATTGTGAGACGGAAATTACCCATAGGCATATTTATACCAATCAAAAAAATGTTAGCTGCCATGGGCTAATTGAGATGGGGGGTCATTGGCTAATTGAGAGGGGGGTACAAAATGGGAGCCAGTTGCCCATCCCTGTTCTAAGGCGTAAAAATAACAGTGCCTTTGTGTCTGACAGGATATCAATTACTGGGTCGAAGCAGCTATGGCAACAATATGTCTGAGAATAATATTTCGAATATTGAGGTATTTTAGCATACAGGCAACTCAGTGACGGACTCGGCATTATTTCATAGCAAAGCAATAATCCAAGCCCCAGTTTGACGAATCGATTTCTGCAACCTTTTTAAAAGCAAGTGGCCAATTAGATTGTGAGTACATCTCTTCCCACCCTTCCTGCATGGTTCAGCTGTGACTAGAGCCGAAACCCGCCCGTTCCAAGCCCAAACAGTGAACAGACACTGACCGTTGTGTCCACCACAAAGCCGTATCTCCCTCCTTCCTCTCCTTCTCCATCGCATAGCATTCTTCTCTCTCCTCCAATCAGCCTTCTATAATTACCGAGAACCCCCTCCCCCCTCTCTTTCGCATCCGACACCACGTGATCATAACCAGACCGGTAACCTGCTGCTGGTGGGCGCAACGCGGAATCCAGAGAGATGAGGAGGCGAGCGCAACAGACAGACTCACTGCGCGTCTGAACACAACTACGAGGGGAGCGCTTGTCAAGGAAGCCCGTGGCATTTCTGGATATTACTAGGACGTCTCCGTATCGAAACCGAGTGATATAAACATTATTTGTTTCAATTCCTTCCACCAAGCCCTTTTTTCCATCTTTATTTTCTCTCCTCATCGTTGAGCATCCTTCCTCTACCTGCCTGCCCGTCCTCTTTCACTGGTTTACCTGGCTAACTTTCCCCTTGACACCATCCCACACACCCTCCATTGCCCGCCCCCGCCCCCTCCCCCCACCAGACCTTTTCACTCGAACCCCCTTCATATTGTAGCTGCGCCACCTCGAATCGGGCGGAACCCGTTGGTTACTCTACAGCACTTAATGGGGCACGCTTTCTTGCACGGAAGATGTCCCTTTCTTGGTCACTGAGCGCCCCGGTGAAACAGCCAACGTCTGGACCGGAGTTGTTGGTGCGTGTCTGCCTCTTTTGCCCAGCTCGCTTGTGTTGTCGGGGTACGCCGCTGAACTGAGATGGGTCTATCGGTGACGGCGGCGGCACTACAGGAGCCCCGACGCCCGCACCAGTGGAGCCGGACAGTGGGAGATTGGGTCTGGATCACCGTCGTTTCGTTTTTAGCCACTTTACCTGTAGAGCAACTTTGCGCTTTCCCGTCATCCCTCAGCGACTGTCAGACGCCTACCGGCTGGAACTGCTCTGGTAAGAAAGCCAAGGACTCGGGGGCATTTCTTTGGGCTACATTATCTCCCGTCTGTCTGTTCTGTCTGCCTGTTCCAGATGTTCGCAATGGTACGCAGGGCGGCTGATAGTTTTTGTGGTAAACGGTAATAGAAGTCCTAATGCATATGGACATTTGGGGTGGACAGGCTAATACATTATCGAGGGCATTGTCTGCAAGTAGCATCGTTTGGGTTTTAGGGTAAAACCTGATTCCAAATAGCCAAGGAGTGAGGATGGTCATCAGCCCTCGAGAATTTCAGGGTTGCCTAAAGGTCCCATTATATTATAATACGCTATGACTTTATCATCGACAACATACACATGCATTTTTCGCAATTTCTTTTCTGATTTACCAAAGTGGCACATTGATGTAAATGTCCATGAAATTAAATGTTTACCTTTCTTGCATTGTTTCGCCTAGAAATCAATTAATTAGCCATATTTGGCTATTATTATGAGCCTGTTATTATTATAACTAGCCTATTTTATTATTATTATTAGTAACTGTTGTTGCGGAAGAATTTGCGCGGTGCAAAATGTTTAATTGCAGTTATTTCTCAACATAGGTTCCTCACTTGAGGAATTCAAGTGCCACATTCTAGTTTATATTTTAGACTCCCCAAGAGTCTACAGTGGTCTGAAATCCTCCTATACACTTATATCAATGTCTCCAAGTGTATGTTTAATTCATTTTAATAACGCATGAATAACGTATTATTTCTTAACTTGTGAGCAATTGGAAATGTCACCAAAGACAATATTTAATCCATTGCATGCACCACAATGCATTTATTTGTTCACTATAGGCTTCTACAAACCATTTCAATTGTGTAATCTATAGATTACCAAAATACAGCTAGCCTATTTGTCTGTTCTTTAGCCTACTGTACGGCGAAATATAGCCTTTTCTTTTAATCTACCTGGGGCTGTTCCGTTACCTGCAGGAGTTTCATTTAGTGCTACCCGGAATATGAACCTTACAGATTTTTTTTTATAGCCCAGTGTAATGTAAACTTGTTTTCCATTTTCTGTGCCAAACCGATAAAAACATGGTCGCGAGGCTGTAAAGCACGTTCGCGCGACAGCCTGCCTTTGTAAATCATCTGACTGTGCCGTCGTAGATTTTCTGTCGCGTTTCTAAATTTGAATCCTAAAATAGCCTCAACCCTTTACCCCACATTTGAGAACAGTAGGCCTGAGTGCTAGAGCATTATTCAATACCCACTGATTTTGCATCGTGCAATTATCACTGTTATTTTGCCTGTAGCTTACATAAAATGCAAAATGATTGTGATGACAATTTATTATTTTCGTTAATCCATACACTTGGACCTGTAGCCTTCAACTAATTTTCTTCATAAGCATATGAATGTACTTGAGAAAAGCACTCTCTACTAACCCCCAGTCCAATTACCCATCAGGTTGCCTATTATCACACAAGAAATGTAGATAAGCAAATAGACACTGTATTTTTTAGCAAGAATGTTCCAACAAACTATGCATTTAAGTGGAAATGAATGCAGAGCACTACCTGAAAATGGTAGGCTGCAAGGTCTGAATGCTTAAAAGCCAACATTAAATATTTGGCCAACATTGCCAGAGTAACAGGTTACGATGGCAATCTTGGGACCAGGGGACTAAATATGCTATCCTGAATGCGTTTTATGTCCCATTTCCTCAGCCAGTGAGGAATGACTTGAGTGCGTCCCAAATGGCACCGTATTCTCTATGTAATACACTACGTTTGACCAGGGCCCTTAGGGCTATTGTCAAAAGTAGTGCACTATATAGGGAATAGGGTGTCATTTGGGACATATGCTTGGTAGCTAAGCTATTACTGAACCGCTGTAGATAATTAGGTCAAAGCTCTGTCATTTATCAACCCCGGTTTGCATCCCTCGTTTCTCTCTAATGGTCTGGACTAGACTTGACTTAAGAGACTTATTTTAGTCTTATTGCCTTTTCACATCCTGAATGTCTATCTTATTAATGGATTCATATAACTAGTTTCACTTTGTTTTTTAGGGTCTAAACTTTGTGACTGTGGTGTAGCAATGGATTGTGTGTGTGTGTGTGTGTGTGTGTTCATAGGCCTAACCAACATGGTCAAGTTCATTGAAGGTAATTGTGAGGGTGAATGCGTTATTGTTGTTGATGATGATGAAGAGTAGGTGTCCCCCACTCAAACCCACATGATCCTCTTAGGGGGCTGTGTCTGAGCTTTTATCCCTCCCAACATGAAAATGTAACAAGTGACACATTGTCCATTATGAACATGAATGGTCATCCTCAATGATGCAAAACACTGAAACATAAATAGCAGCTGGACTCAATGGAAGCCGCCTTCCTCGTCATGGTCTATATAAACTAATGATATAATGAATGGATGTTTTCAACACCATGTCCGTGGCTGCTTTGACATGACAGTGAAAATACTTTGATTGCAAAGCAGGAAATGCATTATTTGTCATCATATCCTTCTTTAATGGTAATATAAATAATAATAATATATGGAAAATCCTTCTCTTCACAAGCTGCCCCACATACATTATACATAGAAAAAGATAGCTGAAATCAGGAGATTGGGAATTATGTGACGAGAAAGGCCCAATATCATCTAATCGAAACAGGATAAAAAATTGCTAGGTTTACAGATGTAGGATCTTAATTTGATCATCCCGTTGCAGGATAACTTTCCTGCTATGCAGGAAATGTAAAACGTGCAGTTTATTTGCGGTTTAAATGGACTTCTGAACTTTGTTTCCATTTATACATTTCAGACTTGATTTTCCCTTACAAAAATGTTTGTTAATTATAATCCACATAATTCACATTTCATGTTGCTACAGGATTATTTTGATGCTGTAGCAAACTGGCTGAAATTAAGATCCTAGATCTGTAATTGTTGACTGCTTCCCTCCAGCAACCTTTCAAACAGGCCTTTTTAGATGTATAAATCACCGTAGATTAACTAATGGCCATGACCTGAGTTCCCCCTTTCATTTACACATGAGAGATCAGAAAGAGTGCTCTTGAACACATAAATCCCCCGCTCTTTGCAATGCTTGTTACCACTAACAAGCAATGGTTCTCTTACAGGAGAAACAATTCAAACCTGTAGCCAGGAACTATGACATACTTGACGTAAGAATGAGGTCAAAGAAGAGTCTCACCCTTGCTGTTGTTCTGTTTTACATTTCTAATGTATTCCTTTTTTTTTGACCAACACAAGGCTTGAAAACAGGGAATGTCCTATAGAGCTATCTGGCTCTATGTGACAGATGCAGTTCCACGTATGTTGGTGACGCATTGGGCTGTGGAGAAATTGCTTTGGGTTGCATAAGTGCTTTGCTTGCCATCTTAATAGTTGTCATATAAACATCACCTTTTGCATATTTGATGTTTGCCAGCTTGTTTTGGTAAATTATTTAGTTCACTGTTATCTCCTCCTTTAACAGTGGGTGGGGCATAGGAAGTACAAATAGTCTTGGCCTCTGACATGGCATATTTTGCAGCTAAGAGCACATTAGGCCTGGAGCAATATACAGATGTAGGATCTTAATTCGACCAGTATTGTCACAGCAAAATAATCCTGCAGCAACAGGATTTTAACGTTAAGCCCATAATGTTGTTTGATGGGTGGTTAAACTATAAGCTGGCCAAAATGAGGCTGCATGAAAAGTGCAATACTGTTAATATAACTGTGTGTTAGTGTGGGTTTTCAGTGAATTTATGTAAATCATGAAGCTCATCTGCAATTCTCAGCAACAACAGAGTGATCAAATTAAGATCCTACATCAATTTTTTATGTTGTGGAGGTGCCGGTGGGGCTCCAACTAGTGCTCTGGTAAATAATGGCCTGATGGAAACAAAGCACACCCTCACATGATTGGTTCATAGTTCAACGACTGCATTAGCAGCTCACTATGTGTAAATGTATGTATATGGGTGGGTATTTTCACATAATTCTGGTTTAGGCATGCTTGTGAGTGGATAAGGTAATGGTTAGCGTAGGGGTTAGTATATAAACACGTCTGCATTCGACCAACTACCACTTGTGGCCTTCAAGTCCTGTGCGTGAAACGCTCGGCCGCCCCAACCTACCAACCTGCTCACCAATTCCTGTAATGACTATTCCTGCATTTTCTAAGAATGGCAATATGTTTAAAGACACACAAACTGACCTTCCCATAGACTCACTTCGAGGCAAGCAACACTGAACCATGCATGAAAGCACCAGCTGTTCCGGACGACTGTGTAATCACGCTTTCTGTATTCGATGTAAGACCTTTTAAACAGGTTAACATTCACAAGGCCAGACGGATTACCAGGACACGTACTCGGAGCATGCGCTGACCAGCCAGCAAGTGTCTTCACTGACATTTTCAACCTCTCCCTGAACCAGTCTGTAATACCCATGTTTCAAGCAGACCATGATAGTTCCCGAGCTCAAGAACGCCAAGGTAACCTG
Organism: Salmo trutta; assembly: GCF_901001165.1. NCBI lineage: Eukaryota > Metazoa > Chordata > Actinopteri > Salmoniformes > Salmonidae > Salmo > Salmo trutta. The sequence continues at coordinate 48,284,623 of NC_042976.1, forward strand.
TCTAAATGACTATCGCCCCGTAGCCAAGAAATGCTTTGAAAGGCTGGTCTTGGCTCACATAAGGATAGGCAACAACACGTCTGCTACACTGATCCTCAACACTGAGGCCCCTCAAGAGTGTGTGCTTAGTCCCCTCCTGTGCTCCCTATTCACCCACGACTGCGTGGCCAAACACGATTCCAACACCATCATTAAGTTTGCTGATGACACAACAGTGGTAGGCCTGATCACCAACAACGATGAGATAGCCTATAGGGAAAAGGTCAGAGACCTGGTAGTGTGGTTCCAGGACAACAACCTTTCCCTCAATGTGAGCAAGACAAAGGAGCTGATCGTGGGCTATCGGAAAAGGCGGGCCGAACAGGCCCCCGTTAACATCGACAGGGCTGTATTGGAGATGGTCAGGAGCTTCAAGTTCCTCGTTGTCCACATCACTAAGGACTTATCATGGTCCAAACACACCAACACAGTCATGAAGAGGGTATACCAACACCTCTCCCCCTCAGGAGGCTGAAAAGATTTGGCGTGGGCCCTCAGCACACTGGGCCCTCAGATCCTCAAAGAGTTATACAGCTGCACCATTGAGTGCATCTTGACTGGCTGCATCACCGCTTGGTATGGCAACTGCTCGGCATCCGACCGCAAGGCGCTACAGAGTGTAGTGCGAATGGCCCAGTACATCACTGGGGCCAAGCTTCCTGTCACCCAGGACTTCTATACCAGGCGGTGTCAGAGGAAGGCCCTAAAAATTGTTAAAGTCTTTATCCACCCAAGTCACAGGGTGTTCTCTCTGCTACCACATGGCAAGCGGTATCGGAGCGCTAAGTCTTGGACCAAAAGGTTCCTGAACAGCTTCTACCCCAAATCCATAAGACTGCTGAACAGTTAGATTTTCTGCTTTTCACCCCCTACCTACATGTACATAGTACTTCAGTCAATCACCTAATCAAACCTACATGTACATATGACATATGAATCAATCCCCCCAATTACCTCGTACCCCAGCACACTGACTCGGTACCGGTACTCCTTGTATATAGCCTGTATGTAGCCTTGCTATTGTTATTATATTGTGTTACTATGATCTTTTTATCTATTTGTTAATCTTCTTACTTTTTAACTGTATTGTTGGGAAAGGGCTCGTAAGTAAGCATTTCACGGTAAAGTCTTCACTTGTTGTATTCAGCACGTGACAAATAAAACATTTGATTTCAATTCAATTCATTCAATTCAGTTACCTGAGTGTTTTTTGTAGTTAGCAAATGTTAGCTACAAGCAGCTCACCGATTCATATTGTTCCCGAAGGCAGTAGTGTATCACAGGTTCAAAAAACACTGAGCAACAACGAGAACTGTTACTGCTACTGTACCTGAAATTCTAGGCTGGACCAACCCATAAATGTCTGTCAGGGAGACACTACCTCACGCCTGCACATACTTTATGAATTGTACCTTTAGTTTTCCAGGTTGGCCTATATATTTGAGTCTTGTTAATTTGTGATTTTCCAGAAATCCAAGAATGTCTCAAAAAGAAACACGGCACGTTCTGAGATTCAATGTCTTTTGAAAAAAAACAGTGTTTCTCACCCACTCTTTTTTCTTTCCGTTTTTTCAGACAATAAGTGGATTGCAATACTTTCAGCCTAGAACTGTGAGAACACAAGACACTTTCGGCTTCACTACTGAATGTCCTAGATGTTGGCAGTCTGTAGCTCTGACTGTGTCTTTGAGTCTATGGCTTTGGGTCTGACTGTGCAGTAATTTATCTGATTATGTAACCGCTATGACTGTGACTTGCTTTTTGTGTCTGACAGTCAGCAAAGCACAGCTATTGAGTCTGTATTCATATCTGGTATCTATTTGACTCTTTGGTCCACATTCATTCACAGATAAATGCAGACTGCATTGCGGTTGCACTCACGAGCATTAAAACCACCACACCTCACAAGCTGTAGAAACTACTTGTCATACAAGCTGTCCCATCACCCTTACGGACATTGTCATTAAATGTTGACACATAACCACACCTGTCCTTAAAGTTGAAATCTGTTTCGGTGAAAGTGCCATGTCCATTTGCGATATTACAAAAACGTTTCTTCAAATATCGAACAATGTTTTTTTTCCCTCTAACATCATTGTACATCACTGCACGCGTGATAAAACAGAGTATGTAGTGCAATTTTTATTTTATTTTTTGTTACGTTGTTGGATGCTCATCTCCTCCTTTTCAAAAACAAAACAATAACAAATGATCTGGGGTGGATCTCAGCTTTAAAATACAGCAAAACGTTCTGACTAAACCTACAGTGGGGTTTACATTCATCTGAGATTGATTGTTACTGTCTTTGTGCCTTTTCATATGACATTTACTATTTCATCAATTTACAGTCAACAAATGAAGTGTAGTAATTGCTCCCTAATTGTATTTGAAATATTTATATTTTTATTGTCATGTTTATCTTTCAAAATGTTGTCCTGCAAACAGTTGGGGTTTTTCAAGGGAATCTTTCTACAATTAACTTGTCTGTTTAATATGCCTATAATGTATATAAACATATGTACAGTACTCCTACACTAAGTTATATATTATTTAATATATTGATCTTAATGTGGTGCCATTTCTAAAGGCAGTTTATTGCATTCCAAGAGCTATTTTTGACAAGTAGGATACATTACCTCTCTAAACTCCTGGGGCACTGCTCATGTGTCACATTTGACACCTGCTTAGTAAATCCTTATGCAACTTGCATGCCATGTATTCTAGCATATTACCCAAGGAAACACAACTTGAAGTGATTTAGGCTAATTGTTTTCTGTCAGCGGTAGAAGAGAAACAGCTCTATCTTTGAGGGTGGGTCAAGTTTATGTTTCAAAGGCGTGTTTTTGAGGTGATTTTGGATTACTTAGCAGATTTCGAGATGTATGCTATTTTAGGACAATTTTGTTGGAATTGGCTGGTGCTATTTTTCCCATTCCTTCTGTATATTCTGGATAGCCAATGGGTGATTCCCCACGAAACTAGAACAAAAAAAGACCATGAACATTTAATCAATAGAAGGTTCCTTTGGAGGAAGGATTGTTGACATACATTTGACATTTGTATCTTGAAGCATAATTGAGAAATTATTAATTGAAGTTGGAACATTTATGACATTTTGGCCATACCCAGGCCTCCTTTAAGACTCATAATGTTTCATCTGTAGGTGCTACAAAGCAAAAATTGGTGTCATATGATTAGTATTTTATTTTCAATAATAATTTTCTTACATATAGATTTTTTTATTTGGCAAATTATTGTATATATTGTTGAACATAATATAATCTATAGGAATATCAAAGTTTCAGAGTGGGATCTATGATAGTTTTAAAGTTATGGCCCATTTTATACAGAGACATTTGCTTAGTCGGCAATGTAACCAATCGCAGGCCTCCTTTTACCACCAGCAGAGGGTGACCATTTTGAATCCATTTTCGCATTCACTGTGTTGGAAATGCTTACAAATTGGATCATAATTCTACAAGTAACAAGAGATCCCACTCTGGAACTTTTGATATGCCCATAGAGTATATTATGTTCAAATATATATATATAAATAAAATGTGACAAATCAAAAATGATATGTTTTCAATATTCATGTTTATAATTTTCAATACTCATAAATCAATCGAAGATGAAACATTATGGAGTCTTAAAGGAGGCCTGGGTCAGGCAAAAAAGTGACAAATATTCTAACTTCAATTAATTATTTCTCAACTATGCTTTAAGATACAAATGTCAAATATGTGTCAACCTTTTTCTTTTGTTCTAGTTTTGTGAGGAATCACCCCAACTGTATATGGCAAAAATACCATGGGATCGCCTGACTTTAGAACACTCCCAAGGTTTGAAAAGGCTGACAAGTTTAATTTTGGAGTATTGTATCCTTTAAGTGGGCATTTGTAAGACTTGTTGGAGGATAAGGTTTCTGGGACTAAGCAGGCTATTGTTAGTGTGCTGGGAACACGTGAACACCTCTGTTTCTTTCCAAGAAGTGAATTAGCCTGTAGCATGACTGCTACCATTCCTCTCCGCGTGAGTGTCACCCATGTGTCAGCCCCTTGCCACTTTCCCAGGGCCCTCGTCTCATAAGTGCTTCAGTACAGCAGCCATATAATCCAAGTGTCACTCCGACGTCCATACTGCTGCTTCTGGCTGTATGATTATGTGGCGCCGCTAAGAGCTAACACTTGCTGCCCATTAAGAACCCATGTGAATAGCAGGTTGGCTATTTTAGCATGCTAGACTCCTTTCCTCTGAGCAATGAGCACCATCCAGAGAAGAGAGCTTTTAGGCTGATGGCAGGAGAGTTGGGCAGCACTCGGGACGGAAGTGCTGTCGTAATGTTTAATCCATCACCTTACTACCCATCCCCTCTTGAAAACAACATTGTCATGTAGCTGGCTAACAATCAACAACACATTAATTGCTGAGCTTTTAGAGGCCAAGTGCATGACTCAGATTATTGCTGTTTTCATTTTATTTTGGAAGAAATGTCAAGCAGAAATTGCTCATATGACTAAATTGGCCTTCTATTTGAGTAAAACATATCAAAAAGTGATAGCTTAGGTTATGCATATCTACATTGAATCCTCTTTCAAAAATGTTGAGAATCTCTTATCTTTAATCTCAAAACGTGAAACACACGCATAGATGAAAATTAATATTTAGTGCGCAGGTACTGTACATGAATGACATGAATGTCAATTGTCCAACATTTCTGAGCTAACTCGAACTAAGTTTGTATGACAAAAATGAGTGAATGGTGTACACAACACAAAAGAAGGCCAAGCCTAATGACCTATTAATGCAGGTTTTATGTATTATAATGAGGATAACCATCATCCTCTTTTTCTCTGGAAGAGCCTCCACTTCACTCTACCTAACTTTGTTTTCGTCCCAAATAATAGCTCCTTTTTTGTCAATGTGTTGTATAAAAGACTACTGCTTCTCAGTTTCAAATGGACGCTTTTAAGACCACTTTGACATGCGGGTGCTATTTGTAAGCAATGTGCTCAGGTAAAATAATAGCCTGGAGCTTTCTGTCCTGTTTCATGCCCATGAGACTGCTTGATTCAATTTGGGATGCTTCGTCTGAGTCATTTGATATACCTAATTCAGACTGAATTGTATAAAATCCAACATTACGTCCCAAATGGCACCCTATTCCCTATACAGTGCATTACTTTTGACAAGAGCCCAATAGGCCCTGGTCTAAAGTAGTGCAATTTAAAGGGAATAGCGTGCCATTTGGGATGCACACACCCCACTGGGCACTGACGTCAATTCAACGTCTATCCGACAGTGGTTCAACGTTATGTCATTCAAATGACGTGGAGACAATATTGATTAAATCAGTGTGTGCCCAGTGGGGCAGTGTCCTTTTTGCCTCCTCGGGACAATGCCTAGGGTCAACCTTGTTGTATAAAGACAGACAGAACTTCCTTCCCTAAAGACAAAGACAGACTATGTTGTTATAAAATGTAGCATGACTAATGGAAGACATTGATTTCTCCAGTCCCCACTGGGCACAAACATCAATTCAACATCTAGTCCACGTTATTTACATGCGGAAACAATGTTGATTCAACCAGTGTGTGGATCATTTGTACGGTTGTTTTTCCAATGGACTTTTTTTTTTGCAATGGTATATGTTTAATGGGATTATTACAAAATGTATCCCTTCCTGAAAGATTAGTGGAATCTGTGTGGGTAGCTGGACAGGTAGGATGACTGACAGTGAGGGTGAACAGGTGGTCACGGGTCAGGTGACAGAGGAATGGACGAGACTGAGGCAGGAATACCTTTAACCTCTCTAGGGTATGTGGGACAGTTGGTAGAGCATGGTGTTTGCAATGCCAGCATGGTGTGTGCAACGCCAGGGTTGTGGGTTCAATTCCCACAGGGGGCCAGTAGAAAAAAATAAATATATATATAAATAAATTAAAATGTATGAAATGTATGCATTCACTACTGTAAGTTGCTCTGGATAAGAGCGTCTGCTAAATTACTAAATAAAGTGGTATATTTACTGAGTAGTCTGTGTTGCATAACAAAGGAAACAGAATAACGTGTATCCAATCAAATCCATCATCACAAAGATCTAATCATAACAATCTTTCATTATAAACATCATTTAGGGAATTCAACAATCCAGTTCATTAATAAGTCAATAGGAATCATCGGTGAGTAATTTAGGCTCGTAACTATTTATCATAAATCATGAAAGAATAATACAAACACTGATCAATCTATAATCGCCATTATCAGTGCCGATCAGTTCAACAAACAATTACTTTCTTATTTCACCCTTTCAAGTGTCTTCATGTGTACACGGAATTTCATTTCATATTAACCATACCAATTGCATAATTGGCCTATGATGATCCGTAGGGCCGGAATCATTGACCATTCACATTAAACAAAATGTTTGAAGCGTGCGCTCCAAGCCACGCGATAATAACTTCAAACAACAACTGATGGCCCACTCTCCCGATCGCAACAGATAGTTCAGATGAAAGTTCAGATGAAAGGTAACAGAGTCGGTGGACTTACGTGGATTAATGGACGCACAGAACTTCTGGATTTGACAGAGTGAAGGAAGAGAAAGCAGCGCGATCAGGCGATGGTGATGTCCTCCTTTTATGGAGTGGAGATCTGTCGGATATTTCCACCTGACCTAATTAAAGCGCCCCTGGCCCAGCTGAGTAAGTGGCAATGAATTAAAGGATTATTCCACCAACTCCATGGGCTTTTTCTACAGCCAGCCCGGAAATTGGTTAATTTCCACACTCCTCAAAAAAGGCTCATTGCTCCCCGTCCTCTGTCATCTCAGGCAGAGGAATTAGTCGGGCAACTGGCCGGATATATGTCCGGTTCTTTACCTGGATCTCCACCGATCTAACACGACCATCGGTCCCAGGCATGATCTTAGTGATACGGCCCACAGGCCAGGAGGCTCGAGGCAGCTGAGGGTCCACCATCATTACGACTTGGCCAGTTTCCAGGCTGGCCATTGATAATAACTTCAAAGCTGTTATTGGTGCCATTGGTGTTCTAATGTTAGGAAGTCTTATTCAACCAAAAATATTTTAATCTCAATGCGACTGTACACTCTTCAAAAAAAGGTAGAAGAACTCTTTTGGGTTCCATGTACAACCCTCTGTGTAAATAGGACAGTAGAATAAACTTTTTAGAGAATAGGGTGCCATTTTTGCAACTTTTGCTTCAGTATGTTTATGCATTCAGCTAAAGTTTTTTATGTTTTGTGTTTTTACATGGCAGGTTTTGATGACCGGGATACAGACCTCTTTTTGTGTGACACCAACACCTGCAAGTTTGACGGAGAGTGTCTAAGAATTGGAGAGACAGTGACGTGCATCTGCAACTTCAAGGTAAGACACTGTTCAATGTTTTATTCTCAGAAAAATGTTTTGGGAAAAAGTTGCATATTCTTCTGTTCATATGCAGCGGTCGTTATAAAATGGCATATTATTATTGCAACCTCATTTGGTTGTAGAATTATTTTCATGGTGGGGATGCCTGTTTGTTGTTTTTCAAACGAAGGAGTGGGCCTTTTAATGTAACAAAAATTGAATTTAAACATTTGTGTTTTGTAGTCTACACCAGTGTTTCAACATCCTTAGTGCTTCGACTCAGAAATGTGCTTTTATAACTCGCTGATTGGTGGCTGGACACCAAAACCCACTAGCTATCAAGAGGGAGGGGACTACGATGTATAGTGAAGACATAATTTACCGCTTCTCATAAAATCGAATGTCACTCTCAATCATGGTGTCTGTTTTATGCATTCCACTTCATTGATGGTATAGCCATTGACAACACACAGATTTAAATACCCTTATTAATAACATAAATCCAGTGAATGATGCTGTACTTAACGGCTTATGCTTCAGTTTATTACCAATCTATAACAAAAATGCAACAAACCAGCCATCCATTGATTGATTTTTTTGTATTGCTTTTACCTCATTCAAACAAATATGCTCTATATTACCTACATAAATGAAGATACTGAGATAAAGCACATGGATATGCCTAATGCGTTTCAGCTCGATGCTCTCATGTCCAATCCTGCGAGCTTATCAGCACATCCAGCGCCAAAGCTTGCTTTTATCTCAATTTTGTACTTCCCTGGGAGCGAACATTAGTAGAAGCGCAGAGATAAATGACATTACCTCTCCATTTCTCATCCCCGAGATCTCGCACTGATAGTGGCTGTCATTCGGGACAGAGCTCTCTCTGTGAAGCTTAGCAAGAGGCGGTTAACACCGCTTTCATGTCATACTGACTTAATGCTGGTGTGGCCTTGGGTCACGGCCTGCCGTGGCATCCTGTGTCTCATGGACAGGACGGGACCTGACGCCAATGCGCTTAAACCTACTAGCCGTCATGTCTTTATTCCATTAAGCGCAGTAATTCAGCAAAATGTATCCTCTTATGGGGGGACTGTGTCTGAGGGCGGCTGTGTACTCCCCAACCCCTAATGTCCTAGCATGCACAAACATGCATTAGTGTGCAGGCACACACACGCACACACACACACTTTCAGCCCTTGAGGGGTTACGTGCAGTATAGTTGAGAGGAGGAAGTGGGTTTGATCTGCGAGAATCAATGGATGCTATTCAACGGCAGGATGCCCATTCAGCAGCTGTGTTAGATAGCTAGTCAACCCACACTGCCCGTGTGTGAGTGTGTGTACACACGTTTCTGTGTATGCGTGTGTAGCTAAAGCTTCATGCTCATGTGATTCTTGGACATGCTGTGAAATATCTTGTTATCGTTTAATGACACTTGAACTGGGCTCTCTTATCTGTGTTTAATTGGTGGGTTGTTGTGCTCACTGTACATTTTTTGTATGTCCTTGAATGAATGTAATGTAGTATTTTGTCTTGAGTCATGCTTGGATTTTTGGTTGAAGGTCATTTGTCATCCATCCGTATTGGCTTATGACTCACTTTCTAGCACCTCAGTATTTTTTTTCTCCAAAATTCTATTGTGATAACGGCTCCGGCTTGCTCTTCAAGGTGTAGTTTTGACCCTGTCTGTATTGTGTTCTGTAACTCCATAAAACGTGGGGTTGTGCCATTTTCTCTGCTGTAATACATTGGATGTCATGCCATGATGTTGCTGTAATTTTCTCTAATATCTGCCCATGACTGTCTTTCAAGCAGTTTAATGGCATTCTGTGTATCAGTCCACAATGTTGCTTTTATTTCCTCTAATATCAGGTTGTTACTGGTCACTCAGCATTTTGATGTCATTCTCCTTCCAATGTTAGGTTGTGATGAGATTCAGACTTCTGTGGATGTGAGAGTGGGAAAGGAGAGCGTCTCCTTCCTAGCTCTCAGAGCAAACTACCAGATATCACTCTCGTACACACACACTCAAATACACATGCATATGCACACACACACACACACACACACACACACACACACACACACGCACACACGCACACGCGCGCGCGCGCACGCGCACACACACACACTTAAATACACACACACTGAAGGACCGTAGCTATGCCACGAAGCAGTCCCAAGTGGCATTCGGGAGGCCATTATCAGAGCATTCCTGATGGAGACCGTGTTCCATATATTTGTATGCATTTATGATACTTTAATCTGGGGCCATGTGAACCTTCTGGGAAGGAGACATACAGTCCATAGACCGTACGTTTGTCAGGAAGTGGCTAAGTATAGCTAAATATTTTCGAAGACAACTTTTATTGGGAGTTGTTACACCAACGCCTCCTATTGGCAGAGGTAGGTATCGTCACTAACGTGAAATGACAGGACAATGGATAATACATGACACAATATGTTTAATCTCCCCTCTTTCCTTCCTTCTTTCCATCCAACCCCGCTTATCTGTTGCTCCACTCCCTCCCTTATACCTTCCACTAACTCTCTACCCCCTACCTCTCTACCTCTCTCTCCCTCTCTCTACGTCTGCCTCTATCTATATATTGTCTATTCTCCCTGCAGCTTCTACTCTCCTACTCCTTTCTCACATATGTGGTGTTCCTCTTATCTGTATTGCATTAGTAGTGGGTCTCTGGACCTGCAAGCCCTCAGACTTCCCTTGGGCTCTACTGTCATAGTGCGCTGCAAAGCTGACTTCTACCTTTGCATGACGAATGTGCCAATTAAAATCAGCGTGAAGAAGAGTCCAGTACCAGCGGCAGCTCCCTGAGCTGTGCCTTTGTCTTTGTGAGCAGACTGTGTGAGCTGATGCAGGTTGAGTGAAGGGCAACGTCGATAGATGGGCACTCCTGTAGTGTCCAGCAACACATGATGTTTTAGGGCCTAGAAATGGAGCCTGAAGGCCAGAAGGGAAGTCCGTGTATAACGTGATGCTACTTTAATTGGTGTTGTCACGATAACATTTTCCTAATGATACGACACCAGGCCAAGTATCACGATACCAAGTAGTACCACGAGGAAAAACTTCTGTGGCCTAGTGTCCTGTTCACCCCGTCCCCTGGACGCTTGTTTCCATTTTCTAAACGTTATGTGCATGTGCTACACAAAAAAACCTGCCACTGATATTCACACTTATACTCAATACAACACATACTGAATTTAACTTCACTCTGTATAATAGAATACTGCATAGAATGGCTAATCTGCTCATATTTACAAAGGTCTACCTGTGATTTGGCTGGAGGAACAGGAGGAAGGAATATACATGCATAATGATCTGCAGGTTATTGTGGCAGTAAGGGGAAAACACTGCATGAAACCTTCTACTCTTCAGTTAACACACAGACACACACACACTCTCCCTCCCTCACACTCTCTCTCTCTGTCTCCCTCTCTCTCGTAAATAAACACACACACACACATACACACACCAATCTCTCTCAAACATACACACACTGTTCCCAACTTTAAAAATGTGAAGCACCATCAGAATGTAATGAGCACCAGAAAGAGAAAGATTTTTGATATAGTTTGGCTTATGTGAATCCTACCTTTGAAGCACATCTCTTGAGTAGCAGACCCTTTTCCTTTCTACTTGTGCCAATAAAATGTGCCTATGCCTACTGTCAAGTTACCAGATTTTTAGCTAGCTAGGTAACATGACTGAACAATATCAAACCAATAAATAGAGGGATTAGTTTAAAATGGCCTGCGACATCGTTTGTGAAATTATATCAGATTGCACAGGAAGAAAAAAAGTGTAGCTCTGGTTATAGGAGTCATATTTTTGTAACCGTTTTAGCTCGAGACAAGACGTTTTCTTAGCTGTAAAGGTGCAAAAATGAATGCCTGTCACAAAGCTGTTTTTCATCTCTGGCACTGCTGCATGACAGCAAACTTGCAAAGCCTATACTCAGACTGGCCTATGCTCCTGGTTACACCAGGGATTAAATTAAATACAATGTATCAACTTTGCTTGCTCTGAGCACTGCTCCAATGTATCAAATATACAAATGTAACAACAGAAGCCTGATCAAGGTCTCTCCATCCCCGCTCGCCATCACTGCTAAATTATATTTACTTTATTGGACTGGTGCATACAAGAGATAAATAACTGACTTTATAAACATTTTATAACTGGTGCCAGCGGGTTCTTCAGATTGGTAGGGCCGAAAATATTGGTAGTATCGTATGAAACAGTACTACGGTATTATAAAATGTTGGTATCATAAGTATCATGACATTTTGGTACCGTGATATTACCATGTTACTGGTATACCGTGCAACACTAACTGTAATAGATGGACCGGAGATGAAAGTGTAGCAATAAGGGGAAAATATAAGGGAAACTCACTGGTGAGTATGTTCGGTATTGATGTGATGCAATAGCCCAACTAGCTCATTTGACCATGTTAGTAATTAAGAGGAGATCTGAAGACATTATCCTAAATTTGTCATTCAATGTAGAAATCCCACACAACCCATCTCAAGTCACCCAAACAACCTAATTGAATCATTTAACGCCATCAGAATGTATGGGGGGGGGGGCAGGGCTCTCTCCTCGGAAGTTAGCATCTGTGTCAGCTCCTCGGCAGCTCTAGCTGGCCTGTCAGACACCATTACAGGAGAGCCCGTCTCCGGTGACTGCACTGGGGAGACTCCTCAGGGACAGGCAGGCAGAGGCCTAATCAAGAGGAGACTGCCAACCGGTTAAAGAGCAGAAGCACAAGCCAAGCAGCCCCCAGTCTTTCCCACCAACTGTCAGAGCAGACTAGCATCCCCAACCATTGCAAGGCATCATGGGAGTTTGTCAATCACTCAGACAATGCACAACACATTTCTATCTGGGGGATGGGAGGAATACATCATCAGGTTAGACACGGAACGGATTTTATCCTGGGATGGTGTTCTTCAGAAGTTAGCTGTTGGTCCATTGCTTTTTTGTCATCGACCCCAACTGACATAAGCTCCCTCGGATGTGTCTTGAGTAATGTGGAGTGTTATTTATTTGTACTTTTTTTTTTAACTTTGTTTTCATGAACCAATCCACCCTCTTTGGAGGACACATATCTTTTTGGTTTTTACAGCTTTTCTGCTACATATACATACATTTTATGTATACATTTTACATACACATTTTACATACATGGTACTTTTGTATAAAGCAGTCACATAACAATAATACATTACCAAACATAAATTATTTAATCCCACCCCTCAGCCACTCTCAGCACATCCCACCTACTGTATCACCATAGACCCTTGTTTGGTTTCCATGTGCCATATATTTTTTGATTGTTTTTCGATGTTTTACATAAATGTTGAACCTTTCTAATCATATAGTATCCACAGATTGTGAGCTAAAGATGAAAACCTTTCCTACGAGTAAATATCATAGTATTTATTGACTGACTATGGCTTTCCAAATCACCCAACACTGTTATATGTAAGGTTCATTTTAAGTTAATGTTTTTTTTGACCATTCCTGAACCTGTGACCAGAAACAAGCTACATAGGGGCAATACCAGAATAAATGATCTAGTGATTCTGTCTCTTCGCAGCAAAGTCTACAGAGCTGAAATTGTTGTATGCCCCATATACAGTTGAAGTCGGAAGTTTACATACTCTTAGGTTGGAGTCATTAAAACAAGTTTTTCAACCACTCCACACATTTCTTGTTAACAAACTATAGCTTTGGCAAGTTGTTTAGGACATCTAATTTGTGCATGACACAAGTAATTTTTCCATCAATTGTTTACAGACAGATTTTTTCACTTATAATTCACTGTATCACAATTTCAGTGGGTCAGAAGTTTACATACACTAAGTTGACTGTGCCTTCAAACAGCTTGGAAAATTCCAGAAAAGGATGTCATGGCTTTGGAAGCTTCTGATAGGCTAATTGACATAATTTCAAGGCCTACCTTCAAACGTAGTGCCTCTTTGCTTGATATCATGGGAAATTCAAAAGAAATCAGCCAAGACCTCAGAAAAAAAATTGTAGACCTCCTCAAGTCTGGTTCATCCTTGGGAGCAATTTCCAAACGCCTGAAGGTACGACGTTCATCTGTACAAACAATAGTACGCAAGTATAAACACCATGGGACCACGCAGCCATCATACCGCTCAGGAAGGAGACGCGTTCTGTCTCCTAGAGATGAACGTAGTTTGGTGCTAAAAGTGCAAATCAATCCCAGAATAACAGCAAAGGACCCTGTGAAGATGCTGGAGAAACAGGTACAAAATGATCTATATCCACAGTAAAACGAGTCCTGTATCGACATAACCTGAAAGGCCGCTCAGCAAGGAAGAAGCCACTGCTCCAAAACCACCATAAAAAAGTCAGACAACGGTTTTGCAACTGCACATGGGGACAAAGATTGTACTTTTTCGAGAAATGTCCTCTGGTCTGATGAAACAAAAATTGAATTGTTTGGCCATAATGAACATCGTTATGTTTAGAGGAAAAAGGGGGAGGCTTGCAAGCCGAAGAACACCATCCCAACCGTGAAGAACGGGGGTGGCAGCATCATGTTGTGGGGGTGCTTTGCAGCAGGAGGGACTGGTGCACTTCACAAAATAGATGGCATCATGAGGTAGGAAAATTATGTAGATATTTAGAAGCAACATCTCAAGACAACAGTCGGGAAGTTAAAGCTTGGTCGCAAATGGGTTTCCCAAATGGACAATGACCCCAAGCATACTTCCAAAGTTGTGGTAAAATGCATTAAGGTCAACAAAGTCAAGGTATTGGAGTGGCCATCACAAAGTCCTGACCTCAATCCCATAGAACATTTTTGGGCAGAACTGAAAAGCGTGTGCGAGCAAGGAGGCCTACAAACCTGACTCAGTTACACCAGCTTTGTCAGGAGGAATGGCCAAAATTCACCCAACTTATTGTGGGAAGCTTGTGGAAGGCTACCCAAAATGTTTGACCCAAGTTAAACAATTTAAAGGCAATGCTACCAAATACTAATTGAGTGTATGTAAACTTCTGACCCACTTGACTGTGGTGAAAGAAAAAAATGCTGAAATAAATCATTCTCTCTGCTATTATTCTGACATTTCACATTCTTAAAATAAAGTGGTGATCCTAACTGACGTAAGACAGGGAACTTTTACTAGGATTAAATGTCAAGTATTGTGAAAAACTGAGTTTAAATGTATTTGGCTAATGTGTAAAACTTCCGAATTCAACTTTATATAGCGTTCTGTTGGTGGCAAGAATTTTGTACATTTTACATTAACATTTTAGTCATTTAGCAGACGCTCTTATCCAGAGCAACTTACAGTAGTGAATGCATACATTTCATACATTATTTTTTTCCCCCTACTGGTCCCCTGTGGGAATCGAACCCATAACCCTGGCATTGCAAACACCATGCTCTACCAACTGAGCCACACATTTAAATTGAAACTCAAAGTGTTGAATCATGTGTTGTTTTTTGTACCAGTTCATGCCATGGAATCGGTACATCGAAAATCTCTTCCCATTTATTTTGCAACAGCTGTCAACATTTTTGTCCTCACATTAAACTGGTATATTTTTGTATTCATGCCAATTCCTTTCAGCCAATTTGTATCTTTAATATATGGCAGGTAAACAATTTCCCTACCTTCTCACTTTCCACTTGCCTCCTCCATTTTTGTGATAAAGTTTGGATTGAGCAAACATTCCCATATATTTGTGATAGCAGCATATGTGCCATACATAACTCAACCGCTTATATTCCTAAAATCATTAATACATTTAATTAAAAAAAAAGTTGAAATCCATAAAGATTATTGTTTTTTTATTAATCAGTATATTTGAGGGAGGGATCAATAACATTTGTTCTATTCTTTTCTGGAGGATACAATTGAGATTGTAACCAGCTTTGTATGGCTTGTTTAAGAAAGGGCAATACTTTAAACATTTCATTTTCAATTAGTTGGATATGAGAAGTTGTAATCTGTATGAAGGCAAAAAGGCTATTTTTAAACAAAGGATAAGCCTTTCTTAATAATCTACTGGAGAACCATTTTGGATTTAAGTATAACTTATGTATGAGTGAAGCTTTTAGTGAGAGGTTTAAAGCTTTAATATTTAATCATTTTAGCCCCCCAAACTCATATTCATTATATAAATAGACATGTTTAATTTTGTCTGGTTTAGCATTCCATAAAAAATCTAATATTTTTTTGTTCATATGATTTAAAAAAGAGTTGTCTGGAGTAGGCAGCGCCATTTGTAAGTAAGTAAACTGTGATAGGTCCAAAGAGTTAATCAATGTGATTTTTCCATGAATAGATAACTATTTACCTCTCCATGTTTGCAGAATCGTATCTATTTTTGCAAACCTTCTATTGAAATTGAATGTGGTAAGTCCATTTTTATTTTTTGAGATGTGAATATCAAGTATATCTACTTGGTTTTGGAAAACTGCAAGGTAGTGTAAACACTGTCTTTTAACAATCCAGCATGTTACACTTGTCATAATTAGATTTTAGTCCAGAGAGGCTAGAAAAGTTGTCTAGATCTTCAATGAGACTGTGCAGGGATCTTTATTGTGGACTTGAGTCTTGAGTCACTGGCATACATTGCCACTTGCATTTTTATCCTCTGAATTTCTAACCCCTTGATGTTCTTGTTGGATCTACTTTTAATAGCTTGCATTTCAATGGAGATAATAAATAGATATGGAGACAAAGGACAGCCTTGTTTTACTCCTCTAAGAAGCTCAATACTTTCTGAGAAGTAACCATTATTTACTATGTTACATCTGGGGTTGCTGTACATAACTTTAACCCATTGAATAAGGGATTCACCAAAATTAAAGTAATCCAGGCATTTATATACGTTTTACAGAACCTACTCATCCAAGGGCTTTTCTTTATTTTTACTATTTTCTACATTGTAGAATAATAGTGAAGACATAAACTATGAAATAACACATATGGAATCATGTAGTAACCAAAAAATGTTAAACAAATCAAAATGTATTTTATATTTGAGATTCTTCAAAGTAGCCACCCTTTGCCTTGATGACAACCTTTGCACATTCTTGGCATTCTTTCAACCAGCTTCACCTGGAATACTTTTCCAACAGTCTTGAAGGAGTTCCCACATATGCTGAACACTTGTTGGGTGCTTGTCCTTCACTCTGCGGTCTGACTCATCCCAAACCATCTCAATTTGATTGAGTTCGGGGGAATGTGGAGGCCAGGTCATCTCATGCAGCACTCCATCACTCTCCTTCTTGGTAAAATAGCCCGTACACAGCCTGGAGGTGTGTTGGGTCATTGTCCTGTTGAAAAACAAATTATAGTTCCACTAATCCCAACCCAGATAGGATGGTGTATCCCTGCAGAATGCTGTGTTAGCCATGCTGGTTAAGTATGCCTTGAATTCTAAATAAATCACTGACTCCAGCAAAGCACCCCCACATCATAACACCTCCTCCTCCATGCTTTACGGTGGGAAATACACTTGCAGAGATCATATTTTCACCCACACTGCATCCCACAAAGACACAGCGGTTGGAACCAAAATTCTCCAATTTGGACTCCAGACCAAAGAATACACCAGTCTAATGTCCATTGCTCATGTTTCTTGGCCCAAGCAAGTCTCTTCTTCTTATTGGTGTCCTTTAGTAGTGGTTTCTTAGCGGCAATTAAACCATGAAGGCCTGATTCACACAGTCTCCTCTGAACAGATGATGTTGAGATCTGTCTGTTACTTGAACTCTGTGAAGCATTTATTTGGGCTGCCATTTCTGAGGCTGGTAACTCTATTGAACTTATCCTCTGCAGCAGAGGTAACTCTGGGTCTTCCATTCCTGTGGCAGTCCTCATGAGGGCCAGTTTCATCATAGCACTTTATGGTTTTTGTGACTGCACTTGAAGAAACTTTCAAAGTTCTTTAAACTTTCCATATTGACTGATCTTCATGTCTTAAAGTAATGATGGACTGTAATTTATTTTTGCTTATTTGAACTGTTCTTGCCATAATATGGACTTGGTCTTTTACCAAATAGGGCTATCTTCTGTATACCCCCTACCTTTTCACAACACAACTGATTGGCTCAAACGCATTAAGAAAGAAAGAAATTACACAAATTAACTTTTAAGAAGGCACACCTGTTAACTTCCCTGGGCAAGACCTAGTCAACAGCCAGTGGAATCGCGTGGCGCGAAATACAAATACCTCAAAAATGCTATAACTTCAATTTCTCAAACATATGACTATTTTAAACCATTTTAAAGACAAGACTCTCGTTAATCTAACCACATTGTCCGATTTCAAAAAGGCGTTACAGCGAAAGCAAAACATTACATTATGTCAGGAGAGTAGCCTGCCAAAAATAATTACACAGCCATTTTCAAAGCAAGCATATATGTCACAAAAACCAAAACCACAGCTAAATGCAGCACTAACCTTTGATGATCTTCATCAGATGACACTCCTAGGACATTATGGTATACAATACATGCATGTTTTGTTCAATCAAGTTAATATTTATATCAAAAAACTGCTTTTTACATTAGCATGTGATGTTCAGAACTGGCATACCCACCGCAAACTTCCGGTGAATTTACTAAATTACTCATGAATAACGTTCACAAAATACATAACAATTATTTTAAGAATTATAGATACAGAACTCCTTTTTGCAATCGCGGTGTCAGATTTTAAAATAGCTTTTCGGCGAAAGCACATTTTGCAATATTCTGAGTACATAGCTCGGCCATCACGGCTAGCTATTTTGACACCCACCAAGTTTGGGACAACCTAAACTCAGAATTACTATTAGAAAAATTGGATTACCTTTGCTGTTCTTCGTCAGAATGCACTCCCAGGACTTCTACTTCAATAACAAATGTTTTTTTGCTTCCAAATAATCCATAGTTATATTCAAATAGCTCCCTTTGTTTGTGCGTTCAGGTCAGTATCCGAAGAGTGACGCGCGAGCGCATTTCGTGACCAAAAAAAATCTAAATATTCCATTACCGTACTTCGAAGCATGTCAAACGCTGTTTAAAATCATTTTTTATGCTATTTTTCTCGTAAAATAGCGATAATATTCCAACCGGGCGACGTTTTATTCATTCAAAGGCTGAAAGAAAAAAATGGAGAATTCTCTTGAAAGCGCATCTCCAGTGTCACTGTTCCCAGCCTGACCACTCACAAACAGAGCTACTGTACTTCGCCCAGAGACTGCAGACACCCCATTACACTTTCTGGCGCCTTCTGAGAGCCAATGGAAGCCTTAGAAAATGTCACGTTACAGCAGAGATGCTGTATTTTCGATAGAGATGCCACAGAAGGAGAACAAATTGTCAGACAGGGCACTTCCTGTATGGAATCTTCTCAGGTTTTGGCCTGCCATATGAGTTCTGTTATACTCACATACACCATTCAAACAGTTAGAAACTTTAGAGTGTTTTCTATCCAAATCTACTAATTATATGCATATTCTTCGTTTCTGGGCAAGAGTAGTAACCAGTTTAAATCGGGTACGTTTTTTATTCGGCCGTGCAAATACTGCCCCCTAGCCCCAACAGGTTAATTAAAATGCATTCCAGGTGACTACCTCATGAAGCTGGTTGAGAGAATGCCAAGAGTGTTCAAAGCTGTCATCAAGGCAAAGGGTGGCTATTTGAAGAATCTCAAATATAAAATATATTTTTATTTTATCGACCCCGTGCTGATTCGACCCCGTGCTGTATTTTCTTTCGGCTGTTTACCTAATTGCAGATTCCCGGTCGGAATATTATCGCTTTTTTACGAGAAAAATGGCATAAAAATTTATTTTAAAAAGCGGTTGACATGCTTCGAAGTACGGTAATGAAATATTTAGAAATCTTTTGTCACGAAATGCGCCGTGTGCGTGACTGTTATTTACCATTGGGATAGTGTCTAGAACGCACGAACAAAACGTCGCTGTTGGAACATAACTATGGATTATTTTGGTCCAAACCTACATTTGTTATTGAAGTAGAAGTCCTGGGAGTGCATTCTGACGAAGAACAGGAAAGGTAATCAAACTTTTCTAATAGTAAATCTGACTTTGGTGAAGGCTAAACTTGGTGGGTGTCTAAATAGCTAGCCCTGTGATGCCGGGCTATCTACTTAGAATATTGCAAAATGTGCTTTCACCGAAAAGCTATTTTAAAATCGGACATATCGAGTGCATAGAGGAGTAATGTATCTATAATTCTTAAAATAATTGTTATGCTTTTTGTGAACGTTTATCGTGAGTAATTTAGTAAATTGTTAGTAAATTCGCCGGAAGTTTGCGGGGGGTATGCTAGTTCTGAACGTCACATGCTAATGTAAAAAGCTGGTTTTTGATATAAATATGAACTTGATTGAACAAAACATGCATGTATTGTATAACATAATGTCCTAGGTGTGTCATCTGATGAAGATCATCAAAGGTTAGTGCTGCATTTAGCTGTCTTCTGGGTTTTTGTGACATTATATGCTAGCTTGAAAAATGGGTGTCTGATTATTTCTGGCTGGGTACTCTGCTGACATAATCTAATGTTTTGCTTTCGTTGTAAAGCCTTTTTGAAATCGGACAGTGTGGTTAGATTAACGAGAGTCTTGTCTTTAAATAGCTGTAAAATAGTCATATGTTTGAGAAATTGAAGTAATAGCATTTCAAAGGTATTTGAAAATCACGCCACAGGATTCAACTGGCTGTTACGTAGGTGGGACGAATTCGTCCCGCCGGTCCTAGAGAAGTTAACACTTTTTTGGTCACAACATTATTACATATGTGTTATTTTATAGTTATTATGTCTTCCTTATTATTCTACAATGTAGAAAATAGTAAAACATGTAATGAGTAGGTGTTCTAATACGTTTGACCGGCAGGGTATATACATTTTTGTCATACTTTTTCGAACGCTTTTTCAAAATCTGCTATGAAGACCAGACTTGGTATCTTTGATGTTTCATAATGTTCAATTGTTTCAAGTATTTGTTGTATATTATCTCCAAGATATCGTCCATGTAAATGTGGAGTGTTGTTGAAGTCTGAGTCTAAACAAACCAACAGAAACTGGGAGTTGATATCTGTGCTTCTGGCACTGGGTTACACTGTATTGGAACTCTATCTGATTTGGCACCAACTTTGGCAACACAGAACTTTAACACCCACTTTTGGATTGAAGGCTGGACATAAGGAGCCCTTGAAAGAGAGCATAAGAAAAAGAAAGTACATTATTTGAAGTCAATGGAGACTTGACAACTCTAGTCAGATCAGGAAACAAATTCTAATTAAATTGGAACTGAAAGGAAATTGACCCCAACTCTGACAAAGACCTTCATGATCGAGCTACCCAATGCCGCCTCCCGTTTCGCGGCTCGTCTTCACGAAAGCCTCCTCAGTTGTTTTATTTTCCCTGGTGGAAGGTCAGAGCTTACCCCCGGTGTGGAGCTCATGATTTGACAAAAGCCCCCGATTTTCCGCTCTCCGTCCCCCGAGCTCTGTGCCATGTCAGAAACACTACACCAGACATTCATCACGCTCTGAGGTCGACTGACAGAGGAGACTGCATCAGAGACTGAGACGCGATCTCGGACAAAAACATCTGTCTTTTGTCATGAACCACTGGTGTCCCTACTGCTGGAACTAGTGAGTCATCTCAGTCAGAGGCTTACAGAGACTTAGCTTTGATTAGTATGAGCAGATGTAAGTAAAGACTATGCCTCGGTGTCTTATGAGTGGAAACCGTGAATACCGCGTATTATATAGGTTGAATGGTGAACTGATTCCATGAGAATCGAAACATGCCGTGCAGTATAGTTGCCATCTTATGAGGTGAGCCCCAGATTTGTAGAGATGTTTATTATTGATAGGGGTGGATGATAGCCTTGGGATGTATTGCATAATCGAGAGCTGGCTTTAATGGATACAGGAAATGCATGAGGCTAGGAGGTGTTTGTGTGTGGGTCTGTGTCGATATGTGTCTGTGTGTGTGTTTTTCTGTGTGTTTGTGTGTGTCTGTGTACACGTTTGTGATCTTGTGTTGTCACACAGCAGGAAACTAAACCTTTAACATCCCTCACAGTAAACAGAGACTACGGTGGCCATGAAAAAAAGGATTCATTACAACACGAAACAAACATCGAGAGGGAGCGGATGGATTCTTTACAGGGCGACCGTTTACTGCTTGGCAACCCAGGACCGGACTTCAAAGAGTTTGCGTGACTGTCCGGGTCAGCCAGTGCTGAGTAATTGGCCATTGATGTAGCTATAATGGGTTCGGCAGCAGCTGATTAGAATATCAGTGTTAATCGCCAATGGTGTAGCTTGTGCTGGTTGACATGGTGCTCTATGGGGTCAAACTCTGAAGATCTTTAAGTACACAACCCCTGGCAATCACAACCTCATCTATTATATTGCATTCTGCAATGTGTCATACCTATGCTACACATGTTTGTGCACATATATTTCTGTTATCCATCTCCCTATTATCTCCAGTGTCAGAGAAAGACATTCTCAGATAAGCCAAGTCAGTCTCTAAGTAATGTACAGTTAAAGTCGGAAGTTAACATACACTTAGGTTGGAATCATTCAAACTCGTTTTTCAATCACTCCACAAATTTCTTGTTAACAAACTATAGTTTTGTCAAGTCGGTTAGGACATCTACTTTGTGCATGACACAAGTAATTTTCCCAACAATTGTTTACAGCCTTATTATTTCACTTATAATTCACTGTATCACAATTCCAGTGGGTCAGAATTTTACATACACTAAGTTGACTGTGCCTTTAAACAGCTTGGGAAATTCCAGAAAAGGATGTCATGGCGTTAGAAGCTACTGATAGGCTAATTGACTTCATTTCAAGGCCTACCGTCAAACGCAGTGCCTCTGCTTGATATCATGGGAAATTCAAATGCATGGCTTTAGAAGCTTCTGATAGGCTAATTGACATAATTTGAGTCAATTGGAGGTGTACCTGTGGATGTATTTCAAGGCCTACCTTCAAACTCAGTGCCTCTTTGCTTGACATCATGGGAAAATCTAAAGAAATCAGCCAAGACCTCAGAAAACAATTGTAGACCTCCACAAGTCTGGTTCATCCTTGGGAGCAATTTCCAAATGCCTGAAGGGATCACGTTCATCTGTACAAACAATAGCACGCAAGTATAAACACCATGGGACCACGCAGCCATCATACCGCTCAGGAAGGAGACGTGTTCTGTCTCCTAGAGATGAATGTACTTTGGTGCGAAAAGTGCAAATCAATCTCAGAACAACAGCAAAGGACCTTGTGAAGATGCTGGAGGAAACAGGTACAAAAGTATCTATATCCACAGTAAAACGAGACCTATATTGACATAACCTGAAAGGCCGCTCAGCAAGGAAGGAGCCACTGCTCCAAAACCACCATAAAAAAAGTCAGACTACGGTTTTGCAACTGCACATGGGGACAAAGATTGTACTTTCTGGAGAAATGTCCTCTGGTCTGATGAAACAAAAATATAACTCTTTGGCCATAAGGACCATCGTAATGGTTGGAGGAAAAAGGGGGAGGCTTGCAAGCCGAAGAACACCATCCCAACCATGAAGCACGTGGGTGGCAGGCAGCATCATGTTGTGGGGGTGCTTTGCTGCAGGAGGGACTTCACAAAATAGATGGCATCATGAGGGAGGAAAATTATGTGGATATATTGAAGCAACATCTCAAGATGTCAGTCAGGAAGTTAAAGCTTGGTCGCAAATGGGTCTTCCAAATGGACAATGACCCCAAGCATACTTCCATGTTATGGCTTAGGACAACAAAGTCAAGGTATTGGAGTGTCCATCGCAAAGCCCTGACCTCAATCCCATAGAACATTTTTGGGCAGAACTGAAAAAGCGCGTGCGAGCAAGGAGGCCTACAAACCTGACTCACTTACACCAGCTCTGTCAGGAGGAATGGGCCAAAATTCACCCAACTTATTGTGGGAAGCTTGTGGAAGGCTACCCGAAACATTTGACCCAAGTTAAACAATTTAAAGGCAATGCTACCAAATACTAATTGAGCGTATGTAAACTTCTGACACACTGGGAATGTGATGGAAGAAATAAAATCTTAAATAAATCACTCTCTACTATTATTCTGACATTTCACATTCTAAAATAAAGTGGTGATCCTAACTGATGTAAGACAGGGAATTCTTACTAGGATTAAATGTCAGGAATTGTGAAAACTGAGTTTAAATGTATTTGGCTAAGATGTATGTAAACTTCCGACTTAAACTGTATGTAACCAGGTCTAGGTGAAAATATTATTTATTTTCTTTCAAACTTTATGCACCTGTAATTTCCATTCTGAGGAAGCTCCTGGCATAGGGCCTATAACAATAGAAAATGAACAGTGATTACTCAACATTCAGTGATGGATCAAATATAGAAAGTGAGGAAGAATAGAAATTATAAATCCGCTTTCTTGGCTTCAGCCAATCCCTGGTCTCTTCAGCGATGAGGGTTGGATGCAGGCACCATCATGGGGCTCCCGAGTGGCGCAGCGGTCTAAGGCACTGCATCTCAGTGATAGAGGCGTCACTACAGACCCTCGTTTCATTGCATAACCCGCCGTTATTGGGTGTCCCATAGGATGGCGCACAATTGACCCAGCATCGTCTGGGTTAAGGTTTGCCCGGGGTAGGCTGACATTGTAAATAAGAATTTGTTCTTAACTGACTTGCCTAGTTAAATAAAGGTTAAATAAAAAAAATATTTAAAAAATGTGTGTGGGCATCCTGCACATTTGGCCACTTTCTCCTCTCCGGAGGTTGAGATTGAGGCTGCTCAGTAGAAATGGTTCACTATACTCCTCCAGGGTCCAACTTGCTCACAGGTCTTTGATTTAGCCAGGGCATTTATTTTCTTTCCAAGCCCTAATAATATTAAATTACTTTGAGAATGTTTACAAAATATGTAATGCACATAACACTGGAGAATATCTAAACAATTACATGAATGTGAATACAACATTACCAACAAACTACACACCTTTAGCAATGTGCCATGTATCGTAGAAATGTTGAATATCAGGCTTCTCTTCCCTCAGGAACTTTTGGATGGAAGGGTGTCGATCTGTGACTATGCTGTGAATCTTGACCCCCGCCGCCTCCAGGGCAGAGAGGCTCCGCACCAGCCCCTCCTTCTCCATGCGCTGGCACCTCGTTGCTATGTGCAGGAAACTAAAGTCTTACAGATCTTATATTGACATCACTTTGTCAAGTATGGATTTGTGTTGTAATTGATGTGAAATCTACCTTATCAAATTTAATGTCCAACACTTTCTTGGCCTCCACATCCATTGTAGTGTAATTCCCACATTTTAAACAGTGCCCTAGAGTGTCAGCCCTCGTATCACCCCCAAGACAAATAGCTCCTTCTTTAGTGGCCAGCTGGAGGAGGGCGGTTTGCCTGGATTTCCACTGCCAGTAGATAGTGGGATTCAGCCTGGTGTTTGTGGAAGGTCTTCTGACGTATGCCCTGGACATTATATGTATCCAAGAACTAAAAAATAAGCAACAAATAATATCAGTTTACATAAACTATGTTTCACAATTGGGTTATCAAATGTATCAAAGTAATTAAGTGGTTTACCTTCATTATTTTTCTACAAATGATGAGCCTGTGAAAGCTGACAGTTGAAGATGGCCGGCAGGATAATTGCCAACATGTGGCTGACTGTTCCATTTATAAAAATACTCACAGCGAGGGCATGTCTGCATGATGCTGATGAGGGTGACCTTGCTGGTCTTCTCTATGCCCCATGGTCGGCTGCAAACTGGACATCTCTCGAACAACTGCAGCAGGCAATCCTCACAAACAATGTTCTTTCTCATCTTATGAGGTGGTGTTGACTTGGAGGGCCTGTGACAGGGTGATATGAGACAGCCAAGTGACACATTGCATTTTGTTCTAACGAAAGAATTAAGGTTTTTGGTAATGCACTTTACAACCAAAATGACTCTACTGCTTGTTTCTGCTTGACTGGGTAATTAGCCTATACGTTTATCTAGGCGGGTATTTTTTTATATAACTTTTCACATACCACACATTACCTGTCGTTGTTGATGAAGCTGTCTGTGCCATCAGGGCAGTAACTCGGGTCACTATCAGAGGCCTCATGATGACTTGTCCTTTTCATAGGAGTCAGGAGGAGACTCTGGCAACAACGTACTAGGTGCCAATGTCACAAGGGTACTTGTGTTGCATGACACACTTTTATTCGGAGGTCTTGCCTGACAACAGTGAAATTAATTATTTTTGGAGGTGGCTAAACTATTGCAATCACATTGTTGGACATGTTATAATACCCACCCTTGCTCCTTGTGGTTGGTCCTGGCATCCGTACATGGTTCATGACCAGGGGATCAGTCTGGCATCCAACTGTGCACTTTGTCTAACAGAAAAACAGGGTCAAAGATTTTGTCAATTATAAACATAACTCGAAAAAAATACTTAACCTCATTTGGAAGCTAATTCTATGCTTGACAGATGCTCCAGTCAATCTACGCTATGCAGACGTTACACTATGCAACCAACTGTGACATGGGTTGGTTTGGGTTTGTTGCTGCAAATTAGTACACTGTTGTAGTAGTCAGACATGAGTTAGCTACCACCATAGCTACTGGTCCATCATTCTGAATGGAGCCTAATACAATGCCATTGTTAAAGTAGGCAAATAATTAGTAGGAAACAACTTTACCATCATTATGATGTCGACAAATTTGCTAGCAAAGTTTATCAAAAAATTGCTAGCAATACTAATGTTAGCTAGCTAGCTAAAATACGGTGGTGTTCTTTCCATCTTAGTTAGCTAGCTGACTAAAGTTAAACTGCATCCGAAGTCAATCTGGCGACATCACAATCATGACAAAAGGTTTTCCTACTAATTATTTGCCTCCTTTTGAAATGTTACCGTGTTTCCAAGCCAAAAAATGGAGGTAGCCAACCAACGTCAGCTAGTCTGCCTCGCTGGCATTATAGTGATAATGATTAGCTATCAAAATATACATAACCAGCAGTGTCTAGCTATACTCATCACCACTGGTCGCGGGTATGACAGCAGACAGACATTGACGGACAGCAAAAGTGGTAGCGTTGGATGCTATCTAGCAAGATTGTGGGAACTGCAACCACCTATTCCATATGGTAACGTTAGGGTCCTTCGGCAGGGCATGCAAACCATGGATAGCTATGTATCCTAGCATGCATTTTCGAACCGAAGGCATGCTCATGGCTAACACTGCTAGCTACTGCTACTACTACTAACTGCAATTATAATCTTGAATCTAGTGGATACTATGCTATTACTATAACTATACTGAATACACTAATGAACAAAAAATCTGTAGAAGGCTTTTCGCTCAGTCTCAAAGAGGACAATTTGCACGTGGAGCTTGGCCTTTATAGGGGCATTGTCATACCGTGTTTGGGAAAAAGGGGGCATTAATTGTTGAAATAAATGTAATCCAAACCCAACCTTCATTTACTTGTTAAAGACCACTGAGGTTTTAAACTCCGTTTTAGACAGGACTTACTTTATGACCAAAATTATCCTAGTTATACTTTTGGGGAAATTTTGACACTAGAATAAATGTTTCTGACTCAAATCGATGCCACATAGAGTAAGTTGTTTTTAGTTGTTTTTTTGGGGCAGTTGCTCTTTAACATTCCCGTGTCCAGTTTTCAAAGGGTTAGGACAATATTCCATCAATGTCCAACCAAACATATACAGAACATGGTTGCCATGTTCTCAGAATAAAAAATATTAATATTTCTGTGTATCTGTTGTCAGGACGTCACCTTTTGGTCCCAAAGAAACGTTATCCCCTCCAAAAAAAATGTAATTACACGTCACGCCTTGTTATTGTTGCCAAGCCCATCAAGGCCACTGATTAATTCACAGCTCTTTGTCTTTTGGCAAGGTTAGAGACACACATACTGAATGCACAGTGCTTTTAAAATACAATGTTTTCAATTTAAATATTTGACACACTTTGACATATATTATTACATTGTGCCTGTTCATTTATACAGTAATTATTATTCAGCATTTGCTCACCTGGGATTTGAACTCACAAACTCTTGGTTCGCGGTAGATGTCGACCAAATTATGATTTTTCAACGCCGATACCGATTTATTGGAGGACCAAAAAATCCGCTACCAATTATTCAGCCGATTTTTTTTTTATATATATATATATATATATATATATATATATATATATATATATATATATATATATATGTGTGTATGTAATAATGACAATTACAACAATACTGAATTAACACTTATTTTAACTTAATATAATACATCAATAAAATCAATATAGTCTCAAATAAATAATGAAACATGTTCAATTTGGTTTAAATAATGCAAAAACAAAGTGTTGGAGAAGAAAGTAAAAGTGCAATATGTGCCATGTAAAAAATCTAACATTTAAGTTCCTCGCTCAGAACATAAGAACATATGAAAGCTGGTGGTTCCTTTTAACATGAGTCTTCTATATTCCCAGGTAAGAAGTTTTAGGTTGTAGTTATTATAGGACTATTTCTCTCTATACCATTGGATGTTCTTATAGGCACTATAGTATTGCCAGCCTAATCTCGGGAGTTGATAGGCTTGAAGTCATAAACAGTGCAATGCTTGAAGCACAGCGAAGAGCTGCTGGCAAATGCAGGAAAGTGCCTTTTGAATGAATGCTTATGAGCCTGCTGCTGCCTACCACCGCTCAGTCAGACTGCTCCATCAAATATCAAATCATAGACTTAATTATAATATAATAACACACAGAAATATGAGCCTTGGGTCATTAATATGGTCAAATCCGGAAACTATCATTTCAAAAACAAAATGTTTATTCTTTCAGTGAAATACAGAACCGTTCCCTATTTTATCTAACAGGTGGAATCCCTAAGTCTAAATATTGCTGTTACATTGCACAACCCTCAATGTTATGTCATAATTATGTACAATTCTGGAAAATTAATTACGGTCTTTGTTAGGAAGAAATGGTCTTCACACAGTTCGCAACGAGCCAGGCGGCCCAAACTGCTGCATATACCCTGACTCTGCTTGCACAGAACGCAAGAGAAGGGACACAATTTCCCTAGTTAAAAGAAACTCATGTTAGCAAGCAATATTAACTAAATATGCAGGTTTAAAAATATATTCTTGTGTATTGATTTTAAGAAAGGCATTGATGTTTATGGTTAGGTACACATTGGTGCAACGACAGTGCTTTTTTCGCGAATGTGCATGTTAAATCATCACCCGTTTGGCGAAGTAGGCTGTGATTCAATGATAAATTAACAGGTACCGCATCGATTATATGCAACGCAGGACAAGCTAGATAAACTAGTAATATCATCAACCATGTGTAGTTAACTAGTGATTATGTTAAGATTGATTGTTTTTTATAAGATACGTTTAATGCTAGCTAGCAACTTACCTTGGCTCCTTGCTGCACTCGCGTAATAGGTAGTCAGCCTGCCAGTCAGCCCCCTCGTGGAGTGCAATGTAATCGGCCATAATCGGTGTCCCAAAATGCTGATTACCGATTGTTATGAAAACTTGAAATCGGCCCTAATTAATCGGCCTTTCCGATTAATCGGTCGGCCTCTACTTCACTGCATTCTGATCTTTCTGCTACGCAACCATGTCTGTGTCAGTTATCAGTTAATCTGACTACTCTCTCATCATTGACATTTTATATCTTTCTGGAAAGTGGTCTAATGTTGGTGGAACATTTTACCCTGTTTTAATGTTACTCCTGAATCACTAAGATCAATTAAATAGTTTTTCTTGAGTGTACTTCTAACATAGCTGAGATTTACTTGAAAGTGCATTTCAAGAAGGCGATGGAGAGATGCTCAACTATATGAAATTAATAAATACTGATAATTAATGAGAGGTAGTGGAAATGTGGTCATAGTTTGTGCTCTAGTTTGAGCAGCTCACAGATCACTGCACCTCTACTTAGCCCATCTATAAATAGCCCAAACAATTACCTCATCCCCTACTGTATTTATTTATTTTGCTCCCTTTCACCCCAGTATTTCTACTTTCTACTTTGCACATTCACCTACTGCAAATCTACAATTTCAGTGTTTTTAATTGCTAAATTGTATTTACTTCGCCACCATGGCCTTTTTAATGCCTTTACCTCCCTTATCTCACCTTATTTGCTCACATTGTATATAGACTTATTTTTCTACTTATTATTGACTGTATGTTTGTTTTACTCCATGTGTAACTCTGTGTTGTTGTATGTGTCGAACTGCTTTGCTTTATCTTGGCCAGGTCGCAGTTGTAAATGAGAACTTGTTCTCAACTTGCCTACCTGGTTAAACAAAGGTAAAATATATAAATAAAAACAAGGGGTAAACCTACAGATTCCCATCTTTCAATGAGAAACTGATTTTAATTAGATCTGTTAGGGGTGTTGTAAATGTTGCCAAATAATTACATTAACATATACTGAACCAACATTTTATGTTTAGTTACAGTTCATATAAGGAAATCAGTCAATTTAAATAAATGTCAAATTCTCTAAAACAACGTTGGAGGCGGCTTATGGTAGAGAAATGAACATTCAATTATCTGACAACAGCTATGGTAGACATTCCTGCAGTCAGCATGCCAATTGCATGCTCCCTCAACTTGAGACATCTGTGGCATTGTGTTGTGTGACAAAACTGCACATTTTAGAGTGGCCTTTTATTGTCCCCAGCACAAGGTGCACATGTGTAATGATCATGCTATTCAATCATCAGCTTCTTGATATACCACACCTGTCAGCTGGATGGATTCTTTTTCGCAAAGGAGAAATGCACACCGACAGGGAAGTAAACAAATTTGTGCTCAAAATGTAAAATAATTAAGCATTTTGTGCATATGGAACATTTCTGGGATCTTTTATTTCAGCTCATGAAACATGGAACCAACACGTTACCCTTTTTTTGTTCACTACTGTATATATTGCTAAGAATGTGAGAGTAGTGCAGGTCCCTAACAGGTCTCGAACGTTGCCCACCAGCACCAATGACGAACACCCTAACCACTGTCACAGTAAGCGATATCCCTCAGGCATGTGCTTATTGGGCCAGTATAGTTATGCCCTGTACAGAAGCAAACGCTTACCCCTTCTCCCTAGGCACTTTTGTAGATTTGAAACAACTGGATAGGTGTAAGCGATACGGTGAGTGAACTTTGAAGTACGGTGCATTCGGGAAAATATTCAGACCCCTTTTGACTTTTTCCATATTTTGTTACGTTACAGCCTTATTCTAAAATTGATTAAATATTTTTTTCCCTCATCAATCTACACACAATACACATAATGACAAAGCGAAAAAACTGTTTAAAAATGTTTGCCTACTTAGAATTTTTTTTTACAGAAATACCTTATTTACATGTGTATTCAGACCCTTTGCTGCAATACTCTGTTTCCATTGATCATCCTTGAGATGGTTCTACAACTTGATTGGAGTCCACCTTTGGTAAATTCAATTAATTGGACATGATTTGGAAAGGCACACACCTGTCTATATAAAGTCCCACAGTTGACAGTGCATGTCAGAGCTAAAACCAAGCCATGAGGTCAAATGAATTGTCCCTAGAGCTCCGAGACAGGATTATGTCGAGGCACAGATCTGGGGAAGGGTACCAAACCATTTCTGCAGCATTGAAGGTCTCCAACAACACAGTGGCCTCCATCATTATTAAAAGGAAGAAGTTTGGATCCACCAAGACTCTTCCTAGAGCCAAACTGAGCAATCAGGAGGGAAGTGCCTTGGTCAGGGAGGTGACCAAGAACCTGATGGTCACTCTGACAGAGCTCCTGAGTTTCTCTGTGGAGATGGGAGAACCTTCCAGAAAGACAACCATCTCTGCAGCACTCCACCAATCAGGCCTTTATGGTAGAGTGGCCAGACGGAAGCCACTCCTCAGTAAAAGGCACATGACATCCCTTTTGGAGTTTACGAAAAGGCACCTAAAGGACTCTGAGCATGAGAAACAAGTTTCTCTGGTCTGATGAAATCAAGATTGAACTCTTTGGTCTGAATGCCAAGTGTCACATCTGGAGGAAACCTAGCACCATCCCTACGGTGAAGTATGGTAGTGGCAGCATCATTCTGTGGATATGTTTTTCAACAGCAGGGACTGGGAGACAAGTCAGGGTTGAGGAAAATATGAACAGAGCAAAGTACAGAGAGATCCTTGATAAAAACTTGCTCCAGAGTGCTCAGGACCTCAGACTGGGGCGATGGTTCACCTTGCAACAGGACAACAACTACACAGCCAAGACAGTGCAAGAGTGGCTTCAGGACAAGTCTCTGAATGTTCTTGAGTGGCCCAGCCAGAGCCCTGACTTGAACTTGATCGAACATCTCTGGAGAGACCTGAAAATAGCTGTACAGTGATGCTTCCCATTCAACCTGACAGAGCTTGAGAGGATCTGCAGAGAACTCCCCAAATACAGGTGTGCCAAGCTAAAGGGTCTGAATACTTATTTAAGTGTGATATTTCAGTTTTATATTTTTAATAAATGTGCAAACATTTCTACAAACCTGTTTTTGCTTTGTCATTATGTGGTATTGTGTGTAGATTGATGAGGATAATATTTTTTTTTTCAATTTTAGAATAAGGCTGTAATGTAACAAAATGTGGAAAAAGTAAAGTGGTCTGAATACTTTTCCCGAATGCACTGTAAATCTCAGCTCTGTTAAGTACACTCAAGAAAAATGATTTTATTGATCTCAGTGATTCAGGAGTAACATTAAAATAGGGTTATATGCTTCATCAACATTATACAGTTATACAGTAACAAGGGGTGATGTGTAATAATGAAACAAATGTGTTTTTTTGGAGAACATTTGTTTGGGACCATCAGGTGAGTTCCTGAACACTCTTACACAGGAATATTCTTGCAAATCAAATTTATATAATAATATTTCTCACATGCTTTGTAAACAACAGATGTAGACTAACAGTGAAATGCTTACAGTACCAGTCAAATGTTTGGACACACCTACTCATTCAAGGGTTTTCCTTTATTTTTACTGTTTTCTACATTGTACAATAATAGCGAAGACATCAAAACTATGAAACAACATGTATGGAATCATGTTGTAACCAAAATATTGTTAAACAAATCAAAATATATTTTATATTTCAGATTCTTCAAATTAGCCACCCTTTGCCTTGATGACAGCTTTGCACACTCTGACAGAGGTTGAGAGGATGATGTTGAGGGATAAGTTGTTGTGCTGGCAACACACTACCAGGTCTCTGACCTTCTCTATAGGCTGCCTCGTCGTCGGTGATCAGGCCTACCACTGTTAATGACATCAGCGATCTTGATGATGGTGTTGTAGTCATGCAAGCAGTCGTGGGTGAATAGGGAGTACAGGAGGGGACTAAGCACACACTGCCCCAGTGTTGATGGTCAGCGTGGAGGATGCGTTATCTACCCTCACCACCTGAGGTCGACCCGTCAGGAAGTTCAGGATCCAGTTGCAGAGGGAGGTGTTCAGTCCCAAGGTCCTGAGCTTGGTGATGAGCTTGGAGAGGACTATGGTGTTGAATGCTGAGCTGTAGTCAATGAACAGAATTCTTATATAGGTATTCCTTTTGTCCATGTGGCTGAGGGCAGTGAGGAGCGCAATAGAGATTGCGTCATCTGTGGATCTTTTACGGCAGTATGTGAATTGGAGTGGGTCCAGGGTGTCTGGGATGATAGCATTGATGTTAGCAATGACCAGCCTTTCAAAGCATTTCATAGCTATAGATGTGAGTGCTATGGGGTGGTAGTAATTTAGACAGGTTACCTTGGTATTCTCGGGCATGGGGACTATCGTGGTCTGCTTGAAACTAGTTGCTATTACAGATCGGGTCAGGGATAGGTTGAAAATGAAAGTGAAGACACTAGTCAGCTCGTCAGTGCATGTTCTGAGTATGCATCCTGGTATTCCGTCTGGCCTTACAGCATTGCGAATGTGAAGCTGTTTAAAGGTTGTTCCGATGAACAACGAACAACTCACATCAGCTATGGAGAGCAAGATCACACAGTCGTCCGGAACAGCTGGTGTTCTCATGCGTGGTTCAGTTTCACTTGCCTCGAAGTGAGCATAGAAGGCATTTAGCTCATCAGGTAGGCTCGCAGCTTGCGGCTGGGTTTCCCTTTGTAATCTGTGTTAGTTTGCAAGCCCTGCCACATCTGTCGAATGTCAGAGCTGCCATAGTAGGGTTCAATCTTAGTCCTGTATTGACGCTTAGCCTGTTTGATGGCTAATCGGAGGTCTTGGCAGTGTTTCTTTAAAGTGTCTGGATTAGTGTCCCGCTCCTGTGGGGACGAAGTCGTCAATGCACTTTTTAACCTCACTTGGGCAGGTGGGACGCTAGCGTGGGACGCTACCACCCACGGTTCACACTATTCAACAGCCAGTGAAAAATCTGAGCGGCAAATTCAAAACAACAAAATGTCATAATTCAAAGTTCTCAAACATACAACTATTTTACACCATTTTAACCTCTCTGGCGCAGGTGGGACAAATTCGTCCCACCTGCGTAACAGCCACTTAAATCCAGTGGCGCGATTTTTGAAACGTTTGAAATACTATTACTTCAATTTCTCAAACATATGACTATTTTACAGCTATTTAAAGACAAGACTCTCGTTAACCTCTTATGGCTAGGGGGCAGTATTTTCACGGCTGGATAAAAAACGTACCCGATTTAATCTGATTATTATTCCTGCCCAGAAACTAGAATATGCATATAATTATTAGCTTTGAAGAGAAAACACTCCACAGTTTCTGAAACTGTTTGAATGGTGTCTGTGAGTATAACAGAACTCCTATGGCAGGAAAAAACCTGAGAAGCTTCTGTTCAGGAAGTACCCTGTCTGAACATTTCTTGCCCTTGTTGATTCTCTCTATCTTTTACAAAGGATCTCTGCTCTTACGTGACACTTCCCACGTCTCCAATGGAGTCTCAGAGCCCGGGAAAAACAGGAATGACGTAATTCAAAGCCCTGGCTGAAACAAGGGAGAGCAAACGCTAAGTGGTCACTCAGTGGACTAAGCCTTACGCTTGCGACCCGCCCCGCCCCCGGCTTTCGGTTTTTCCCTCAGTATACAGACAGGCAGATTCCCGGTCGGAATATTATCGCTTTTCTACGAGATAAATTGCATAAAAATTGGTTTTAAACAGCGGTTGACATGCTTCGAAGTACGGTAATGGAATATTTAGAAATTTTTTGTCACATTCTGCGTCATGCTCGTGGCCGAGATTTAGCGTTGGGATAGTGTCTAGAACGCACGAACAAAACGTCTTGATGGAACATAACGATGGATTATTTGGGAACAAACCTACATTTGTTATTGAAGTAGAAGTCCTGGCAGTGTATTCTGACGAAGAACAAGCAAGGTAAGAACATTTTTCTTATAGGAAATGTGATTTTGGTGAAGGCTAAACTTGCAGGGTGTCTAAATAGCTAGCCCTGTGATGCCGGGCTATGTACTTAGATTATTGCAAAATGTGCTTCATCCGAAAAGCTATTTTAAAATCGGACATATCGAGTGCATAGAGGAGTTCTGTATCTATAATTCTTAAAATAATTGTTATGCTTATTGTGAACGTTTATCGTGAGTAATTTAGTAAAATCACCGGAAGTGTTCGGTGGGAATGCTAGTTCTGAACGTCACATGCTAATGTAAAAAGCTGGTTTTTGATATAAATATGAACTTGATTGAACAGACATGCATGTATTGTATAACATAATGTCCTAGGTGTGTCATCTGATGAAGATCATAAAAGGTTAGTGCTGCATTTAGCTATGGTTTGGGTTTATGTGACATGATATGCTAGCTTGAAAAATGGGTGTCTGATTATTTCTGGCTGGGTACTCTGCTGACATAATCTAATGTTTTGCTTTCGCTGTAAAGCCTTTTTGAAATCGGACAGTGTGGTTCATATTCTATTCTTCTTCTGAGTTGGTGTAGGAGGCAGTTAAAAATGGGCACATATTTTTTCCAAAATTCTCAATGCTGCCCCCTAGCCCCAACAGGTTAATGGTACACTTCTCCTTAATGTAACCACATTGTCCGATTTCAAAAAGGATTTACGGCGAAAGCATAAAGTTAGATTATGTTAGGACAGGTACAACACAAGAAAAACCACACAGCCATTTTCCAAGCAGGAGAGGGGTCACAAATAAAAGAAATTCAGCTAAAATGAAGCACTAACCTTTGACGATCTTCATCAGATGACACTCCTAGGACTCAATGTTAGATAATACATGTATGTTTTGTTCGTAAAAGTTCATATTTATATCCAAAAACAGCATTTTACATTGGCGCGTGATGTTCAGAAAATATTTTGCCTCAAATACTGCCGGTGAAAATACTCATCATAAACGTTGATAAAATATTAAACTGTTATTCAAAGAATTATAGATAACCATCTCCTTCATGCAACCGCTGTGACAGATTTCAAAAAAGCTTCACGGGGAAAGCACATTTTGCAATAATCTGAGTACGGTGCTCAGAAACATACACAAGGCAATACAGATACCCACCATTTTGGAGTCATCTAAAATCATAAATAGCATTAAATATTCACTTACCTTTGATGATCTTCATCAGAAGGCACTTCCAGGAATCCCAGGTCCACAATAAATGTTGTTTTGTTCGATAAAGTCCATAATTTATGTCCAAATACCTCCTTGTTGTTTGCGCGTTCAGTAAGCTACTCCAAATGTAGGAAGCGCACCCAAAATTTCACGACGAAAAGTCGAAAAAAAGTTATATTTATGTTTGTTGAAACATGTCAAACGTTGTATAGCATCAATCTTTAGGGCCTTTTTAACATGAAACTTCAATAATATTCCAACCGGATGATTCCAATGTCTTGAAAAACGTTTTGGAACACAGATACCTCATCACGTGAACGCACGCCACAAAACTCATGTCATTTTCTGAGTCACCAACTTCCCGGCCTTCTTGTTCGCTCTCTGTTCACTGCAAAAGCCTGAAACTAGGTTCTAAAGACTGTTGACATCTAGTGGAAGCCTTAGGAAGTGCAAAATGAACCCTAAGTCACTGTGTGTTCGATAGGCAATGACTTGAAAAGACTACAAGAACCAGATTCCCCACTTCCTGGTTGGATTTTTCTCAGATTTTTGCCTGCCATATGAGTTCTGTTATACTCACAGACATCATTCAAACAGTTTTAGAAACTTCAGAGTGTTTCTATCCAAATCTACTAATAATATGCATATTCTAGTTCCTGGGCCCGAGTAGTAGGCCGATTAATTTGTGTACGTTTTTCATCTGGCCGTGAAAATACTGTCCCCTACCCAAAAGAGGTTAATGAAGCCGGTGACTGATGTGATAAACTCCTCAATGTTATTCCAGTCTGTGCTAGCGAAACAGTCCAGTATCTTAGCATCCACTTTATCGGACCACTTCCCTATTGAGTGTGTTACTGGTACTTCCTGTTTGAGTTTTTGCTTGTAAGTAGGAAGGAGAAGAATATAGTTATGGTCTGTATGTGTTTCTGTGTGTGGAGTAGAAGTATTGTCGCCTCATTTCTAGGTGACATGCTGGTAGAAATGAGGTAGAATGGATTTCAGTTTCCCGGCATTAAAATCACTGGCCACAAGAAACGTTGCCTCTGGATGTGTATTTTCTTGTTTGCTGATGGCTCTATACAACCCGTTGATTGTGATTTTGGTGCCAGCATCGGTTTGTGGTGGTAAATAGACAGCTACGGAAAATATAGATGAAAACTCTCTTGGTAAATAGCATTGTCTGCAGCTTATCATGAGTTATTCTTACTCAGGTTAGTAAAACATGAGACTTCCTTAACATTAAAGATTGCGCACCAGCTGTTGTTAACAAAGAGACACACTCCTCCTCTCTTCTTCTTATCCGAGACTGCCGTCTGGTCTTGACAATGAATAGAAAAACCAGCGAGATGGATATTATCCATGTCCTCGTTCAGCCACTACACTGAGAAACATAGAATATGAGTTTTTCAGGTCCCGTTGATAGGATATTCTCAAATGAAGCTCATTTAGTTTGTTCTACAGTGATTGCATGTTCGCCAAAACGTGTCTAGAACATTATCTTATATTCTGAGAACATGCCAACCATGTTCTGTGTATGTTTGGTGGGACATTGATGAAATATTTGCCTAACCCACAGAAAACTGGACACATTAATGTTCATGCAACGTTCTCATGAAATGTGTCTAGAATTTTAATAACTTATATTTTGAGAACATGGTAACCATGTTCTGTGTAAGTTTGATTGGACGTTGTTGGAATATTCTATTAACCCTGAGAAAACTGGACACATGAATGATCTTGCCATGAGAACATGGTAGTTCTGTTTGACATTAAGGGATTGGTCTCTTGGAAACAGTCCTTGCACGTCACTGGATCATTCCTATTGAAACGTTAGGTTAAGACCTAATGAGACTCTTAAGGGAACTCCTCTAAACTAGTGGGAACGTTTGTCGTTAGCTGGTTTACCTTTTAACTTTTAAGATCGAAATACAAACTTTAGTGGCAATTGTCATGCTTTCATGACATTATGGTCATTTTTATGATTAACTGTTTGTATAAGTATAAGAATGTGACCAAGCACATTTTAATGTGTGTGAATCCAAGAGGTAGAGTAATCTGAAACCCGTACAAACCAAACATGACAACCCATCAGCATCAATGGCACTAATTGCCCTACATAGTGCACAACTTTTAACCACAGCCCTACAGTATGGGCCCTGTTCAAAAGTAGTGCACTATGAAGGGAATTGGGTGCCATTTGGGTTGACGCCAACCAGTTTTACAGAGCCTCAGTTCCATTCCCTAATCACCATGTTTATATCTGTCTCCACTGGCTGAATTGAATTGTCTGGCCCTGCAAAGCCTTCTGTGAATAGCTAGCCCTCTGCTTTTATTCATGTGTAGATGGGTGTAGAGTGATGGATACCAATTTCAATGGATGGTTGGATAAATAGATGGGCAGCTGATTCATTTACTCTTTTGTTTATTGATGCTGATGGGTTGTCATGTTTGGTTTGTACGGGTTTTGGATTCCTCTACCTCTCGGATTTACACACACTAAATTGCGCTTGGTCCCTTTCTTATACGTATATAGACAGTGATGCTCCTACTCTCTCTCTCCTTTTCACCTATTCTTATCTCTACCTTTTCACTACTCTTCCTCTTTCTCTCTCCTCCTTTTCACTTCTCTTCTTCATCCCTTACTTCCTGTCTCCATGTCTCTCTTGCGCTCTCCTTTTTATGTTCAACCTTTTCAAGCAACTGCTATGTCCAATGTTATTCGGTGTGCAGCATGGGAGTCTGTGTCGAGTGACAATGTTTGCAATATTTGCGAACGCTTTGTGTTGTCACCTGCAATGTCAAGGAGGCCTTTTCTACATAGTGTACAAAGTGCCCTGGCCCTGAATGATTGTGTGCCAGGACAGTTTCACAGGCTGGTAGACAACAGGTCTACATGTCCGTGCCTTATTTCTCTGCCGTAATATAGAGGAAGTGAGGGTATGTTGGGGCGGCAGGGGAAGTTGCTCACAACGCAGAGCCACAGCAGCCCCTGCAGGTGTATTTGGGAACAACAGCTCAGCCAGCAGCCTGGAGTAGATACAATAGGATGGGATGTCGATGATGAATGTAGATGGGCAAAGACACATACATCCATAGACACACATGCACACACACTAACCCGAAAACCTAACCTTAACCCTAAACATAAACCTAACCCTAGCTCCTAACCCTAAAACGAACCCTAGCTCCTAACCCTAAACCTAATTCTAACCTTAACACTAATTCTAACCTTAAACACCCTAGAAATAGCATTTGACCTTGTAGGGACTTACAAAATGTCCCCGGTTGGTCAAATTTTTGTTAGTTTACTATTCTTGTGCGGACTACCATGTAGATAGTTGAAATGCTACCCTGTGCTCCATGTTTTGTCACAGTGGAGGGCTGAAGTTCTGTTCAGAGGTGTGGTCCGTTTTGTAAGGCCCAGTGCGGGCGCAGAAGGCCATGCCATATGGCCTTAGCCCATCGCTTTTGCTCACTGCAGAGAATAGCGGGGGATCAAATTCTCTCACCTTCTGTCTGTTCCTCTCTCCATCACCTCTCATTCACCCCTCTCCCTCGATCCCCACTTCCTCATATCCCTCTAACTTCATCCCTCATGTATTTTTCTCTCATCCTTCAGTTTTCTGTCTGTCTCTCTGATTCCTCTCACCACCATTGCCTGTTTATCTCCCTGCATGCTTTATTTCTCTCTCCACTCCTCCTCTCTTTCTCCTCTCCACCATCCCGCCTTATCGAAAAGGATGAAAGCCAGACTGGGCAACTGAGAACTGTGAGACATTGAGGCTCAGCGGCATCTTTGTGCCTGGATAGCTGTGCTCCGAGACGGGGGCCGAATTCACACGGTTCCTCCTCCTCCCATGCCTGCCTCCCTAAGAGAGGGATATTTAAACCCCCCTCACTCCCCTTAGGAGAGAGAGAGACAGGGATATGATCAAACTAGGGGAGGCTTTACAAAGAGAAACAGGCACACTCCAAGACACCCGCAGGTTCTTGCCGGGAATCTTTCCCTCAGTTGCATCATGACTGGCAAAAGACGTCCCTGGTGTTAAAAAACGCTGAGCCAGATGGAGAGGAGGATGAAAACGTACAGTATAAGCCACCCAGGCCGTATCTGTAGAATTGGCCATACTTTCTTTCTCTTGAAAAGGGGGAGGGAGTGAGAAGGGGAGAGTTCTTCCCTCCATCCTTAATGTGCTTCTTCTTGAGCCACTCCTTTGTTGCCTTGGTCGTGTGTTTTGGGTCGTTGTCATGCTGGAATACCCATCCACGACCCATTTTCAGTGCCCTGGCCGAGGGAAGGAGGTTCTCACCCAAGATTTGGCGGTACATGGGCCCGGTCCATCGTCCCTTTGATGTGGTGAAGTTGTCCTGTCCCTTTAGCAGAAAAACACCCCCAAAGCACAATGTTTCCACCTCCGTGTTTGACAGTGGGGATGGTGTTCTTGGGGTCATAGGCAGCGTTCCTCCTCCTCCAAACACGGCGAGTTGAGTTGATTCCAAAGAGCTCCATTTTGGTCTCATCTGAACACAACACTTTCACCCAGTTGTCCTCTGAATCATTCAGATGTTCATTGGCAAACTACAGACGGGCATGTATATGTGCTTTCTTGAGCAGGAGGACATTGCGTGCGCTGCAGGATTTCAGTCCTTCACGGCGTAGTGTGTTACCAATTGTTTTCTTGGTGACTATGGTGCCAGCTGCCTTGAGATCATTGACAAGATCCTCCCGTGTAGTTCTGGGCTGATTCCTCACCGTTCTCATGATCATTGCAACTCCACGAGGTGAGATCTTGCATGGAGCCCCAGGCCGAGGGAGATTGACAGTTCTTTTGTGTTTCTTCCATTTGTGAATAATCGCACCAACTGTTGTCACCTTCTCACCAAGCTGCTTGGCAATGGTCTTGTAGCCCATTACAGCCTTCTGTAGGTCTACAATCTTGTCCCTGACATCCTTGGAGAGCTCTTTGGTCTTGGCCATGGTGGAGAGTTTGGAATCTGGTTGATTGATTGCTTCTGTGGACAGGTGTCTTTTATACAGGTAACAAGCTGATATTAGGAGCACTCCCTTTAAGAGTGTGCTCCTAATCTCAGCTCGTTACCTGTATAAAAGACACCTGGGAGCCAGAAATCTTTCTGATTGAGAGGGGTTCAAATACTTATTTCCCCCATTAAAATGCAAATCAATTTATAACCTTTTTGACATGTGTTTTTCTGGATTTTTTTGTTGTTATTCTGTCTCCACTGTTCAAAGAAATCTACCATTAACATTATAGACTGATCATTTCTTTGTCAGTGGGCAAACGAACAAAATCAGCAGGGGATCAAATACTTTTTCCCTCACTGTATTTACCCCTTTCTTTCTTTTTTCTGTCTCTAATTTCCTCCCGTTCTCCTTCTTTTTTCCAATCCTGTTTTTTCCACTCCTCTCCCCTTCACTTGTCCTCACCCTCCTCCCTCTCTATCTTCCTTATTCCCCCATCCCTTGCTTTCTATCTCCGAGTCTCTTATTTTCTCTACCCCTCCTCCTCACTACTCACCCTCCCTCCCTCTCTATCTTCCTTTTTTCCCTCTGTTGCTTTCTATCTCTAACTCCCTTCTTTCCTCTACTCCCCCTCACTCTATCTCTCATTCTCCTTCCCTTTCTTTCTCTCTCTTTGATCAGGAGCCAACCCTCTGTTCCTCCCCTCCTGCATTATGGCGCCCTCCCTTACTCTCTCAGCCAGTTAAAAATGATCGCCGCTCTGTAGCCCTGCACCGCTTCCAGGCTCTAGAATCGATAACATGGTTATTTTTGTGCTGCTCCTGGCAGTCGACTGACTGTGTGCGTGTGCGTGTGCTTGTGTGTGTTTGAGTCTGTGCGTGCGTGTGTTGTGTGTGAATGTGTGCATGTGTGTATGTGTGCAGTATTCTGCCAGGATGTGAACAGATGAAATGAAAGCCTACTGTGCGTTATACCGTTGTAATTCAGGAAACTCTAAAGATGGTCTCATCTAACATGGGCTCCTCATAATTGAATGAATCCTCCACCAGGCTCGGCGGTAGGTATTTGTCGTCCCACTGGTCTGAACTTGGACTCGGTCCGTATCTCACCATCTGCACCATTATCGATCTCTCAAGAACCCTGGAAATGAGACCTCTCGCACACGGGACCAAACAACAACCACACAACACAAACACACTCATACAGGTGAAAGCAGCCCATAATACAGTTCTTGAAACACTTTTCCATTTCCCAAACATGAGCTGTGTTATCAGGAATGTACGTGCAGCAATTAACCTAATCATTCTACCCCCAACGCCCTCTTTTACCAATAACATATCGAGAGTCAGTCTATTTTACCAGGTCATGAGGGAGGTGGCGGATAATTGGTCAGAGAACCCCTTTACTACATCCCCGGTTTCATTCATGAATCTCTGTTGCATTAACCCAATGATGTCATTAATCCAATCCACATTTTATTTATTGTCAACTACCAAAAGAACGTAGTGGTAAAGTCTTCATCTATTTGATTCATAGCTTTGTATTCATCTGGAACTTCCCTGAGGATGGCAATAGCATCCATCTAGACAAAGCTACTCCCATCCTGGTCAAAACTCCTCCTGTGCCTACTTTAGCCTCCTATAACTGGCCTCTGATGACTAACTCGAACTGGTCATCAGTTGTTGGTCCAACACCAACAACCCCGGGCGCAAGTTCCTAACCACCCTTTGTGGTATCTTCTGTTGTATGCGTCCTTTACTGGTACTTGCCCACCCTATATCAGTTATAGGTGCTATGAGGTTAAGAATTTTATCCTGTGCTTTCAAACCTAAGTCAGTCACATTAACGATTACCTTTCAGCCATTAAAATCGTCTAAGTTCTCTGTGCCATTCTTGTATCTATAACACTGGTACTCATCAGGAGTTAAGGTGAACCGAGGTGGATTGGCTAAGCACTTCTATCAAGTCCAACCCCAATTCCTGTACAGTTTTCTGCTTCCCCAGGAAATTGTTTAATGTTTACCTTAAATTCTACATCTTGATCTTCTTTAATTCCTTATTCTGTATGTCACTCATCAGTGTATTATATAGTTTATCTTTTCATTCTTATAAATGACAATAGTGTCGTATGATTAGTACCGGAAGGTGGTGGATCTGAATGTATCAGAAAGATTAGACTATGATGCAGCTCAGAGTCTCTACTCTTCCCAAAACCCGCCAACCCTCTCCTGCCCTTAGTCGATCTGCTAGGTACTGCCCCATACTCACACCTCTAGGAGCACACACAGTGATGAACGGTCGGGATAGGGAATCTTTGTTAAGGAGGTAACCCCCGGACCCTGTTGGTACTCGGTTCTTCTCCTAACTCTGTGTGTGATCAGCAGTGCTCATATGTGTACATACCTTCTTGCAGTGGATAACGTGGACCCAAGTGACTCTCTCAGTTTTTCTAATGGCAAAGGCAGTGGTTTAACAGAACCTGGTATGGGTCTTCCCAACGGGGCTGCTTCCAGTTTTTCTCCTCAGGGACTGGATCCACACCCAGTCTCCTGGTTGGATTGAGTGAATCACCTTCTCCTATAATTCACCTGTTGGACACAAAATCTTGGACATACGGGTTAGGTTAACAGACAGTCTTCTCATGTGATCTGCTAGTATTTCTTCAACTTCTGTGTCTACCTGTTCTGGTATCTACAACTCCCTAACTCTGGCATTCTATAGGCTCTACCTGATTAGCTAAAATGTCATCCATCATTTAAAGAGATAGATCCTAGTAAACCAACTCTAGGGATAATATCTTGACCTAACATTTTAACGACCATAATCATATTCACCAAGTAAGTTGGTAACTCTTCTACCCATTTGCTATACTTATCTATTATTGTTAAACACCCCCTTCTTCCCCTCACTTCGGAATAGTTCAATAAGTCCATTTCCAACTGTTGGAATGGATATTCTACAAAAAATGTGTTAACCTCTCTGGCGCAGGTGGGACGAACAGCCACTTCAATCCAGTGGCGCGATTTTTGAATTGTTTGAAATACTATTACTTCAATTTCTCAAACATATGACTATTTTACAGCTATTTAAAG
Organism: Salmo trutta; assembly: GCF_901001165.1. Classification (NCBI taxonomy): domain Eukaryota; kingdom Metazoa; phylum Chordata; class Actinopteri; order Salmoniformes; family Salmonidae; genus Salmo; species Salmo trutta. The sequence continues at coordinate 48,328,818 of NC_042976.1, forward strand.
ACAAGACTCTCGTTAATCTAACCACACTGTCCGATTTCAAAAAGGCTTTACAACAAAAGCAAAACATTAGATTATGTCAGCAGAGTGCCCAGCCAGAAATAATCAGACACCCATTTTTCAAGCTAGCATATAATGTCACATAAACCCAAACCACAGCTAAATGCAGCACTAACCTTTTAGGATCTCCATCAGATGACACACCTAGGACATTATGTTATACAATACATGCATGTCTGTTCAATCAAGTTCATATTTATATCAAAAAACTATTTTTTACATTAGCATGTGACGTTCAGAAAAAGCATACCCCCCGCAAACTTCCGGGGAATTTACTAACAGTTTGCTAAATTACTCACGATAAACGTTCACAAAAAGCATAACAATTATTTTAAGAATTATAGATACATTACTCCTCTATGCACTCGATATGTCCGATTTTAAAATAGCTTTTCGGATGAAGCACATTTTGTAATATTCTAAGTACATAGCCCAGCCATCACGGGCTAGCTATTTAGACACCCGGCAAGATTAGCCTTCACCAAAATCACATTTCCTATAAGAAAAATGTTATTACCTTTCCTGTTCTTCGTCAGAATGCACTCCCAGGACTTCTACTTCAATAACAAATGTAGGTTTGGACCCAAATAATCCATCGTTATGTTCCATCAGCGACGTTTTGTTCATGCGTTCTAGACACTATCAGAATACTAAATCACGGTCATGAGCATTTTGCTTGGCGTGACAAAAAAATTCTAAATATTCCATTACCGAACTTCGAAGCATGTCAACCGCTGTTTAAAATCAATTTTTATGCCATTTATCTCGTAGAAAAGCGATAATAATCCGACCGGGAATCTGCAATAAGCTAAACAGCCGAATGAAATTTCTCCACGGGGGCGAATCACGCACGTGCCTCATTCCATTGTCACCTAATGGGACACTTGGAAAAGGCGATCATCTGTTTCAGCCTGAGGCTGCCTCGTCATCGTTCCTGTTTTTCCCTGGCTCTGAGAGCCTATTGGAGCCCTAGGAATTGTCACGTTACAGCTAAGATCCTTACTCTTCAATAAACAGAGGCAAGAAGAACGACTCCTTGTCAGACAAGCCACTTCCTGCATGAAACCTTCTCAGATTTTTGCCTGCCATAGGAGTTCTGTTATACTCACAGACACATTCAAACAGTTTTAGAAACTTTAGGGTGTTTTCTATCCAAACCTGAACAATAATATGCATATTCTAGCTTCTGAGTTGGTGTAGGAGGCAGTTAAAAATGGGCACATATTTTTTCCAAAATTCTCAATACTGCCCCCTATCCCCAACAGGTTAATTAATTATCCTCTAGGCCACCACTCTTTCCTAACTGCTCTACTATCCCTCCCCCCCATTGATACATGGCTCAAGCCATGTATCAATTTTGCTGCATATCTAAACAATGTCTTTGGTAAGATTAATAAATTATCCTTATGTCGACCTCACATGTCCAATTCTCCCTGGGGCCTTCATCCTTGGCTATCCTATAACAGTTCTCTGTCAAGTGTCTGATCGTCTTTAAGATTTAACCTTCTATCTGTCTGTCGCTCTTTCTCATAACAGTCAGTATCAAATATGGGTTGTTTCCAAATATTGACTAAATGTCTCACTGTCTTGTTGGCTTAGAACATGTCCTAAATACTTAACCTAAGTCTACCATTATTAAACTTTTCTTGCTAACTCAATGACCTTGTCCAATAGCCAAATATAATAATACTTATTATATCAATTCCACAGCCTTGTTGTGTTAAATCTCTTCCACTGAATTCAACAACAGCTGACTACCTAGGGGGAAATAAACTTTGCTAGATAATGTACAAGAATACTACTACTGGTCAAAAAATATTCAAATGACATAATCGATCAAAATGACTAATCTGAACAATTCCACAAAGAAAAATCATTGTACCCTTATCGTCATTCTGTCTTCTCATTGGTTCAAATGATCAATTGTGTCTAAGAACTTTAACTCCATCATAATTATCAGTTCTACAAATTTCCTTAAAATCAATATCATCAATGACCTTAAATTCACCATCCAAATGGCTTTTCATTGCGGCTGATCAGACCACAAAGGAAAAGTCACCAGAGGGGTCAAAAGTCATACCACCCTTTCAGAACCGTGTTTCTTACTACATTAGACAAATGAAGGCTAAGAATTTTATCTACGTTTTGTATCCCAGGTTCCCAGAACATTCCCTATCAAAATAATTTCATGTACTTAATTAAAACTCAGAAAACAAAACTTCCAAAATGCCATGTGTGTATACCCCTTTAACCTGTTGGGGCTAGGGGGCAGTATTTACACGGCCGGATAAAAAACGTACCCGATTTAATCTGGTTACTAATCCTACCCAGTAACTAGAATGTGCATATACTTATTATATATGGATGGAAAACACCCTAAAGTTTCTAAAACTGTTTGAATGGTGTCTGTGAGTATAACAGAACTCATTTGGCAGGCAAAAACCTGAGAGTGTCCTTTACAGGAAGTGGCCTGTTTGACCATTTATTTGCTTTCTTTGACATCTCTTCCAAAAACTCAGGATCTCTGCTGTTATTTGACACTTCCCACGTCTCCAATGGGGTCTCAGAGCCCGGGAAAAACCTGAATGACGTAATTCAAAGCCCTGGCTGAAACACACGAGAGCTTTTGCTAAGTGGTCTATCAGAGGACAAAGGCTTAGGCGCGTGATCTGCCCCGCCCCCGTCTTTCGGTTTTTCCCTCTGTTTACAGACAGGCAGATTCCCGGTCGGAATATTATCGCTTTTCTACGAGATAAATTGCATAAAAATTGATTTTAAACAGCGGTTGACATGCTTCAAAGTACGGTAATGGAATATTTAGAATTTTTTCTGTCACATTCTGCGCCATGAGCGCGACCGTGATTTACCATTCTGATAGTGTCTAGAACGCACGAACAAAACGTCGCTGATGGAACATAACGATGGATTATTTGGGACCAAACCAACATTTGTTATTAAAGTAGAAGCCCTGGGAGTGCATTCTGACGAAGAACAGGAAAGGTAAGACCATTTTTCTTATAGGAAATATGATTTTGATGAAGGCTAAACTTGCCGGGTGTCTAAATAGCTAGCCCGTGATGGCTGGGCTATGTACTTAGAATATTGCAAAATGTGCTTCATCCGAAAAGCTATTTTAAAATCGGACATATCGAGTGCATAGAGGAGTTCTGTATCTATAATTCTTAAAATAATTGTTATGCTTTTTGTGAACGTTTATCGTGAGTAATTTAGTAAATTGTTAGTAAATTCCCCGGAAGTTTGCGGGGGGTATGCTTTTTCTGAACGTCACATGCTAATGTAAAAAGCTGTTTTTTGATATAAATATGAACTTGATTGAACAGACATGCATGTATTGTATAACATAATGTCCTAGGTGTGTCATCTGATGAAGATCATCAAAGGTTAGTGCTGCATTTAGCTGTGGTTTGGGTTTTTGTGACATTATATGCTAGCTTGAAAAATGGGTGTCTGATTATTTCTGGCTGGGTACTCTGCTGACATAATCTAATGTTTTGCTTTCGTTGTAAAGCCTTTTTGAAATCGGACAGTGTGGTTAGATTAACGAGAGTCTTGTCTTTAACTTCTTGGGGCTATGTGGGACGTTAGCGTGCCACCCGTGGCGCACCCTATCAACAGCAGGTGCATTTCAAGAGCGGCAAATTTGAAACCAAATAAATGTCAAAATTCAAATTTCTCAAACATACAACTAACTTACACCCTTTGAAAGATAAACATCTCCTTAATCTAACCACGTAGTCCGATTTCAAAAAGGTTTTACGGGGAAAGCATAAAGTTAGGTTATGTTAGGAGAGTACATTGACAATAGCTGTGTGTAATGCATTGTCGATTCAACGACAGGCGTCACCAAAACCATAAAATCAGCTAAAATTATGCACTAACCTTTTACAATCTCCATCAGATGACACTCCTAGGACATTATGTTAGACAATGCATGCATTTTTAGTTCTATCAAGTTCATATTTATATCTAAAAACAGCGTTTTACTATGGCGTTGATGTTCAGGAAATCATTTCCCTCCAATACCGGCAGTCAAGTCATGACAACAAAATAATTAATTAATATTAGAAAACATTGGTAAAATATTATATTGTCATTCAAAGAATTATAGATTTACATCTCTTGAACGCAATGGACTTGCCAGATTTAAAATTAACCTTACTGGGAAATCACACTTTGCAATAATCTGAGCACTGCGCCCAGAAAAATACGCATTGCGATACAGACTAACCGCCATGTTGGAGAGATCTAAAATCGAAAATACTATGTAAATAATGAATTACCTTTGATTCTCTTCATCAGATGTCACTTCCAAAGAATCCCAGGTCCATAACGAATGTAGTTTTGTTCAAAAAAGCTCATCATTTATGTCCAAAAACCTCTGTGTTGTTAGCACATGATCTAAGCCAGCCGGACTTCACTTCACTTCACGAACGGAAAAAATATATTTACGTTCGTTCAAACATGTCAAACGTTGTATCGCATAAATCATTAGGGCCTTTTTTAACCAGAACATGAATAAAATTCAAGGCGGACCATTGGGTTCTCTTTTAAAACGTTTCGGAATGAGAGTACCCACCATCAACTCGCGCGCAATGTGTCTAATGGGCCATCACCGTTCCAAGGCTCTTCTTCAGTCAGATCTCAGAGTAGAAGACTCAAAACACTTTGTAAAGGCTGGGGACATCTTGTGGAAGCAATAGGAAGTGCCAAAACATTCCTCAGCCCCTTTGTTTTTCAATGGTATAGGCTTAAAGTCAATTCAACACATCAGGTATCCACTTCCTGTCAGAATCTGTCTCAGGGTTTTGCCTGCCAAATGAGTTCTGTTATACTCACAGACACCATTCAAACAGTTTTTGAAACTTTAGGGTGTTTTCTATCCATATATAATAAGTATATGCATATTGTAGTTACTGGGTAGGATTAGTAACCAGATTAAATCGGGTACATTTTTTTATCCAGCCGTGAAAATACTGCCCCCTATACCCTAACAGGTTAAATAGCTGTAAAATAGTCATATGTTTGAGAAATTGAAGTAATAGTATTTCAAACGTTTTGAAAATCGCGCCACAGGATTCAACAGGCTGTTACGTAGGTGGGACGATTTGGTGCCACCTAGCCCATAGAGGTTAAGATATCCTGTTCCTAGGAATTTTTCCCAAAGAGAGCTAAGTGCTCCTTTTTCCATTTAATAACCACAGACATTTGGTCATAATTCCTTATACTACACCGATTCAGAAACCCAAATGTTAGCTACAAACAAAACCTAATAATACTTATAATTCCATTGTACTCCCCCCAATCATTAGTTTTAAACTTCCTCAATGGTTTATGTGATTGAACATGCCTTTCCTTCCTCCTCCTCTGAGTCTGGCTGTGGGCGCCTGACCTTCTTCTCTCTGTATTTGTCTCGACCCCCTCTCTTGCCTCTCTTGCCTCTGTTATTGTTACAATCTTTACGAGAATGGCCTCCTTCCTTGCAGTGGGTACACGGTGGTTTACAATTTCTAGCAAAATGTCCTATCATGTGACAATTGAAACATTTGTATTACTCTTTCTCTCCTGTCCTGCTTATACGTTCTTTTCTGTCACCTTTTCTTTTCTTTCTCACTTTTCTTATACTGCTCATAGTGGACTGCATATCTCTTTACTTCCCTCAGATCTGCTAGCCACCCCCCCACCCCCACGAGGTTCTGTTTGACTTATCTCGGGACGCATTTCACTGAGGAAAGCAATTTTTAATTGCTGATAATTTGGGGAATCAAATCCATCCACTACCGGGTAGATCCATTAACCCACTATTTGCATTGAACACGTCCTTTAATCTCTCTAGGTATTGGCTTATATTCTCACTGTCTTCTTGTTTACACTCGTGAACCTTAGAGAAATCTGCATGTCGGTAATGGTGGTCCCTCAGATTATTACACAGCTGTGTGATTTTCTCAACATATTGTCCATCTATCGCCCAGGGCACTACTATCAAATCACCATGTCCTGGTACCAATTTATTTGTTTGACCATTGATTCCAATCTTTCAACATTTAAAAAGCAAATTAAAAAGGTAATTCAAATAACCAAAGGCAACCTAGCTAATTTCCAAAACATATAAAATTGTTTTGCTACAGAGGTACCAAAACTATACTTCAAGGGCTCAGAGCGAGTGACGTCACCGATTGAAACGCTATTAGCGCGCACCACCGCGGTTACACTCACCCCCCTTACAAAGAGCGCGTCCTCGCGTTAGCTTGCGACTCTACGTCCTACAGGAACACGCACGCTGGCCAGGCACACGTACAACTGTGATTAATTGAAAAAGTTTATAAGGCTAGAATACATTCACTTTCTTCTCAATCCACTGGTGTTACTAAATAATCAAACCACGAATCAATAACCAGAATTCATCACAAAACTTTTACGATTCCATTATTCAGACCAGAATCGCTTCCAGCCACATATAGTCCAGCGCTCACAACCAACTCTCCTCATTTTACCGCTAGGATTTTTATTTTCATTTTTTTACCTCTTTTCAGCGTTCTGCCTTTTCAGGCTTCAAACATAAAGATATAAAACTGTCATTTTTTGTGAAGAATCAACAACAAGTGGGACACAATCATGAAGTGGAACGAAATTTATTGGATATTTCAAACTTTTTTAACAAATAAAAAACTGAAAAATTGGGCGTGCAAAATTATTCAGCCCCCTTAAGTTAATGCTTTGTAGCGCCACCTTTTGCTGCGATTACAGCTGTAAGTCGCTTGGGGTCAGTCTCTATCAGTTTTGCACATCGAGAGACTGAAATTTTTGCCCATTCCTCCTTGCAAAACCGCTCGAGCTCAGTGAGGTTGGATGGAGAGCGTTTGTGAACAGCAGTTTTCAGTTCTTTCCACAGATTCTCGATTGGATTCAGGTCTGGACTTTGACTTGGCCATTCTAACACCTGGATATGTTTATTTGTGAACCATTCCATTGTAGATTTTGCTTTATGTTTTGGATCATTGTCTTGTTGGAAGACAAATCTCCGTCCCAGTCTCAGGTCTTTTGCAGACTCCATCAGGTTTTCTTCCAGAATGGTCCTGTATTTGGCTCCATCCATCTTCCCATCAATTTTAACCATCTTCCCTGCCCCTGCTGAAGAAAAGCAGGCCCAAACCATGATGCTGCCACCACCATGTTTGACAGTGGGGGTAGGGTGTTCAGGGTGATGAGCTGTGTTGCTTTTACACCAAACATAACATTTTGTATTGTTGCCAAAAAGTTCGATTTTGGTTTCATTTGACCAGAGCACCTTCTTCCACATGTTTGGTGTGTCTCCCAGGTGGCTAGTGACAAACTTTAAACGACACTTTTTATGGATATCTTTAAGAAATGGCTTTCTTCTTGCCACTCTTCCATAAAGGCCAGATTTGTGCAGTATACGACTGATTGTTGTCCTATGGACAGAGTCTCCCACCTCAGCTGTAGATCTCTGCAGTTCATCCAGAGTGATCATGGGCCTCTTGGCTGCATCTCTGATCAGTCTTCTCCTTGTATGAGCTGAAAGTTTAGAGGGACGGCCGGGTCTTCGTAGATTTGCAGTGGTCTGATACTCCTTCAATTTCAATATTATCACTTGCACAGTGCTCCTTGTGATGTTTAAAGCTTGGGAAATCTTTTTGTATCCAAATCCGGCTTTAAACTTCTCCACAACAGTATCTCGTACCTGCCTGGTGTCTTCCTTGTTCTTCATGATGCTCTCTGCGCTTTAAACGGACCTCTGAGACTATCACAGAGCAGGTGCATTTATACGGAGACTTGATTACACACAGGTGGATTCTATTTATCATCATTAGTCATTTAGGTTAACATTGGATCATTCAGAGATCCTCACTGAACTTCTGGAGAGAGTTTGCTGCACTGAAAGTAAAGGGGCTGAATAATTTTGCACGGCCAATTTTTCCGTTTTTTATTTGTTAAAAAAGTTTGAAATATCCAATAAATTTCGTTCCACTTCATAATTGTGTCCCACTTGTTGTTGATTCTTCACAAAAAATTACAGTTTTATATCTTTATGTTTGAAGCCTGAAATGTGGCAAAAGGTCAAAAAGTTAAAGGGGGCCGAATACTTTCGCAAGGCACTGTATCTCCACATTTTTTAAATACCTCTTTCAACTCTTTTAGCATAAAAATAAACACCTGTCGGTGGTTACAATTCTATCGCAATTACCTATCCGCTCCTTTAACCTGTTGAGGACCAATATCCAATGGTAGAGCATGGCGCGAAATACAAATACCTCAAAAATGCTATAACTTCAATTTCTCAAGCATATGACTATTTTACACCATTTTAAAGACAAGACTCTCGTTAATCTAACCACATTGTCCGATTTCAAAAAGGCTTTACAGCGAAAGCAAAACATTAGATTATGTCAGGGGAGTACCCAGCCAAAAATAATCACACAGCCATTTTCAAAGCAAGCATATATGTCACAAAAACCAAAACCACAGCTAAATGCAGCACTAACCTTTGATGATCTTCATCAGATGACACTCCTAGGACATTATGTTATACAATACATGCATGTTTTGTTCAATCAAGTTCATATTTATATCAAAAACCAGCTTTTTACATTAGCATGTGATGTTCAGAACTAGCATACCCACCACAAACTTCCGGTGAATTTACTAAATTACTCATGATAAACGTTCACAAAAAACATAACAGTTATTTTAAGAATTATAGATACAGAACTCCTTTATGCAATCGCGGTGTCAGATTTTAAAATAGCTTTTCGGCAAAAGCACATTTTGCAATATTCTGAGTATATAGCTCGGCCATCACGGCTAGCTATTTTGACACCCACCAAGTTTGGGACAACCTAAACTCAGAATTACTATTAGAAAAATTGGATTACCTTTGCTGTTCTTCGTCAGAATGCACTCCCAGGACTTCTACTTCAACAACAAATGTTGTTTTGGTTCCAAATAATCCATAGTTATATTCAAATAGCTCCATTTTGTTCATGCGTTCAGGTCACTATCCGAAGGGTGACGCGCGAGCGCATTTCGTGACAAAAAATGTCATAATATTCCATTACCGTACTTCGAAGCATGTCAAACGCTGTTTAAAATCAATTTTTATGCAATTTTTCTCGTAAAATAGCGATAATATTCCAACCGGGCAACGTTGTATTCATTCAACGGCTGAAAGAAAAAAATGGAGTAGTCTCGTGACCGCGCATCTCCAGTGTCACTGTCCCCAGGCTGACCACTAACAATTATCCTGCTGTTCTTCGCCCAGAGACTGCAGACACCCCATTACACTTTCTGGCGCCTTCTGAGAGCCAATGGAAGCCTTAGAAAATGTCACGTTACAGCACAGATGCTGTATTTTTGATAGAGATGCAACAGAAGGACAACAAATTGTCAGACAGGGCACTTCCTGTATGGAATCTTCTCAGGTTTTGGCCTGCCATATGAGTTCTGTTATACTCACAGACACCATTCAAACAGTTTTAGAAACTTTAGAGTGTTTTCTATCCAAATCGACTAATTATATGCATATTCTAGTTTCTGGGCAGGAGTAGTAACCGGATTAAATCGGGTACGTTTTTTTATCCGGCCATGAAAATACTGCCCCCTATCCCAAACAGGTTCATTTAGCCTTATCCACTGCTTCTTTAAATTTGCCTCTATGCGTTTCCTCGTCCTGCTTCCATTCGGAACAGGTTTGATCTGTTTTTTCATTTTAGTATTTTCAATATTCTACCGGGCTCCCCGTCGACTGGGAGTCTTTTGGGTGCATTAATACTACCTTCTTTTATCCATCCCTTATATAATTTTTCCCCCTTCCTTTTCCACTCCTTTCCATCGCGGCCCCCATTGATTTCTTGTACAGACTTCAAAGCTTTTAGCACCCTCTCACTCTCCTGGTTGGCCAGCGTATACTTAACAATCAATATTAAATCTGTGTACCTAGTGTACGTTGTTAGTAAAACGTGTCTATAAATCTTTATTCCCCAGCGCTAAATGATATAACCCTAGGTTCACAACCTCTTATGTACTACATTCACTCGATTGTTACATCAGTATAACTCAGTATTACCCGGAGGTCAGTCAAACTTGGTATCAGTGCGCCGCCTTAATACCCAATGTACATCATTCACTCGATTGCTACATCAGTATAACTCAGTATTACCCGTAGGTCAGTCAAACTTGGTATCAGTGTGCCACCTTAATACCCAATGTACATCATTCACTCGATTGATTGCATACATCAACATGTCACATCAACCCTCATTCACTCTGGCTACACCAAGTCGTTGACTCAAGCAACCACACATTCACTCGGTACTCTGTACCTAGTACATTGCATTCACTTGCTATACAACAACCCGCATTCACTCTGGCTACACCAAGTCGTTAACTCAAATAACCACACATTCACTCGGTACCCTGTACCTAGTACACTGCATTCACTTGTCATATCATTCAAGATCGATCATTCCCAATATTTGCATTCACCACAATACACGCCGTCACACAGAATTTCATACACTTTAGTATCCACATTCCATTATAAAATTTAGTCACTTACATCAAACAGGTGCCTCACAAAATAAATTTGGATAATGCCAATATGCAGAACTTTAGTTATTCACAATAGGTGTCTGCTTACCTTTTTGTTTGACCGGTCAGGATTTGTGAGGCACACCGTCCGACGACAGTGTCGTGACGTTGTATTAGTTAATGTGACGACTGTTGCTCATCGAATGATTAACGGTTTATAATTGCGTGATTAAATGAATTAAGCAATGAATCAAGCAATTATTAGCTCATTAACCTGGGGCACCATGGGAACATTATTTTGATTGAGTTTCTATTTCCCAAATTAACTCAAAGGATATCAGAATATCGATTTTACAACAGTCGCTAAATTAATCAAACTCTTCTACAGTCTCATTCTGAACGTCGCATAATCCGGGAATCTGCACGGACCCGGGCTTCACCAATGAGTTTACCACACCAATCTTAGTTGATTATTTATTTACTAGCAAGCTAAAACGATGATAAAAATACACATACACAAAACACAGTCTAGCTATTGATTAGGACTTAGTATAACGGGCCAACACACTATGGCGCGTGTTACCCAAAATGGGGATTTAAAAGAGAGAGAAACAAAGGAAGTACACGAGAGAAATATACATTTGGGTTCATTTGTCAGCTATGCTTATTTAAACCTAGCCTTGCCCCGAACTGCCGCTCTTATGGGTCAGAATATAATGATGTAATTACGTGTTGGAGGTCTCAGGTGGGATGCTCTGCGTGGGTCGTTTAGGCTTCTCAATGACGCACTTCTCCAGCGCAACTCTCTGGTTGTCCTCACGATGTCAGTGTCCTTCTTGGCAAAGTGGTCTGATCCCTCACCCTTGATCTGAAAGGGGTCTTCTGAGGTCAGACAGCTCTGTAGCTCAGAGCTCACAGCTTTGGACTCGAACGGTGTCGATACCACGATTTAATGGAGAGTGGAGGCTGGGTGGTTCGGCTTGAATTCACCCGCTTAGACACAGCTACTCGTCCATAGCTCGTGTAGAAAAGATTTCTTTGTCTTCAACCTTGTGTTTCGTTTTGGGGTTCGTTGACTTTGTTAGACCATCGCTGCATCTTGGGGTCAATTAGTCTGATATGTTAATTCTTCACTCTCCTGTCTTATACCCTCGGGTCAGAAGTGGGTGTAACCGCCTTTTGGGCAATTCTCTGGGCGGACCAAGTAAAGGGGCAAGGCCTAGATTTGACTAAAATCCAATTTTAGACACTAACTTCACATTTCATCTTTACCAAAACATTCTGTTTGATTTGGATATTTTCCACACAACGTACAATGTATAAACATCAGGCATATACTGGGAAAACTCTTAAAGGTACAATGTTTTCATAATAACGTCATCTCTTAACCTCTAAAAACAATACAAAAGTTACATACATTTTAATATTCCACCTCTCGTCATGACCACCATTGTGGCTGACGGAAACCATTGTTCCAAAGTCCCTTTATTGCATGTTTAATGTTCTGAGGCCAGTTCTCCATTGTTAGGACAAAGGAATTTCTCTGTGGCCTAAGGTTTATTATGGGCATGAGGTGTCATAAAACCCCCACATCTTCAGACCCCTAGATCTCTCCTCCTCTGTTGGGGGTTTGGGAGATAATCTGTAGGGTGGTGGTCTCCTGTACCCTGACCTGATCAGGACAGTCATGACAACAGCAATGGCCAATCGGCCAGACAAGTTCCAGCGAAGTCCTTCTACCAGATCTCGTCGGGGTCACCAATTGTTAGGTTGCGTCAATGGAATCTGGTATCAGAACAGAATTTAACACTAAGTCACTGAATATATTCTCTGCTTTTTTATTCAATATAATTAGTCAAGCAATAAATGGTAAATGCAATCTTCGTATATACGGGTTCACTGTAACACCTCACAGGGCAAACAGAGAACTAACTGTTCGAACACAAAGTAATTGTTTTAATACTCTGACAGAGATAGTTCCCGCTCAGAGCGGGCCTGTCAGAGTAGAGGCTGAGCGTGGTTTAGACTTGCTCAGCCTATCGCAGGCGCACAGGCTGGTCCCAGCCTCTTGGCGCATCACTGTTGCCAGGCGTAGTTGTCTTCCAGCTTATCTTCGTGTGTGTACCCGAGAGTCAGACACCCAAAGACAGTGCCTGTTTTTATGCTACAGTTATTCTCCCCTCTATCAGTTCCTCACGTACACCTGTCCTTGAGCGGCTTCACAACCAGGCATTGCGTGTGTGTGTGTCACGAGTCTACTCAGCCTACACGCTAGTGACCCCCCCATTAGTCACATCTTATTATATGGTGCTCAATCTATGTCAGCACAGCACAAACCTGTTATGTTTAACATTAATGTATTCATAAGCTATGCACCACATCTAGTTTAATAAAATATAACCCAACATTATACCGTTGTGTAGACCTGCACATTGTTCATCTATTAGGGGCCACCAGGGGCCTGTAAGAGACAGTCTAGCTCCTGTCCTGTGGGATCCTTGTGATATCACACATGGCGGTGACATATTGTTTCGTGGTTTGCATTTCCAGTCTATGTGTTCCTGAGCTACAAGCCTATACAGTATTTGCAGTTGAATCAACATGACAATAGAGATACTGTATTGTATATACAGTAGCCTACAGTTTACATGTTCTATAGTGCCGTAGGCCTAGAGATGGTGGTGTAGTTCTGTGCATTGTACAAGAGCTACCTCTCCTATGTATAAACGTTGCAGTAGTATGAAATACATATAGAGACACATAAAGAAATACGTTATGGATGCATAAGCTTGTATTTAGGAAATCATAATGTATTATGTGGAGAGTCGAGATGGATGATTCATTTAGTAATCTGACCATAACCTTAACCTTTGCTCTCTTTGCAGTGCAACAATGACTACGTCCCAGTGTGTGGCTCCAACAACGAGAACTACCAGAACGAGTGTTACCTACGCAGGGACGCCTGCAAGCAGCAGTCTGAAGTGCTGGTGGTGTCAGAGGGCTCTTGTCCTGTCGGTACGTAGCCTATGTAGCATCTCAAGGATGGACTTATAGTGCACATGTTCATTTGCATGCATGCAGACACACAATCTCTCTCTCTCTCTCTCTCTCTCTCTCTCTCTCTCTCTCTCAGACAAACACTAAAAGCTAGGGAGAATTATTGCCACCTGCAAGGCTAGCCACTCAGCCACTTTTCAAGGCACAATAGAGTTCAGCGAAAGGGACTTTCCTAAAGCATGGTCACACATGCATATTACTTATAAGGGCTTTGTTAAATGCCTCGCTCAAGAGTTCTTGTGTGCCCAATGTTAAATTTGAACCAAAAACTCTCTGTAAAGGTGTCTGAAGGAAGTGCCTATAGAAAGTTGGAAAAACTGTTTGAAGCCAATACATTCGCCTGCATTCCATTGTCAAAATATAAAGCCAAACTGCCTTCATCCACAGTACTTTAGTCCATCAAAGTTACTATTAGAGCATGAAACTTGGAGACGCAGCCAAGCCGAGTCAATCTGCACTTTGTTGGCCGGGTTCAGCATCCACTAAGGTTGCTGGAACTGTGCTGGAAAAGACTGTAGAGAAGAACATATCAGAGCCAGCACAGCATGGTTTAGGACAGCACAGTAGTGTGAAAAGGGTATTAGACTATACGTGCCATGTTCACCGCTACAGTAATCTAGTATTATCCAACGATTCCTTTATTCAAGATAAGAACCTAGCATGTCGAAAAAGTCTAGCATTTAACATCTAGTAAGAGTCGTGTTCATTAGGGAATGCAACAGAAAACGTTCTAAAACATTTTGAGTGGGAAATGAAAATTTAACAATGATTGGACAAGTCCAGGTAGTCCCTCCCTTTTTCAGTCCATTTTCTTCCGTTTGGTGTCTGACCAAAGTGAATCTTTGGCAAGGGGAACATGTTGGCTTCACTCAAAGTTTCACTGGTAGGGTAGAGTAGCACACTTGGGGTGTCGCTGACTCAGTTAACCTCACTGCCAGCCTGGTCAACTCCACTTAAGGGACTTTAAACACTCATATAGCTCAGCAGTCCACACCACACTCACAGGGAACACAGTCAGAATTGGAGTGGGAGTGTGTGTGTGTGGGTGGTTGTGATTTGTTTCGCAAGAAAAAACTTCACCTTCTCGCCTGACTCACATGGAAGCTCTTAACTCTCTGTAAATTGCTTGTGTGTTTGTGATTTCTGTGTCTGTGTGTGTGTGTGTGTGTGTGTGTGTACATGCGCGCGTGTTTGTGTGTCTTTTTGTATGAGAGAATGGCCTTTTCCACGTGATAAGAGCTAATTTCAAGAAACAAGCTTTAGAAAACAAATGGAATGTGGTTGTACTTCGGCAGAACGGGCGTGATAGTGATGAGAATAGGCTGACAGCTCACTCCCCTCCTTCAGACCCAGCCCCCTCATCCCCTCTGTCTTTCTTTCCCTTTATTTCACTGCATTCTTCACTGTCACGTCAAAAGCGTGTGTGGTAAAAATCTAATTAGACACGATTTATGTACCGGCCGGCGACTCTTGGAAGTGGTCTTACAAACAAATGACAGGAACAAAAAAGGGAGTACAGAGCACAAGAAAGTTATTACCCTCTGTCGTGATGTTGTTATCGTTAATATGATGACATGCTATTTATCTAAATATTAACTATGTTTATAATTACCTGATTAAATTAATCCTGTAACCATTAACTCAGTAACCTGGGGCACCACGGGAAAAGTTTGTTTATTGAGTTACCGTTTCCCGAATTTCACTAAAAAAATATCAGAATATCGATTTCATAACAGTCACTAATTAATTAATTTCCTCATCAGTCTCATTCTGAAGATTGCATAATTCGTAAATCTGCACAAACCCAGGTCTCATTAAATCATTCTGTACCACACAAATGTAGTTGATTATTTATTATTTAACAACATAAGATAACATAAGATACACAAACAGTCGAGGTTATTGGTTAGAACTTAATACAATGGCAACAGATCCCTAGCTCACCAACACAATATGACACGTGTTACACAAGATGGGGATTTAAAGAAAGCAAGAGAGAGAGAGAGAGAGAGAGAGAAAGTGCACGAGAGAAAAGCACACTTGCATACATTTGTAAACTATGCTTAGTTTAACCCGAACACCTTGCCCCGAACTGCAACACTTATGGGTCAGAATTATAATGCATGTATTTACATGTTGAAGATCTCCATTGGGTATCTCTTCGTGGGCCGAGTTCCGCTTAGTGGGATAGGTTTGGTCGAATCCCTGTTCTTTCGATGGCTGCGTCTTCTTCGTTATCGGGTGTAAGTCTCTGATTGTCCACACGATGTCACAATGTCCTTTCTCTTAGTTATCTGTTTCCTTTGACTCATTCTGTGAGAGTGGTCTTCTTAGGAGGCTAATCAGCCATGTCGACGCTCCCAGCTTGGGTAGGAGGGCCGTTTAGACAAACGATGACTTGAAGAGAATAGCCGGTTGGTCCTTCTTGAATTCACTTTC
Organism: Salmo trutta; assembly: GCF_901001165.1. Taxonomy (NCBI): domain Eukaryota; kingdom Metazoa; phylum Chordata; class Actinopteri; order Salmoniformes; family Salmonidae; genus Salmo; species Salmo trutta. The sequence continues at coordinate 48,344,937 of NC_042976.1, forward strand.
TTAGATGCATTACTCAATCGTAGCATTGATTGTTAAGAGGTTCCTTTGTCCTCTTCCTCACGTTGCGTTTGGGCTCGGCTGCAGCGTGCGGTCAACTTAGTCTGCTATGTAAATTCTTAACTCACATGTTTTATACCCCAGGGTAGAAAGGGGTGTTCCCATCTTTATGACACACTCTCTGGGTTCCCTGTGGTGTAGGTAGTTACAAGGCAAGGTATCAGAACTTACTATGATCTTGTTTAGACAACTTGAATCACAGTTTGTTACAAAAACATTCTCTTTGATCTGGATATTGTACATATTGTACATGTACATATTATGTACATATTATGAAAACTCTTAAAGTTACAATGTTTTCATTATAACGTCATCATTTAACTCTTAATGACATCACAAAATCGACCTTCATTTTCATATTCCATCTATCATTGTTACCACCATTTTGGCTGATGAAATATAATGTCCCAAAGTCCATTTATTGCATGTTCTGAGGTAGATTCTCCATAAGGCCCACACAGACATTCCAGTCCCAAACACTAAAGGTAAAAAGGATTTGTCTGCTGCCTTAAGATTTACAATGGGTGTCAGGTGTCATAACCCCCCCCTCACCCCCCTCTGCGGGAGGGAGAGATATCGCTGTAGAGCCATGATCTACTGTAACCTGATCCTCACAGGCCAGTCATGACACCTCCATCTTGCCTGTTCCATCCACCTTTTTCTCCCTCTCTCTTTATTTTCTTTGTTGGTTCTTCCTCACCCTTTACCTACATAACTACACATCAGATAAATAATCGAGGGGCGATTGAATGTGTTCACACACTGATATCTCGATTGACATGGGTCATGTGTTTTAAGAAAGGTGTGAAGTGCTAAACTCAGGTTGACAGACATTTCACCTGTTACTCTCTTGAATTCAACATCTCGCCTCTACTTCTTTTCTGCATTCAATGTAAGTCAACATACCTAAAAAGTTACAATTTACTTGACACCCCATAAGATCAACAAAATGCTTTTATGAATATGTGATGACATGGTCATGGTGCGTTAGTGTTTAAAAAAATATATATACAGTTGAAGTCAGAAGTTTACATACACCTTAGCCAAATACATTTAAACTCAGTTTTTCACAATTCCTGACATTTAATCCTCCTAAAACATTCCCTGTCTTAGGTCAGTTAGGATCACCACTTTATTTTAAGAATGTGAAATGTCAGAATAATAGTAAGAGAGAGAGAATGATTTTTTTCAGATTTGATTTATTTCATCACATTCCCAGTGGGTCAGAAGTTTACATACACTCAATTAGTATTTGGTAGCATTGCCTTTAAATTGTTTAACTTGGGTCAAACATTTCAGGTAACCTTCCACAAGCTTCCCACAATAAGTTGGGTAAATTTTGGCCCATTCCTCCTGATAGAGCTGGTGTAACTGAGTTAGGTTTGTATGCCTCCTTGCTCGCACACGCTTTTTCAGTTCTACCCACTAATTTTCTATAGGATTGAGGTCAGGGCTTTGTGATGGCCGCTCCAATACCTTGACTTTGTTGTCCTTAAGCCATTTTGCCACACCTTTGGAAGTATGCTTGAGGTCTTTGTCCATTTGGAAGACCCATTTGCGACCAAGCTTTAACTTCCTGACTGATGTCTTGAGAAGTTGCTTCAAGATATCCACGTAATTTTCCTTTCTCATGATGCCATCTATTTTGTGAAGTGCACCAGTCCCTCCTACAGCAAAGCATCCCCACAACATGATGCTGCCACCCCTGTGCTTAACGGTTGGGATGGTGTTCTTTGGCTTGCAAGCCTCCCACTTTTTCCTCCAAACATAACGATGGTCATTATGGCCAAATAGTTATATATTTTTTTCATCAGACAAGAGGACATTTCTCCAAAAAGTACGATCTGTGTCACCATGTGCAGTTGCAAACCGTAGTCTGGATTTTGTATGGCAGTTTTGGAGCAGTGGCTTCTTCCTTGCTGAGCAGCCTTTCAGGTTATGTCGATGTAGAACTCGTTTTACTGTGGATATAGATACTTTTGTACCTGTTTCCTCCAGCATCATCACAAGGTCCTTTGCTGTTGTTCTGGGATTGATTTGCACTTTTCGCACCAAAGTACATTCATCTCTAGGAGACAGAACAGATTTACATTTTACATTTACATTTTTACATTTACGTCATCTAGCAGACACTCTTATCCAGAGCGACTTACAAATTGGTGCATTCACCTTATGATATCCAGTGGAACAACCACTTTACAATAGTACATCTGTATCTTTTTGGGGTGGGAGGGTTAGAAGGATTACTTTATCCTATCCCAGGTATTCCTTAAAGAGGTGGGGTTTCAGGTGTCTCCGGAAGGTGGTGATTGACTCCGCTGTCCTGGCATTGTGAGGGAGCTTGTTCCACCATTGAACAAGCTTTGCCAGAGCAGCCAGCAGTTTTGACTGGGCTGAGCGGGAACTGTGCTTCCGCAGAGGTAGGGAGGCGAGCAGGCCAGAGGTGGATGAACACGTCTCCTTCCTGAGCGGTATGATGGCTGCGTTGTCCCATGGTGTTTATACTTTCGGACTATTGTTTGTACAGATGAACGTGGTACCTTCAGGCATTTAGACATTTCTCCCAAGGATGAACCAGACTTGTGGAGGTCTACAATTTTTTTTCTGAGGTCTTGGCTAATTTCTTTTGATTTTCTCATTATGTCAAGCAAAGAGGCACTGTTGGAAAAATTACTTGTGTCATGCACAAAGTAGATGTCCTAAACGACTTGTCAAAACTATAGTTTGTTAACAAGAAATTTGTGGAGTGGTTGAAAAACGAGTTTTAATTACTCCAACCTAAGTGTATGTAAACTTCCGACTTCAACTGTATATTTAACTAGGCAAGTCAGTTATGAACAAATTCTTATTTACAATGACGGCCTATGAACAGTGGGTTAACTGTCTTGTTCAGGGGCAGAATGACAGGTTTTTACCTTCTTAGCTCGGGTATTCATTCTAGCAACCTTTCGGTTACTGGGTAACGCTCTAACCACTAGGCTACCTGTCACCCCGAGTGTTGGGCTGGAGCAAAAGCCTGCACACAGTACCTTTCAAGGACTGGTGTTGGACATCCCTGTTTGAAATGAAGCAGTCAAAAAAAAAATATATATATATATACTGCTCAAAAAATAAAGGGAACACTTAATAAACAACACAATGTAACTCCAAGTCAATCACACTTCTGTGAAATCAAACTGTCCACTTAGGAAGCAACACTGATTGACAATACATTTCACATGCTGTTGTGCAAATGGAATAGACAACAGGTGGAAATTATAGGCAATAAGCAAGACACCCCCAATAAAGGAGTGGTTCTGCAGGTGGAGACCACAGTCCACTTCTCAGTTCCTATGCTTCCTGGCTGATGTTTTGGTCACTTTTGAATGCTGGCGGTGCTTTCACTCTAGTGGTAGCATGAGACGGAGTCTACAACCCACACAAGTTGCTCAGGTAGTCCAGCTCATCCAGGATGGCACATCAATGCGAGCTGTGGCAAGAAGGTTTGCTGTGTCTGTCAGCGTAGTGTCCAGAGCATGGAGGCGCTACCAGGAGACAGGCTAGTACATCAGGAGACGTGGAGGAGGCCGTAGGAGGGCAACAACGCAGCAGCAGGACCGCAATGTCCGCCTTTGTGCAAGGAGGAGCAGGAGGAGCACTGCCAGAGCCCTACAAAATGACCTCCAGCAGGCCACAAATGTGCATGTGTCTGCTCAAACGGTCAGAAACAGACTCCGTGAGGGTGGTATGAGGGCCCGACGTCCACAGGTGGGGGTTTTGCTTAAAGCCCAACACCGTGCAGGACGTTTGGCATTTGCCAGAGAACACCAAGATTGGCAAATTCGCCACTGGCGCCCTGTGCTCTTCACAGATCAAAGCAGGTTCACACTGAGCACATGTGACAGAGTCTGGAGACGCCGTGGAGAACGTTCTGCTGCCTGCAACATCCTCCAGCATGACCGGTTTGGCAGTGGGTCAGTCATGGTGTGGGGTGGCATTTCTTTGGGGGGCCGCACAGCCCTCCATGTGCTCGCCAGAGGTAGCCTGACTGCCATTAGGTACCGAGATGAGATCCTCAGACCCCTTGTGAGACCATATACTGGTGCGGTTGGCCCTGGGTTCCTCCTAATGCAAGACAATGCTAGACCTCATGTGGCTGGAGTGTGTCAGCAGTTCCTGCAAGAGGAAGGCATTGATGCTATGGACTGGCCCGCCCGTTCCCCAGACCTGAATCCAATTGAGCACATCTGGGACATCATGTCTCGCTCCATCCACCAACGCCACGTTGCACCACAGACTGTCCAGGAGTTGGCGGATACTTTAGTCCAGGTCTGGGAGGAGATCCCTCAGGAGACCATCCGCCACCTCATCAGGAGCATGCCCAGGCGTTGTAGGGAGGTCATACAGGCACGTGGAGGCCACACACAATTCTGAGCCTCATTTTGACTTGTTTTAAGGACATTACATCAAAGTTGGATCAGCCTGTAGTGTGGTTTTCCACTTTAATTTTGAGTGTGACTCCAAATCCAGACCTCCATGGGTTGATAAATTGGATTTCCATTGATTATTTTTGTGTGATTTTGTTGTCAGCACATTCAACTATGTAAAGAAAAAAGTATTTAATAAGATTATTTATTTCATTCAGATCTAGGATGTGTTGTTTAAGTGTTCCCTTTATTTTTTTGAGCAGTATATGTTGATTTTGTATCTTTGAAATAACGTCAGATCTTCAACGTAATATCCTCTATAAGAAAAAACAATAGGCTGAGCAGCATCTCCTACTGATCTATCTAGAGGTACCCGTTTGTCTTCTTTCCAGGGTTGCAAACCCAGCACCACTTAGCTTTGATATTTGTCACAAATGTGCTATTGTGAGAATGGTTGTTGACAAATCTCCACTTAATAGATTCACTGTTGCTATCAAAATGTAGATGTTGGATTCACATCTCCAGCGCAACCAAGTATCTAAGTTAAAGAATATGACTAAATCAAATCTAATTGTATTTAAAGTTCAAGTTTGATTTGGTTTGATTTAGTCCTATTAATTAACTTATTATTAGTTAACAAATGATATGTTGCATTCAGGTCTCGATCTCAACCAAAAATAAAAGTTAAAGAATGAAACTATTCATGCAGTGTATACATTTCCTTAAATGTTGATATTTGGTTGTATTGTCAACTAAACACATTTCAATATTACCCTTGTAATATGTAAATAGCCTTAAGTTAAGGCTATTTTACAAACTAATGTAACAGTATTTATTCCACTTTAAAATGAGTAACACATCCTTGGCCACATTTTGAGGTTACTGTAACAATAAATTTTAAAGTAGCATGCAAATGTTGCAGGTCTGTGGAGATCTTCACAATTGGATTAATAATCTGCACATGATCTGAAACGGCAATGACCACTTGAACCATGTATTTAAATCATCTTAATTGCAGTCCAGGTCATTTTGTTTGTGCTAGTAGATGAAGTACAGTGATAACATATTAAGTAAAATATCTAAATTGTATTCCCATTTGAACTTTGTTGTTCTTTTAAATGGTTGACAGCACAGTGATATGACATTGGGAATTCAACACATTTTTTACTGTATTTTTGAGTGGGTGAAAATAGTTTATAATCTCATTGATCAACATATCAACCAAATATTTCCAAATTCTCCACTTTGAAATGATGTGCTGTACACAGTGGGTAGTTCCTTTCATGGCTTAAATATGAGCTGTCACTCAATCCTTCATCTGCCTACTCACTCTCTCCATCTTCTTCACTACCTCTAGAGAAAACATCACATGGTGTGATGGATGTATATGTATACCATGCCGATATGTCCCCCCATATGGTTTCCTTTGTGCTTAAATTGTTCATGTTAAAGTAGGACTCATGTTAATCTCTGGAATGGACTGTCAGTGAATGTGATATGTTTGTATGTTTAAGATATGCCTGGACAAACGTGAAACTGTATGTCCAGGCATATCTTAACAGCATCTGATTGGATGGTTCACACCCCGTCTATCCACACCAAACTTCTAATTGGCTGTCTAGTATCCAGGCATCTATGTTCTCTGATAGGCTCCGCTATCTCCATGAACACCTGTGTTTACGTGTAAACAGGTCTGGTCTCCATCAGTACACTAGCCTACATGTTGACAACACAGCCAGGCTCCTTGTTGTTGTTTACCTCAGTAAACACGTCTGACAGCCGTGTGACAGCAGGGCTCTGTCCTCCCAGCAGCCCTGTGTGACCAGAGCCAAGGCCGAAAGGCCAGACGTCGGGATCTGATGTCTCTGCCAAATGGCAATCAAGGACACAGCGCCAAGGTTTGTAGTCATGCTACTGAGGCATGTACTCAAATGAATTTCTTTAGGGTACCACTGTGTACTTCTGATATTTTATTTTTATTTTTTTTTAAGTACTGTTTCACCAAGAGTCACATTTGAGTGACTCTGTAGAGAGTTTCTGTAAGGAAGAAGACCAAGTAGCTTAAATGCTCCAGCCCTGGTTTTGCAGTGTATGACTCAAAACACAACACTTATCTATAATTATGCCTTCAAGTTGTATCATCTTTTATTTCTTAACCTTTTAACCCTATTTTCAACAGGCTGGTATAGCATGTTTTGACAGCCCTCCTGCATCAATTTACATAATTTGTATCCTTTTGGGTTTCTGCAGTTTAATGTTATAATAGTAATAAAAAACTGCACTTTTTCATTTATTATCTCAAAATGTTGTCTGAACATGTGAGAAATATGATGGAAGTACCCAGATCATTTGAAATTCAAGGAAAACATTTGGGGGAAATCCCACTGGGCAAAAACTGCTTGAATCAATATTGTTTACATGTCATTTCACCCCCCCCCCCTAAAAAATCTATATGATGACATTAAATCAATGTGTAAAACTGATTGAGTTTGCTAAAAGTCATCAACGTAAGGGCATGTCGTCTTTTTTTCAACCAACTTTTAAACTAAATCCAATGACATGGTGACATTTTTTGTTGATTTCACATTGAATTCACGTTCGTTGACAACTCAACCAAATGTAAATCAAAACTAGACATTGAACTGGTGTCTGTGCTATTCATGTTTGGACACAAAATGACCATAATTTGCTCAAAATCGACATCAGTCCCTTGACTTCTCAACCGCCTGGTAGAGCGCTGTAATTTCCAAATTAAACAAAGTTGGAAAACAAATTATTGGAAGTTCTTTGAGTTGTTAGTAATAGTAATTGAAGGTGAAATAATGTTTTCAACATGTTTTTCAAGAAGAGATGGTAAATTTTTGTATACTTTTAGAATTGAGGTAAAGGTTGTGTTTGTTTACCTCTAGGTTATGGATAAACTGGTATTTACCAAGCTATTGCTAGGCTAACAGTGAGCTAACAGAGAATTAATGGTAGTTGATAGGCATGGGATGCTACTGTTACTCCATCAGATTGAGTGGTGGTGCTGCACTGTGGAGTGCAGTTAACCATTAGCATAGCCACGTGGAACAGTGAAAACTGAGTCCATTTCCCCATAGGTGAACAACAAGGTTTTTTCCAACATGGCCGAAGGCAGGTGCTATTGAGGGAAAGTGACAACATTGTTACAATGTTTATTAAATATTTACCTCACTGAATATCTCACCATGAGCGTTTCCATCGCCTCCTTCCTCTCTCCTTTATTCCTTTCTCAAGCATGCAGAGAGAGGGGCTCTCATCAGTTTAATGAAATTTGTTTTGTTGTGAAAACAGATCAATATCGATGTTTCTAACCTGATTTCAGTTGGTTTTCCATTTTGTGACTTAAGTGGGCTACAGTCTGTCTGTTCCTATCAAACTGCAGATGTGTTTCCGCCTGTGCTCTAGGCCAGCATTCAGGTAGACAGGCCACCGCCAAGTATTCAGACTCCTTGACTTTTTCCACATTTTGTTACGTTACAGCCTTATTCTAAAATGGATTAAATAAAACATTTTCATCATCAGTCTACACACAATACTCCATAATGACAAAGCGAAAACAGGTTTTTAGAAAATTTAGCAAATGTGTTAAACATAAAAAAACTGATTCTGAAATATAAAATATTTATTGATTTGTTTAACGCTTTTTTTGGTTACTACCCGATTCCATATGTGTTCTTTCATAGTTTTCATGTCTTCACTATTATTCTACAATGTAGAAAATAGTAAAAATAAATAAAAACCCTTGAGTAAGTATGTGTGTCCAAACTTTTGACTGGTACTGTGTTATAAGGTATTTCTATTTTTCTTCAAAGATTTTTTGAAGGGTAGGATAATTAATGAAGAGTCAACTTCATTCATCGATCGCTGCCTGCACCTGCCCACCTGTCCTGCATCACTACTCTGGACGGTTCTGACTTAGAATATGTGGACAACTACAAATACCTAGGTGTCTGGTTAGACTGTAAACTCTCCTTCCAGACTCACATCAAACATCTCCAATCCAAAGTTAAATTAAGAATTGGCTTCATATTTCGCAACAAAGCATCCTTCACTCATGCTGCCAAACATACCCTCGTAAAACTGACCATCCTACCGATCCTCGACTTTGGCGATGTCATTTACAAAATAGCCTCCAATACCCTACTCAACAAACTGGATGCAGTCTATCACAGTGCCATCCGTTTTGTCACTAAAGCCCCATATACTACCCACCACTGTGACCTGTACGCTCTCGTTGGCTGGCCTTCGCTTCATAATCGTCGCCAAACCGACTGGCTCCAGGTCATCTACAAGACCCTGCTAGGTAAAGTCCCCCCTTATCTCCGCTCACTGGTCACCACAGCAGCACCCACCTGTAGCACGCGCTCCAGCAGGTATATCTCTCTGGTCACCCCCAAAGCCAATTCCTCCTTTGGCCGTCTCTCTTTCCAGTTCTCTGCTGCCAATGACTGGAACGAACTACAAAAATCTCTGAAACTGGAAACACTTATCTCACTAGCTTTAAGCACCAGCTGTCAAAGCAGCTCACAGATCACTGCACCTGTACATAGCCCACCTATAATTTAGCCCAAACAACTACCTCTTCCCCTACTGTATTTATTTATTTTATTTTGCTCCTTTGCACCCCATTATTTCTATTTCTACTTTGCACTTTCTTCTACTACAAATCTACCATTCCAGTGTTTTACTTGCTATATTGTATTTACTTCGCCACCATGGTCTTTTTTTGCCTTTACCTCCCTTATCTCACCTCATTTGCTCACATTGTACATAGACTTATTTTTCTACTGTATTATTGACTGTATATTTGTTTTACTCCATGTGTAACTCTGTGTTGTTGTATGTTGTCGAACTGCTCTGCTTTATCTTGGCCAGGTCGCAATTGTAAATGAGAACTTGTTCTCAACTTGCCTACCTGGTTAAATAAAGGTGAAATAAATAAAAAATAAATAAATAAAAATGTATCTCCGTTCTTATTAGAATTTTTCCATTGTAAACAATAAAAATGATGTTTCATGCCAAATAGTTTCTGTAACGCAAAATTGAGAGGTTATGGATCCTGTTCCAGTGGCTCAAATAAACCTTTTAGGGCTGCTTAGGCAGTCACAACTCATTGAGCCATATGTTTGGTTGACTGGGAAGATGCACAATCCCAGATATCGAAGGAAAATGTGTGGAGTCACTGTAACCTCTCTTCAGTAGTCCCATCTGTCTGGTGAAAGACAGGAGTCTGTGACCATATAGTTGACCTGCGTGAATTGTAAAGTTTTACCCTTCTTTTTAATCAATAATAATTTATTATGCTGCAAGGTGTAATGGCATGAGTGATAGTTTTGGAGATCAAGATTGTTGATCCACAGAAATGGACAGGAATGTGAAAAGAAAACAAATTGCAAAACCAGTGTTTGTGTGTGTTTGTGTGTGTGTGCTTGTACAGGTTTGTGCATGTGTGTGGGCTTACATGCGTGTGTAGGTTCCTGTGTGTGCTTGTATGCATTCGTATATATGTGTGCTCACACACATTTCTGTAAAAATGTCATTCATTCAAGTGCATGCCATGCATGCATATGGATGAGGGTGATTTGATTTGTTTGTGCATGCGTGTAGGTGTGTGACACAAGCCATTATATCTTTGCTTCTGGTTCATGTCCTGGGCTATCCATCTGGTCTCAGACAGAAATAATAATGAGAACTGTGGGCCGCAGAAATAGCCCATTAAAACACATACTTTGCTTTTACATGGAATGAGAAGTGGTTTAATACACTTGGTTGCTTGAAATGTGGCCAATATCAATCCCTCAGCCCCTATGCATCTCTCTCTCTCTCTCTCTCTCTCTCTCTCTCTCTCCAGATTAGGTTACATTCAAAATGTTCTAATCTAAAATTGTAATCAGTAATGGAATTTTTGGATCTGTAAATAAAATTGTTAAATTACGAGCCTAGTTGGTTTAGCCACAGAAAAAGACTGAAACCTTCCCGCTAGCCATGATTGGCTGAGATAATGGGTGGGCTGGACATGCTGAGAGATGAGTTTAGATTGGTCTGCCATGTAGCACGATTCTGTCTATAATGAGCTTCTCAGTATGTGTAGGTAATCCTTTTCGAACGCAGATTTGTTTTAAAGATAGCTCTAAACTTTCTGTAGGACCGAGTTTTGAAATCAGTGGAATGCACGGTGGAAGCAGAGTATGATAGCTAAGGAGAAGGGGTAAATTCAGGTGTTTGATTTTAAATGCTGAGGGAGTCAAAGAGAACACAGAAGGCTGTTGTATAAACACCTCTTCCCAGATTACATCTTCAAACAAAGGGCAACCAGGGCATCTGTGACAGAGGGAGAAGTGTTCTACAGTGGCTTGTGAAAGTATTCACCCCCCTTGGCATTTTTCCTACTTTGTTGCCTTACAACCTGGAATTAAAATGTATTTTTGGGAGTTTGTGTCATTTGATTTACATAACATGCCTACTACTTTGAAGATGTAAAATATTTTTTATTTTGAAATAAACAAGAAATAAGATTAAAAAAACTGAACTTGAGCGTGCATAACTATTCACCCCCCCAAAGTCAAAACTTTGTAGAGCCACATTTTGCAGCAATTATAGTTGCAAGTCTCTTGGGGTATGTCTCTATAAGCTTGGCACATCTAGCCACTGGGATTTTTGCCCATTCTTCAAGGCAAAACTGCTCCAGCTCCTTCAAGTTGGATGGGTTCCGCTGGTGTACAGCAATCTTTAAGTCATACCACAGATTCTCAATTGGATTGAGGTCTGGGCTTTGGCTACACCATTCCAAGATTTTTAAATGTTTCCCGTTAAACCACTCGAGTGTTGCTTTAGCAGTATGCTTAAGGTCATTGTCCTGCTGGAAGGTGAACCTCTGTCCCAGTCTTAAATCTCTGGAAGACTGAAACAAGGTTCCCTCAAGAATTTCCCTGTATTTAGCACCATCCATCATTCCTTCAATTTTGACCAGTTTCCCAGTCCCTGCCGATGGAAAAACATCCCCACACCATGATGCTGCCACCACCATGCTTCACTGTGGGGATGGTATTCATGGGGTGATGGGAGGTGTTGGGTTTGCAACAGACATAGCGTTTTCCTTGATGGCCAAAAAGCTCAATTTTAGTCTCATCTGACCAGAGTACCTTCTTCCATATCTTTGGGGAGTCTCCCACATGCCTTTTTTGGCCACTCTTCCGTAAAGCCCAGCTCTGTGGAGTGTTCGTCTTAAGGTGGTCCTATGGACAGATACTCCAATCTCCGCTGTGGAGCTTTGCAGCTCCTTCAGGGTTATCTTTGGTCCCTTTGTTTCCTCTCTGATTAATGCCCTCCTTGCCTGGTCTGTGAGTTTTGGTGGGTGGCCCTCTCTTGGCAGGTTTGTTGTGGTGCGATATTCGTTAAAAAAATGTAATAATGGATTTAATGGTGCTCCGTGGGATGTTCAAAGTTTCGGATATTTTTTTACAACCCAACCCTGATCGGTACTTCTCCACAACTGTCCCTGACCTGTTTGGAGAGCTCCTTGTTCTTCATAGTGCCGCTTGCTTGGTTGGGCCCTTGCTTAGTGGTGTTGCAGACTCTGGGGCCTTTCAGAACGTGTATATATACTGAGATCATGTGACAGATCATGTGACACTTAAATAAAGTCCACCTGTGTGCAATCTAACTAATTACAGTATGTCACTTCTGAAGGTAATTGGTTGCACCAGATCTTATTTAGGGACTTCATAGCAAAGGGTGTTGCATTTTTTCATTTTCACTTCACCAATTTGGACTATTTTGTGTATGTCCATTACATGAAGACCAAATAAAAATCAATTTCATTGACAGGTTGAATTACAACAAAATAGGAAAAACGCCAAGGGGGATGAATACTTTTGCAAGACACTGTAGCTAGCTACATTTTCGGAAATTATACGCTTCTTATTTTGAACGTAGTTGGTTAGTGCTTAGCTACCTGTAGATTCATGCAAGGTAGTAACATTAAGAGTTGGAATTATGGCTAATTGTTTATCTAGCTATCTAGCTACATGTCTAAACAAAAGACTCTACTATGCAAGTAATCATTTCACAGTACCATTTTATTTGATTTAGTGTTTGTTACCAGAGACGTTTTTGTGAAGAACAACATGACCTGCACCAAGTTCAATTTAGGATATAACGTTAGGCCAACGAGACAGTGTCTAAATTCTATAATTCTCCGGTAGAATGCACTGATTTTATTTCATCACACTCACAACCGTAAGTTATTTTCTGTAATTAGCTCGCCATTAACTTGTAAATAATGATCTTGTTGTGAGTTTATTTTCATGTAATAATGAATGACAGCTGTATACTGACATGTCAGTAGATGCAGTATAAACCAGACTTTAGTCTTGAAATCTTTGGTTGTTTAGTACACAACTGTACTCACTGTTTAACACATGGCCTCACATTTGAATCCTTAAAGAGATGGGTGGGGCTAATGCTTAAGAGGGTGTGAACGATGCTAAATGGGCATAGACAAAGAAGTACTCTCCTGCATGTGTACCAAACAATTCAAGGTTAGAAGTTTATCAACTTTCCAAGATGAATTACTTTCCCATTGTTCCTCAACTGTAGTGTATGAATTTCACTTTTCTAGTCTCTACTTTTATCCAATGTAAAAAACACCATTTCAAATGTTGCTAAATAAGTCCGAATCGAGCCAGTCAGTCACAAGTGAACGACATCTATTGCAATATAAATCAATGTTAGAGTTTACATACTGTAGATAACAAAAAATGGATGTTGCATTTTACTTTATGGGTTATGTAGACTTCTAACCCATTACTTTCTACTTCATTACAGGTAATAAAACGATTAGGCTATATATTTATATAAAACACCAAAGTCAGGCAGATTTGTAGTCATTCCAATGAATTACATACCCATTGATCTTCATAGGACTTAGAAATATGGAAATATACAGTGTATTCGGAAAGGATTGCAACCACTTTTTCCCCATTACATCCTTATTATAAAATGGATTAAATAAAATAAATTCCTCATCAATCTACACACAATACCCCATAATGACAAAGCAAATCCAGGTTTTTAGAAATGTTTGCAAATGATTTAAAAATAAAAACAGAAATACCTTATTTACATAAGTATTCAGACCCTTTGCTGTGAGACTCGAAATTGAGATCAGGTGCATCCTGTTTCCATTGATCATCGTTGATGTTTCTACAACTTCATTGGAGTCCGTCTCTGGTAAATTCAATTGATTGTAACATGATTTGGAAAGGCACACACCTGTCGATATAAAGTCCCACAGTTGACAGTGCATGTCAGAGCAAAAACCAAGCCATGAGGTCAAAGGAATTGTCTGTAGAGCTCCGTCCCAGGATTTTGTCGAGGCACAGATCTGGGGAAGGGGACCTAAACATTTCTGCAGCATTGACAGTCCCCAAGAACACAGTGGCTTCCATCATTCTTAAAAGAAAGAAGTTTGGAACCACCAATACTCTTCCTAGAGCAAACCGCCCTGCCAAACTGAGCAATCGGGGGAGAAGGGCCTTGGTCACAGAGGTGACCAAGAAACCGAGCTCCAGTGTTCCTCTGTGGAGATGGGAGAACCTTCCAGAAAGACAACCATCTTTGCAGCATTCCACCAATCAGGCCTTTATGGTAGAGTGGCCAGACAGAATCCACTCCTCAGTAAAATGCACATGACAGCCCGCTTGGAGTTTGCAAAAGGCATCTAAAGGACTCTCAGACCATGAAAATCAAGATTCTCTGGTCTGATGAAACCCAGATTGAACTCTTTCACCGGAATGCCAAGTGTCACGTCTGGAGGAAACCTGGCACCATCCCTACGGTGAAGCATGGTGGTGGTAGCATCGTGATGTGGGGATGTTTTTCAGCAGGAGTGACTGGGAGACGAGACAGGATTGAGAGAAAGATGAACAGAGCAAAGTACAGAGAGATCCTTTACAAAAACCTGCTCCAGAGCGCTCAGGGCCTCAGACTGGGGCAAAGGTTCACCTTCCAACAGGACAACGACCCTAAGCACACAGTCAAGACAGCGCCGGACTGGCTTCGGAACAAGTCTCTGAATGTCCTTGAGTGGCCCAGCCAGACTTTAAACCAAAAGAACATATCTGGAGAGACCTGAAAATAGCTGTGCAGAGACCCTCCCCATCAAACCGGATGGCCAAGCTTGTAGCGTCATACCCTAGAAGACTCGAGGCTGTAATCACTGCCAAAGGTGCTTCAACAAGTACTGAGTAAAGGGTCTGAATACTTATGTAAATGTGATATTTCATAATAAAAATAATTTAAAAATATATTTTAGAAAAAGGCTGTAACATATCAAAATGTGGAAAAAGTTAAGGTGTCTAAATACTTTACGAAATATAACTTTTTAGAAAATCATTTGAAATTGACAAGTTGAAACATAGCCTATGGATAATTAGCAGACAGCGTGCCTTGGTTTGAGGGCAGTGTGGGTTAACCACATTTTCTGTGCAAATCTTTGTCGGATATTGGCCTGATGGAAACCACAGCTCCCTAATAGATCGCACGGTTCGGATTTGATCTGATTTACAATATTTCTAGAGAAAATGCGCATTGAGCTCACAGAAAAAAAATGGAAAGAAATGGAATTCAAATAATTGAACAGACATCGGTCAATTAGTTGGTAAAAAAACAAAAAATAACCGAAATTTCGGTTAATCGCTCAGCACTAGTAAGTGATTACAGTTACATTTTCTCTGTAATCGGTTACATTTAACGGATTACTATTCTGAATGCAAGTACGGATATTCGGACACAGCGAGTCTCTCTGCTCTTTCTCCCTCTCACATTTTCTGTTTTTATCAGTGTATATGCATTCTCAAATAGTACATTTTAAGTGTGTGTGTTAGTGTGTCAGTCTGTGCGTGTGTGTGATAGAGTGAGAGTAATGCAACATAGCCTTGGGTGTCTGAGGTACAGTGAGGCACAGCAAGGTTAATAACTTTCCCCTGGTGTTCCTCTCCTCCCCAGTAAAATGGTGTCTTTATCTCAATAGGGTCTCCTTGTTAAAAATAAAGGTGAAATTAAAAAATAAAACAATTATGATTCTCCAAAGTATTGTCTTATTTGTTTTCTCTCATTGACAGACAGTATGTCGTAAGGTTTACGGTAAAGAATAAAGATGGTTAACTAGGGGTCCTCGTTTTTAGGCTTATCAGGTTTGCCTCTAGCTTTACAACGGATACCTGGGTCGTGTTCATTAAGGCACACTGTAACAAACGTTATTTAACAATTTGCAACATTAAATGAAAATGAACGTTTCTTATTGGATAAGTCCATGTACTGCTTCCCTGTTTCAGACCATTTTCTCCTGTTTGGTGCATAATGAACATGGTGGGAGTGAATGTCTGCTTTCTCCTCTAGTCGGTTTAGCATAGTGGTCTGCTGCTTCTCATGTTACCACTGCAGCAGCTCCAATAAGTGGCCATCAGTATCCCTTTCAGAGGCATATCACTAAACAACAGTGTATGCTAGATGTCTTGGAGGACGCTGTACAAGGATGCAGCAGGATTCGAATGGGCATACAGATGGAATGATATACCACACAACCATATTGAGCAAGTGTATACAAAGACGATGATAGATTGGAAGATATCATTTTGTGATTGTGAGGTTGTGATTAACCAATGCACACACACAATAGTTGTTTAGCAGGAGGCTTGGTTCATCTGTTGTCACAAACCATTCTCAGATGTTGTCTTTAATTCTCTCACTCTCCTTCTCTCAACCCCTCTTTCTCACTCTCTCTCTCACAGATGCGGGGTCAGGCTCCGGAGATGACGGTAAGATCGCTCTACTCTTTTCTCTTCATTCGTTTTCATTTTCATTTACTGTTGTTTCTGTACTCATTCTCCTTGCTTAGAAACAAGACTGGCCATGACACACTACTTGGAAGTGAGCTTTCACATAACATATTCAGATGGGGAACGAATGCATATTCACAAACATGCACGCACACGCGCTCAATAAACACACTGCATGGACAAATGAACAAACAAACGCGCTCTAGAACATAAACACACACACACACAAACACACGCACTTGTTTGTATTCTCTCAGACATGCAGACACATCCTGACGCACACACCATGCAATAACTAAATAATCATGCATGTAAACAGTAAGAACACTCTAAGATGCTTAGCAAACCCCTGTACCATGCAAATGACACCTTATTCCCAATATAGTGCACTACATTTGACCAGGGCCCATAAGTAGTGGAACATGTTGCCATTTGGGATGCAGCTATGGTCACAGAGCCTGGTGAGAGAAACAGGAAATTAGTCCCTTCTCTGGAGTGTGTTGCTTGCTTCCTCTTCCTCTCCATCTCTCTCTCAATCTCTCTCTCATCCACCTAACTCTCTCTCTCTCCATCACCCTCTCTCTCTCTTTACCCCTCTCTTCACACTCCCCCTCCTCCTAATGTTGCTGGTACAACCTGTATGGTGGCAGATCTGGGATAAAAGTAGAAAGGAATGGGAAGCTTTGGAGTAGGTGACAGGAAAGGTGTAGGTACGAGCATACACGCTTGTGTGTATCTGTGCTAAAGAGATGTAATTCTTTTAGCTGGATTTTCTGTATATACATGTGTTTGTTTAGCTCATGTATGTTGATTTGTGTGTTTGCGTGCGTGCATGTGTGTGCGCTCTCGTTCGTATGTGCTCACATGTGTGTGTTCCTGTGTGTGTATGTGGGTTTGTCCATGCAAGTGTGTTCATTAGTGCATGTGGATGGAGGAATAACAAGTATCCCGGAGCCAGATATGATAAACAGATTGCACTCTGCCTATGGACCTCCAAATGAGAGACAGACAGAGAGAAGCGGAAATGAAGAGGGTGGGAGGTCAACCAGTGAAATAAGACAGAAATTACCATAGAGATGAGGAAGAGAGATAAAGAAAGGGAGGAAGCAGGAGGCAGAGAGCGAGAATGGAGGTAGAGTGATAGAAAAAGATGGAGGGAGGGTTGACAGTGATAAGGAGGAGGTAGAGATAGATGGAGAAATAATAGAAAGGTGAGGATGGCAGGAAGAAGGGATAGAGAAAATACGGCAGTGTATGGGTAAAAAGAAGGTAAAGACAGTTATAAAATGGGGTTAGAGTAGTACAGAGGCACTAACACAAGAACATCCCCCAATAAAAATCGAATGTCTTTTAATGGCCGACGATGAATCTCAGAGCTGTTTATGGTAGTCTGGTAGGTCCCGATTGAAATATAGATAAGGAGATTTGGACACACACACACTGTAAACCCCAATGTGCTGTCATTACTCAAAACTTTTGAGGAAACCTATTGCACAAAATATATCTTGTAGTCATTACTCAAACCATGACTAATCTGTGACCCTGTAGGGCAGGGGTGTAAAACTCATTCTACTGAGGGCCGAGTGTCTGTGGGTTTTTGGTTTTGCCTTTCAATTAAGACCTAGACAACCAGATGAGGGGAGTTCCTTCAAGTAACCAACTCATCATCAAGCTTTGATTATTTGAATCAGCTGTGTAGTGCTAAGGCAAAAAATATATCATACAGTGGGCAAGTGAAAGTAAATTATAGGCCTATCCAACGTATGTGGGAGGAATAAACAATGAAGCAGGGATTTTATGCAAACGTGTCTGTGGGAGGAGAGGCAACCCAAGGACAACTCCTGCATGCACAAAGCAGCTAATCTTAGGCACTGTTTGAATATATTCATGGATGGATACTCCCTTTATTGAAATAATCATTTATTTAAATATAGACCTATTAAATCAATAATAGGCTATTTAGGCTATGAAGAAATAATCACTGACATGACTCTGTTGGTAGCCTAGCATAATATCTCCTTTCACTATCCATCTATCAGGGATGTCTTCAAGAATGGGAGGACCAAAGGATGCATAGGTTATCCCAAAACAGGGGCATCGTCTCTGTTAAAGGCTATTTGTCTCAGCTATCCCGCTAACTTAGGCTACCACTTGTTCACCTTACAGAGGGTAGTGTTTAGACATGTTAGGTTAAATTACTGTCTCAGATGGGGCTTTAACCAAACTCCTACCCCCCTGCCCTGTGGCTATGCAAGTGCAAGGTCCATGACAGCGGTTTGGGGGCAGCCCTTGAGCCCAACAGGGACGCGCCATCCTTTTCCACGCAATCCGTGACTTACATTCGCAAGATTATAAGCATGGCCTATGAGACTACTTTATTGGAAGTGTACATAAAACACCATGCAATTACACACACATTTGTAATTTACCCTTTCGGTTTCGACATATAGTCTTCTGGGATAGCTGTTACTCTCCAAGATACTATTGAAAGTGTTGGCATACACAAGGGACTGAGGATAACATTGTAGCAAATTCGAAGGGCACCATGACAGGGACTGATGCACGCAACTCATGTCTCTTTGTATTCTGACAACGTACCATGGCTGTTAGAATGGTATTGCTTTGGGGATACCGTTTGTGTGTGTGTGTGTGTGTGTGTGTGTGTGTGTGTGTGTGTGTGTGTGTGTGTGTGTGTGTGTGTGTGTGTGTGTGTGTGTGTGTGTGTGTGTGTGTGTGTGTGTGTGTGTGTGTGTGTGTGTGTGTGTGTGTGTGTGTGTGTGTGTGTGTGTGTGTGTGTGTGTGTGAGCATGCGCGTGTTTGGACAAATGTATTAGATCTCTGCCACCCAACACGCACACAGCTGCATACACATACAACCCACCTGTTTCTACCTATGTATACTGAACAAAAATATAAATGGAACATGTAAAGTGTTGGTCCCATGTTTCATGAGCTGAAATAAAAGATCCCAGAATTTTTACATATGCACAAAAATCGTATTTCTCAAATTTTGTGCACAAATTTGTTTACATCTGTCACAGCTGTCGTGGAAGAGAGAATGGGACCAAGGCGCAGCGGGTTGCGTGCTCAACATATTTATTTATAATAATGCGAACACCACGGAAAAACAATAAACAAACTAACGACAGGAACAGAGAAGCAGGCTCAACAAACGCAGTGCTCTCAAACAACTACCCACAAGTGACAAACAAAAACACACACCTATTTATAGGACTCCCAATCAGAGGCAACTAGAAACACCTGCCTCCAATTGAGAGTCCAGCACCCAACCTACCCATAGAAAACGACCCTAGAACATACACAACACAAACCCTCTGCCACGTCCTGACCAAAACTAAATAAATTACTCCCTCTGCTGGTCAGGACGTGACAACATCCCTGTTAGTGAACATTTCACCTTTGCCAAGATAATCCATCCACCTGACAGATGTGGCATATCTGATTAAACAGCATGATCATTACACAGGTGCACCTTGTGATGGGGACAATAAAAGGCCACTGAAATATCTCAAGTTCCACAGATGTCTCAAGTTTTAAGGGAGCATGCAATTGGCAGGCTGACTGCAGGATTGTCCACCAGAGCTGTTGCCAGATCATAATTTAATGTTAATTTCTCTACCATAAGCCCCCTTCAACGTGGTTTTAGAGAATATGGCAGTACGTCCAACCAACCTCACAACCGCAGACCACGTGTAACCACGCCAGCCCAGGACCTCCACATCCGGCTTCTTCACCAGTGGGATCATCTGAGACCAGCCACCCGAACAGCTGATGAAACTGAGGAGTATTTCTGGCTGTAATAAAGCCCTTTTGTAGGGGAAAACTCATTCTGATTAGCTGGGCATGGATCTCAAGTGGGTTGGCCCTTGCCCACTTGTGAAATAAGGCCTCATTTATTTATTTCAATTGACTGATTTCCTTATAGGAACTGTAACAGTAAAATCGTTGAAATTGTTGCGTGTTGCATTTTTATTTTTGTTCCCTATATGTAACCACACAGATTTGCATGAAATACCTCATCCAAGTCTGTGTGGTTCCTCCTGTGGTTCCTCCAATCTGCAGCACAACCTCTTCCAGGTCCTACAGTAATACTTATTATCATATGGTTATTAAGTGCTAAAAGAGCAAGGATTTCCTTGTTACTAAAGCCAATTCTAAAGTATAGTTTCACCTGTCATCTAACTCCGGAATTTCAATTGTGGCACGCACAGCAACAGGGAGACGCAATTAATAACCAAATCTTATACTTTAATCTTGAAATATAACTATACATTTATTCTCAAAATGTCGACTTTATTATAAAAATGTTGAGTTTATTCTGGAAATATTGCCACTTTATTCTAGAAATATTGCCACTTTTTTAAAGTGCTATCTGTGCCTTTTTTTTATCCAACTACCACCAGCCATCACCGTTTATTTATTTTTTCTCTTAACTTAGTCCTAAGACTCTTCCGTACCAGTCTGATAGCACATAAATGTAGAGATGGTGAAAAAAATACACTACAATATTATCAGGGGCTTCTCAAGCCTCAAGTGGACATTTGATAGAGTCCTCTAAAAAGACTGAAGACAAAAAGTGGCTGTCATATCATATCTTCATTGATCCTAGTTCAACAATGGCTTAGGCATTAGGCAAAGGGATTAGTTTGGGATTGGGCCGCAGTACAATGAAGGCTACATGTAGAGTTATGACACATAAAGCTTTGGGGTATTCACGTTAGTTGTGGGCTAGAACAAAAACATACACCCAGGTCTAGGATGAAGAACCTTTCAACTTTGTGTTATAGTGATATTATTGTTACCAAATTTTCCAACCACCTCTGTCCACATAGCCAAAGGTACTTAATCGTGCTGAAAAGATCATCTTACAACTTATTAGGTTCATTGAGAAACTATTTAAACAGTGAAAAACTCCTTCATTACTACAGATGCCCTTTCAGAACACTGGTTGGTAGGGACCAATGCAGCAGTCTATTGCCTAGTTATCAGTATTGATAAGGTATTCTCCATGTCTCTCTCTCTCTTCCTCTTTTTCTTTGTCTTTCTCTTTACCTTTCCTCTCCTCTTTCACTCTATTCTCTTATAATTCTTCCTATCTTTCGGCCTTTGTAAGAAGCTTAGTGAACTATTTTTTGTAAAATAGTA
This sequence comes from Salmo trutta, assembly GCF_901001165.1. Taxonomy (NCBI): domain Eukaryota; kingdom Metazoa; phylum Chordata; class Actinopteri; order Salmoniformes; family Salmonidae; genus Salmo; species Salmo trutta. The sequence continues at coordinate 48,366,430 of NC_042976.1, forward strand.
CTTGTAATGTCTAGTTCATATTATGGCCTCTTGTACACACACACACACACACACACACACACACACACACACACACAGCTGTGTGTATAAAGTGTGTGTGTGTGTGTGTGTGTGTGTGTGTGTGTGTGTGTGTGTGTGTGTGTAAATGCACTTGTGTATGTGCGCATGTGGCCACATGAGTATTGTGTCTGATGTGTGGGTTGAATAATTGCAGGACAAACAATGCATTTAAGTTCATTGAAATACCATAGCTGAACTGAAAGATTTATAAAATGATCATTCAGAAACCACAGCGATATGGATTCGCCTCCACTCCATTCATTTGAATTAAGTGTGATACCCAAATATGAATTCAATTTCAATTGATCTCCCATAGTCAATACATACTGTAATGACACGCCATGGGCTTAACAAGTTACTCACTGCTGTATACAGGATCACACTCAAAATCAAATCAAATTTTATTTGTCACATGCGCCAAGTAACAACAGGTGTAGTAGACCTTACCTTGAAATGTTTACTTACAAGCCCTTAACCAACAGTAAAGTTCAAGAAATAGAGTTAAGAAAATGTTTACTAAAGTATTTATTTTTATTTTTTAAATGACAATAAAATTACATAACAATATCGAGGCTATGTACAGGGGGTACCGGTAACTTTAAATTAAGACCGAAAGCTAATTTGTACAATATAGCTAATAAAAAAAATGCCTCCAGTACAAGACTAATCCCAATAAATGTCAACCTGTGGGGTGGATGGGGCTATATTTCGCTGGATATCTGGGAGCAGAACGTATTTGGCCGGAAGGGAGGTGTCTGTATTTGGTCATTCTGCCCCCCACATAAAGTGGATAGCAGAGAACATGCCTACTATTTACCCTCACTTCTAGGAGAGACTAGAGACTTAGACATGCAGTTTTAGAAACTGTTCTTCGTCCTGTAAGGGATTTTTATAGCACACAAGGCTGCGGGCCAGAAGGTTGTGGGTTCGCAGACCACCATTGACAACAGTAGTGGTGGAAATACGGTATAGACACTTTATATTAAAAGCATCTGCGACGTTATTATGAATCTAAGCATGGTACTTTCAAAATGTAGGCCTACCTTTCCAATACAGACAGAGTAGGCCTACCGATGCAGAATAGTGTTTGCTTTAACTGCTGGAAACTCATCTTCCGTGGCTTAACCCAACTAGAGGACACAAGTGTTTCCCTAAAAGCTGTCTGGGTTTAAACATCTTCTATTTTACATTAAGTGAATAGCTCAATCAATTGATAGCGACAGAATAAGAGCAGGTTAGCGTTTTTCAACATGAATCTTGTTCTGGAGGCAGCTCTGCAGAGTGGCACTGTGCAAAATACCCCTGTATCAAGATCAGACAGGTCTTGATGCACATTCCAACACAGCATTATGTCCATGAGTATCCAAATGTGTCCAGGTCCGATACGGACCGTATCAACACTTCAACACACAGTTGGACACACCGAGAAACGGACCCACTTGTGTCAGAATCCATGAACACATTTGGACGCATACATGTGTCAAAGGTTTCGAACCACCTTGATACAGTCCATCACTCGCCATTTCATATTCGTTGACACATCCTAACATCTCAAAAGTAAGCATTACCCCTTTTTGAATAAATGTATTATACATTTTAATGTACCATTTAAATTAAGGGTGCTCATGTTCATGAACCCAGACCTTCAGAGTTACAGACCGGGACTTTTATTATTGATTCACAATGTGCTCTTTAAAAAGAGAAAAAATATATATGTTCATACCTCATATCAAGTCTGTCAAACAAATTACAACTTTTAAGTCCTAGGCCAGACAGTGGCAAGTCAAATTCAAGTACTTTCAAATACTTTTTCAAGCACTAATATTTATTTTGAAGGACCATCAATTTGTAATAGTTCATATTATGCAATTGTTTCTAGGCGCCACCAGATGACAGTATATCGCCACAACCTCATGAAAAAAAAACAACTAACATAGTATTCATCACCACCTGACAAGTTCTAATCAATAATACGTTGTTCCACTACTTATTTACTACATACATGAGTGGTAAGTCAGTACTGATGATGTTGTAATTTGAGTAGTGAGGAGCAGAGTTTTGGGACATACCTACTGGTGAACACACATTTCCTATTTGCATTACTACACAATTCCAGCTTAATTACTGTTTTATTGGGCATTTGGGAATCTACTACTTAATAGCTATGAAAAAGCGTCATGCTTCCGACTGGCAGCTTTAGTGTCGCCAGTCCAGGAGAAGGGTGGGCTGTATGAGGAAAACGGCCCGTGAACGGCTACCAGAACAGCAGAAGCACAGCTGCCGCTTGATAAAGTGGAATATTGCGGGCGCCTCGTGAATGAGGCGACTGGCAAAAAGCGCTGGAGGTTGTTGCAGAGAAAAAGTCACATAATGTAGAACTGGCGCCAGTGTAGGATGCAGCGTTGTGTCTTTCCCCCTTCATGTGGCTCTTCAGGGCCGATTCACCCATGCTCGCAATGTCAAAGTCCGACACATTTTTTGCACATTACCCGGGGTGGGTTGGTTGGGTCCAGTGGTGTAGTTGTAAAAAAGTGGGTAAACTACACTTAACGAAAATATTAAATGCAACATGTAAAGTGTTGGTCCCATGTTTCATGAGCTGAAATAAAATATCCTAGAAATGTTCCATACACAAAAAAGGCAGGGTTTAACCTAAATTTTCCCGGAATTTTAGCTATTGATGTGACGTTTGGCGGCGCCTAATCAGTCAGTTCTGTGCCTGCCTGGCTGAGTGGCAGTGTGGGTGTAATGAGCGAGCTCGCCTGACAACCACAGAGTGAAGCACGTAAGGAAATGAAACATGGTAGTCTGTCTGAAAGCTTATTTGCAAGACCAATACATTTTTCAAATATTTTTCATAAACTTATTTGATCATTATCTGTTCTCTCATTTTACTTCAGAAAATGTCAGAAATGTTAAGGTATTCCTGTACTTGAATTTCAGAGTGCCAAATTCAAGTACTTTAAGCACCTCAAGGACTTTGTGAGAACCCTGCCTACTGTAATTGATGCAGTTAATACTACAAATACGAATTTAACCTGTTGGGGCTAGGGGGCAGTATTTGCACGGCCGGATAAAAAACGTACCCGATTTAATCTGGTTACTACTCCTGCCCAGTAACTAGAATATGCATATAATTGTTTGATTTGGATAGAAAACACCCTAAAGTTTCTAAAACTGTTTGAATGGTGTCTGTGAGTATAACAGAAATCATTTGGCAGGCCAAAACCTGAGAAGATTCCAAACAGGAAGCGCTCTCTCTGACCATTTCATGGCCTTCTTGATCATCTCTAACCAAAACAGGGGATCTCTGGCATGACGTGACATTTTCTAACGCTCCCATAAGCTCTCAGAAGGCGCCAGAAACCTGAATGGTGGCTTTGCAGGCCCTGGCTGAAAAACATTAGCGCATTTTGTAAGTGGTCGATCAGAGAACAATGAGACTGGCGCGCGCGTGCACGAGACGACTCCATGTTTACTTTCTCTCTCTTTGAACGAAAACAACCACTCCCGGTCGGAATATTATCGCTTTTTTACCAGAAAAATGGCATAAAAATTGATTTTAAACAGCGGTTGACATGCTTCGAAGTGCGGTAATGGAATATTTAGACATTTTTTGTAACGAAACGCGTCGGGCGCGTCACCCTTATTTACCCTTCGGATAGTGCCTTGAACGCACAAACAAAACGCCGCTATTTGGATATAACTATGGATTATTTGGGACCAAACCAACATTTGTTATTGAAGTAAAAGACCTGGGAGTGCATTCTGACGAAGAACAGCAAAGACATTTACATTACATTTAAGTCATTTAGCAGACGCTCTTATCCAGAGCGACTTACAAATTGGTCCATTCACCTTATGATATCCAGTGGAACAACCACTTTACAATAGTGCATCTAAATCTTTTAAGGGGGAGGGGGTTAGAAGGATTACTTTATCCTATCCCAGGTATTCCTTAAAGAGGTGGGGTTTCAGGTGTCTCCGGAAGGTGGTGATTGACTCCGCTGTCCTGGCTTCGTGAGGGAGCTTGTTCCACCATTGGGGTGCCAGAGCAGCGAACAGTTTGGACTGGGCTGAGCGGGAACCGTGCTTCCTCAGAGGTAGGGGGGCCAGCAGGCCAGAGGTGGATGAACGCAGTGCCCTTGTTTGGGTGTAGGGCCTGATCAGAGCCTGAAGGTATGGAGGTGCCGTTCCCCTCACAGCTCCGTAGGCAAGCACCATGGTCTTGTAGCGGATGCGAGCTTCAACTGGAAGCCAGTGGAGAGAGCGGAGGAGCGGGGTGACGTGAGAGAACTTGGGAAGGTTGAACACCAGACGGGCTGCGACGTTCTGGATGAGTTGTAGGGGTTTAATGGCACAGGCAGGGAGCCCAGCCAACAGCGAGTTGCAGTAATCCAGACGGGAGATGACAAGTGCCTGGATTAGGACCTGTGTCGCTTCCTGTGTGAGGCAGGGTCGTACTCTGCGAATGTTGTAGAGCATGAACCTACAGGATCGGGTCACCGCCTTGATGTTAGTGGAGAACGACAGGGTGTTGTCCAGGATCACGCCAAGGTTCTTAGCACTCTGGGAGGAGGACACAAGGGAGTTGTCAACCGTGATGGCGAGATCATGGAACGGGCAGTCCTTCCCCGGGAGGAAGAGCAGCTCCGTCTTGCCGAGGTTCAGCTTGAGGTGGTGATCCGTCATCCACACTGATATGTCTGCCAGACATGCAGAGATGCGATTCGCCGCCTGGTTATCAGAAGGGGGAAAGGAGAAGATTAATTGTGTGTAAGGTAATAACATTTTTCTTATAGTAAATCTGACTTTGGTGAGGGCTAAACTTGGTGGGTGTCTAAATAGCTAGCCCTGTGATGCCGGGCTATCTACTTAGAATTTTGCAAAATGTGCTTTCACCGAAAAGCTATTTTAAAATCTGACATAGCGAGTGCATATAGGAGATCTGTATCTATAATTCTTAAAATAATTGTTATGTTTTTTGTGAACGTTTATCGTGAGTAATTTAGTAAATTCACCGGAAGTGTTCGGTGGGAATGCTAGTCACATGCTAGTCACATGCTAATGTAAAAAGCTGGTTTTTGATATAAATATGAACTTGATTGAACAAAACATGCATGTATTGTATAACATAATGTCCTAGGATTGTCATCTGATGAAGATCATCAAAGGTTAGTGCTGCATTTAGCTGTGGTTTGGGTTTATGTGACATTATATGCTAGCTTGAAAAATGTGTATCTGATCATTTCTGGCTGGGTACTCTGCTGACATAATCTAATGTTTTGCTTTCGTTGTAAAGCCTTTTTGAAATCGGACAATGTGGTTAGATTAACGAGAGTCTTGTCTTTAAAATGGTGTAAAATAGTCATATGTTTCTAGCGCATAGAGGTTAAAGACAGCAATTGCCTTACCGGTATGTTGACTAATATTGAATTTGTTTACAATAACAAAAACTACACAAACATGTTACACAAATCACAATTTACACCTCCAACATACTAAATAAAGAAGGAAACATTATCCTCTCTAGGGTAGGGGGCAGTATTTTCACGGCCGGATGAAAAACGTACCCAAATTAAATGGCCTACTACTCGGGCCCAGGAACTCGAATATGCATATTATTAGTACCTTTGGATAGAAAACACTCTGAAGTTTCTAAAACTGTTTGAATGATGTCTGTGAGTATAGCAGAACTCATATGGCAGGCAAAAACCTGAGAAAAATCGAAGCAGGAAGTGAGAATTCTGGTGCTTGTAGTCCTTTCAAGTCATTGCCAATCGAACACACGGTGAGTTAGGGTTCATTTTGCACTTCCTAAGGGTTCCACTAGATGTCAACAGTCTTTAGGAAGTTGTTTGAAGCGTCTACGATGAACAGAGACCGAATGAGAAGGCTGGGAACTTGGTCACCCAGGGAATGACATCACTTCATTGGTTTGCGTTTACGAGGGTGGATCCTCCGTTCCAAAACCTTTTTCAAGAGACAGGAACCCTCCGGTTGAAATATTATTGAATCTTCACATTCTAAAGGCCCTAAAGATTGATGTTTTACTATGTTTGACATGTTTGAACGAACGTAAATACAATTTATTTTTACTTTTCGTCGTCGTAACATTTTCCGCGCACACATTTGGAATAGCTGAACTGAACGCGCGAACAACAATAAGCTATTTGCACATAAATTAAGGATTTTATCGAACAAAACAACATTTGTTGAGTACCTGGGATGCCTGGAAGTGCCTTCTGATGAAGATCATCAAAGGTAAGTGAATATTTCTAATACAATTTATTAATTTAGATGACTCCAATATGGCGGCTATCTGTATCGCCTAGTGTATTTTTCTGAGCACAGTACTCAGATTATTGCAAAGTATGATTTCCCAGTAAAGTTATTTTGAAATCTGGCAATGCGGTTGCATTCAGGAGATGTTAATCTATAATTCTTTGAATGACAGTTTAATATTTTATCAATGTTATGACGAGTATTTTTGTAGATTGTGGTGCTGGTTCACCGAAAGTATTGGAGGCAAAATATTTTCTGAACGTCACGCGCCAATGTAAAATGCTGTTTTTATATATAAATATGAACTTTATTGAACAAAAAAAGGCATGTATTGTATAACATAATGTCCTAGGAGTGTCATCTGATGAAGATCGTCAATGGTTAGTGCTGCATTTAGTTGTGTTTTGGGTATTTGTGATGCATGCTAGTTGCTTAGAAAATGGCTGTGTGGTTATTGTGTCGATTTACTCTCCTAACATAATCTAATGTTTTGCTTTCGCTGTAAAGCCTTTTGGAAATTGGTGTAAAATAGTCCTATGTTTGAGAACTTTGAATTATGACATTTTGTGGTTTTAAATCTGTCTCTCTGATTTTTCACGGGCTGTTGAATAGTGTGGGACGATTTTGTCCCACTTCCCCTAGAGAGGTTATTTACAGCTACCTATGTATGAAATCCATTCTGGCAAACTCTGTTACACTGGGTCAAAAGACAGAAGCCCTGTGCCAATTAAATGGAGTAGAACAATTTGATGTATGTAGCTAGCTAGCTAGCAACTGCAGTTGGCTGTATTAGAAATAAGGGCTCCTCTGCTGGTAGTGGCTTGTCTACTCCAGGCTGGCTACCATACAGCTGCCTAACGAACTTTAGCCAGCTAGTTAGCTAGCTAACTAGACAGCATAGAACAAGCCACCACCAGCAGAAAGGAGCTGGTTGTTAGCTATTAGCTTACCAGCCAGCTAGCTAACTTAGCATGCTTCCTCAACAAATGGAGCTTACAGACGAACACTAGCCAGCCTTAGTTAACTAGCTAGAAACAACCCTAAACTCCTGCTACATACAAAGTAGCTGGCTAGAATATTTGTATTCATCCCTGATAGTTAGCTGATGTTAGCTAACGTTAGCTAAATCGGTAGCTAGCCAAAAGTTAGCTGGCTAGAAAGCTATCTCTTCTCATTCAGCTGGATAGCAAATCATTGACATTTACAGCAAACATGAGATGTTAAGATATTATACCTACTGTATGACTTAACTTCCCTTAGCTAACTCGGTTCTTTATTGAAATCCTTCATCAACTTTTTTGAGTCCATTAAAGTCTTCTCGTTGAAATCAAGTCACAGCTTGTGAATAGGCTTGGAATCTTTTTAAAGACAGCGCTTGAAAAATACCAGAGTCAACATTGACTGTTAGAAATGTTATATGATTTCATTGGATGAACCCTCGGACAGAGCCTCCTTCCCAACAGCCAATTACATTACTTGGAGGGAATACTTATGTCGTGACGTTGTATTAGTTAATGTGACGACTGTTGCTCATCGAATGATTAACGGTTTATAATTGCGTGATTAAATGAATTAAGCAATGAATCAAGCAATTATTAACTCATTAACCTGGGGCACCATGGGAACATTATTTTGATTGAGTTTCTATTTCCCAAATTAACTCAAAGGATATCAGAATATCGATTTTACAACAGTCGCTAAATTAATCAATTTCCTCTACAGTCTCATTCTGAACGTCGCATAAACCGGCAATCTGCACGGACCCGGGCTTCACCAATGAGTTTACCACACCAATCTTAGTTGATTATTTATTTACTAGCAAGCTAAAATGATGATAAAAATACACATACACAAAACACAGTCTAGCTATTGATTAGGACTTAGTATAACGGGCCAACACACTATGGCGCGTGTTACCCAAAATGGGGATTTAAAAGAGAGAGAAACAAAGGAAGTACACGAGAGAAATATACATGTGGGTTCATTTTTCAGCTATGCTTATTTAAACCTAGCCTTGCCCCGAACTGCCGCTCTTATGGGTCAGAATATAATGATATAATTACGTGTTGGAGGTCTCAGGTGGGAAGCTCCGCGTGGGTCGTTTAGGCTTCTCAATGACGCACTTCTCCGGCACAACTCTCTGGTTGTCCTCACGATGTCAGTGTCCTTCTTGGCTAAGTGGTCTGATCCCTCACCCTTGATCTGAAAGGGGTCTTCTGAGGACAGACAGCTCTGTAGCTCAGAGCTCACAGCTTCGGACTCGAACGGTGTCGATACCACGATTTAATGGAGAGTGGAGGCTGGGTGGTTCGGCTTGAATTCACCCGCTTAGACACAGCTACTCGTCCGTAGCTCATGTAGAAAATATTTCTTTGTCTTCAACCTTGTGTTTCGTTTTGGGGTTCGTTGACTTTGTTAGACCTTCGCTGCAGCTTGGGGTCAATTAGTCTGGTATGTTAATTCTTCACTCTCCTGTCTTATACCCTCGGGTCAGAAGTGGGTGTAACCGCCTTTAGGGCAATTCTCTGGGCGGACCAAGTAAAGGGGCAAGGCCTAGATTTGACTAAAATATCCAATTTTAGACACTAACTTCACATTTCATCTTTACCAAAACATTCTGTTTGATTTGGATATTTTCCACACAACGTACAATGCATAAACATCAGGCATATACTGGGAAAACTCTTAAAGGTACAATGTTTTCATAATAACGTAATCTCTTAACCTTTAAAAACAATACAAAAGTTACATACATTTTAATATTCCACCTCTCGTCATGACCACCATTGTGGCTGACGGAAACCATTGTTCCAAAGTCCCTTTATTGCATGTTTAATGTTCTGAGGCCAGTTCTCCATTGTTATGACAAAGGAATTTCTCTGTGGCCTAAGGTTTATTATTGGCGTGAGGTTTCATAAAACCCCCACATCTTCAGACCCCTAGATCTCTCCTCCTCTGTTGGGGGTTTGGGAGATAATCTGTAGGGTGGTGGTCTCCTGTACCCTGACCTGATCAGGACAGTCATGACACTGACAATACTCTAAACTGTCAGACACACTGTATCATATGTGTCAGGATGTATTCAAATACCTGGATTCATTGTGTCAAACACTGCCACCATGTATCAGAATCTGACATAGAATTTGACACATTTCAAGCTGATACATTTAGAAACTGAACTGTTAAGGTCCAAAACATTTTATGCAGTGGTCACTAGCTGGCACAGCCACAAAGTCATTAAATCGGATTTTAAACCTAACCCTTAACCTTAACCCTAACCTAAACCACACTGCTAACCCTAATGCCTAATCCTAACCTTAAATTAAGACCAAAAAGATAATTTTAGTTTTCATACATTTTTACAATAATATTGTATAGCCAATTTTGACTTTGCATTTTGCCTATCTAATGGGAAATCGCTCAGTTCTTCTTCCAGGACAAGACTCATGACAATAAATGGCCGCCTGCAGAATTAGATTACTTTCCAAGCAAAGTAATAGTTTTGTCTCCTTGGCTATCCACTCTTAGAAAAAAGGGTTCCAAAAGGGTTCTTTGCGTAGAGATAGGGTTCTACCAAGAACCCTTTTTGGAAGACAAGGGTTATTTGTAAGGCATTGGCTTCTACCTAGAACCTTTAACATCCTAATAACTGTTTTTGTAAGAAAGGGTTCTTTGATCATTCTTTGGAAGGCAAGAGGGTTTCTTTGGAAGGCAAGAAGGGTTCTACAAAGAACCAAATATAATATTTCCCAGCATGCTCTATTGCAGAGAGATTTTCAGAATTGTTTATTTTTGTAACGATGTACGCTGAGAGTCGGGAAGCAAGTTCAGGGAGTGAATACATATAATAAATAAATCAACAAAACAAGAAACACAAACAGCGCACCAACATGGAACAGCAACAATGATGTATCCCCATTTCCCTTTACTTTCTTAACTTGTTACAACACAACTGATTAGCTCAAACCCATTAAGGAAAGAAGTTCCACAAATGAACAAGGCACACCTGTTAATGGAAATGCATTCCAGGTGACTACCTCATGAAGCTGGTTGAGAGAATGCCAAGAGTGTGCACAGCTGTCATCAAGGCAAAGGGTGGCTACTTTCAAGAATCTAAAATCTTAAATATATTTTGATTTGTTTAACTATTTTTTTTACTACATCATTCCAGATGTGTTATTTCATAGTTTTGATGTCTTCACTATTATTCTACAATGTAGAAAATAGTCAAAATAAAGAAAAACCCTTGAATGAGTAGGTGTGTCCAAACTTTTGACTGGTACTGTATATATATAATGCATTGTCATAAATAATACATTTTTAAAGGCTAAGGTTGGTTCTAGGAAAAATCCTCCGAAGATTAAAGGGTTTTTGGTAGAACTCTTCATATAGGGTTTTAGGCAGAACCCTTCATAGAGGCTTCTAGGTAGAACCATACAGTATATAGATCAAATCAAATCAAATGTATTTATATAGCCCTTCTTACATCAGCTGATATATCAAATTGCTGTACAGAAACCCAGCCTAAAACCCCAAACAGCAAGCAATGCAGGTGTAGAAGCACGGTGGCTTGGAAAAACTAGGAAGAAACCTAGAGAGGAACCAGGCTATGAGGGGTGGCCAGTCCTCTTCTGGCTGTGCTGGGTAGACATTATAACAGAACATGACCAAGATGTTCAAATGTTCATAAATGACCAGCATGGTCAAATAATAGTAATCGCAGTGAACAGGTCAGGGTTCCATAGCCGCAGGCTGAACAGTTGAAACTGGAGCAGCAGCACGGCCAGGTGGACTGGGGACAACAAGGAGTCATCATGCCAGGTAGTCCTGAGGCATGGTCCTAGGGCTCAGGTCCTCCGAGAGAGAGAGAGAGAAAGAAAGAAAGAGAGAATTAGAGAGAGCATACTTAAATTCACACAGGACACCGGATAAGACAAGAGAATACTCCAGATGTAACAGACTGACCCTAGCCCCCCGACACATAAACTACTGCAGCATAAATACTGGAGGCTGAGACATGGGGGTCAGGAGACACTGTGGCCCCATCCGATGATACCCCCAGACAGGGCCAAACAGGCAGGATATAACCCCACCCACTTTGCCAAAGCACGGCCCCCACAGCATTAGAGGGATATCTTCAATGAGACAAGGTTGAGTATAGCCCACAAAGATCTCCGCCACGGCACAACCCAAAGGGGGGCGCCAACCCAGACAGGAAGACCACGTCAGTTACTCAACCCACTCAAGTGACGCACCCCTCCTAGGGACGGCATGGAAGAACACCAGTAAGCCAGTGACTCAGCCCCTGTAATAGGGTTAGAGGCAGAGAATCCCAGTAGAGAGAGGGGAACCGGCTAGGCATAGACAGCAAGGGTGGTTCATTGCTCCAGTGCCTTTCCGTTCACCTTCACACTCCTGGGCCAGACTACACTCAATCATAGGACCTACTGAAGAGATGAGTCTTCAATAAAGACTTAAAGGTTGAGACTAAGTCTGCGTTTCTCACATGGGTATGCAGACCATTCCTTAAAAATGGAGCTCTATAGGAGAAAGCCCTGCCTCCAGCTGTTTGATTAGAAATTCTAGGGACAATTAGGAGGCCTGCGTCTTGTGACCATAGCTTACGTGTAGGTATGTACGGCAGGACCAAATCGGAAAGATAGGTAGGAGCAAGCCCATGTAATGCTTTCTAGGTTGGCAGTAAAACCTTGAAATCAGCCCTTGCCTTAACAGGAAGCCAGTGTAGGGAGGCTAGCACTGGAGTAATATGATCAAATTTTGGGTTTCTGGTCAGGATTCTAGCAGCCGTATTTAGCACTAACTGAAGTTTATTTAGTGCTTTATCCGGGTAGCTGTAAAGTAAAGCATTTTAGTAGTCTAACCTAGAAGTAACAAAAGCATGGATACATTTTTCTGCATCAATTTTGGCCAGAACATTTCTGATTTTTGCAATGTTACGTAGATGGAAAAAAGCTGTCCTTGAAACAATCTTGATATGTTCGTCAAAAGAGAGATCAGGGTCCAGAGTAACGCCGAGGTCCTTCACAGTTTTATTTGAGACGACTGTACAACCATCAAAATTAATTTTTAAATTCAACAGAAGATCTCTTTGTTTCTTGGGACCTAGAACAGGGGGTTCTTTGAAGAACCCTACGTAGAGGGTTCTAGATGGAACCCTCTGCAAAGGGTTCTACCCAGCACCAGAAACGGTTCTCCTATGCGGACGAATTGAAGAACCCTGTATGGTTAAATTTAGCACCTTTTTTTCTGAGTGTGGAATGTTGTAGCTCAGCTGATGAATGTCATAGAAACGAAACAAAGATATCCCCATACACTACCATTCAAAAGTTTGGGGTCACTTAGAAATGTCCTTGTTTTTGAAAGAAAAGCAATTTTTTGGTCCATTAAAGTAACAAAAAATGTATCAGAAATACAGTGTAGACATTGTTAATGTTGTAAATGACTATAGTAGCTAGAATTTTTTATGGAATATCTACATAGGTGTACAGAGGCCAATTATCAGCAACCATCACTCCTGTGTTCCAATGGCACATTGTGTTAGCTAATCCAAGTTTATCATTATAAAAGGCTAATTGATCATTAGAAAACCCTTTTGCAATTATGTTAGCACAGCTGAAAACTGTTGTTCTGAATAAAGAAGCAATAAAACTGGCCTTCTTTAGACTAGTTGAGTATCTGGAGCATCGGCATTTTAGGTTCGATTACATGCTCAAAATGGCCAGAAACAAATAACTTTCTTCTGAAACTCATCAGTCTATTCTTGTTCTGAGAAATGAAGGCTATTCATGTGAGAAATTGCCAAGAAACTGCTTTTTGCCATTTTCTTTAACAAAAGATAGGCCTATGGCATACGCATAACCTCTCATACCGCCTCAATTTGAGTTCTCTTTTTGACTTCCCTGACACAGAGGTAGGCTATTTAAAGAGTACGTGGTGGGTGGAGGAATTGGCAGAAAGATCTATGGATAGCAGCCTAGCCTAATTTCCTCTGTCAAACAGGTAGACTTATCTATTACTTCTTAAATATTAAATAGGATGAAGTAGTCTCCAACACAAAGCCCTCTTGTTGTTTGTAAAGTGTAATTAAAGTGAAGACTGTTGAAATGAATTAGGCCTACTCAAATATATCTACTTTCAGCACAATGAGCTGTCCATTTCCGATTTATTTTGGCACATTTACATTACATTTACGTCATTTAGCAGACGCTCTTATCCAGAGCGACTTACAAATTGGTGCATTCACCTTATGATATCCAGTGGAACAACCACTTTACAATAGTACATCTATATATTTTGGTGGGGGGGGTTAGAAGGATTACTTTATCCTATCCCAGGTATTCCTTAAAGAGGTGGGGTTTCAGGTGTCTCCGGAAAACGGTTCTCCTATGCGGACGAATTGAAGAACCCTGTATGGCACGGCTGCCGCTTCAAGTTTCAGAAACATAGCAAGCTATCAAAGTTGATCTCTGGTCCTCTTTCTCATCTTTGCGCTCTCCCTCTCAAACTGAACAGAACAAAGGTTGTTCCATGCTTATGATAGTACATTTTTTACAACTAACTTAGCATTATTTTCAGAAGAAGCCTTTAAAATGTAAAAGACTGGGAAAGAAGTATATTTTCTTAGAAATATAACTTTTTCTTGCTGCTTCTCCGAGCATGCACTTCCTATAGCCTAGGCTATGGATCATTTGATTGAGGCAACACTAAATAGCCTATAGGCGCACTTGATATCGCAGGCCTAGTGGAGAATCAGAGGTGAGGGGCGGCATCGGGCACACATCAATATAAAACCTAATAAGCAACTAATTCTAAAACACTGAGAAATATTGAATGTCACAAATTCCATAACCCTCCCCTGGACTAAATATATATATATATATTTAATTAAAAATAATAATTACATTTACATTTACGTCATTAAACTAAACCCTCCCCCTGACTGAAATTGAAAAAGCATGACCCTCCCCCATTTTCCTTCAGGTTCCCATTCTGTACATTTCGAACCATCCCTCATCATATTCCATTTGCCATACTTTTCTAACCAGAGGGAAGGGAGATTGATCCTATATTGCTGGCACTTAAAAGTGAAAACAAAGATCAGTTTTAATTAGCACTTTTAGGTCTGTGTTCAGATGGCATCCTTAACTCATTATTAAATCTAGAATCGGCTTCCTATTTCGCAACAAAGCCTCCATCACTCATGCTGCCAAACATACCCTCGTAAAACTGACTATCCTACCGATCCTTGACTTTGATGATGTCATTTACAAAATAGCCTCCAACACTCTACTCAGCGAATTGGATGTTGTCTATGACAGTGCCATCCGTTTTGTCACCAAAGCCCCATATACTATCCACCACTGCGACCTGTATGCTCTCATTGGCTGGCCCTCGCTTCATATTCGTCGCCAAACCCACTGGCTCCAAGTCATCTATAAGTCTTTGCTAGGTAAAGCCCCGCCTTATCTCAGCTCACTGGTCACCATAGCAGCACCCACCTGTAGCACGCGCTCCAGCAGGTATATTTCACTGGTCACCCCCAAAGCCAACTCCTCCTTCCAGTTCTCTGCTGCCAATGACTGGAACGAATTGCAAAAATGACTGAAACTGGAGACTTATATCTCCCTCAATAACTTGAAGCATCAGCTGTCAGAGCAGCTTACCGACCATTGCACCTGTACATAGCCCATCTGTAAATAGCCCACCCAACTACCACATCCCCATATTGTTATTTATTTTTTTGCTCTTTTGCACGCCCATATCTCTACTTGCACATTCATCTTCTGCACAATTATTTCGCCACTATGGCCTTACCTCCCTAATCTTACTACATTTGCACACACTGTATATACACTTTTCTATTGTGTTATTGACTGTACGTTTGTTTATCCCATATGTAACTCTGTGTTGTTTGTGTCGCACTGCTTTGCTCTTGGCCAGGTTGAAGTTGTAAATGAGAACTTGTTCTCAACTAGCCTTCCTGGTTAAATAAAGGTGAAATACATATATATTTTTTTTTTTTACAAAAAGTTGAAAGACACTGGTCATGAGGATAATGGATGGTATTTCATTGTACTTTTTACTAGGTGTATTGTGTACATCAGCAGTGACGAACCCTCTTGGAGACTTACTGGTCGTGCAGGTTTTTGTTCCAGCTCTGTTTTATCAAAACTGATTCAGCTTGTCAGGGTCCTGCGGAGCAGCTGATTATTCGAATCAGGGGTGTTAGATCAGGGCTGGAGAAAAAGACTGCACATCTAGTAACTCTCCAGGAGTAGTGTTGGCCACCCTTGACGTACATTCTATATTCTTCATGCTATACATTCTACATTTCATGTACATTCACTCACCCCATTGGATCCCATCTTGGTGATGCAAGCAACCATTTTACACTAGACTGGTCACCATGCATTAGCAATGGCTATGGAGAAGTTGGTTGCATAATGTACCACAATATGTCAAATCAATATCCTGATAATAGCCCACAACTTTTCCATCACTCAAAGTGTGTTTTCAAAACCTGTGCATTGATAAGATTGTGTCATGCTACACAGCGTCGGTTCCGGATAGCATCTGTAAAGGGACAAAAGCAAAAGTCCTCAGATCACATTTTTTGCTCTCATGCCCTCATCCTCCCCACATAAAAAATGCTATAATATACTATGGAAATACAAAATTAACACAGAATACTAAAGTCTGGAAAAGCACTACAGTATTTATTGTAGCATTAACTGTAGTATACTGTAGAATTTACATTTACATTTACGTCATTTAGCAGACGCTCTTATCCAGAGCGACTTACAAATTGGTGCATTCACCTTATGATATCCAGTGGAACAACCACTTTACAATAGTACATCTATATCTTTTTTTTGGGGGGGATGGGGGGGTAGAAGGATTACTTTATCCTATCCCAGGTATTCCTTAAAGAGGTGGGGTTTCAGATGTCTCCGGAAGGTGGTGATTGACTCCGCTGTCCTGGCGTCGTGAGGGAGCTTGTTCCACCATTGGGGTGCCAGAGCAGCGAACAGTTTTGACTGGGCTGAGCAGGAACTGTGCTTCCGCAGAGGTAGGGAGGCGAGCAGGCCAGAGGTGGATGAACGCAGTGCCCTTCTTTGGGTGTAGGGACTGATCAGAGCCTGAAGGTGCGGAGGTGCCGTTCCCCTCACAGCTCCGTAGGCAAGCACCATGGTCTTGTAGCAGATGCGAGCTTCAACTGGAAGCCAGTGGAGTGTGCGGAGGAGCGGGGTGACGTGAGAGAACTTGGGAAGGTTCAACACCAGACGGGCATTCTGGATGAGTTGTAGGGGTTCGATGGCACAGGCAGGGAGCCCCGCCATAATGCAGTAATCCAGACAGGAGATGACAAGTGCCTGGATTAGGACCTGCGCCACTTCCTGTGTGAGGCAGGGTCATACTCTGCGAATGTTGTAGAGCATGAACCTACAGGATCGGGTCACCGCCTTGATGTTAGCAGAGAATGACACGGTGTTGTCCAGGGTCACGCCAAGGCTCTTAGCACTATGGGAGGAGGACACAATGGAGTTGTCAACCGTGATGGCGAGATCATGGAACGGGCAGTCCTTCCCCGGGAGGAAGAGCAGCTCCGTCTTGCCGAGGTTCAGCTTGAGGTGGTGATCCGTCATCCACACTGATATGTCTGCCAGACATGCAGAGATGCGATTCGCCACCTGGTTATCAGAAGGGGGAAAGGAGAAGATTAATTGTGTGTCGTCTGCGTAGCAATGATAGGAGAGACCATGTGAGGATATGACAGAGCCAAGTGACTTGGTGTATAGCGAGAATAGGAGAGGGCCTAGAACTAAGCCCTGGGGGACACCAGTGGTGAGAGCACGTGATGCGGAGACGGATTCTCGCCACGCCACCTGGTAGGAGCGACCTGTCAGGTAGGACGCAATCCAAGAGTGAGCCGCGTCGGAGATGCCCAACTCGGAGAGGGTGGAGAGGAGGATCTGATGGTTCACAGTATCAAAGGCAGCAGATAGGTCTAGAAGGATGAGAGCAGAGGAGAGAGTTAGCTTTAGCAGTGTGGAGAGCCTCCGTGACACAGAGAAGAGCAGTCTCAGTTGAATGACCAGTCTTGAAACCTGACTGATTTGGATCAAGAAGGTCATTCTGAGAGAGATAGCAAGAGAGCTGGCTAAGGACGGCAGGCTAAAGAGTTTTGGAGATGAAAGAAAGAAGGGATACTGGTCTGTAGTTGTTGACATCGGAGGGATCGAGTGTAGGTTTTTTGAGAAGGGGTGCAACTCTCGCTCTCTTGAAGACGGAAGGGACGTAGCCAGCGGTCAAGGATGAGTTGATGAGCGAGGTGAGGTAGGGGAGAAGGTCTCCGGAAATGGTCTGGAGAAGAGAGGAGGGGATAGGGTCAAGCGGGCAGGTTGTTGGGCGGCCGGCCGTCACAAGTCGCAAGATTTCATCTGGAGAGAGAGGGGAGTAAGAGGTCAAAGCATAGGGTAGGGCAATGTAAGCAGGACCAGCGGTGTCGTTTGACTTAACATACAAGGATCGGATGTCGTCAACCTGCTTTTCAAAATGGTTGATGAAGTCATCCGCAGAGAGGGAGGAGGGGGGGGGATTCAGGAGGGAGGAGAAGGTGGCAAAGAGCTTCCTAGGGTTAGAGGCAGATGCTTGGAATTTAGAGTGGTAGAAAGTGGCTTTAGCAGCAGAAACAGAGGAAGACAATGTAGAGAGGAGGGAGTGAAAAGATGCCAGGTCCGCAGGGAGGCTAGTTTTCCTCCATTTCCGCTCGGCTGCCCAGAGCCCTGTTCTGTGAGCTCGCAATGAGTCGTCAAGCCACGGAGCCGGCCGGGAGGACCGAGCCGGCCGGGAGGATAAGGGACATAGAGAGTCAAAGGATGCAGAAAGGGAGGAGAGGAGGGTTGAGGAAGCAGAATCAGGAGATTGGTTGGAGAAGGATTGAGCAGAGGGAAGAGATGATAGGATGGAAGAGGAGAGAGTAGCAGGAGAGAGAGAGTGAAGGTTGCTATGGCGCAATACCATCCGAGTAGGGGCAGAGTGAGTAGCGTTGGAGGAGAGCGAGAGGGAAAGGATACAAGGTAGTGGTCGGAGACTTGGAGGGGAGTTGCAGAGAGATTAGTAGAAGAACAGCATCGAGTAAAGATGAGGTCAAGCGTATTGCCTGCCTTGTGAGTAGGGGGGGACGGTGAGAGGGTGAGGTCAAAAGAGGAGAGGAGTGGAAAGAAGGAGGCAGAGAGAAATGAGTCAAAGGTAGACATAGGGAGGTTAAAGTCACCCAGAACTGTGAGGGGTGAGCCATCCTTAGGAAAGGAACTTATCAAGGCGTCAAGCTCATTGATGAACTCTCCAAGGGAACCTGGAGGGCGCTAAATGATAAGGATGTTAAGCTTGAATGGGCTAGTGACTGTGACAGCATGGAATTCAAAGGAGGAGATAGACAGATGGGTCAGGGGAGAAAGAGAGAATGTCCACTTGGGAGAAATGAGGATTCCAGTGCCACCACCCCGCTGACCAGATGCTCTCGGGGTATGCGAGAACACGTGGTCAGACGAGGAGAGAGCAGTAGGAGTAGCAGTGTTTTCTGTGTTAATCCATGTTTCCGTCAGCGCCAAGAAGTTGAGGGACTGGAGGGTAGCATAGGCTGAGATGAACTCTGCTTTGTTGGCCGCAGACCGGCAGTTCCAGAGGCTTCCGGAGACCTGGAACTCCACGTGGGTCGTGCACGCTGGGACCACCACGTTAGAGTGGCGGCGGCCACGCGGTGTGAAGCGTTTGTGTGGCCTGTGCAGAGAGGCAAGAACAGGGATAGACAGACACATAGTTGACAGGCTACAGGAGAGGCTACGCTAATGCAAAGGAGATTGGAATGAAAATTAACTAAACAACTGGGGAAGCGAGAGAGCAGGGCCTCCCTCACTAACCATTCGCTGAAACACTCAAATATAACTTTTCCATCTTCCACTTTAGAAATTATAATTGATGTAAACTACAGTGGTTCAATGTTTCCAGGAATACGCTCAAACTTAGTTTATTCAGCTAGATAACTTGGTACAGTATTCTTCCGTGAAACCCACGCAGTGCACCGTATCCTATGACGCCGTAGCTAACTAGCATGCTAGCATCCAATAACACACGGTTAGCACCAATACTTGGTTACAAAAAACTTCCAATGGATCATTCGTGTCCGTGTCTAGTTCCTTCCATAACGCAGAAGTAATTAAACGTTGGCTAGCTAACGCAAAGTCAGTCCTGCTAGCTACACAAGTGGACTACACATGTTGAAAGTTAAGCTTACGTTGCAAAAATCTTATTGACTAAAAATGATACAGTACTGCTAGCTGGTAGAGTTGGCTAGCTAGCAATGGCTGTGTTTACCTTAATCTTTGATACAAAGACAACTATGTAGCTAGCTAATATTACACTAATCAAAACGTTCCGTTGTAATGTATTTCGTTTCTACAGTACTGCTAGTTGGCTAGCTAGCAGTGGCTGTGTTGTTGTGGTGTTGTCGCTGCGAACGAATACAGCTGGCTAGGTAACCTTGTTAGTTTCTCAAAGCTACACCTTTATCCTTGATACAAAGACAGCAAAGACAACTATGTAGCTAGCTAGCCAGCTAATCAAATCGTTCCGTTGTAATGTTATGAAATGTAATATTACCCGCGGTGCGAAGTACAGCAAGACTACTCACTCCAGCATCCGGTATTTAACCTCTCTAGGGTAGGTGGCACCAAATCGTCCCACCTACGTAACAGCCAGTGGAATCCTGTGGCGTGATATTCAAATACCTTAGAAATGCTATTACTTCAATTTCTCAAACATATGACTATTTTACAGCATTTTAAAGACAAGACTCTCGTTAATCTAACCACACTGTCCGATTTCAAAAAGGCTTTACAACGAAAGCAAAACATTAGATTATGTCAGCAGAGTACCCAGCCAGAAATAATCAGACACCCATTTTTCAAGCTAGCATATAATGTCACAAAAACCCAGAAGACAGCTAAATGCAGCACTAACCTTTGATGATCTTCATCAGATGACACACCTAGGACATTATGTTATACAATACATGCATGTTTTGTTCAATCAAGTTCATATTTATATCAAAAACCAGCTTTTTACATTAGCATGTGACGTTCAGAACTAGCATACCCCCCGCAAACTTCCGGCGAATTTACTAACAATTTACTAAATTACTCACGATAAACGTTCACAAAAAGCATAACAATTATTTTAGGAATTATAGATACAGAACTCCTCTATGCACTCGATATGTCCGATTTTAAAATAGCTTTTTGGTGAAAGCACATTTTGCAATATTCTAAGTAGATAGCCTGGCCATCACAGGGCTAGCTATTTAGACACCCAGCAAGTTTAGCCTTCACCAAACTCCGATTTACTATTAGAAAAGTTTGATTACCTTTGGTGTTCTTCGTCAGAATGCACTCCCAGGACTTCTACTTCAATAACAAATGTTGGTTTGGTCCAAAATAATCCATAGTTATGTTCCAACAGCGGCGTTTTGTTCGTGCGTTCAAGACACTATCCGAATGATAAATAAGGGTCACGCGCACGGCGCATTTCGTGACAAAACATTTCTAAATATTTCATTACCGTACTTCGAAGCATGTCAACCGCTGTTTAAAATCAATTTTTATGCCATTTTTCTCGTAAAAAAGCGATAATATTCCGACCGGGAATCTGCAATTAGGTAAACAGACGAAAGAAAATAAAGCATGGGGTCGACTCGGGCACGCGCCTAAGCCTATTGTCCTCTGATCGGCCACTTGGCAAAGGCGATAATGTGTTTCAGCCAGAGGCTGCCTCGATATTGTTCAGCTTTTTCCGGGCTCTGAGAGCCTATGGGAGCCGTAGGAAGTGTCACGTTATAGCAAAGATCCTCAGTCTTCAATAAACAGAGCCAAGATGAAACACAACTTGTCAGACAGGCCACTTCCTGCATGAAATCTTCTCAGGTTTTTGCCTGCCATATGAGTTCTGTTATACTCACAGACACCATTCAAACAGTTTTAGAAACTTTTGGGTGTTTTCTATCCAAAGCCAATAATTATATGCATATTCTAGTTACTGGGCAGGAGTAGTAACCAGATTAAATTGGGTACGTTTTTTATCCGGCCGTGTCAATACTGCCCCCTAGCCCTAACAGGTTAAATACTATATTTACTGTAGTGTTTTTGCGGACTGTAGTACACTATATTATTTACTGTAGTGTTTTTGTGGATATTACTGTAATATTTACTTTTGTGTTTTTATTGTATTATCTTGGACATAGAAGTGGAAGCTTTCTCCTTCAGGAAACCTGCTTGACAAATACTAAAAGGCCAAATTTTCAATAACCTGTAGGTAGGTAAGACTGGGGTCTGACTGGATAGTTCAGAGCTTTTGCATCTTTCTATAACCTGTAGGGAACAAATGGTCTATACTTGGCATGTAGGTTGCTCAGTTATTGGTGGCACAAATTACGATATGGCAGAGGGGAATGGTCAGTTTATATGCAAATTGAAGACTAATATTTACTTTAGTTAAAAAAGTACTGTTTTTTCGGACTATAGTGTTTATTCGGATAACACTGTATTCTACAGTATACTACAGCATTCTATAGAATTCTATAGTAAGTACTGTAGTATACTACAGTAAACTGCAGCAATTTTTCATGAGTCCTCTCTCTCTTTCTCTGTCTCTGTCTCCCTGTCTCCCTGTGGTGGTTCTTCAAATCAAATAGCTCTGGAATTATTATTGATGAACAGTAAATCTCAGGCAAACACTGAAGGGTATGGGTGTGTGTGTGAGTTTAAGGTATGTGCAATGTGTGTGCGTGCATATGTGCGTGTGTCTGTCTGTGTTTTTGGTTTTACTATCTTTGTGGGGACCAGAAGTCCTCAGAAGGATAATAAAACAATACAAATTTGGACAAATAGGGAAATTTTGCCGGTCACCACAAGGAAATATGCAATTTTAGGCTTAGGGGTTAGGTTTAGGGTTACAATTAGGGTTATGGTTAGAATTAAGGTTAGGGTTATTAGTTACGGTTAAGGGATAAGTTTAGGGTTTAGGGAAATTTTGAATTGGAATCAGTTGTTTGTTCTCCACAAGGATAGTAAAACAAGTGTGTGTGTGTGTGTGTGTGTGTGTGTGTGTGTGTGTGTGTGTGTGTGTGTGTGTGTGTGTGTGTGTGTGTGTGTGTGTGTGTGTGTGTAGTGGGGGCATCTGTATGTGTGAGCTCAGTCTGTGGGACAGAAAAGGGATCTGCTGTATTAGGAAGGGGGTCACCTCTGGGCCATCGCTGGCTTTTATAATTTTTTCCCTGTGTATGAAATAATGAAATTGGGCTGACGTGGAACCGAGCCCGCCCGGGAAGTGAAGGATATGGAGGGATGAAGATAGAGGGATGAAGGGATTGAACCTGTCTCTATAATGGTGGGATTAGGTGGGTTTAACGGAGAATAGGGAGAGACAGGTGGGCTAGCATACCGGTTGAGAGGAATTTTAGCAAACAGGGTGACGTGTGGGTGGATGGTTAGGTCTATGTGTGTGTGTGTGTGTGCGTGTGTGTGTGTGTGTGTGTGTGTGTGTGTGTGTGTGTGTGTGTGTGTGTGTGTGTAAGACACATGTATCTGCGAATTCTACTAGATTAAAGTATACTAGGTTTTTTAAATTTCACGTACTATAACATTGTATTTTTCTTCATACTCAAATGGCCTACTATTTAGGACGCGAGTATACAGTTGAAATCGGAAGTTTACATATAAAACTTGTTTTTCAACCACTCCACAAATTTCTTGTTAACAAACTATAGTTTTGGCAAGTAGGTTAGGACATCTACTTTGTGCATGACAAAAGTCATTTTTCCAACAATTGTTTACAGACAGATTATTTCACATATAATTCACTGTATCACAATTCCAGTGGGTCAGAAGTTTACATACATTAAGTTGACTGTGCCTTTAAACAGCTTGGAAAATTCCAGAAAATGATGTCATGGCTTTAGAAGCTTCTGACATAATTTGAGTCAAATGGAGGTGTACCTGTGGATGGATTTCAAGGCCTACCTTCAAACTCAGTGTATCTTTGCTTGACATCATGGCAAAATCAAAAGAAATCAGCCAAGACCTCAGAAAAAAATTGTAGACCTCCACAAGTCTGGTTTCCAATTTCCAAACGCCTGAAGGTACGACGTTCAACTGTACAAACAATAGTAGGCAAGTATAAAGACCCCGCAGCCGTCATAACGCTCAGGAAGGAGACGCGTTCTGTCTCCTAGAGATTAATGTACTTTGGTGTGAAAAGTGCAAATCAATCCCAGAACAACAGCAAAGGACCTTGTGAAGATGCTGGAGGAAACGGGTACAAAAGTATCTATATCCACAGTAAAACGAGTCCTACATCGACAACCTGAAAGGTTGCTCAGCAAGGAAGAAGCCACTGCTCCAAAACTGCCATAAAAAATCCAGACTACGGTTTGCAACTGCACATGGGGACAAAGATTTTACTTTTTGGAGAAATGTCCTCTGGTCTGATGAAACCAAAATAGAACTCTTTGGCGTGATGCAACTGAGTGATTGAGGTTCAACCCATGAATTGGTATTTCTTCTCTCAGACTCGCTTCTCAGAACACCCTACTTACGTTCTGGGAATGCAGAGGGAACTGAAAATTGTTTGCTGGGATGACTCATACTCTTATAAAATGTTATGTTAAACATGTTTTAATTATATTATTTTTTATGTAGCATGTTGTCAGTTAAGTTACCCATTTAGCTTTTTCCTTCTGATAGGTTGATCTCTGGTTCAGCATTAATAACAAAAACAGAGACTGATTGATTCGAATCGAAAAGAGGTAATTCAATCAGCACGAATCCCAATCCTTTCATCATCAAGCGGACAACTTCAAAGGACCGTATCCAGACTATTTAGTGATATGCTTGCTAGCAATAAGGGCTAAAAACTAAGGCTAACAGTAATAGCCAGGCTTGAGACCCTGCCCTTTAACAGGACTTGAATGGTAATGTAACCTTATGTACTCTTGATAAGACCACCATGTAAACCCTATTCCAACTTCATCCGGCTGAACAAAACAACACATTTTACCACTCCCGTAATGAAACATCTTTGTTGCAAAAATAAACCGAATAAATTAAATGTGTTAATTTCCATGTGTTTGTTCTAGCCTAATAGCCTACGTAACCATGGTGACTGGGCTACTGGGCGATTTCTGGTTTAATACAGTGTAATGAGCCTATGTGCTGTCGATTGATGACCCTAAAAGTACCCCCTCCCATTTGTTTCCACAGGTCCGTGTTTAGTCCCATTATAGAGCCAACACTCTCTGATCTCTCTGATCTTCCACTTCCTTCCACTTCTGTCACCATGGAGCAAGGTTAGCTCATTAGAAACACAGGCTGTGTCTGAAATGGCATCCTATTCGCTATCTGGGGCTCTTGTCAAAATTAATGCACTATATAGGGAATAGTGTTCCATCTGGGGCTCATTCGGTGTCTCAGGATGATGCAGCTGCAGCTATTTAAGCAGCAATCTTGTAATAATTGATGCTTCCTAATAAGTACATATGACTGCCTGTGTTGATGTCAGTAAGGAGAGAAATAAACAATTAATTCAATAAATAAATGACAGATGAATGTAAGAAAAAATGGAATGGAATGGAACTGGGTGAAAGAAAAAATGCCTATCACACTGAAGTTACTCTGATTTAAGGCAATATTGTGTGGCCAATTACAAACAGCCATCAGATAACATGTTCAATATCACAATTCATTTTGAACAAGTGTCTGTAGGCAAAACAACAGTAGTGTTATGAGTGTTGTAGGCAACAAACTATCTTTTTCTATTTATTGTAGGTTCACAACAGTGACTCATCATACTCCACACCCAGCTTCTCCCCCTAACTTCTTTGGCTTATCAATAGTAGGTAGTGTAAATTGCTCACCACACCCACCCACCCACTCCCTGGAAACACCATGCGTCTCTGTGTTCCATATGTAAACATCTGAAGGCTGTTTATTTACCGGTTTAGCCGCTATCTCTGGAGAAACTAGTGCATCCCTGGAGGTACGAAGGGGAGAACTCCACCGTGATATGTTGAGGGCTGGTTGTTATTTGAAAGGGTAGGAAGTAGGAAGAGTGGGAGTAGTGCTTAGGGAATACCCATGTTGTGAGTTGTTTGTTTATATCTGAAAATAGCGTGTGATGGGACGGGTGGAGAGGGGATGGGTGGCGACGATGAAAAGTGTTTATTTGCATTGCAAAGTGAGGATTAAAGTAGAAGTGAAAGGGAGTCTACTTTGGTGTATGGGTTCGAGCAGAGTGGTGTTTGGGATAATGAAGGAGTTCCTGGTTCAGTTGAGGTGTTTTGAGTGTATTGGTAAACTTTTGTTTGACCTTGACATTCATGCCAATAAAGGATTTTTTATTTGAATGGACTCTGTTCCAGTGGACTCTGTTCCAGTGCAGAGTTTCAATTAACGTTTTGGGGAGCTGATGCTTTGTATTCGAATAGAAGGTAATTTGGACACTCTTAATTCTATAATTCTATGTGTTATGGATACTTATACTGAACAAAAATAAAATTGCAACATAAAAAAAGGTCAAAGATTTTACTGAGTTGCAGTACAAGGACATTTGTAAATTAAAATAATCTCATTAGGCCCTAATCTATAGATTTCACATGATTGGGCAAGGGTGCAGCCAGGCCCAGACAAAAGTGCTTGATTAAAGACAGAAATGCTCATCAGCACCCCCCACCAGCACTCAGACGATCCCATAGGCGAAGAAGCTGGATTTGGAGGTCCTTTGTCATTGTGTTGTGTGACAAAACGGGTGCGCGCATTTTAAAATGCTTTTTATTGTCCCCAGCACAAGGTGCACCTGTGTAATAATCATGCTGTTTAATCTGCGTCTTGATATGCCACACCTGTCAGGAGGATGGATTATTTTAGCAAAGCAGAAATGCTCACTAACAGGGATATGAACACATTTGTGCACAACATTTGAGAGAAATAAGCTTTCTGTGCATAACAAACATTTCTGGGAATTTTTATTTCAGCATATGAAACATTTTTGTTTATATTTTTGTTCTGTGTACTGTCTTTAGGAAGTTAAGATGGTTGTTTGTGTTTAAAGGGCGGCTACAGCTCCTGATTTGGCCTCGTTTTAAATTTGGTTCATTACCTCTTACATCTAGACGTTCCGCTAGCGGAACACCACTCCAATATCCGATGATAAGGCGTGGCGCGAAATACAAACTCCTCGAAAATCCGAAAACTTCAATTTTTCAAACATATGAATATTTTACACCATTTTAAAGACAAGACTCTCCTTTATCTAACCACACTCCGATTTCAAAAAGGCTTTACAACGAAAGCAAAACATTAGATTATGTCAGCAGAGTACCCAGCCAGAAATAATTGTTATGTTTTTTGTGAACGTTTATCGTGAGTAATTTAGTAAATTCACCGGAAGTGTTCGGTGGGAATGCTATTTCTGAACATCACATGCTAATGTAAAAAGCTGGTTTTTGATATAAATATGAACTTGATCGAACAAAACATGCATGTATTGTATAACATAATGTCCTAGAAGTGTCATCTGATGGAGATCATCAAAGATTAGTGCTGCATTTAGCTGTGGTTTTGGTTTTTGTGACATATATGCTTGCTTTGAAAATGGCTGTGTGATTATTTTTGGCAGGGTACTCTCCTGACATAATCTAATGTTTTGCTTTCGCTGTAAATCCTTTTTTTAAATCGGACAATGTGGTTAGATTAACAAGAGTCTTGTCTTTAAAATGGTGTAAAATAGTCATATGTTTGAGAAATTGAAGTTATAGCATTTTTTAGGTATTTGTATTTCGCGCCATGTGATTCCACTGGCTGTTGACCAGGGTGGTTGAGGAGTAAAACATGGGATAGCATGACTAAATATGTAATTTTCCATGACATTTCCTCCCTTTTGAGACTACGTCGCAACCTAATAGACATTTACTTACAGGCATTTTCATTAAACAATCATTAACATGGGGAAAAAGAGGAAAAAGGAAATACTTTCTTACACTTAGTATATTACAATTCTAAATGACCTCCGTTGTCATTGAGTTTCAACTCTTCACATAGTACAATTCATTCTCAGGAGGGGGAAAGGAAGATATGAATTTAAACATCAGTACATACTTTATCACCACACACGCTTTGTTGAGACTGTCCATATTGCCACAGGGTCACCATGTTGGTAGGCCCTTAACCCTACCTTGGGAGCAATATTCACATAACCCCCACCGTGAGCATGGCATATGGACATGCTGCACCATTAACTCAATGTTTTATACCTTTGTGTTATGGATTATCATCATCTTCATCAGACATAGGAAATAAATCAGGTAAATAGGGTTATCTCCTTCCGGGGTCAGTAATGGCATGACAAGAATAGTCTCAAAAGATTTGCTGCACAATTTCTTAACACAAGTTATAATAAGCATTATTGTAAAAAATATAACTAAGCCATATATCAACCAATAAAATATTGTATCTCCTATAACACCAAACAATGACTGAAACCATCCAAACGGATTCCAATTGTTGTCTGGTTGGTGTTCATTTGCGTGATCACCACTGAGCTGGTTGTCCACCCCCTGTTTCCCGGCACTCATCCTTCTGGTGTGTCTTCATGTTCTTCTTTAGATAGTGTTTCACTTCGTTCTTCCAATGGCAAATGTTCAAAGTGGATGGCCCTTGGTAATGGCTCTCACCTGAGCCGTCATTGTCCTTTACAGTCCGTTATGTCTTGTCCATTTTCCTACCAGTACACCAGCAGCATGACAGAAGTTGACAGGATCTCTCTCCATGTGGACTCCTGTCACACTCCTGAGAGAAAAGGCATGAGATAAAAAAAAACAGTTGATAGCTTCGACTGGATGCTGTGTACAGGTTGCTGGCTTGGACTCAGGTGTCACTGTAGAAGTGGTGAAGGACAAGATCGTAGTGAATGGCATTTCTTCAGCCAGTTAGGGTGGTTGAGGTTCACACTGTTCTTGGACAAATTATCCCTGTCATGCATCTAGACAACATCTGTGGTCAATTTTGCCATAACCTCGAAGAGGACAGACCAAAACAACAGTTTAACTTTTTCGGGGTATCCCCCTTCTTCTCAATTTCCGCCTAAAGACATATCCTAATCTAACTGCCTGTAGCTCAGGCCCAGAAGCAAGGATATGCATATTCTTGGTATCATTTGAAAGGAAACACTCTGAACTTTGTGGAAATGTGAATTGAATGTAGGAGAATATAACACAATAGATCTGGTAGAAGAAAATACAAGGAAATAAACATACATTTTCTTTTTTTTTGCTGCATCATCTATCAAATGAACAAGAACAGCCAAACATACAGATAGGATGCTGGGGATGATTTGAATGAAGAACATACGCTGGCAACAATAGCTGAGCAAAGTTTTAGACACATAACTTCAAAAATGAGTGAGCTACATGACATTGAGCATGAAGTCACCCTGAAATTAAATGTACCCAAATGTACCCAAGTGGCCGAATTGGTACAGTGATACATTTTGAAGGAAAGAACTATATGCAAAATACATAAATGCTATTCTAACACAACCCCCCACAAAAAAAATCTAAAAAATTAAATAAATGACAAATCTAAAATAACAAGGGTAACTATTTACACATTTTCTATTTACAATATTGTGAAGAACCTCAGTCCTCTACACAAAACTGTGCTGCTAATGCCATGGCCCATAGCAGTCTCTTTCTGCTTTAAAGCAGAGGGTGACTGAACAGGTGGTGCAGGTGATGGGGCATTTCCTGTGACAAAGGGCACAACGACGCCTCCCTACTCTGCCCTTTTTGCCCTGAGGCACATTCATGCCTGCAGAGATGAATCTGGGCAGGTGAACACCACTGGTTGGAGCAGAAGGGACAGAGGTAGAGGGGACAGAAGGTGCTGCAGTGGACTTGCTGTAGCTAGCAAGCTCCTGGATGAGCAGCTCACTGAAGGCTAGCTGTGAGATGGGGGGCTGTCAACAGCTCTTGGCCATTTCCTTCTGGAGGATGAAGGCATTCACCACAGCAATGTCAATGAAATGATAGAAAAATGTCTTGTACCATTTCATGGTCTTGTGGACAACATTGTAGTATCCTATCAGTGCATCTGACAGGTCCACACCTCCCATGCCCTTGTTGTAGTCATTCACAGCAGCTGGAATGGGGACATTTTTTGTGATCCATGCCCCGCGATCGTCCTTCACACGCCTGAAGTCGTGATCGCCACTGATGGACTTGTGGATAGTACTGCACATGACCACCTCTCTGGTATCCATCCACTTCACAAAGAGCAGGCCATCTTCACGAATCCATCGCATCGTACCCCGCTCAGCCCGCATGTCGTTCACCTTTGTTTTCGGACGGGAAGCCCACTCTGTTGGTCCCGAATGGTCTCCACAAACAGTTTGTAGCCCTTCCCCAGCAGTTGAAAATCGAATGACTCCATAACGGAATCATAACTCAGTCCATTACCGGTAGCAAAACTGTTTTTCCCCTCATAAACAAAAACATTACAAGTGTAGGCACACACAGAATCAGCCAAAACAAACAGTTTGTAACCCCATTTGGTTGATTTGTTACGCATGTATTGTTTGAGGCTAATTCTGGCCTTTGAGGCTACCATCCTCTCATCGATGGACAGGTTCTGGGCAGGCTGAAAATAGGTCTTGCAGGCCTCAACGATGTTGGGGTAGAGAGGTTTGATTTTGCAGAGCCTATCAAACCTTGGTGTGCCTCTCTTCTTGTCATTCTCCCCATCAACTTCTGGGTCACTGATGTGAAGCGCCCGTGAGATAATCAGAAACCTTTTACAAGACATGACAGTCATGGAGAAAGGCAGTTGATAGAGAGCTGACGTTTTCCAGTAGTCCCTTAGAGTTTTCACCTTCACCAGCCCCATGTAAATGACCATTGAAAGGTAGCAGAAAAGGTCTGACATGGAAAGGGGCTTCCATGCCTCTTTCTTTCCTGCCTGCTTCTTAGCCCCGTACTTATTGGTGTTCGACACCAGGGAATCAACAACTGACGAGGTGAAAAACAGTTGAAAAAGTTGAAGGGGGCTGTACTTTGCGGTCATGTCGAGTTGAGGTCCTGGCTGCCTTTTACGTCTAAAAACTGGTGGAATTGGTTCCACATCGTCTTCTAACACAGAGTGCCAACGACCCTCTGGCCAGCTGTCTGCAGGTTTCTCTCTTCCTCACCTCAGCTTCTTTGTAACTGACTTCACACCTCTAGATGGCCAGGTAGGTGTGGAGCTGGAGACAGCAGGGGTCCGGCTGGATGAACCAGCTTCAGAGGGGGATGGACACCTAGACATTGGTGGCTCATAATCAGAATCACTGCCACTGTGAATGAAAGACAAAAATCAGTAAGAATACTTTCACGTATGAGCCCTGTATCAACACGTAAAATAAACAGATATGTATTATATAGAGTACAGGGAACATAATCACTACGGTGAAGTGCTGTTCCATTCCACGTTTATGTAAATTAAATGTAAAAAATATATAACACACACACAGTATAGCCAATGTGTACTTTACACATTTCATTACTGACGACATTTTTATATATTGCAAATAAAATAAGAAAATCAACAAAAAAAATCACAAATGAATAATATTTGATATTATTAATTTCAAACAACGACATTAGCATTAGAACTCATCAGTCCAGCATGGCATCCTCTCCATGCAGAAACATGTCTTCCGCCTGGGAGTCAAAACTAGCTTAGCTGAAAGATTAATCTTCCTCAAGCAACTCGGTCTCGCTTTCTCTATCAATTTCCTCAATAATTTGGGTTAAATCTGTATACCTAGACTTTGTTTTAGCTTTTCCTGATTTATTAGCCATAATTTAAATATATAAACTTGCTGAAAATGCTATTGACTATGTACTGCTATACATAACACTCGTGGCTCCGTCAAGTAGGATTTGCAATGGCGAATTAACCTCTTTTACGCCAGAGTTTACGACAAAGGCTGGTCTTCGAACGTATAACCATTACATATTGTCGTTTACCTTAGCTCATTGGCTATCTTCCAAGCTAGATCAATCAACGATAGACCGGTCCTACCATTGGTGCACAATGAGGTCATTGATTGCTGTCTTGAAATCGGTTTGTTTCGGTCAATACATCCCGGGAAAAGAACCATCAAGTATAGTTGTCTTACTAACAACCAGAGGATTGCAATGAAACCAACCATGACTGGATAAACGTTTGTTTTGTGTGTGTAATTACTACGAATGTTTCGTCCAAAGTTGAACGAGACGGAAATCATGACGCAAGCGGTTTACAAATGTTTCGTGTTAGGCTATAAAAATTGAGTTTATCAAACAAAACGAACATTCACTAAGTAGTTAGGACACTTGACATTGCCACCAGATGAAGATCTTCAAAGGTAAGCGATTTATTTTATTGTTATTTCTGACTTTTGTGATGCTAATGCTTGGTTGGAAAATGCTAGTAATACTTGTGTGTGCGGGGCGCTGTCCCCAGAAAATCGCATGGTATGCTTTTGCCATAAAGCCTTTTTGAAATCTGACACAGCGGCTGGATAAACAAGAAGTTAATATTTTAAATGATGTTAGATACATGTATTCACATAAATGTTTAATATTATGAATAGTGTATTTAGAATTTTAGAGCTATGCATTTTCACTGGATGTTAGCCAGGTGGGACTACCCCAGAGAGGTTAAGGCATTTTTGATTCAGAAAACTATTTATCTTATGACAAATAATTACCTTTCCAATTTTATTAGTATAACATTCTTAAAACAAATGAATAACAGCATACTTGTTGAAACCATTTAGCAAATTTGCTTATACACCCTTATCATACTGACGACCTCCCTGCAGTGTTATCCCTTAGCGAGAAATCCCGACCGTACAGCAGACCCAATATGGTGACATTTGTATCAAAACAAGACAAAACAAACAACACAACAACAGCAATACACTTGTTCATATAAACTAGAGGTGGGAAAAACGTTCCTTCCTTTCATGGGCAAACATGTGAAGAAACTAATTTGCATATTTACCAAAGGCCCAGAGGACCAGTAATTATAAACAACACTGCCTGTTAAATCAAAAATAACCAAATTAGAATAACAAATCAAATTAGAATGACAACTCTTGATAACTCCATGAAGAAATAATTGTATCGCATAAGGTAATGGTAAATTAGAATAGAGACAGGTGTCCCATATTCAGGGCAGCACTCTCTCCTTCTTGTGTTCTGAATCCTTCATAGGACTATTGCTGAATTATAAACTTCTTCCTAATTATTAGTGTTTACATAGACCATTTAAATCTCACCCAATGTCTTCAGTCTTTCTAGTGAGGGTGATCAGGCCTCACCGGGAAGTCAGAACAGAGGTCATAGGTCAGTCAGCCCTATTAAGTATTTTCTTTCCCTTTTCTTTCCCTGTTCTTCCAAAACCATTTAAAATATTTCCATCATTCTGCTTACCTGGTTTACAATAAGTCAAACACGGTATTAACACCACTTAGAAATATTCATAACAGGTGAGTTGTGTGTGCGTGCTGGTGTGTGTGTTAAAACTTAGGGCAAAAACAAAGAAACCAATGGCCAGGCCTTACTTATTTGGTTGCTCCCTTTACGTCCGGATCTGATACCTTTATACTTTTATAAAACTGCAACATTTCACTAACTGTTCTCCCAAGGCAACATTTCAAAGAGAGAGATAGGGACACCCATTATCTCCTAAAATAGAAAATAAATAAACATTTAGTTAGTTTTCACTTTGCTAAATCTTAAACCAATTTACTTCCCAATTAATCTACATCTCTGTTTCCTTTAACTCAGAAGCCCTCTCAATCACTATCACCCAGTACATTTCTCTTCCACTCAAACACTTGTTTCCCTCTACAATCTCTATTTTACTCTACCTCCGTCTTTCCGTCTAACGTTTACTTTACCAGGTGAACAAAAAGTTTTAAATTACAGTCAAAACAAACATGATAAGTTCTGTTCACAGGGAGGCCACTTTAATTACTCGTGACCCATCCTCCCTTTTGTCAATTCTAGAAATCTATTTTAGAATAAGACGGAATTGTCACGCCTGCTCCCGCTCTCCCTCCCTGGCGCTCGAGGGCGCCGGGTTGCCCAGCACTACTACTCACTCCTGCCAGCATCATTACGCACACCTGTTTCCCTCATCACGTGCATCAGCGATTCATTGGACTCACCTGGACTCAATCATCTGTTTTTATTAACTCCTCTATATCTGTCTGTTCCCTAGGTTGTTTCCCTGCTTCAGCATTATTGTTGTATGTCGTTTTGTTATCCTGTTCTGACACTGTTCCTGTCCTGTTCCATGTCCGTTCTTAATTAAATGTTCAATCCCTGTACCTGCTTCTCATCATCAGCGTCGGTTCTTACAGAATGCTGAAGCCACCATTTGAAGTATCAGGGAGTGCTGGTTTTTGGTCTTGGTGGTGACGTCGGGTCCGGTGCCGCCGCTGATGGAACCAGGGGAGTGCCTCAGCTGGCTCGTCTGGCTTCTACACCTTATCTGGCTTGAGAGCTTTCCTTGCCCTGGTTGGCTCGGCAGGCTCCCATCCCAAGTCATGCCTCAGCCGGATCGTCTCAACATTTTCTTAACATTTGTTATAACTAGTCTCTTACATCTAGACGTTCCGCTAGCGGAACACCTGCTCCAATATCCAATGATGCGAATTACAAATTCCTCAAAAATCCCAAAACTTCAATTTTTCAAACATATGACTATTTTACAGCATTTTAAAGACAAGACTCTCCTTTATCTAACCACACTGTCCGATTTCAAAAAGGCTTTGCAGCGAAAGCAAAACATTAGATTATGTCAGCAGAGTACCCAGCCAGAAATAATCAGACACCCATTTTTCAAGCTAGCATATAATGTCACAAAAAACAAAACCACAGCTAAATGCAGCACTAACCTTTGATGATCTTCATCAGATGACACGCCTAGGACATTATGTTATACAATACATGCATGTTTTGTTCAATCAAGTTCATATTTATATCAAAAACCAGCTTTTTACATTAGCATGTGATGTTCAGAACTAGCATTCCCACCGAACACTTCCGGTGAATTCACTAAATTACTCACGATAAACGTTCACAAAAAACATAACAATTATTTTAAGAATTATAGATACAGAACTCATTTATGCAATCGAGGTGTCCGATTTTAAAATAGCTTTTCGGTGAAAGCACATTTTGCAATATCCTGAGTAGATAGCCCAGCCATCACGGCTAGCTATTTTGACACCGACCAAGTTTGACCCTCACCAAACTCCGATTTACTATTAGAAAAGTTTGATTACCTTTCCTGTTCTTCGTCAGAATGCACTCCCAGGACTTCTACTTCAATAACAAATGTTGGTTTGGTCCCAAATAATCCTTGTTATATCCAAATAGCGGTGTTTTGTTCGTGCGTTCAAGACACTATCCAAGGGTGACAAAGGGTTACGTGCCCGACGCGTTTCGTGACAAAAAAATTCTAAATATTCCATTACCGTACTTCGAAGCATGTCAACCGCTGTTTAAAATACATTTTTATGCAATTTTTCTCGTAAAAAAGCGATAATATTCCGACCGGGAGTGGTTGTTTTCGTTCAAAGAGAGAGAAAGTAAACATGGAGTCGACTTGTGCACGAGCCTCAGTCTCATAGTACTCTGACCGACCACTATCCAAACGCGCTAATGTTTTTCAGCCAGGGCCTGCAAAGCCACCATTCAGCTTTTTGCCGCCTTCTGAGAGCCCATGGGAGCCGTAGGTAGTGTCACGTAACAGCAGAGATCCCCTGTTTTGGATAGAGATGATCACGAAGGCCAAGAAATTGTCAGACAGGGTACTTCCTGTGCAGAATCTTCTCAGGTTTTGGCCTGCCAAATGAGTTCTGTTATACTCACAGACACCATTCAAACAGTTAGAAACTTTGGAGTGTTTTCTATTCAAAGCTAATAATTATATGCATATTCTAGTTTCTGGGCAGGAGTAATAATCAGATTAAATCGGGTACGTTTTTTATCCGGCCGTGAAAATACTGCCCCCTATCCATAACAGGTTAAATATTCACTTACTTTTTGAAAATCTTCCTCTGATTTGTCATCCAAAGGGTCCCAGCTACAACATGTAGTGTCATTTTGTTAGATAAACTACTTCTTTATATCCCAAAAGTCTGTTTAGTTGGCGCCATCGATTTGAGTAAACCACTTGTTCAACATGCAGAGAAAGGAATCCAAAAAGATACCGCTAAACTTTGTTAACCTGTTAGGGTATAGGGGGCAGTATTTTCACGGCTGGATAAAAAAATGTACCCGATTTAATCTGGTTACTAATCCTACCCAGTAACTACAATATGCATATACTTATTATATATGGATAGAAAACACCCTAAAGTTTCTAAAACTGTTTGAATGGTGTCTGTGAGTATAACAGAACTCATTTGGCAGGCAAAACCCTGAGACAGATTCTGACAGGAAGTGGATACCTGATGTGTTGAATTGACTTTAAGCCTATACCATTGAAAAACAAAGGGGCTGAGGAATGTTTTGGCACTTCCTATTGCTTCCACAAGATGTCCCCAGCCTTTACAAAGTGTTTTGAGTCTTCTACTCTGAGATCTGACTGAAGAAGAGCCTTGGAACTGTGATGGCCCATTAGACACCTTGCGCGCGAGTTGATGGTGGGTACTCTCATTCCGAAACGTTTTAAAAGAGAACCCAATGGTCCGCCTTGAATTTTATTCATGTTCTGGTTAAAAAAGGCCCTAATGAATTATGCGATACAACGTTTGACATGTTTGAACGAACGTAAATATATTTTTTCCGTTCGTGAAGTGAAGTGAAGTCCGGCTGGCTTAGATCATGTGCTAACAACACGGAGGTTTTTGGACATAAATGATGAGCTTTTTTGAACAAAACTACATTCGTTATGGACCTGGGATTCTTTGGAAGTGACATCTGATGAAGAGAATCAAAGGTAATGGATTATTTACATAGTATTTTCGATTTTAGATCTCTCCAACATGGCGGTTAGTCTGTATCGCAATGCGTATTTTTCTGGCGCAGTGCTCAGATTATTGCAAAGTGTGATTTCCCAATTAAGGTTAATTTTAAATCTGGCAAGTCCATTGCGTTCAAGAGATGTAAATATATAATTCTTTGAATGACAATATAATATTTTACCCATGTTTTCTAATATTAATTAATTATTTTGTTGTCATGACTTGACTGCCGGTATTGGAGCGAAACGATTTCCTGAACATCAACGCCTTAGTAAAACGCTGTTTTTAGATATAAATATGAACTTGATAGAACTAAAAATGCATGCATTGTCTAACATAATGTCCTAGGAGTGTCATCTGATGGAGATTGTAAAAGGTTAGTGCATAATTTTAGCTGATTTTATGGTTTTGGTGACGCCTGTCTTTGAATCGACAATACATTACACACAGCTATTGTCAATGTACTCTCCTAACATAACCTAACTTTATGCTTTCCCCGTAAAACCTTTTTGAAATCGGACAACGTGGTTAGATTAAGGAGATGTTTATCTTTCAAAGGGTGTAAGTTAGTTGTATGTTTGAGAAATTTGAATTTTGACATTTATTTGGTTTCAAATTTGCCGCTCTTGAAATGCACCTGCTGTTGATAGGGTGCGCCACGGGTGGCACGCTAACGTCCCAAATAGCCCCAAGAAGTTAACACAAGTCAAAATATGTTTCTGTTTAATCCTCAGATAAAATGTAATTTAAGTATAATATTTCATACCGAAAGAAGTATGTTCAATAGCAAAACGATATTAGCGGGTGCATGCCCTCTTGTTCGTGAGAGCATCCACTGGTTTCCAAGTCTGAGTCCATGTATCAAAACTCATAATTCTTCCTCGGTTGGAAAGAAACAAGCCTGAAACCTTGAACAAAGACTATGGACACCCAGTTGAAGCCATATGAATTGCATACTGGGAGCTAGATTAAAAATGTTCACTATACGTTCCATTGGAAGAGCATGCGCTCTCAATAAAACAAACATTTCCGGATGGTTTTCCTTTGGATTTTCTGCTACCATATATTTATTGTGTTATAGTCTCCTACATTAATTTAACATTTCTAAAAACGTCAGAGTGTTTCTTTCCAATGGTACCAATTATATGCATATCCTGGCTTCAGGGCCTGAGCAACAGGCAGTTTACTTTGGGCACGTCAGTTAGGCGGAAATTGAGAAAAATAGGCCCTATCCTGAAGAAGCCCATAATGACAAAGCAAAAACAGATTTTTTACATTGTTTTCAAATTTATAAAAAATGAAAAACATTAAAACCTTATTTACATAAGTAGTCAGACCCTTTGCTATGAGACTCGAAATTCAGCTCAGGTGCATCTTGTTTCCATAGATCATCCTTGAGATGTTTCTACAACTTGATTGGAGTCCACCTGTGGCAAATGAAATTGATTGGACATGATTTGGATAGGCACACACCAGTGTATATACGGTCCCACAGTTGACAGTCCATGTCAGAGCAGAAACCAGGCCATGAGGTCAAAGGAATTAACCGTAGAGCTCCGAGACAGGTTTGTGTCGAGGCATAGATCTGGGGAAGGGTACCAAAACATTGAAGGTCCCACAGTGGCCTTGTCAGGGTTGGTTCCTTGTCCCTCTTTGGCTTATCCTCCATCATTCTTAAATGGAAGAATTTTGGAACAACCAAGACTATTCCTAAAGCTGGCCGCCCGGCCAAACTGAGCAATCGGGGGAGAGTGGATAGACGGAAGCCACTCCTCAGTAATATGCACATGAAAGCCTGCTTGGAGTTTGCCAAAAGGCACCTAAAGACTCTGACCTTGAGAAACAAGATTCTCTGGTCTGATGAAACCAAGAAGGAACTCTTTGTCCTGAATGCCAAGCGTCATGTCTGGAGGAATCCTGGCACCATCCCTATGGTGAAGCATGGTGGTGGCAGCATCAGGCTGTGGGGATGTTTTTCAGCGGCAGGGACTGGAAGACTAGTCAGGATCGAGGGAAAGATGAACGGAGCAATGTACAGAGAGATCCTTGACGAAAATCTGCTCCAGAGTGATCAGGACCTCAGACTAGGGCGAAGGTTCACCTTCCAACAGGACACCGACCCTAAGCAGACAGCCAAGACAAATCAAGTCAAATCAAATGTTTTTGGTCACATACACATGGTTAGCAGATGTTATTGCGAGTGTAGCGAAATGCTTGTGCTTCTAGATCCGACAGTGCAGCAATATCTCATTCCCAACCAGCTACCTAATGCACACAAATCTAATTAAAGGAATGGCGTAAGAATATATGTATATATATGTATGGATGAGCAATCACAGAAGTGGCATAGGCAAGATGCAATAGATGGTATAAAATACAGTGTATACATAAGAGATGAGTGATGCAAGATATGTAAACATTATTAAAGTGGCATTATTAAAGTGACTAGTGATCCATTTTTTCAAGTGGCCAATGATTTCAAGTCTGTATGTAGGCAGCAGCCTCTCTGTGTTAGTGATGGCTGTTTAACAGTCTGATGGCCTTGAGATAGAAGCTGTTTTTCAGTCTCTCGGTCCCAGCTTTTATGCATCTGTACTGACCTCGCCTTCTGGGTGGTAGCGGGGTGAAGAGGCAGTGGCTTGGGTGGTTGTTGTCCTTGATGATCCTTTTGGCCTTCCTGTGACATTGGGTGCTTGAGGTGTCCTGGAGGGTGTGTAGTTTGCCCCCGGTGATGCATTGTGCAGACCTCACCACCCTCTGGAGAGCCTTACGGTTGTGGGCAGTGCCTCCTGAGGTTGAATAAGTGCTATTGCTCCTTCTTCACCACACTGTCTGTGTGGGTGGACCATTTCAGTTTGTCCGTGATGTGTACTCCAAGCTTTCCACCTTCTCCACTGCTGTCCCGTCAATGTGGATAGGGGTGCTCCCTCTGCTGTTTCCTGAAGTCCACGATCATCTCATTTGTTTTGTTGACATTGAGTGAGAGGTTGTTTTGCTGACACCACACTCCGAGTGCACTCACCTCCTCCCTGTAGGCTGTCTCGTCGTTGTTGGTAATCAAGCCCACTACTGTTGTGTCGTCTGCAGACTTGATGATTGCGTTGGAGGTGTGCATGGCCATGCAGTCATGGGTGAACAGGGAATACAGGAAGGGGGCTGAGCACACACCCTTGTGGGGCCCCAGTGTTGAAGATCAGCAAAGTGGAGGTGTTGTTTCC
Organism: Salmo trutta; assembly: GCF_901001165.1. Classification (NCBI taxonomy): domain Eukaryota; kingdom Metazoa; phylum Chordata; class Actinopteri; order Salmoniformes; family Salmonidae; genus Salmo; species Salmo trutta. The sequence continues at coordinate 48,406,125 of NC_042976.1, forward strand.
TACCATCACCACCTGGGTATGGCCCATCAGGAAGTCCAGGACCCAATTGCACAGGGTGGGGTTGAGACCCAGTGCCTCAAGCTTAGTGATGAGCTTGGAGGGTACTATGGTGTTGAATGCTGAGCTATAGTCAATGAACAGCATTCTTACCTAGGTATTCCTCTTGTCCAGATGGGATAGGGCAGTGTGCAGTGTGATGGTGATGGTGATTTTATCGTCTGTGGACCTATTGGGGCGGAAAGCAAATCAAAGTGTGTCTAGGGTGACAGGAGTAGCTTTGGGACAAGTCTCTGAATGTCCTTGAGTGGCCCAGCCAGAGCCCGGACTTGAACCCGATCGAACATCTCCGGAGAGACCTGAAAATAGCTGTGTAGCGCGACGCTCCCAATCCAACCTGACAAAGCTTGAGAGGATCTGCAGAGAAGAATGGGAGAAACTCCCCAAATACAGGTGTGCCAAGCTTGTAGCGTCATACCAAAGAAGACTCAAGGCTGTAATCGCTGCCAAAGGTGCTTCAACAAAGTAGTAAAGGATCTGAATACTTATGTAAATGTGATATTTCAGTATTTTATTTTTAATACATTAGCAAAAATGTCTAAAAACATGTTTTTGCTTTGTCATTATGGGTATTGTGTGTAGACTGATGATCATTTAAAAATATATATATATTTTAGAATAAGGCTGTAACGTAACAAACTGTTTGTCACGCCCTGACCAGGGGAACTCTGCTATTTTGGTCAGGGTGTGGTATTTCTATGGTTTATTTTCTATGTTTTGTTATAGCCTTTCTTTGTGGTTTATTTCTATGTTGGGCTCGGGGTGATTTCCAATCAGACAGCTGTCGCTAGTTATGTCTAATTGGGAATCACATTTAAGTTCCTTTTCCCCCACGATGTTTGTGGGTTGTTGTCTCTTTTGTTTGAGCAGTTAATGATCAGGCATTTTCTTGGTTTTGTGTACGTGTTTAATTCAGTGTAAGAATAAACATGTGTTCGCTCCCAGCTGCGTTTTGGTCCGCTTCCTCATCACCCGACGCCAAACGTTACAGAACAACCCACCAAACCAGGACCAAGCAGCAGAGGAACGAGGAGTTGAGGAAACTCGAGAGGCCTCCCCAAGAATTTTTTGGGGGGGGCACAAGGGGAGTTTTGCGGGGCAAGTTTGGAGCCCCAGGCCAAATCCCCGGACTGTTTCTGGGAGGCCAGTTAATGGACAGGGCTTACGCTTCGGGGTAATGGGTGTTATGGCGAGGCCAAGTGTTTTTAGGCCAGTACGCGCTATACCAGCGCCCCGCAGTTACCAGGGGGTAGTAGGCATTCAGCCAGAAAGGGCGATGCCAGGGTTAAGCTCGAGACCGCCAGTAAGCCTCCATGGTCCTATATATCCGGTACCAGCACCACGCACCAGGCTTCAAGTGCGTGAACCCAGCCTCGCCAGTCAACAGTCGTCAGAGCTGTCCGCCTGTCGACAGTCGTCAGAGCTGCCCACCAGTCAACAGTCGTCGGAGCTGCCCGCCAGTCAACAGTCGTCGGAGCTGCCCGCCAGTCAACAGTCGTCGGAGCTGCCTGCCAGTCAACAGTCGTCGGAGCTGCCCGCCAGTCAACAGTCGCCGGAGTGGCCAGACTGCGCTGAACTGCCGGAGTGGCCAGACTGCGCTGAACTGCCGGAGTGGCCAGACTGCGCTGAACTGCCGGAGTGGCCAGACTGCGCTGAACTGCCGGAGTGGCCAGACTGCCCAGACTGTCCCGAGCTGCCAGACGTCCCCAGTCCAGTCCGGCCCGTTCCTGCTCCCCGCACCAGGTTAGTGGTGCGTGTCCACAGTCCTGTCCGGCCCGTTCCTGCTCCCCGCACCAGGTTAGTGGTGCGTGTCCCCAGGCCAGTCCGGCCCATTCCTACTCCCCGCACCAAGCCAGTGGTGCGTGTCCCCAGTCCAGTCCGGCCCGTCCCTGCTCCCCGCACCAAGCCAGTGGTGCGTGTCCCCAGTCCAGTCCGGCCCGTCCCTGCTCCCCGCACCAGGTTAGTGGTGCGTGTCCCCAGTCCTGTCCGGCCCATTCCTGCTCCCCGCACCAGGTTAGTGGTGCGTGTCCACAGTCCTGTCCGGCCCATCCCGGCTCCCCGCACCAAGCCGGTGGTGCGTGTCCCCAGTCCAGTCCGGCCCGTCCCTGCTCCCCGCACCAGGTTGGTGGTGCGTGTCCCCAGGCCAGTCCGGCCCGTCCCTGCTCCCCGCACCAGGCCCACGGCGCGTGTCCACAGTCCGGCACGGCCTGTGTCCGGTCCACCGGTGACCAGTCCTGTTCCGGTCGGCGGCTCCGCTCCGGAGCCTGAGCATGCCGCTCCACCGTGGTCCAGTCCGGGCCAGAGGGGTAGGGCTAGGGTGGAGGCAGGGGGAGAAACACGCCCGGGGCCAGAGCCTCCACCGAGGGTGAGGCGCCCACCCGGATCCCCCCCTAATAGACTTTAGGTTGGTGCGCCGGGAGTACGCACCGTTGGAGGGGGGGTACTGTCACGCCCTGACCAGGGGAACTCTGCTATTTTGGTCAGGGTGTGGTATTTCTATGGTTTATTTTCTATGTTTTGTTATAGCCTTTCTTTGTGGTTTATTTCTATGTTGGGCTCGGGGGTGATTTCCAATCAGACAGCTGTCGCTAGTTATGTCTGATTGGGAATCACATTTAAGTTCCTTTTCCCCCACGATGTTTGTGGGTTGCTGTCTCTTTTGTTTGAGCAGTTAATGATCAGGCATTTTCTTGGTTTTGTGTACGTGTTTAATTCAGTGTAAGAATAAACATGTGTTCGCTCCCAGCTGCGTTTTGGTCCGCTTCCTCATCACCCGACGCCAAACGTTACACTGTTGAAAAAGTCAAGGCTTCTGAATACATTCCGAATGCACTGTATGTCTTAACTTTCAGACAATTTATTACTTATAAGATTATGTTAATTTTAGGAGACACTGATCTACCGCTTGTCTGGGCTGCATTAGGGAAGTATAACGGTGGAGTGTGAAATTACTGTTTAGGTTTGCCTTCTGTCCGGTCACTCCCTCTGTCCAGTTACTCCCTCTCTTTGTCTCTATCTATGTCTCTGTTTGTGCTGATCATACTCTCATTCAATGCACCTGACTGTCTCTTCCTCTCTTTATTTCAGTGTCTGTGTGCTTCCCTCCCTCTCTTCATCTCTCCCCTCTCCCTCTTTAGTGCCCTAGCTCCGAATCGGGCCCTGGCACAGGTGTCCTACTGTACCTCTCTCCTCTGCATAGGGGATTAGCGATTAGCCGTTACTGCTCTCAGCCCCCTGTGAGCCCCATTCAGTTAGCTACAGTGCTACAGTGCTACAGTGCTGACCAAGACCCTTCTCTGAAGACCAACAGTGTGGGGAGACAGAGATTGAACAATGATAGGATTAGTCAAGGAGTCAGTGGGGTACTGGCTGGCACCAGCTGGGGTGTTATAACCTGGCACGGGGATGGGCGTGGGCTAGAAGATTGCCTTTTCTGCCTTGGTTGCAGAAACAAGGAGGGGCAACAAGAAGACGGAAGGGGTACCGCTGTGCAAAGTATCACGCAAGTAGGGAAGAGGGGTAGGGGAGAGTGAGTGTGTGTGTCTTAGAGCGTGTCTGTCTTTAGTCTATTGTCTGTTGATTATTTCTTACAAAATATACTGCAACCCCTCAATCTACAGTGCCAGTGTCTGTTCACTGCAGGATGGGAAGAAAATTGACAACTCAGGTTGATGCACTTTATATACAGTTGAAGTCAGAAGTTTACATACACTTAGGTTGGAGTCATCAAAACTCGTTTTTCAACCACTCCACAAATTTCTTGTTGACAAACTATAGTTTTGGCAAGTCGGCTAGGACATCTACTTTGTGCATGACACAAGTATTTGTCCAACAACTGTTTACAGACAGATTATTTCACATATAATTCACTATATCACAATTCCAGTGGGTCAGAAGTTTACATACACTAAGTTGACTGTGCCTTTAAACAGCTTGGAAAATTCCTGAAAATTATGTCATGGCTTTAGAAGCTTCTGATAGGCTAATTGACATAATTTGAGTCAATTGGAGGTGTATCTGTGGATGTATTTCAAGGCCTACCTTCAAACTCAATGTTTCTTTGCTTGACACCATGGGAAAATCAAAAGAAATCAGCCAAGACCTCAGAAAAATAATTGTAGACCTCCACAAGTCTGGTTCATCCTTTCCAAATGCCTGAAGGTACCATGTTCATCTGTACAAACAATAGTATGCAAGTATAAACACCATGGGACCACGCAGCCGTAATACCACTCAGGAAGGAGACGCGTTCTGTCTCCTAGAGATGAATGTACTTTGGTGCGAAAAGTGCAAATCAATCCCAGAACAACAGCAAAGGACCTTGTGAAGATGCTGGAGGAAACGGGTACAAAAGTATCTATATCCACAGTAAAACGAGTCCTATATCGACATAACCTGAAAGGCAGCTCAACAAGGAAGAAGCCACTGCTCTAAAACCACCATAAAAAAGCCAGACTACGGTTTGCAACTGCACATGGGGACAAAGATCGTACTTTTTGGAGAAATGTCTTCTTGTCTGAGGAAACAAAAATAGAACCGTTTGGCCATAATGACCACCCTTATGTTTGGAAGAAAAAGGGGTAGGCTTGCAAGCCGAAGAACACCATCCTAACCGTGAAGCACGGGGGTGGCAGGCAGCATCATGTTGTGGGGGTGCTTTGCTGCAGGAAGGACTGGTGCACTTCACAAAATAGATGGCATCATGAGGGAGGAAAATGATGTGGATATATTGAAGCAACATCTCAAGTTGTCAGTCAGGAAGTTAAAGCGTGGTCGCAAATGGGTCTTCCAAATGGACAATGACCACAAGCATACTTCCAAAGTTGTGGCAAAATTGCTTAAGGGACATCAAAGTCAAGGTATTGGAGTGGCCATCGCAAAGCCCTGACCTCAATCCTATAGAAAATTTGTGCGAAGAACTGAAAAAATGTGTGCGAGCACGGAGGCCTACAAACCCGATTCAGTTACACCAGCTCTGTCAGTAGAATGGGCCAGAATTCACCCAACTTATTGTGGGAAGCTTGTGGAAGGCTATCCAAAACGTTTAACCCAAGTTAAACAATTTAAAGGCAATGCTACCAAATACTAATTGATTGTATGTAAACTTCTGACCCACTGGGAATGTGATGAAAAAATAAATCATTATCTCTACTATTATTCTGACATGTCACATTCTTAAAATAAAGTGGTGATCCTAACTGACCTAAAATAGGGAATTTTTACTAGGATTAAATGTCAGGAATTGTGAAACTGAGTTTAAATGTATTTGGCTGAGGCGTATGTAAACTTCTGACTTCAACTGTAGATGTGAGTGTAAATATTTCACAGAAAGTGAAGCTGTTAGTAATGATATAGTTACTTTGATCGCCAATGACGTTGTGAATTGGAAATAGGCCGTTCATAATTTCAAAGCGTTATCATGTGCCTCAATGAATTCAGTGCATTACAGCAGTAGGCTTAGGCTATCTCGACACAGCGCATGCTCAGGTCTCAGAGAGCACCCCAAGTTGGCTATAGCATTGTCGAATCATACAAACTTTGTAACGGCAGTCAAACAAAAGTCAAATGACTGAAGTTGCTAAACTTGCTAGATAACTTCAAACGAGTAACAGAATGTCTCCGAACATTGAGTTGACGATTATGCAGATATCAGATCAGCTCATGAATAACAGGGAGATGAAGAGAGAAAATTGTTTAAATATCAAGGTATCTTAACTGAGATCAACTCTGTTTAAAAAAAAGATCTATATCTACTCTTATACCGTTTGTTGATCGCACATTCTCTACCGAAGCTCTCATATGGGCAGCAATACAAGACAGCGCAGAGAAGCAGGGAAAATGTTAAAGCGCTGTAGTAATGCTACCTATGGATTACAGAATAAGGTTAGGAATTCTCATACTAGACAGGGTTTCAGTGGGATTGGCGTTATAGGAAAATAGCCTCTATTGACGTGAGTCAATAGATGAATGATACACTCGATTTAGGCTACATTTGTCACGACACTGACGGATGGTGGCGCCCCTCCTCGACCGGGCGGCGCTCGGCGGTCTTCGTCGCCGGCCTACTAGCTGCCATCGATCCTCTGTTTCACTTTCTGTTGGTTAGGTCTAGGTTAGGCACGCACCTGTTTTGGTTTAGTTATTAGTAGGGGGGTTATTTAGTCTAGCGAGGTATGTCTGTGTTTGTGCGTGATTGTTCCTTGTCAGGTTTGTGGAATCTTGAGGAACGTGTGTTTTTTTCCCCCTCTGCCTGTGGTTGTTTTGTGTTTTATCATCGCAGAGGTATTTATGGACTGCGTCCCTATTTTGGACGTCTAATAAGGGTTTTGGAGCGTGGTATCTGTTTGGCGCCCTGCCCTGCCGTGTTTGGACTTTCTTTATTTTTGTGCATACGGATTCAAAGTGTGTTCAAGAATTTACTGTCTCCTGCGCTTGACTCTTCCTCTCCTGCTTCCTTGAGCCAGCCCTGACAACATTATTGCAATTTAAATGTTTTTGATCAGTGATAGATTAGTAAAATAAATAATGAGCTACCATTTCCACTTGTCCAGCCAGCAATCAATTAAACAAATATACAGACAGAGATTTTGTAAAACAAAATCACATTGATTGATTATCAGACAAGTCACCGGCTTTTGGTCAGGAGTAGGACAGGCTACTACGTGAGTGAAGTGCAAAATCCACTTGTATAACATGCTAGCAAAATGTTCTGATCAACTAATATTGTATATGAGCAAACTAGAATCAAGATTATCTTTAGCACTCACCTCAATTTTGCTAACATTTCCCCAGCCTAATTGTTACCAAATATCCAACAAGAGATTCAGTGAGAACAAAAATCGGACATTTCTATCTAGACGACTCCCCACTCTTGTTCCAAAGCCGCGCTATGACGCTGTCACAATCAAAACGGTGCTGAAATTATAATCTTGGTGACCACATGACTATTGCTTTAAATTAGTATAACGTTTGGATATGACTTTGGGAATTTCAATATAAACAAGAATTTGATACATGCATTCAATTCGTCAGACCCTGAACGAATGTTCTGTTCTGATGATAACTCTAAATTGCATTCTGGTCTCATGTGCAGTCTGGCAGTGTCAAATATGGGTGTGCTTTGAATTTAAGGCGACTTTTTGTGAAGCAAATACGCTAGGCTAAAGGCTTCGATGCAATAACTGTTTGGATAATGTGCTATTACATTTTTTGACAATCTGCCGCTGCGCATGTTCTGTATTTTGTGGAATTGCATTAGTGCGACATTGGGAGAAAATGTTGTAATTTCCCGGATCTTGTCATTTTATTTTTTCGGGAAATGTGAAGAGTCGTCCGGGGACAGTCCCGGGATCCCTGTTACCGGTGTTAATCTCTAGTACTGTATTGGCGCCTGGCCATAACAGCGTCTTATCTCCATATCTTCCGTATCAGTGAGCAGATGGGCTGATGGGGAACTAAAACACTTCTGTTTCACACTCTGCAGCACATAGCACAGTCAACAGGAAAATACAGCCAAGAATCTATTCCCATGGCTCAGTGGGTTGGAGTGGTGCTGGCAACACCAGAGCTGTGGGTTTGATTCCATACTGTGTGTATAGGTGTAAGGTGTTTTGACTAAGTTGTTTTGAATAGCATTTCTGGTGAATGACAGGGTATTTTGTAGTATCACAGGAGATATGCTTAGGCTGAATAATTAGTGTCCTATGCTGTCTTATCTGACTTCATATATTTAAATATTCATCCTCATGAAAGGACATTTCAGTCGTTTGTGTGCTTTGGTACACCTGTTTCAACCCAACACCAGACTCAGACTTATATATCATCCTCATTGCTCTCATCTGAAACTCTCTCACATTATAACTAATGTTTATTGTCATACATCCTATGTTTTCAACCCTGTAGCTTTGTCTCTCTCTCCACGTACGCACACACACACTCACACAAATGTCCTCTCCCTGCCAACCCTCTCTTTTACCTTACCTTGTCTCAACCTCCTCCCCTCTTTCCTTAGACAGAAATAAGTGTCCCTCTAGCCCCTCTAGCCTCTACAGCTCTTGTCCCTGGTGCAGACCTATTCTGGAACATACCGTATGTAAAGCTGCTCCTCATAGCTCCTACTAGGAGTTTATTCTCCACTGAGAGTGCACTTGATGCGTGCTGCTCTGAGTGCTCTGGAGGGAAATGGATGGAGAGAGAGAGAGAGAGAGGGGGGGGAGGGGTGATGGAAGGGGTGAGAGAGACAGAGAGAGAGACACAGACACCAGAGACAGAGAGAGGTAGAAAGAGAGAGGTGGAGATGGATGGAGAGAGAGTGAGAGAGAGAGTGTGGATGTGTGTGTGTGAGAGAGAGAGAGGGAGAGATAGAGGCTATTTGTTCTTCCCTGTCTTACTGCTGTGTATCAAGCACAACATGGGGCTTAGAGAGCAAGTATGTTGCAGGTTGTAGAGGGGAATTAATTGAATTTGCAATGAACATGCTGATGCAAGATGTGATGAGAACTATATGGATTATGTGTGTGTGTGCGTGTGCACTTCTGTGGGTGGGTGTGTGGGTGCGTGCTTGCATGTTTGTGTTCAAAATACTATGCTTATGGGTATATCGTATATGCATGTGTGTGCATGTTTTTGCATGTGTGTGCATACATGCTTTTGTTTATACGTAAACATGCATCTACTTTGAATGTGTATGGTCATGTGTGTGTAGACGCGTTATGTCATTGTCAAGGATGAGCGTGCTTGGCTGTGTGCGTACGTCCACGTGAACCAGTATGTATATGTTTGTGCCGGACATATTTTGCTCTCTGTCCGTCTGCGTGCATATAGAGTGGAGAGCAGAATGCTCTTCTGCAGTTGACCTTGTGCCCAGTGGGCAAGAGAGAAGAGCAGTTGTACACAGTGGTACACAGAGCAGCCTTCCCAGACGTGGGATTCTTCCCAAATGGCACCCCTTTCCCTATATAGTGCACTACTTTTTAACAGAGTTCTATGTGCCTTGTTCAAAAGTAGTGCATTATAAAGGGAAAAGGGTGCATTTGGGAAGCAGACCTGAGTACAGTAGAACCACTCTCTGCCACCACAGCAGTAGCAGCCAAACAGCGAGCCAGAGAGAGAACAGGGTCTAATCCTCTCAAAGCTGTGAAAAAGGAAGTTTCAAGCTTTAATTCCTCCAATAATTCTAAACCCCCTTAATCCATTCAAAATGAATGACCCAGTTTGGGACCTTGTTTATCAAACTTGTTCCCACTGTACTGTTACTAGCTACCTGTCATGGACTCATGGCCATTTTGGGTTATTTTAGAGGGGAAAGGAAAGAAAGGGAGTTGAGAGAATATACAGTGCATTCAGAAAGTTTTCAGACCCCTTGACTTTTTCCACATTATGTTACATTACAGCCTTATTCTAAAATTGATTAAATAATGTTTTTTTCTCATTAATCTACACACAATACCCCATAATGACAAAGAAAAAAAAGTTTACCTTATTTACATAAGTATTCAGACTCTGCTATGAGACTCGAAATTGAGCTCAGGTACATTCTGTTTCCATTGATAATCTTTGAGATGTTTCTACAACTTGATTGGAGTCCACCTATGGTAAATTAAATTGATTGGACATGATTTGGAAAGGCACACACCTGTCTATATAAGGTCCCACAGTTGACAGTACATGTCAGAGCAGAAACCAAGCCATTAGGTTGAAGGAATTGTCCATAGACCTCCGAGACAGGATTGTGTCGAAGCACAGATCTGGGGAACGGTACCAAAAATGTCTGCAGCATTGAAGTTCCCCAAGAACACAGTGGCCTCCATCATTCTTAAATGGAAGAAGTTAGGAACCACCAAGACTCTTCCTAGAGCTGGCCGGCCGACCAAACTGAGCAATCGGGGGAGAATGGCCTTGGTCAGGGAGGTGACCAACAATCCCATGGTCACTCTGACAGAGTTCTAGAGTTTCTGTGAAAATGGGAGAATCTTCCAGAAGGACAACCATATCTGCAGCACTCCACCAATCTGGCCTTTCTGGTAGAGTGGCCAGACAGAAGCCACTCCTCAGTAAAAGATGCATGACAGCCCACTTTGAGTTTACCAAAGGCACCTAAAGGACTCTGACCATGACAAACAAGATTCTCTGGTCTGGTGAAACCAAGATTGAACTCTTTGGCCTGAATGCCAAGCGTCACATTTGGAGGAAACCTGGCACCATCCCTACGGTGAAGCATGGTGGTGGCAGCATCATGCTGTGGGGATGTTTTTCAGCCGCAGGGACTGGGAGACTAGTTAGGATCGAGGGAAAGATGTAAGGAGTAAAGTACAGAGAGATCCTTGATGAAAACCTGCTCCAAAGTGCTCAGGACCTAAGACTTGGGCGAAGCAGACCTGAGTACAGTAGAACCACTCTCTGCCACTCTGTTCACCTTCCAACAGGACAATGACCCTAAGCTCACAGCCAAGACAATGCAGGAGTGGCTTCGGTAAAAGTACCTGAATGTCATTGAGTAGCCCAGCCAGAGCCTGGACTTGAACCCGATCTAACATCTCTGGAGAGATCTCAAAATAGCTGTGCAGCGACGCTCCCCATCCAACCTGACAGAGCTTGAGAGGATCTGCAGTGAAGAATGGGACAAACTCCCCAAATACAGGTGTGCCAAGCTTGTAGCATAATTTTTTTTAAATTGAACTAGGCAAGTCAGTTAAGAACAAATTCTTATTTACAATGATGGCCTACCCCGGCCAAACCCAGATAACACTGGGCCAATTGTGTGCCACCCTATGGGACTCCCAATCACAGCCAGATGTGACACAGCCTGGATTCAAACCAGGGACGCCTCTTGCACTGAGATGCAGTGTCTTAGACCCCTGCGCCACTCGGGAGCCATCATACCCAAGAAGACTCGAGGCTGTAATCACTGTCAAAGGTGATTCAACAAAGTACTGAGTAAAGGGTCTTAATACTTATGTAAATATGATTTTTTATTTTTAATACATTTGCAAAAATGTCTAAACTTGTTTTTGCTTTGTGTAGATTAATGAGGGGAAAAAACTATTAAAGACATTTTTGAATAATGCTGTAACATAACAAAATGTGGAAAAAGTTAAGGGGTTTGACTACTTTCCAAATGTTCTGTATAGTTTCAGGCAAAATATCTGGTTTTGTAGCAGTAGCATCATTTCCTGTGTATTTACGGACAGTATTTGAAAGAATATTGTATATTGGGTAATGACTCATGCTGGGTGATTACGAGTGCTGAGTGATTAACTGACATTTGTGGTAGATTTAAACATCTAATTGACCAACGTTAATGATCAATTATTTGAATTCCATTTCGTTCTGTTTTTTTCTTTGAGCTCAATGCTGTTTCTCTGGAGATAAATTGAATCAAGCCCGAAATGTACAATGTATTAGGGAGGCAAATGTTCTACATAGTTTAGTACAGAAAACATGGTAATTAACTACAATGACTATAATCCATTGCATTACTACTTGTCCGGTCTGTGTGGGGCAGACACAGGGAGGGAGAGAAGAATGTACGATCGAGAGGGATAGAGAGAAGTTGCTTGGAGAGGTATCTCTACCTGAAAATACATGATCTAACTGAAAGAAATGGTGCTTTGAATTTACTTAATTCATAGGTGTACATCGGTTCCACATGAATGATGTTAGACAAACACATTATTTTATTTTTCAGTTTACTTTTCTTATTGACAAGCAAATATAATTTGTTCAAGTAAATATATTGTAATGGAATAGAATAAATGTAACATGATTTGGTAAAGCTCATTTTATTTGAAGTAAATGTGTAGCTTCAAATGGATTTGATCATGTTCCCTAAACCTGATCACTACTTAATAATGAACATTATTTTATTGATGATATTGCTCATAATTATGTAGAAGGTTCTACATAATTATTAATGTAAGCACAAGATTAAATGCTGCCATTTCCTACTTTAGTGTTTGAATTTACACAAATGAATAGGGAAATAAAAAGTATATGCTAAAGATGTGTAACCAAGGAGCAAGAGACCATGTGCATCAGTGACAAAGAAGGCAAAAGGCATGTTTCAAAAATTATACTGTATTTTTTGTAACGGTTCAGCTTTTTGTAACGATAAATGTCCATTCACTGACATTCAGTGTTCAATGAATGGCACAGGTCTAAATCACAGTGCTGTAGGCTATATATCTGTATAAAAACAATAAGAAGTGTTGTGCTCACAATGATTGGGCACTCTCTCTAATGCATTTTGTTACAAAATTAGGTAGTTATTTTTCATAAGGAGTAACATAGACAAAGAATGAGTAGGTTTGCGTACATATTTGTGCATGTTAATTTTATTGACTAAAAGTCACTACAAAGAGAAACTGAACTTTTTCCATAAGCAGCAAAGAAATTAAGGGCATCTACTCAAAACACCATGCAAAATATCTAACAAAATCACAATAGCTCCATCTTTGGACATGCTCATTCTGTTTTGAGTTTTTGTGAACAATCTAACAAGTTCAACATAAGTCAAACATATAGTCTTAAACACAACAAAACAGCTCACTGAAACAGCCTGTTTTTAAATGCAACAGCTTTGTTAGAAAGTTTGTCCCCATTCAGTTCCATAAAAACCTTCAGAAAGACTTCAAAGGTATAGCGGAGCTCAGTAGGGTAACTGAGGTTCATGGCATGCATGAGGCCGAACAGCATTGCAACAGCAAATGCTACATTGCCCAGATCCTACAGCACCTTGACGCCTTCAAGGACAATCCCAGTGTCCTCTGGTTCCTCACTCAAAGCATGGTCTTTGATAATGTAGATCCCCACAGTTGTGTCCTCAATGGCTGCCTTGGTGGACTCTTCATCCATGCCCTGAACAAGACAGAAAGGCAAAACTTGTCAATCATACAAGATTAATCATTCATCAATAAAGTGTTTACAGTTAGGGACTCTAGATTGCAAAAAGTATAGCTCAAGAAGCACAAATCTTGAAACAGACAGAAATAAATCAAGACTGGAGTCCTTTTAAGTGTCAACTAAATCCAGAACTGCTGGTAATATTTGAACTCCGCCTATTACAAGGCTAAAATTAAAAGTGGTTCTAACCAAGATTTCCATTCAGATTACATTTGAGACATAGCCAATTTGATCACTGTATTCAGCATTCATGCAAATAAAAAAAGACAAATCTGAATAATAAAATTCAGAAGAAAAAACTTGTGCATCTAACCGCAGCTAATGAAATAAGATGGAAGACAGAGGAGATGACACAGTAATAGAATAGCTAGTGATAGAATATGATGGTGGCACGGAACAGGAGAGGAGAAGAAGGAAGGAAGAAGGAAACACTTCAATCTATTAACAAACCACATATTCCTGAACAAGTTTTTCTGGGTCTTCACCCATAGACACACACTCCCTTTATGATGCACTCTCGTCCAACATCTATGTTGCTATTCTAAGAAAAGAGCAGGATTTTTGAATAAACTTTTGGTGTAGAACTACATATGAATGTGTCTTTTGAAGCACAAGGAATTATTACATCAGCCATAGGTGCCATGATTCATATGAGTCTTCTGCCCAGCTGTCCTCCTCTTCTTTGGAACAACTTCAGCAGGTTATCTGAGTGTATTTCAAGTTGAGAAAGAAATTTGGACTGGTGTGGGGTGGGGTTGTGGTGATTCTCTTAAACTCAGCATTGACCTGAACATAGTAATTAAACAAATTAGATAAAAAACTGCAGAAAGGAAAATAGACTGGAGATAATCAGACAAGCACCAAACTATAGGGTTCTCTATAGGGAGAGAAATAACTAGGCAGTCAGAACAAATTGTGTTAACTCTGAATAAGGCTCACTTATGTGGCAAGCTGAGGGACAATAATCTTCTACCTTCAGATAACATACCCAATAGATCAACAATAAGACAAGCATGGTTACTTACCTGAATGACTTCAAAGAGCGCAGGCCATCTGCAATGAAGTCCTCTACCAAGGTGTGCGTCGCGGACAACTTCATGTCTCCTGTATGCAAACTTCTTCTCCATTTCGAACTTCACTGTCTCTGTTGTTCCTTTTCTTCACATTGGAAAGTAGAGCTTTCCGCTTGTCCTCGAGGCTCTCTTCTGTTTCTCCTGAGGGATATGATGGGCAAAAGTTCACTTCTGCTCTCTTTGTCTTTTTAACGCCATATGCTGCACTTGACTTCCCTGCAGATTTGTGCTTCAAGGAGTTTATCGTCACCTCTGGACATCTCAGTCTTTTCAGGCAAGTGCGGTAGTTTGCCAGTTTGTATTTCAAACTGGTTTTCCATCCGCCACATCCAGTGAAGGAACACTTCTCAGTCAGATTTGGAGTAACCTTTGTTGAGTGGACTTTACTTTGATGCACAATTAAGGCATTCCAGGTCTTAAATGCGCATGGACAGTCAATGTATGTACATGGGTAACGGACAGTACGGCCGTAATGTGGGTGCTTTAACTTGTAATGATGCAAAAGTTGGGACATACTTGACACCAATTCTGAACACCCCTTACATTTCCATATTCACACAACACTGAAAAAAAGAGAATAGAAATGCCATAAAACCTAAAGACTGACAATTCGGAGCAATTTTTTTTATTGGTATTAAAACAACGTCTAATAACAGTAATCATCAACACTGTATAGCCTTCGAATGGGTAGACAAAGCAGCACAAATGTAGTAGGCAAGCATCATGGACCTTAAATATAAATTTTGTTCATGAAATTATAATTTTTTTCATTATGAAATGTTTGATTCAATGATCTATTGATTTATGCATGCATCCAGTCATATGCACATACGTTGAATGATTTTTATTTTTGTCAAATCATTTTTAATGTATTGATAAATGGACCCCCATAATGTAAAGTAACACTGTTCAAGTGCTAAAATGAACTCCACATCCCATTTCAATAAGTCTGTATGTCACCTTTGGACAACATTTTACAACATGAAGGCAGCAATGGGCAAACTGTAGCCATGGGCAAAATGTTTTTTTTTTTAATTACTTTTACCTCACAAAATATTTTTTTTAAATGGCACACTAAATGCTGCTGCAAAATTAGTTAGCTAGCATGTTAGCTAGCTCAAGCGGTGTGCACTCCTCAGCAAACCTTAATTAGTTCTTGGCTTGGTGAATTCGAAGTTCTTGACCAATAGGTAAATATCATGGTGTTTCGCCAACTAACATTACCTCCTTGCAAAATGTTAATCTTGACCTAGTCCTGTTTCACTGTTCATAGAAGCTAGCTAGCAACATTGTCTTTTACCTTAGAATGCCATGCCAAAATGTTTCAGACTCAAGAGCACAAAATTTGCATATGGAGCAATCACTAATAACGTTACTGCTTACAATTCTGACTACAACCACACAGACAAACGTTGAATAAAATCAAATTCTGACTACAACCACACAGAGAAACGTTGGATAAAATCAATCACAATGCTTACCTTGAACAAGATCCTAGGTAGTCTTTTTTCACGAGGTTTGAATTGTTCCTCATTACTCATCATGGATTTGCTTTATTGGTTCACATTCCCCTACATGATTCAAACTAGTAGACCTGCTTTTATTCATGCTGCATTGATTGCAAGCAATGAAATCGCGTTGAGAGGGGAAACAAAACGTTTGAGTAAATCACAAATAATGTTTTCATAAATGTGACAGCCCACCTTGTCCAGTTTTTTCAGTGAAATTGGTATTCAGAAGTAGTAAAAGTATGCCTTATTTACTTTGAAGAGCTACTAAAATAGGGATTTTGTCAGACAGCATAGGCAGCAGCTCTGTTGAAATGAGGACTGGGAATGAAATAATAATAATAATAATTAAAGAAAACAAATGTAATATTTTATTAAAGTAATGTGAATAAATAAGCAGTGATGGGCAGTCACTACCATCATGGGACTTGTATTAATTGTTTTATTCTGTGTTATAGCATTCAACCCACATAATGCATAGTGCATTTAATGTTTAATAAAATTATCGAAACCGAAGTCAAAAAACGTGATAATTTTTTTAATAATCGAACTGAAACTGAACCGACCTCAAAAAGCATTCAGCACTAGTAATTACTAAGGAGAGATCGAAGACTGAAATAGATGATTAAACATTGTTTGAGGATATTTGACTTTGTGATATTTGGAAAATGTAAAGCCTCGCTGGGTGAGCAATTGGACAACTAGCCTATTGCAAATATAGAAAAGAACAATTCTTTAACTACAGTAAACCAAGTTGTTTTTCTGATATATGTTGTTCCACATTGGTAGTCTGTAACTATTATGTATGAATTTAACTGCAGAATTAGACATTTATACTCATTCCTCCAAATGTAAAATTTCGAAGTTGGTCCTAATGTCAAATTTGAAGTGTTTTTGACACCCTGTGTTGAGTCCTCCTGCTCAAATATCGTTCTGTTTCTTGTCAAATTTCGAAGTTGCTCCAAACGTCAAATTTAGAAGGTTAAGGTTTTCGATTTGGTTAAAACATAACAACTAGGCACTTATTCCACATTTTTAAGGTAAGGGTTAAGGTTTGGGATAGGGTTAAAAAAATAATAATAATAACGAGTGTCCACCACTGGGATCAAACACGCAACCTTCTGATCCAGAATCATGGGATCCAGAATCATGGGATCCAGAATCATGGGGTCCAGAATCATGGGATCCAGAATCATGGGATCCAGAATCATGGGATCCAGAGTCATGGGATCCAGAGTCATGGGATTACGCTCATCCACCACCCCCATCCACAGCACCCTAGCAAGACCCAAGCCTACTTGATGTTAATAACTACATTCGATTTGATTTACTGTTTCCCTTAGTGGCCGGTTATATAGGCATTTCCAGAAGTCCTCAGGACATGGATAGACGTCCAATTCCGAAGTCATTCTTGAGCCTGACATACCGTATGTGTTCCAGACCATGTTTGAAGTTAGATTTGGACCTATCATGATTTTCATTGGGTCTATGGAAAATGTCCATTGATAGTGCTTTTTAGTCCAGGAACAGGGTTAAATTATGGGTACGGGAAAGTGATAATGTCCCTGCATTTCCTCAGTTGAAAAATGTAGTGAAAATACAGTAGAATGTTGTTGTAAAAGGTGTCACTGTCTACTAAGCCATGAAAAAGTATTTGTTCTAACAATATTTAATCATTTCATCAGTATTCCAGAGCACGCCTCACTGTGGAGTGATAGGTGTCAGCTCATGATTGGGTCGTGCTAAAGCATGAGAATTACCCATTAAATCATCTAGCACTGTCAACATTAGGATCCTGGGGTCCCTCAAATGATTTCTTTGTCATTTAATGGTTTAGGATAGACTGATCAGTCATCCAATCCGTTGCACTATAGTGTGTAGGCAAGCCTATAGCTCACCCACATTTTCAATAACCTTATATATAAATATAATGGTGAACTCTTCAAAGGCCACACATAGTTTAGAGCTGTATGATATTTGTCACTGTTTCAGATTAAATAAAACAACGAAGCTTAAACATGTCATCACCAATTTAGACATTTGCACTTGCCCTTAATCTTTTCGTTTTTAAACCTCTATTTTATTGTTGTTTTCTACCTTTGAAATGATTTGCAACCTTTTTAGATACTTTACCAGTGGCATACAAACCAATTGAACATGTCGCTGTAATATACAGTATACAAAGTATAGGTAATATATGCATGTGTCCTTTTATGAAAATTGAAGCTTGAGATGGTTGATGGTTCTTTTTCATAGAAATTCTACTTTCCTCACCCTCCCCTGCAGGATATTTGCAAGTTTTGTGTTTTGCCGTTGCTTCTCATCAAATCCCTTAATAGTGTCATTATTTACATCGCAGTCATTATCGCCATGTCTCATATTCTTTGTCATTTTGTCATCCCTGTCATTTCTTCTGTCGCCCTTGGCTTGCTTTTGGGGATTCAGGCAGGGACTTTTTGTTAGGCTGCTGGTGACAAATGGCTTTGTAAAAAGTGCTATAAACAACAAAGAAAAAAGAAAATAAATGGAAAAATGTAATCTATGCTTCAGTGGTATCATCTTTCACCTTTTTCAATATCAATGTCCATTATGTTTATGGATTGTTTGGCTGCTGCCTCTATTCCTTGGTACGTGGGACCTGTGTATCAGATTCGTAGATTCAATGCTTAGGGGCATCCGGCTGTTGATAATGTCATTTTGATTGATTGTTTTAATCGTTTAATTCAGTACAAGTCTTCTAATAATGGATGGTCTCTCAGTACAGACAGATTATGGTTCAGATGGTGTATAGTACTACTACTCTATGTAGTTCATGATTGCGTAGTCCCTATCAATGACCTCGACCTGGAAGTAGCCTACACCAAACGGCAAGATTCCATCAAGCATGTCTTGACAGTGTCAGTGGTTGAACTTTTAAATTCAAATCATTTCAAAGTTGAATTCTTTGATCTTCTTGAGTGCAGCAGTGCCACACTGGAGTTGATGTGGTGCACCATACTAAGGAATAGCCACAGAAAAGAACGGCTCACCCAGCACAGTTCTTGCTGTTATAATATTAACATCCCTTTTTCCTGAAAACTTGTAACATTTACATTTCAGGAGTCTACTTGCTATTTCTGCAGTAGCCGAACATATTCTGCTATATCAATTGAATAGAAAAACATACTGCAATGAAGGTTTGTTTGAATTGAGGTCTTGCACATTGCTTATGCACACTGGCTAATTGCCAGTTCAAGTATTAAAAGTAGCATGGTGTCTTTTGACACGACGATCATCACGCTCTACTGAGTCGAAACTGTAATGGAGATCAACCAGTTATAACAGGGAACCATATGGTTTACTCCATTGTCCTAGTGACCACACACCAGCAACAGTCCTCATCATCTGTGGATGCACCCTTTTGTGTGTGTTTGAGTGTGTGTATGCCTTTCCCCTCTCTCTGTGTTTGTAACCAAGGTCGCTCTTGAACCGCTGTGTTTTTTTCAGAGGTGTGTGGGCTTCATTCATCATCCCTGTGATAGGTGGTGCTGTAGTGCACTAAATCTCCCGCTCTGCCTCTCTTCATCGGTCTCTCGCTCGCCTTTTCTCTCTCTCCCTCGTTTGAGAGAGGGCTCGTGGTCAGTGTGGGGAGCTCTATTATTGAGAACAAAATCTAACTGTACTATACATGTCTTTTCTGGCATGTCATTTATCTCTCTCTCTCTCTCTCTTTGTCATCCCCTTTGTAAAGATTGATTGTATGTCTCTCTCTCTGTGTGTGTGTGTGTGTGTGTGTGTGTGTGTGTGTGTGTGTGTGTGTGTGTGTGTGTGTATGTGTATGTGTGTGTGTGTGCGCACGTGTATACGTGTGTGCTTGTATATGAGTGTGTGTGCATACATGCGTGCCATTGTGTGTGGCAGGGGTGTTATTACTATAACCCAGTGCTGCGTAGTATCTTCCACTTTCCTCCCTACTAATGGTTCCAAGTGGGGGGGCTGGTCTGCCTCTGTTTCCGATCAATACCGGGAGATGTGAAGAGCACAAACATGGCTAATTGTTACAGTCATTGTCTGCTTGTGTCTTCTGACACTTGGGATAGTAGACAGGAACAGGGGAGATGTTGTGTAATGTTGCTACCAAGACACAGATCTACTGTAGTCTGGGATGTGGGGACTTGGGAGGAAAAAGAGAATGAGGGAAAGAGGGTAAAGCACTGCCTGTTGTTCTAAGTCACTTCATAATTGTACTGACAATGTAGGGTGGGTGGGGAGAGAGGTGTGTGTGTGTGTGTGTGTGTGTGTGTGTGTGTGTGTGTGTGTGTGTGTGTGTGTGTGTGTGTGTGTGTGTGTGTGTGTGTGTGTGTGTGTGTGTGTGTGTGTGAGAATATTTGTGTGAAGGATGCAGTTTGAAATGCAGTTTCAGTATAAAAAGATTGAAAGTTTTATAGAACATTGAAAGTAGAAGACATCTGTGTATGCTAATCCAATCAGTAGCCGTCAATCATATCAATTCAACCTGGATAGGAAAATTAACAACATAATTGAACTGTCAACCTCAAGTCTGTTGAACCCTTATTTGAACACAACACAGACCTTTGTATAATTTGTATGATATATTTTGAAATAAAGTTAAATGTCTAAATTGCTTTCGAGGGATAGAGTGTGAATACAACGTTTTTGCATATTTGCTCTGGTTAGAGTTGCAGTTTGTATCGTTGTGTTGTTACTGCTTTGCAGACAAAGATAATTGAGGCTCACCTTACCTTCTGGAGAGATCTAAGGTATAGAGTAGTCCCATGAATACAGAATATACACATTTCTCGCCTGACTGGGTTCTGTCTTCACAGAGACAGGAAAAGAGAGAGCATCTTAAGCATTCAGGAGGGCTGGGTGGGTGTGTGGGTATGTATGTTCTGCCAAGACCTGAGGGCACAGACACAGGTTCAAACTAAAATTGAGGAATGGGGAGAAATGTTCAAACTCTCACTGCAAGGAAACTTTCTCCTTTCTTGTTTTTCTCTACCTTTCTATCCTTTCTACTGGTGTGTAAGGACTTCGTGGCAAATGCATGTGCATGGTAAGAATGATTGCTGAAGCAGAGAAAACTTAACCTCGAGAAAGTGCTATCCAGACAAAACCAGAAAATATCAGGCCAAATAGGCACCGAAACAGTCAGAAAATGGCCACAAACCAAAGCACTAACCAGACCAAACAGATTCTACAAGTGTCAGGAACTCTTTTGGAGGGATGCGACACCATTCTTCCACAAGAAATTCCATAATTTGGTGTTTTGTTGATGGTGGTGGAAAACGTTGTCTCAAGCGTTGCTCCAGAATCTCCCATAAGTGTTCAATTGGGTTGAGGTCTGGTGACTGAGAAAGCAATGGTATATGGCTTACATCGTTTTCATGCTCATCAAACCATTCCGTGACCACTCATGCCCTGTGGAATGGGGCATTGTCATCCTATGAGAGCTTAGCATGGTAGCTAAATGAATGGCCACAATATTGAACTGTCCAGCATTTTTATACATGACCCTAAGGATGATAGGATGTTAATTGCTTAATTAACCCAGGAACCACACCTGTGTGGAAGCAGATACTTTATATCCTTCATTTACTTGTGTTTTCAATGTTTTGGCAGTTACATGTATGTAAGAGAGTAGACAAAACAAAACAGCGAACAGACCAAAACAAGGACAAAACTTGATGTAATAAACACAATAAAACAGACTAACCAGGTCAACCCAGGACAAACTAGGTCAAACAGGCACTAAACCAGATGAAAGCTAGACTATAAACCAGGATAATCCAGTCCAAAAGTTATTTCCAAACACCACAAGGGAACACACTCCAACAACCCAAGTTGGGGGAAAAATTAAGGATGTGATACTGGGAGATGATACTTCTCTCCCTGCTTCTTCTTTCTCTTCCTCACGGGCCCTACCTTTTTAAAAATAGCACTCGGTAATAGAGGGCCGGGATGGAATAGGGAAAGGGGACCAGGGATCCTCAGAGGAGGGATACGCAATTTGAGTTTGGGCAGATTGCTTTTTCCCCCGCCCGGTACTGATGAGTCGTGGCTATGCACCGGTGGGGGGCTAAGCCCTCCAGCCGCCGGCGCACTGCAGAAAAGAAATCATCATGATGAAATAAAGGAGAGACTCCAGAAAGATCAGCAGGGATTTCAGGTGACAGAGAGAGAGACAGGGAGAGATGGAGGAAGGGAAAGAGGGAAGGAAGGAGGGAGGGAAAGTAGGAATCAGAGAGACAGTATGGGCTGATTGTTGGATACGGTGGATGTAGAGGCACTTGAGACGCCTGGCTCCGGTTGCTAGGGGTCATGGTAACATTGTGGGATTGAGGACTTGTGAGATTTTCGCCAAATGGGTTTTACAGGTTTTTTTTGGCAGAAGTAGTGTGGATCTTATTGAACCACTGTGTTTATATGGGTGTCTATAGGGGCCTAATAGGGGTCTGTGATAGTTGTGGTACCAAAGGCTTAGTGGATTGGACCATGGAAACTGCATGGGCCACTAATATGCTTATTAAATAACCATATTGTTATGTCACATGTTGTTGTGAGTGGCCAGTTGACCATTTTAAATAAGTGATGCAAATGTGGACCTTCAAATGTCCTTTAAAGAGACTAGCCGGGATCTTGAAAACTGTGTCTGTATTTTTCAACCTTCCGTGTGGACTCGACTTGTCAATGTATGGCTCATACATGCTAATATCTGCAGTTCTCTCCCAGCGGAGAAAAATCCTTACATTCTAACATGACATAATTTAGTGCATGAGAGATCTGTGCACTTGCTCCTGTCATGTAGTGAACACACGCTCTGAAACAAGAGGGATTGCCTGGCTGCATGCTGACATATTTTTATAACAGCGAGAATGAATCAAATACAGAACATCGAATAAATGAATTAGACTTATCTCTCTCTCTCTCTTTCTCTCTCTCTCTCTCTCTCTCTCTCTCTCTCTCTCTCTCTCTCTCATTCAGGAGGTGAGGGGTCGGCGGAGACTGGGCAGAAGGAGACGTCCACCTGTGACATATGCCAGTTTGGGGCGGAGTGTGATGTGGACGCTGAGGATGTATGGTAAGTAAACCTCAGGGTTAGTGCACAGCTGGCCAACTCATTCAGGAAGTTAACAGCAACAGTTGTACCAACTCAGTAGGCTTGTAGTTAGTGTCCACCCTGAGTTAGGAGGCTGGGGATTCAATCCCCAGGCGGGTCATACTAAATGTCATGGGAGGGATCTGAATCCTGGTCTCCCACGGGAGAAATCAATGTCTTGACCATTAAACCAAGAGGAAATTTCCTTTCCCTGATGTTGAAGTGGCATGCAGGGCTACCTCATTACAAGTACATGAGCAACCATGTACCCGACTCATTTCTGCACAGCACTCAGCAATAAGCAAATTGATTGGGGTTAAATGAATGAAAGAATGAACAAATGAATAAACAAATGAGCGAATGACCGAATGATAGAACAAATTAATGACTGAGTGTATTTTTGTGTCTTACCACATTTATGCAACCCTTAATTCCCTTATGGGACACCGTTTAGATTTTCAACACTTTAGTGCCACATCAGTGCATCTCTTTTAACCCTAATTCAACTCCATGACTTCTTCAGCCCCATGGGAGGATAGGCTTTAAAGGGTGGATGGACTGAGTGCCACAGACCAAGAGAGGGAAGGTGGAAAAGGTCTTTATCAGGCTTAACCTCTCTGGACTAGGTGGCACCAAATCGTCCCACCTACGTAACAGCCAGTTGAATTCTGTGGCGTGATTTTCAAAACCTTTGAAATGCTATTACTTCAATTTCTCAAACATATGACTATTTTACAGCTATTTAAAGACAAGACTCTCGTTAATCTAACCACACTGTCCGATTTCAAAAAGGCTTTACAACAAAAGCAAAACATTAGATTATGTCAGCAGAGTACCCAGCCAGATATAATCAGACACCCATTTTTCAAGCTAGCATATAATGTCACAAAAACCCAAATCACAGCTAAATGCAGCACTAACCTTTGATGATCTTCATCAGATGACACACCTAGGACATTATGTTATACAATACATGCATGTCTGTTTAATCAAGTTCATATTTATATCAAAAAACAGCTTTTTACATTAGCATGTGACGTTCAGAAAAAGCATACCCCCCGAAAACTTCAGTGGAATTTACTAACAATTTACTAAATTACTCACGATAAACGTTCACAAAAAGCATAACAATTATTTTAAGAATTATAGATACAGAACTCCTCTATGCACTCGATATGTTCGGATGAAGCACATTTTGCAATATTCTAAGTACAAAGCCCAGCCATCACGGGCTAGCTATTTAGACACCCGGCAAGTTTAGCCTTCATCAAAATCATATTTACTATAAGAAAAATGGTCTTACCTTTCCTGTTCTTTGTCAGAATGCACTCCCAGGACTTCTACTTCAATAACAAATGTAGGTTTGGTCCCAAATAATCCATCGTTATGTTCCATCAGCGACGTTTTGTTCGTGCGTTCTAGACACTATCAGAATGGTAAATCACGGTCGCACGCATGGCGCATAACGTGACAAAAAAATTCTAAATATTCCATTACCGTACTTCGAAGCATGTCAACCGCTGTTTAAAATCAATTTTTATGCAATTTATCTCGTAGAAAAGCGATAACATTCCGACCGGGAATCTGCCTGTCTGTAAATACAGGGAAAAACAGAAAGGCGGGGGCAGGCAGTGCACGCGCCTAAGCCTTTTGTCTGCTGATAGACCACTTAGCAAAAGCTCTCGTGTGTTTCAGCCAGGGCTTTGAATTACGTCATTCAGGTTTTTCCCGGGCTCTGAGAGCCCATTGGAGACGTGGGAAGTGTCACGTAACAGCAGAGATCCTCAGTTTTTGGAAGAGATGTCAAAGAAAGCAAATAACTGGTCAGACAGGTCACTTCCTGTAAAGGAATCTCTCAGGTTTTTGCCTGCCAAATGAGTTCTGTTATACTCACAGACACCATTCAAACAGTTTTAGAAACTTTAGGGTGGTTTCTATCCAAAGCCAATAATTATATGCATATTCTAGTTACTGGGTAGGATTAGTAACCAGATTAAATCGGGTACGTTTTTTATCCGGCCGTGTAAATACTGCCCCCTAGCCCCAACAGGTTAATGGCCCCCACACCTTATCCCCCAACATACACATACAGACACACATACACACGCATGCACGCACGCACGCACGCACACACACAAACACACACACACACACACTCCCCATTCCAATCTGTTTGTTTGTGTGTGTGTGTCCTGCTTCAGTCCCACTTCAGTGCCCCAAACATGCTTCACTGCCTCTGTTCCCATCGTTCTCTCTCCGTCTCTTACTATCATTCTCTTTTTATTTCCCTCTCTCTTTCTTTATCTGTCTCTATCCCCCTACTCTCTCTATCCCTCTCTCTCCTTCCCTCCCTTCCTCTTTCTGTCCGTCAGTCCTTTAGAAGGATTACTCTGAAATATGAGGCTGGGGATTATAAAAAATCAATGTTATATTCGGCAGCAATAGGGTTTATAGCTGTGGTTTTGCACGACATGGAAGAGGCTAGGGAAGGGTGCCGAGTGGTCTAGCCACTGACTGTGTGTGCATGCACGTGATGATGTGTGTTTGTGTGGTGTGTGTCTGCTTGCGTGCATATAAGATCAAAGTCTGTGTGTGTGTTTGCAAGTGTGTGTGTTTGTGTGTGCATGTAAATGTATATTTGTGTGTGTGTTTTTATGTGATAGAGTGTGTGCCTGCCTGTGTGCGTAGCTCTGTCTGCGTTCATGTGTGTGTGCATTCGTGTATCCGTGTGCATTTGTATGTGCATGTTTTTGTGTGTGTATTTTCATGTGTGTGTATGTGTGTGCATGTGTGTGTGCATGACTGGAAGTGGCCGTTAGAGGACAGGTACACAGGAAGCCTGCAGGCAATCATTGAGTTTAGATAGAGGGTAAACCACATGGCACTGTGCAAATCAATAAGACACATCCTACTAAGAAGTGCTCCTCACACACAGGCACACCAATACACGCTCTTATTGTTCATCTCTGCTCCCTCTCTCTCCGTCTCGATATACACAGAGTTTACAAAGCATTAGGAGCACCTGCTCTTTCCATAACTGACTGACCAGGTGAATCCAGGTGAAAGCTATTATCCCTTATTGATGTCACTTGTAAATCCATTTCAATCAGTGTAGATGAAAGGGAGGATACAGGTTAAATAATGATTTTTAAGCCTTGAGACAATTAAGAGATGGATTGTGTATGTGGGCCGTTCAGAGGGTGAATTGGCAAGACAAAATATTTAAGGGCCTTTGAACGGGGTATGGTAGTAGGCCAGCCGCACCGGTTGAGTGTGTCAAGAACTACAAAGCTGCTGGGTTTTTCACAGTCAACAGTTTCCAGTGTGTATCAACAATTGTCCACCACCCAAAGGACATCCAGCCAACTTGACACAACTGAGGGAAGCATTGAAGTCAACATGGGCCGACATCCCTGTGGAACGCTTTCGACACCTTGTGGAGTCCATGCCCCGACAAATTGAGGCTGTTCTGAGGGCAAAAGGGGGTGCACTCAGTGTACGTTTGTGTGTGTGATTTTATTTTATTTTATTAGGGTCTTTTTTAGCCCACCAAGGAGAAGTCCTCCAGAAGCCATGAAGAAATGTAAAAACTTACAGAAATGTTTAACAACAACAAAAGCAAGGTTAAAACACAAACACAGACCGACATTCCTATCACCTTTGTGTATTATGTGTGTGTGCATATGTAGGCCAGAGAATGTGCGCCCATGCGTGTGTGTGTGTGTGTGTGTGTGTGTGTGTGTGTGTGTGTGTGTGTGTGTGTGTGTGTGTGTGTGTGTGTGTGTGTGTGTGTGAGGATGTGTGTGAGGATGTGTTGACGCAGTGCAGTATTGCAGTGGTAGTGCCTATTGTGGAGAAAGTGAGAAGCTCTATTAAAAATGCATGGCCTACAGACATTATCCTTGATGACCGCCACAGATGGCCACTCGGGATGGCAAGCCTCTGAAAGCATTGCCACTTCTGGGTCTTTGTGTGTGCATTCATGTATATGTGGTAATAACAGGTGGGGGATTGTGTATGTGTTATTTGTTTGTTTGTGAGTGCGAGAGTGTGTGTGCGTATAGGTCATGCATCCCATTACACAGTATGTACATTTATATTTCTATGTACGAGAGTGTTTGTGTGTGTGTGATTATGTGTGTGTTTGCAGTATGCAAATTGGGCAGAGAGCGGGTATGAAGCAAGGCCAGTGCTTTCCTCATAGACGGCTCTGGGCCAGGGGAAAATAAAAAAGGAGCAGAGTATAATGACAGATTTATAATTACAGTGTCTAACGTTCAGAGCTACTCAGCAAGAACTGTCTAGGGACTGCAATTTTGGTGTAATTTCTGCTGAACATGCTCACTGAGCACTTCGGTCACAGGCACACACACAAGCTAACTCATGCACGCACATTCTCACACACTGTCGTTTCAATGAAGACTGCACACACAGTCAGTTAGACAGTCAGTAAGTCAGTCAGTTATGCACATATACACATTCACGTACATACATACAGTACCAGTCAAAAGTTTGAACACACCTACTCATTCCAGGGTTTTACTTTATTTGTACTATTTTCTACTCTGTAGAATAATAGTGAAGACATGAAAACTATGAAAGAACACATATGGAATCATGTAGTAACCAAAAAAGTGTTAAACAAATGTTTATATTTATATTTTAGATTCTTCAAAGTAGCCACCCTTTGCCTTGATGACAGCTTTGTACACTCTTGGCATTCTCTCAAGAATTCCATATGTGTTATTTCATAGTTTTGATGTCTTGACTATTATTCTACAATGTAGAAAATAGTAAAAATAAAGAAAAACCCTGGAATGAGTAGGTGTGTTCAAACTTTAGACTGGTACTGTACGTGTGCACCCCACCCCCCCCCCCCCCCCCCCCCCCACCCCCTACATACACACACCCACTACACGCTCAGATGCACATAGAGACTTTCCGACTGAGATATAAAGTGAAATTAATGGACTAAATGGTTAACAGAACAGGCAGTATCCACCACAAAGAAACAAGTTGAATCGTGCACATAAAGCAAAAACACAAACACCTACACACATACACCCACCCACCCACACACACAAACACTCCCTCTGACACACATACATGTGATAAAAGAAACACAATAGACTACACTCGACACAGGCGCTGATTCACTGAATGACAAATCCTGAAGAACTCCAGTTCTCCATCACTCTATTCTTTTTTGATGTTGTGACCACTACTGATGTGTTCCACCATCCTTTGCGACAGGTGCGTGTGTAACATCGACTGCTCCCACATCAGCTTCAACCCGGTTTGCGCCTCGGATGGCCATTCCTATGACAACCCCTGCCAGGTGAAGGAGGAGTCATGTCAGAAGCAGGAGCGGATCGAGGTCAAATACCTGGGCCACTGCCAAGGTGAGATATAGCTACTACGGTATACGAAACGTATTTCTGTATCTCTTTCTTCTTCTTCTGCTTCTTCTTCTCCCTTCTCCTCTTTCTACGTTAATATTTAGTAATATAGGCCCCATTAATATTAAATTAATTTTCAATTACATTAATATTTGGTAATTTAGGAGACCAATCAATTGCAAATATAAAATGTGTGCTATATTGGAAGTTTCAAACTCCTTACAACCATCAAAACCTCCTCTTGCAGAATATTGATGTGGAAACATGCCTGTCCTTGAATACAATGTTAATATTCTTTATCAGCAATTGGGGCCTTTGTAATTTTCCTTTGTCCAACAATTGATCCAGTCCAAAGCAATACATCACAACCACAAAAACAAAACACCATCATTATGTCTTAGAACCCAACCTATTCACCAAGCATAAATGTGGAGCCCAGCAAATGGAGCCCAGCAATTCATATAATGATGCATGGGCACTGTGGTTGGGTTCTGTGACAGCAACATTTGTTAGATTTTCATTGCAAATGAAGGGTTTGATTCCATATTTTTCACATTTGCATTTTTTAATCTGAAATGAAGGCTCATGGGTCCTATTCTATGTGTATGAGTTATGGCTGTTCTCATACTTTTTGAGGCTTCTACATATTGATGCATTAACATGACACTACAACATTCAATGGCAGCCATGATAGCTCTGATTAACAGAATGAACATTATGATCCATTTACATGGCACTTAAATATTCATTTACATGGGGAATATTAAAAAATACTATGTAACTGAATATCTAGATCTACAACAATATTCAAAATTCTGAAAGTTGGCTCAACTCTCTAAATATATGGCTGGCTATATTTACTGTCCAGATGGATGGAACGTCCTATATGGTTTTTGAGTCATTTAGCAAATAATTTCCATTATATTTGTCTGTTCAGTCATAAGTTAGTTTCTCTAAATGTTTTCCCAAATAATGTAACCTTAATAGGCTACCTTAATAGGCTACTGCCTGCAAACATAGGGAGGCTGCAAACAGTGGGCTGTGTCACTACGACAATGAGAATCAATCCATCCTTGACCGGGAAATTAATTGTGACAGACTTTCAATGCCCTTATTGTACGTTATATCCTTCCCTAACGTGTATATAGTCAAACTCAAAAATCTTCCCTTGATTTAACCTATCGAAAAAATCTGTAAAACCACCATAAAATGTTTCAAAAGTTGCTTCAAGACATTCTCCGATACTGTTGTATACCTTTTAGCCAGTAGTTATGAAAGTAGCACTCACAAGCCAAAAGTGGCCCATGAACATTGCGTACTACGTCCCATATGTGCAGATATGTGCACCACATCATTGCTCTCTGTCTCTCTCGCTCTGCTGTGTGTGCATCTTGCTAGCTGTCACGCAAATGGCGAGGGGCTGAAGCTCATTGGCTGGAAATCGAATTGCTAGGGAACTGGCCCACATGGGGGAAAATGTAGGGAAAATGGCAGAGCATAGCTTCCAGGAAAACAATCGCTTTCAAACTAGGGATTTCGTGTCTAATTGAGGTAAAACAGTAATTCTGCTCATAGATTATGCATGTTTGAACTACATATTGACACATCCAGCCCAAAATGGGTTTAAAAAAATACTTAGTAGACGCCAAAGTTCCGGAGCATGTCTTTAACCTCTCTGGGCTACTCAACAGCCAGTTGAATCCCGTGGCGCGTTATTCAAATACCTTAGAAATGCTATTACTTCAATTTCTCAAACATATGACTATTTTACGGCATTTTAAAGACAAGACTCTCGTTAATCTAACCACACTGTCCGATTTCAAAAAGGCTTTACAACGAAAGCAAAACATTAGATTATGTCAGCAGAGTACCCACCCATTTTTCAAGCTAGCATATAATGTCACATAAACCCAAACCACAGCTAAATGCAGCACTAACCTTTGATGATCTTCATCAGATGACAATCTTAGGACATTATGTTATACAATACATGCATGTCTGTTCAATCAAGTTCATATTTATATCAAAAACCAGCTTTTTACATTAGCAGGTGACTAGCATGTGACTAGCATTCCCACCGAACACTTCCGGTGAATTTACTAAATTACTCACGATAAACGTTCACAAAAAACACAACAATTATTTTAAGAATTATAGATACAGAACTCCTCTATGCACTCGATATGTCCGATTTTAAAATAGCTTTTCGGTGAAAGCACATTTTGCAATATTCTAAGTAGATAGCCCGGCATCACAGGGCTAGCTATTTAGACACCCAGCAAGTTTAGCACTCACCAAAGTAAGATTTACTATAAGAAAAATGTTATTACCTTTGCTGTCTTCGTCAGAATGCACTCCCAGGACTTCTACTTCAATAACAAATGTTGGTTTGGTCCCAAATAATCCATTGTTATATCCAAATAGCGGCGTTTTGTTCGTGCGTTCAAGACACTACTAACATTTCTAAATATTCCATTACCGTACTTCGAAGCATGTCAACCGCTGTTTAAAATACATTTTTAAGCCATTTTTCTCATAAAAAAGCGATAGTATTCCGACCGGGAAATCGTTTTTTATTACAAAGAGAGTGAAAGTAAAAGCATGCTATCCCCTCATGCACGAGCCTCAGTCTGATGGCCCTCTGATAGAGCACTTGCCAAACGCGCTAGTGTGTTTCAGCCTGGGCCTTGAATTTCGTCATTCAGCTTTTTCCCGGGTTCTGAGAGCCTATGGGAGCCGTAGGAAGTGTCACGTCATGCCAGAGATCCCCTGTTTTTGTTAGAGATGATCAAGGAGGGCAAGAAATGGTCAGACAGGCCACTTCCTGTAAGGAATCTTCTCAAGTTTTGGCCTGCCAAATGAGTTCTGTTATACTCACAGACACCATTCAAACAGTTTTAGAAACTTTAGGGTGTTTTCTATCCAAAGCCAATAATTACATGCATATTCTAGTTACTGGGCAGGAGTAGTAACCAGATTAAATCGGGTACATTTTTTATCCGGCCGTGCAAATACTGCCCCCTAGCCCCAACAGGTTAAATGTTAAATGTCCAAAAAATAAAACCCACATTGTATACACTGTTCACCCTCTGGATACAATAAATTGTCTATGTGATATTTGCACAATATAGTTGAAACTAATTGATTATTTTTATATTTATTTATTTATGTATTGATACTTAATTGCATGTAGCGTTACTGCTTAAAACACAATTGAAATACTTTTTCTATTGGGTTTCTGTTGTTTGGGGTGAATATACTGTATAGCGTTTTGTCACAAAACATGATTATTTGTCTCTCTAAAATAAAATGACCTTGCAATATACACTGTATATACAAAAGTATGTTGGCACCCCTTCAAATTAGTGGATTTGGCTATTTCAGCCAGAACCGTTGCTGACTGGTGTATAAAATCGAGCACACAGCCATGCAATCGCCATGTAATAAGAATTTGTTCATAACTGACTTGCCTAGTTAAATAAAGGTTTAAAAAAAGCCTTACTGAAGAACTCAGTGACTTTCAACGTGGCACTGTCATAGGATGCCACCTTTCTAAAAAGTCAGTTCGTAAAAATCTGCCCTGCTACAGCTGTCCCGGTCAACTGTAAGAGCTGTTATTGTGAAGTGGAAACATCTAGGAGCAACAACGGCTCAGCCCCGAAGTGGTAGGCCACACATGCTCACGGAACGGGACCACCGAGTGCTGAAGCATGTAGCGCTTAAAAATCATCAGTCCTCGGTTGCAACACTCACTACCGAGTTCCAAACTGCCTTTGGAAGCAACGTCAGCACAAGAACTGTGCGTCAGGAGCTTTGTGAAATGGGTTTCCATGGCCGAGCAGCTGCACACAAGCCTAAGATCACCATGCGCAATGCCAAGTGTCGGATGAGGTAGTGTAAAGCCATTGGACTCTGGAGCAGTCGAAATGCGTTCTCTGGAGTGATGAATCAAGCTTCACCATCTAGCAGTCCAACGGACGAATCTGCATTTGGCGGATGCCAGGAGAACGCTACCTGCTCTAAGGCATAGTGCCAACTGTAAAGTTTGGTGGTGGAGGAATAATGGTCTGGGGCTTTTTTCATGGTTCGGGCTAAGCCCCTTAGTTCCAGTGAAGGGAAATCTTAACATTACAGCATACAATAACATTCTAGACAATTCTGTGCTTCCAACTTTGTGGCAACATTTTGGGGAAGGCCCTTTCCTGTTTCAGCATGACAATGCGTCAGTGTACAAAACGAGGTCCATACAGAAATGGTTTGTCTAGATCGGTGTGGAAGAACTTGACTGGCCTGCACAGAGCCCTGACCTCAACCCCACCAAACTCCTTTGGGATGAATTGGAACACCGACTGCGAGCCAGGCCTAATCGCCCAACATCAGTGCCCGACCTCACTAATGCTCTTATGGCTGAATGGAAGCAAGTCCAAGCAATGTTTCAACATCTAGTGGCAAGCCTTCCTAGAAGAGTGGAGGCTGTTATAGCAGCAATGGCGGGACCAACTCCATATCAATGCTCAGGTTTTGGAATGAGATGTTCGACAAGCAGGTGTTCACATACTTTTTGGTCATTTAGTATATTTCAAGTCATCGTAAGATGAAAAAATAATAGCTCTATCACTTTCACAAGATGTGTCTTTAATCAATGTCAATTTACCAACATTTCCAACTTGGAAATATTGCGTTTTGGAATGAAACCCATCAAATGGATCAATAAAGGTATAATTATATTGTATTGAAGTTTGTATTGCAATAATCAACTGACCATTAAATGGTTTGGATCATTTGAATAAGATAAATCATGATCCCTATAACATATATACTATAAATAAATCTGTATATTACATTGTTTTGTTATCTTATAATTGTTTGTTATTCCTTTTATTTTGTTTAATAGAGTGCTCAGAGGATATTTATTATTATAATAATTTGTCTTTTAATCCTTAAACGTTGTCCTAAATATTGTAATCCACATGATACTCTCAAAGATTAGATAATTTAATTCCTAAGTGAGGTACTGTCCTACCCTAGCTACTGGTTCAAGGTCAGTTTTGTGTTTTGACCTGTAATTTTGTCCATAGCAAGACTCACAGAGTGCTGAACTAGGATCAGTCTGGCCTGTTAGATCACAATGAATAAAATAGACAGTGGGGACCTGATCCTAGATCAGCAATCCTACTTAGACTGTATTATGATTGTGCCTTCTCAGGTGACATCATGACAGGGACCAAAGCCGGAGACGGACATTATGCCAGGAAAGATTACTCAGGTAGGTGGTAAAGTGTGTGTGTGTGTGTCAGATCCATGAAAGACGTGAACAATGGCAGACAGTTTATTGTGTGTCCCAAATGGCACTTTTGACAAGGGCAAATATCACTCTGGTCAAAGTAATGCATTATATAGGGAAAAAGGTGCCATTTGGGATGCAGGCCAAATTGAATAACATGCCGACT
Source organism: Salmo trutta (assembly GCF_901001165.1). Classification (NCBI taxonomy): domain Eukaryota; kingdom Metazoa; phylum Chordata; class Actinopteri; order Salmoniformes; family Salmonidae; genus Salmo; species Salmo trutta. The sequence continues at coordinate 48,439,611 of NC_042976.1, forward strand.
ATTAGCATCAGGGATGTCAGTGGTGGATAAATGTAATTTACACAGCTTTTAATCGGATGAACAGCAGTTACGCTATTATGCTAAATTACGGACACTCACCTTTACCCTTTCAATCCTATCATTTTTATCCCTAACCTTCAGTTCTTCTGTGCTCTGTGCTGTGTGCGTGTGTGTGTGTGTAGAAGAGAAGCCAGACCAGAGAGGAGAGGTGGCCATAGGCTTGTACATCCCCTGTCCTGAGCACTACAAGAACTACTGTGTCCACGGAGAGTGTGAATATCCCAACATACTGTCTGTGCCGTCCTGCAGGTATGCACACACAGGCCTACACACGGACGCATATGTGTGGACACACATACCAGTACATAGTGACCAGTGTTGGGGTCGTTACTCAAAAAAAGTTTGATATTTAAGCAATAAGGCATGAGAACCCGGAGATTATCGTGTGATAACTCCCTACTTAGGGCTGATCTTAGGCCCAAGGCTAAGCTTTTTTTTAAATGGTTGCCAACATATTAGAAAAGATTAACAACATGTTTTCATTGAAAACATTAATTTAGTGAGTACATTTGTTGAAATGGAATTATGGCATTATGTCGTCATGGCAATTTGCAGGGATTATTGTGAATACCTGACTTAAAATCTCGTAGGGGGCTTGGGCTAATGCACCTAAATGTGCGAGGTATGATTTAAAAAAATTGACACAATTGATATTTGGGTACAGGACTTGTGTCCTGACATTCTGGTTCTCCGGGAAACGTGGTTAAATGGTCCTGTATCTGATAAAGACATTGAAGTAAATGATTCATCAAATCAAATCAAATTTATTTATATAGCCCTTCTTACATCAGCTGATATCTCAAAGTGCTGTACAGAAACCCAGCCTAAAACCCCAAACAGCAAGCAAGGCAGGTGTAGAAGCACGGTGGCTAGGAAAAACTCCCTAGAAAGGCCAAAACCTACAAAGAAACCTAGAGAGAAATCAGGCTATGAGGGGTGGCCAGTCCTCTTCTGGCTGTGCCGGGTGGAGATTATAACAGCACATGGCCTAGATGTTCAAATGTTCATAAATGACCAGCATTGTCAAATAATAATAATCATAGTAGTTGTCGAGGGTGCAACAAGTCAGTAACACAAGAGTAAGTGTCAGTTGGCTTTTTCATAGCCGATCTTTGAGAGTATCTCTACCGCTCCTGCTGTCTCTAGAGAGTTGAAAACAGCAAGTCTGGGACAGGTAGCACGTCCGGTGAATAGGTCAGGGTTCCAGCAGGTCTGGGACAATAGGTCTGGGACAGGTATCACGTCCGGTGAACAGGTCAGGGTTCCATAGCTGCAGGCAGAACAGTTGGAACTGGAGCAGCAGCACAGCCAGGTGAACTGGGGACAGCAAGGAGTCATCAAGCCAGGTAGTCCTGAGGCATGGTCCTAGGGCTCAGGTCCTCCGAGAGAGAGAAAGAAAGAAAGAAAGAAAGAGAAAGAGAGAATTAGAGAGAGCATATTTAAATTCACACACGACACCGGAAAAGACAAGAGAAATACTCCAGATGTAACAGACTGACCCTAGCCCCCCGACACATAAACTACTGCAGCATAAATACTGGAGGCTGAGACAGGAGGGGTCAGGAGACACTGTGGCCCCATCCGATGAAACCGCCGGACAGGGCCAAACAGGTAGGATATAACCCCACCCACTTTGCCAAAGCACAGCCTCCACACCACTGGAGGGATATCTCCAACCACCAACATACCATCCCGGGACAAGGCCGAGTATAGCCCACAAAGATCTCCGCCACGGCACAGCCCAAGGGGGGGCACCAACCCATAATGTAGTTAGATTATAATGTAGTTAGATGTGACAGATTACAGAAAGGCGGAAGAGTGGCCATATACCGTAATTTCCGGACTATTGAGCGCACCTGAATATAAGCCGCACCCACTGAATTTAAAAAAATATATTATTTTGAACATAAATAAGCCGCACATGTCTATAAGCCGCAGGTGCCTACCGGTACAATGAAACAAATTAACTTTACACAGGCTTTAACAAAACACGGCTTGTAACAAAAATAAATAGGCTTTAACGAAACACGGCTTGTAACAAAAATAAATAGGCTTTAACAAAACACGGCTTGTAACAAAAAATAAAAATTAGCAGTAAACAGTAGCCTACCAAGAAAGTAATTGGTCACTGTCTTCCTCCTCCTGTGCACTGAAACCACTGAAGTCATCTTCTTCGGTGTCGGAGTTGAATAGCCTCAGAATTGCTTCATCCGATATTGGATCGTTTTCATTGTCGCTCTCGTCACTGTTTGACCTTAACCCGTTCAGCAATTTCATTGGTCTAATGAAAGCTTCCAGCACGTCGCAGAATGTGTTTTTTTTTAAGAAAAAAAATTGAAAGCGGGAAAAATCCATATATTAGCCGCGTCATTGTTTAAGCCGCGAGGTTCAAAGCGTGGGAAAAAAGTTGCGGGTTATAGTCCGGAATTTACGTTATGTAAAATCTAATTTCATGGCGACCCAAACTTTAAATATTTCTGTTCCCAAGAAATGTGAGCTCCTGGTTGTAGATGTGTCCATAAACCAGAATAAACATGTATTTGTTACTGGGATTTACCGCCCCTCTGCTGCCACGGTTGATGCTATTGGTGCTATATTAACACCTTTTTTGTGCTCAGAGTTGTCCTCACTTAAGTAGTACTTTCACCCTCCTGCTGTGTTCCGGTCGAATTGGACGAATTTACAAGTTTTCTCTCTGAAAAATGTAGTTATTTTAATCTGATTGTCATAAGGCTCCATGACTTTGTCCACATAGGGCATCTGAACACACAAAATACATTTTGATAATTTTCATTACATTTTGGGTGTTTTATTTAACTTTTGTACACCTGTGGTGTTCCCGGTCAAAAATTACCGGTCATTAGAAATGAATGGGTAAGACTACAATTAGTGTATAAAATTGAGTTCAGGCACATGCCCGTTCATCAGATGGACACACTTCCTCTCCCAGATCCCCACATGCATGTGTGTTTGAGCACACACACACACACACACACACACACACACACACCTCACTCCCCTTCTTGGCTTCTATGGCAACCCCCACAGCAACCCCCACGGGAACCTTTCCCCAATAGAACCACACCTGTTGGCATTCTCACAAACAATCATAACATTGTTTCAATAAAATATAGAACTTTTCTCGCAGCTCTGGTATATAAAGCTTTTTTGATGCCTTCCTCACAATTCATTCTGCGGCAGCACAATGAACAAACAATATACTGTATGTGAGGCTCTTGATCATATCTTTGATCATGACACTGGTGAGGAGAGTCCTTGTTAAACTTTGACACAAAGTAGTCTGTGATAAATAACACAATATGTTTAATCTGAGTATTTGTTATAGTCAAAGTAATCCATACATTATGCTTTCTTTTTACTCAAAGACGAGTTGTATGAGCTCAGGTCAATGAGGCCTACAGGCCATAAATAGCAAATAGAAGTTCAAAACTTGTAATGTTCACAAGAACTTAAGTTGATAAAAAGATCTAACACAACATTAGGTGATAATATATGTATTATTATGGATTTATAATCAGCTATAATGGGGTGGTCATTTTGGACCGGGAACACAGAATTAAAAAACATGAAACGACCACAACAGGAGGGTTAAAGTATTTGTACGTAATTATTTTACACCACTGTTAATAACCCTCATCAATATTTGTCTAGTGGAGTGTTTGCATATATCTCAGTGATCACTGTCCCATAGTATGTATTAGAGATACGAAACAGCAAAATACTAATCCTTGTTTAATTAAGTTAAGAAGAGACATTTTAAAAAGTTTTCTTCTCAAGGGTTTTTACATGACATGTTCGACTCTGATTTAGCCACTATCTCCTGTATTCCTGACCCTGAGTTGGCTCTAGAACATTTCTCCTCCATATATATTTCTCTGGCAGATAAACACGCTCCTTTTAAACAATTCAGAGACAAAGATAGATCTAACCCTTGGTTTTCTTTTGAGCTATCTGAGCTCATTCAGATGAGAAATCAGGCCTGGGCCAAAGCAAGGAAAACTGACTGTAGTGGACTGGAAATCTTTCAGACAATTGAGAAACAGATGTACTATCTCGATTAAGAAAGCTAAATCAAGCTAATTTTTAAGCTCTATCTATGACTCTGCTGGTGATCCTTCTAGATTTTGGAAAACAGTAAATGCAGTGAAGCGTACAAATTCCTCTTCTTCCCTGGCTAAGCAAGTTCTGTCTGACTCTGGCATCATAACTGAGAAGAATGGAATAAGTGATGCTTTTAATCATCATTTTATCTCGGCAGGCTTTTTATTTGAGGAAAACAGTGGTTTAATTGACCCTGGTTAGTCAATTGACTGCTCTTCCCTCTGCCAGCCTCTTGCTGACTCGACGGTTAACCCGTCAACTTCTAGTGAATCTTTGTTTTAATATTAACAATTTACTATCTGTGATGTGCTAGATGCCTTGATGTAAAACAAATCCACTGGGGCATTTTTCAATATTCTGATATGCTTTATCCATTTTTGCTGCAGCTTTCTGCCCCCCTGACTGCTGAATCATTAATCCACATTTTTTTACGGTTACATCTGGTACTCGGCCCATGTACTCCCCCTTGACAAAGGTGGTGGCCCTATGTATGTACTCTAAATATACATCAGTCTGGTTTTAGTCCAGGTCATAGCACTCACTGCTGCATTCCTAGTTATAAATGATGTGGTTAACTGTATGGATAAAAGGCAACATTGTGCTGCCCTCTTCATTGACCTGTCAAAGACATTTGATACTGTTGATCACTCTTTGCTAATTCAGAGCCTTTCCTCAATTGGTCTAGGCTGCATGTAAATGGTTTAAAAATTACTTGACAGATAGAACTCAATGTGTATGTACTGATGTTGTTAAATCATGTTTCCTGGATATTACGAAAGGTGTCCTGCAGGGGTCAATTTTGGGTCCTTTACTTTTTACTGTTTACATTGACAAATCGACTTGTCTGTAAAAAACTGTAACCTGCACTTATATGCCAGGTACTGTTGTGTATGCTATTGCGCCACAGTTACCTTCATTGTATTACAGAAAAACTTTATTGACCTGAAATTTGTATTGAATACAGGTAAAACTAAGTATATTTTGTTCTCGAGAGTGCATAAAAATAACTGATGATTTAATTATGTTCTTTGGTTGGTGTCCATATTGATTGTGTCCCTGCTGACAAATATCTGGGCATCTGAATAGATGAAAAGCAGTCTTTTAAAAAGCATATTGAAAGCCTGGGGTTCGAACCCAGGCTGTGTCACAACTGGCCGTGACCAGGAGACCCATAGGGCAGCACACAATTGGCCACGTGTCTTTCGGGTTAGGTGAGGGTTTGGCCGGGGGGGCTTTACTTGGCTCATCGCTCTCTAGCGACTCCTTGTGGCAGGCCGGGCGCCTGCAAAGCTTGTATTTTGTATTCATATTGATGTGTGTATTTTCTGTCATTTATGTAATTCAAGGTTCACCTGTGAAAGAGACCTTGGTCTCAGTATGATTCCCTGATAAAATAAAGGTTAAATAAAAATAAATAAAATAAATAAACTCCCTTCTATCAACCAATCAGCATCCAGGATGCAATCAACCCATTCTACAATACCTATTACTCGTTACTTCTTTCAACTTCTTTATTTACTTGTAATTAGATATGCTATTCGTTATATTACTTTTGTAGTAGTAGTAGTAGTTAGTAGTAGTGCGTGCGTAAACAGGAACTTGGTGAGAGGACGTCAGACTCAGGACAAATTTCTTTTGAATCTGTAATAGGAAGGGAATGATAACAAAAGTAACGAAGTAACGATGCCCTATCTTTGATCAGTAACTGTAATATTATTACACAAATTGGAACAGTATTACGTTATATTACTAATTTCCGCAAAATGTCATATTATTAGTGTAACGTATTACTTTGTAATGCATTACCCCCAACACTGATAGTGACACACACACAACCTCACCCCCCCCCCCCACCCACACATGCTGACACATACACACACAAGACATATACCTATAATTACTAACCCACACAGAAACCCCCCTCCCTCCCCACACACACACACCCCTGATCACCTGTGCCCCATCCAGCCCTCTAGGTGAGTAATAAGCCCATGGCCAGGCCAAGCCCATTAACCTGTGGGGTCAGTGTGATTGTGCTGTGGTCACAGCCACAGGGCTTTAGCCTCTTCTCATCTCTCCCCTCACAGAAACATGACTCTACCCCCCTAGCTCTTAAAGCCTACATGCCCTGCATACTGAATAGTGGTGATAGTTGAATGGGAAAAATAGGGGAAGGTCTCTGGCACCACCAGCTGTATGGAGGAGGTAGTGTTTTGATGAATGGGAGTATTGATTTAGGATCAGTTTTGTGATTGCATGGACAGGGGGGAACTGATCTTAGATCAGCACTTCTACTTTGAGATGTTTGATAAATACAGCCACTGTTCAAGGTTTGAGGTAGAAGCTCATCTTTTACTTCTGATCGAAGATCAGTTTATCCAAATGACAATTCCTAATCTTAACCATTAAGGAAAAAATTGCCAAACAGATCTTATATCAGTGTCTACGGACCACTTCATCCTTCTCCATTGGAATAACTGTGAGAGGACAGAGAGTTTTCTCTCAGTACACCTGTCCACTGCATCATGATGAAAGATATGTGAGGAAAGAGAAAAGGGAGTGGGAGGGAGATGGTAAGGTTGAGTAAAGGAGAGGTGGAAATAGAAGGGAGTGAGGGAAGAGAGGTGAGAGAGAGAGAGACGATATAAGAGAAGGAGAGAGAGACAAATAGCTAAGGTTGAGGGGATAAAAGAGTAGTCTGACTTTCGCTCACCCTCATGTGTCTCACTGAGAAATGACTCATTGTGTGTGTGTGTGTGTGTGTGTGTGTGTGTGTGTGTGTGTGTGTGTGTGTGTGTGTGTGTGTGTGTGTGTGTACATGTGTGTGCCTGTACAGAGCAGGGGGATGCAGGTGTTGGTAGGTACCAACCTCCAAAGAGAAAGAGAGATTTGGAGAGATGGACATACTGATTAAAATATAGCGCTTTTAGCCCCCCCACACACACACTCATAACTACCGCATTCAGATATATAGACACACTCACAACTACCGCATTCAGATATATACACACACTCACAACTACCGCATTCAGATATATACACACACTCACAACTACCGCATTCAGATATATACACACACTCACAACTAACGCATTCAGATATATACACACACTCACAACTACCGCATTCAGATATAATGCACACACTCACAACTACCGCATTCAGATATAATGCACACACTCACAACTACCGCATTCAGATATATACACACGCTCACAACTACCGCATTCAGATATATACACACGCTCACAACTACCGCATTCAGATATAATGCACACACTCACAACTACCGCATTCAGATATATACACACACTCACAACTACCGCATTCAGATATAATGCACACGTACAGTTACTTCAAGCACTAATTTAAAGACACACATTAGCCTGTGCACTGTGGTGACCTCAAATGCAAACACAAACACCACACATGTATCATGTACACAAACTAACATCAACCTTTGTGTATGTGCTTATTTGTGTGTGTTTGTGTGTGTTTGTGTGTGTGTGTGTGTGTGTGTGTGTGTGTGTGTGTGTGTGTGTGTGTGTGTGTGTGTGTGTGTGTGTGTGTGTGTGTGTGTGTGTGTGTGTGTGTGTGTGTGTGTGTGTGTGTGTGTGTGTACATGTGTGTGCCTGTACAGAGCAGGGGGATGCAGGTGTTGGTAGGTACCAACCTCCAAAGAGAAAGAGAGATTTGGAGAGATGGACATACTGATTAAAATATAGCGCTTTTAGCCCCCCCACACACACACTCATAACTACCGCATTCAGATATATAGACACACTCACAACTACCGCATTCAGATATATACACACACTCACAACTACCGCATTCAGATATATACACACACTCACAACTACCGCATTCAGATATATACACACACTCACAACTAACGCATTCAGATATATACACACACTCACAACTACCGCATTCAGATATAATGCACACACTCACAACTACCGCATTCAGATATAATGCACACACTCACAACTACCGCATTCAGATATATACACACGCTCACAACTACCGCATTCAGATATATACACACGCTCACAACTACCGCATTCAGATATAATGCACACACTCACAACTACCGCATTCAGATATATACACACACTCACAACTACCGCATTCAGATATAATGCACACGTACAGTTACTTCAAGCACTAATTTAAAGACACACATTAGCCTGTGCACTGTGGTGACCTCAAATGCAAACACAAACACCACACATGTATCATGTACACAAACTAACATCAACCTTTGTGTATGTGCTTATTTGTGTGTGTTTGTGTGTGTTTGTGTGTGTGTGTGTGTGTGTGTGTGTGTGTGTGTGTGTGTGTGTGTGTGTGTGTGTGTGTGTGTGTGTGTGTGTGTGTGTGTGTGTGTGAGTGTCTGTCAGCTGTCACTCAGGCTTCAGCGGGCCCCAGTGTGAAACGAAGGAGTACAATGTTCTCTACGTGGTCCCCGGCTCTGGCAAGCTGCGCTACGTCCTTATTGCCTCCATCATCGGAGCTCTGCAGGTGGCCATCATCTGTGTGGTGGTGCTCTGTATTACCAGGTAGGACACACACACACACACACATGCATACACACACAGTACACACATGCAGGTACACGCATACAAGCACACATACACATTGCGCAATCACACACACACATACACACACACTTGCGTGAGCAAGCATATGCATTATGTCAGTGCTTCTCAACCTAAGGGTGTAACCCTTGGGGTACCTAGGCTAGCCACAGGAGGTACTTGGAAAGACGCATAAGAACATTGGCCTAATGATCAGGTTCACACAAGGGGGTACTTTGGGCAGAGCAAAATTAGATTGTGGGTTGAGAACCACTACATTACGCAACCATATGTGTAAACTCTCACATGCTGTGCATACACACTGTAGTAAACCGTGAGGTGTTGGGTTGAGCGTGCAGAGATTAACACAGAGACAGGGAGGCTTTAGTCTGCATGTTTGAAAAACATAATTCCACTTTGACATTATGGGGTATTGTGTGTAGGCCAGTGACCAAAAATCTAAATTTAATCAATTTTAAATTCAGGCTGTAACACAACAAAATGTGGAAAAAGTGAAGGGGTGTGAAAACTTTCTGAAGGCACTGTATGTGCGTTCACATCCACTTCTACATAGGACTACATACACAAACAGAGATCCATTTTCCACATTGGGGATGTCATGATGAGAGGTAGTGCATCATAGGGGGTTACGTTTTGGTGCTGCGGAGGGAACGTGGAAAGGTCATCTTGACCTATGCAAGACATGACATTTAATAACGTTTTTAAAAAGCTATAACCAAGATGGAGAGAGAGAGAGAGAGAGAGAGAGAGAGAGAGAGAGAGAGAGAGAGAGAGAGAGAGAGAGAGAGAGAGACAGAGAGAGAGAGACAGAGAGAGAGAGACAGAGAGAGAGAGAGGGACAGAGAGAGAAATCGAGACGACAGGGAGAGAGGGACAGAGAGAGAAATCGAGACGACAGGGAGAGAGGGACAGAGAGAGCGAGAGAGAAAGACAGAGATCGAGATGAGCTCCCGCATTTTTCATAATGTTTTTACAAAAAGACAGATTTAGAGTTAGATAAATTTGGATTTTTTCGGCAAGGACATATACAGGATACTACCCTCCACAATATAACCTTCACTCCAAATCAAAACTAAGAACCTACAACCCCGATTTTGGACAAAATCACCTGGAAGGATTCCTACTACCAAAGATTTCCAAGCATTACAGCAAATGCGCTGGCAAACAAACAACATACACCTGAAAACACCATCCAACCTGGAACTGAGTGAGTAATGTTTAGTCTGAAGCCACGTTTAAAGCCAAGAAGAAAATACATTATAATTATAAGGACTGAATGCTAAGTTAAGGCTACCAAGCTTGCTAGGACAGAACGTATCTGACTGCAATTTCAATTAGCACTGAGTTGTGAAATGAGAGGTGTCAAAGCCCTTAACTTCTATGGGCTACGTAGCGTCCCACCTGCGGGACACAGCCAGTGAAATATCAGGGCGGCAAATTCAAAAACAACAAAATGTCATAATTCAACTTTCTCAAACATACAACTATTTTACACCATTTTAAAGATACACTTCTCCTTGATGTAACCACATTTTCCGATTTCAAAAAGGCTTTACAGCGAAAGCAAAACATTAGATTATGTTAGGAGAGTACATAGACAAAAATAATCACAAAGCCATTTTCCAAGCAAGGACGTGTCAATAAAACCCAAAACACAGCTAAATGAAGCACTAACCTTTGACGATCTTCATCAGATGACACTCCTAGGACATTATGTTACACAATACATGTATGTTTTGTTCGATAAAGTTCATATTTATATCCAAAAACAGCATTTTACATTGGCGCGTGATGTTCAGAAAATGTATTCCCACCAAAACGTCTGGTGAATATGCACATCAATTTACAAAAATACTCATCATAAACATTGACAAAATATATAACAATTATTTAAAGAATTATAGATAGACTACTCCTGGATGCAACCGCTGTTTCAGATTTTAAAATAGCTTTACGGAGATAGCACATTTTTCAATATTCTGAGTACATAGCTCAGCCATCACAGCGAGCTATACAGACACCCGCCAAGTTTGGGGCAACCTAAACTCAGAATTAGTATTAGAAATATTGTCTTACCTTTGCTGATCTTCGTCAGAATGCACTCCCAGGACTGCTACTTCCACAAGAAATGTTGTTTTTGTTCGAAATAATCTATATTTATGTACAAATACCTCAGTTTTGTTCGTGCGTACAGATCACTTATCCAAAGGCATAACGCGCGAGCGCAGAACCAGAGACGAAAAGCCAAAATGTTCCATTACGGTACTTAGAAGCATGTCAAACGCTGTTTAAAATCAATCTTTATGGTATTTTTAACGCAAAATTGCGATAATATTCCAACCGGACAATAGCATATTCATTCAAGAAGAAAAAGGAGGAACGGCGCGCTCGCGTGACTGCGCATATCCAATTCCTTTGTTGCTAGGCAGTCCACTCAGTAACTGAGCTCCTATTATTTGCCCAGTGACAGGAGAATGCTCAAACCACTTTCTGAAGGCTGTTGACAGCCAATGGAGGCCTTAGGAAATGCAACGTCAACCCCACAGACACTGTAGTTTCGATAGAGAATCAAAAGAACAACTACAATTCTCAGACTTTCCACTTCCTGCTTGGATTTTCCTCAGATTTTTGCCTGCCATATGAGTTATGTTATACTCACAGACACCATTCAAACAGTTTTAGAAACTTCAGAGTGTTTTCTATCCAAATCTACTAATAATATGCATATTCTAGTTTCTGGGCCAGAGTAGTAACCTGTTTAAATTGGGTACGTTTTTCATCCGGCCATGAAAATACTGCCCCCTACACGCCGCCCTGATATTTCACTGGCTGTGTCCCGCAGCTAGCGTCCCACGTAGCCCATAGAAGTTAAGCCATTTTGCCACAACTTTGGAAGTATGCTTGGGGTCATTGTCCATTTGGAAGACCCATTTGTGACCAAGCTTTAACTTCCTGACTGACGTCTTGAGATGTTGCTTCAATATATCCAAATAATTTTCCTACCTCATGATGCCATCTATTTTGTGAAGTGCACCAGTCCTTCCTGCAGCAAAGCACCCCCACAACATGATGCTGCCACCCCCGTGCTTCACGGTTGGAATGGTGTTTTCCTCAGCTTGCAAGCCTCCCCCTTTTTCCTCCAAACATAACGATGGTCATTATGGCCAAACGGTTCCATTTTTGTTTCATCAGACCAGAGGACATTTCTCGAAAAGGTACGATCTTTGTCCCCATATGCAGTTGCAAACCGTAGTCTGGCTTTTTTATGGCGGTTTTGCAGCAGTGGCTTCTTCCTTGCTGAGTGGCCTTTCGGGTTATGTCGATAAAATGTCCTCCTGTGTGCTACCTATATTCCCCCACTAGAATCCCCATACTTTAATGAAGACATCTTCTCCATCCTGGAGGGGGAAATCAATAATTTCCAGGCCCAGGGACATGTACTAATCTGTGGCAACCTAAATGCCAGAACTGGACAAGAACCTGACACCCTCAGCACACAGGGGGACAAACATCTAATTGGAGGTGACCGCATTCCCTCCCCATATGCCCCCTTAGGCACAACTACGACAACATAACCAACCGAAACGGGTCACAACTCCTGCATCTCTGTCACACGCTGGGTATGTACATAGTCAATGGTAGGCTTCGAGGGGACTCCTATGGTAGATACACCTATAGCTCATGTCTTGGTAGTAGTACTGTAGACTACTTTATCACTGACCTCAACCCAGAGTCTCTCAGAGCATTCACAGTCAGCCCACTGACACACCTATCAGATCACAGCAAAATCACAGTCTTCTTGAACAGAACAATACTCAATCATGAGGCATCAAAGCCAAAGGAACTGAATAATGTAAAGAAATGCAATAAATGGAAGGAAAGTAGTGTGGAAACCTACCAAAAAAACATTTAGACAACAACAAATGTAATCACTTTTAGACTTCCCGGACAAAACGTTACACTGTAACAGTGAAGGTGTAAACTTGGCAGTAGAAAATCTAAACAGTATATTTGACCTTTTAGCTTCCTTATCAAATTAAAAATGTCAAACAGAAAACCAAGAAAATTAATAACAATGACAAATGGTTTGATGAAGAATGCAAAAACCTAAGAATGAAATTGAGAAACCTATCCAACCAAAAACATAGATACACAGAAAACTTGAGCATACGCCATCACTATGGTGAATCGCTAAAACAATACAGAAATACACTATGGAAAAAGGTACAGCACGTCAGAAATCAGCTCGGGGTAATTGACTCTAACCACTTCTGTGAAAACAGTAAACAAACAACAACACGAAGAGTTATCTATGCCAAATGGAGATGTATGGGTAAACCACTTCTCCAATCTTTTTGGCCCTATAACAAAGAACAAACAGCAAAAACATATACATGATCAAATACAAATCTTAGAATCAACAACAGTATTAAAGACCAGAACCCACTGGATTCTCCAATTACATTGAATGAACTACAGGACAAAATACAAACCCTCCAACCCAAAAAGGCATGTGGTGTTGATGGTATCCTCAATGAAATTATAAAATATACAGACCACAAATTCCAATTGGCTATACTTAAACTCTTTAACATCATCCTTAGCTCTGGCATCTTCCCCAATATTTAGAACCAAGAACTGATCACCCCAATCCTCAAAAGTGGAGACAAATTTGACTCCAATAACTACTGTGGGATATGCGTCAACAGCAACTTTGGGAAAATCCTCTGCATTATCATTAACAGCAGACTCGTACATTTCCTCAGTGAAAACAATATACTGAGCAAATGTCAAATGGGCTTTTTACCAAATTACCGTACGACAGACCACGTATTCACCCTACACACCCTAATTGACAAACAAACTAACCAAAACAAAGCAGTCTTCTCATGCTTTGTTGATTTCAAAAAAACTTTTGACTCAATTTAGCATTAGGGTCTGCAATACAAATTGATGTAAAATGATATTGGGGGAAAATCATACGACATTATAAATTCCATGTACTCAAACAACATGTGTGTGGTTAAAATTGCAAAAAAAAATAACATTTCTTTCCACAGGGCCGTGGGGTGAGACAGGGATGCAGCTTAAGCTCCACCCTCGTCAACGTACAGTGAGGGAAAAAAGTATTTGATCCCCTGCTGATTTTGTACGTTTGCCCACTGACAAAGAAATGATCAGTCTATAATTTTAATGGTAGGTTTATTTGACCTCTGTGATTGCCAACAAGGGTTTTGCCACCAAGTACTAAGTCATGTTTTGCAGAGGGGTCAAATACTTATTTCCCTCATTAAAATGCAAATCATTTTATAACATTTTTGACATGCGTTTTTCTTGATTTTTTTGTTGTTATTCTGTCTCTCACTGTTCAAATAAACCTACCATTAAAATTATAGACTGATCATTTATTTGTCAGTGGGCAAATGTACAAAATCAGCAGGGGATCAAATACTTTTTTCCCTCACTGTATATATCAACGAATTGGCGAGGGTACTAGAGCAGTCTGCAGCACCCGGCCTCACCCTACTAGAATCCGAAGTCAAATGTCTACTGTTTGCTGATGATCTGGTGCTTCTGTCCCCAACCGAGGAGGGCCTACAGCAGCACCTAGATCTTCTGCACAGATTCTGTGAGACCTGGGCACTGACAATAAATCTCAGTAAGACAAAAATAATGGTGTTCCAAAAATGGTCCAGTTGCCAGGACAACAAATACAAATTCCATCTAGACACCGTTGCCCAAGAGCAGGGTTTCCCAAACTCTGTCCTCGGGACCCCAAGGAGTACACATTTAGTTTTTTGCCCTAGCACTACACAGCTGATTCAAATAATCAACTAATCTTCAAGCTTTGATAATCGAATCAGCTGTGTATTGTTAGGGCAAAAAACTAAACGTGCACGTCCCATTGCCCTTTATGGTTGTGAGGTCTGGGGTCCGCTCACCAACCAAGAATTCACAAAATGGGACAAACACCAAATTGAGACTCAGCATGCAGAATTCTGCGAAAAAAAATCCTCTGTGTGCAATGTAAAACACCAAATAATGCACGAAGAGCAGAATTAGGCCTATTCCCTCTAATTATCAAAATCCAGAATTGAGCCGTTAAATTCTACAACCACTTAAAAGGAAGCCTTCAAACATTCCATAACAAAGCCATCACTTACAGAGAGATGATCTTTGCGAAGAGTCCCCTAAGCAAGCTGTTCACAAGCACAAACAGACCTCACAGAGCCCCAGGACAGCAACACAATTAGACCCAACCAAATCATGAGAAAACAAAAAGATAATTACTTGACACATTGGAAAGAACTAACAAAAAAACTGAGCAAACTATAATGTTATTTGGTCCTTAACAGAGAGTACACAGTGGCAGAATACCTGACCACTGTGACTGACCCAAATTTAAGGAAAACCTTGAGTACGTACAGACTCAGTGAGCATAGCCTTGCTATTGAGAAAAGCCGCCATAGGCAGACCTGGCTCTCAAGAAAAGACAGGCTATGTGCAGAGAGAGAGAGCGAGAGAGAGAGAGAGAGAGAGAGAGGAGAGAGAGAGAGACACTGTCTGTGAAGGTCAATTACAGAAGGCACAGTTATGAGGTTGTGTCCAGTCAGTTTACTTTCACTTTAATTTATCTTCCAATAAACCTCTGAATTCAATGCAGTTTAATCAAATTCACATTGCTTCTGTAGCAAACGCCACGCATGCATTTTACGACTCGCTCACATTAGTACATTAGGCCCTCACACTTCCCCACTATTCTTAATGCACACATTTAATTTAAAGGGATAGTTCACCCAAATTACAAAATTATATATTGGTTTCCTTACCCTGACAGCAGATATAACTGAAATCAATGCTTTATTTTCGCTGGCAATGTTTCCTCACGCTAACTTTTTAGCATTTGTGACACAAATCCCATTCAAGTAATGGGACCGATATTAGCATTTTTCACGCATCATGTTCAAAACATCTATAAGTGACTTTGTTGACCTTCACAATTAATTTTAGTTACTTTCATATGATTTGGACATGATGCACAAAAAAATATAATATTTGAACCATGACTTGAATGCGATTTGTGCCACAAATGCTAAAGCATTAGCATGTGGAAACAGTGCCAAGGAAACTTAAGCAAAGCATGGATTGCTGTCATATGTTGTCAATAAACTGCATACAGGGTAAGGAAACCAATGTGTCTTTTTGTAATTTCGGTGAATGATCCCTTTAATTTATTTATACAGGGAACAAATAGTTCAAATACCAATTGTTCAAAAGAACAGGCCGAAGACCAATCTATGTATTTTGAAAATATTGCATTCAGGTACTATACTACATTACCATTCATTTATAGCACCTTTTGTTCACAGTGTATAGGCTAATTTGTGCTTCATTATGGAAATGGAGTCTCCCCATATCCACATTCCAGGCTGCTTAATCGAATTTCTGTTAATTAGTGAATTCTGTTTTTAATGGTTTGCGTAATTAATCCGTAGGTGCATTGGTTTTACAGTGTCAGAGATGCAAATTATAGAATGCGGTACAGAATATTTAGAATACGAACATAATAGCTCTTTTCTATACTTAGGTACCAACCATTTTATATGTATCAATGTAGTAGAAGTTCAACAGGAGTTGTAATATAATGCATTATATTGATGTTTATTGATGTCCTTTATTGACTGTTGAGGGGATCATTTTCCTTTACATTCTTATAGAAACTATTTGAGTCATTAATTTAGCGGATTTCTACCACTTATACGTATTTATTTATATATGCCATTTAGCATAAGCTTTTATCCAAAGCAACTTACAGTCATGCTTGCATACATTTTACATATGGGTGGCCCCGGGAATCGAACCCACAACCCTGGCGGTGCAAAGGATTGAACATTTGCGCTCTGGTAAAAATATAAACCCAACATGCAACAATTTCTAAGATTTTACTGACTTACAGTTCATATAAGGAAATCAGTCAATTGAAATGAATTCATTAGGACCTAATCTATGGATTTCGCATGACTGGGAATACAGATATGCATCTGTTGGTCACAGATACCTTTAAAAAAAGTAGGGGCGTGGATCAGAAAACCAGTCAGTATCTGGTGTGACCACCAATTGCTTCAAGCAGCACAACACATCACCTTCACATGTGGGCTGTGGAATGTTGTCCCACTCCTCTTCAATGGCTGTGCAAAGTTGCTGGGTATTGACGGAAACTGGAACACACTGTCGTACACGTCGACCCAGAGCATCCCAAACATGCTCAATAGATGACATGTCTGGTGAGTATGCAGGCCATGGAAGAACTGGGACATTTTTAGCTTCCAGGAATTGTGTGCAGATCCTTGTGACATGGGGCTGTGCATTATAATGCTGTAACATGAGGTGATGTCGGCGGATGACTGGCACGACAATGGGCCTTAGGATCTCGTCACGGTATCTCTGTGCATTCAAATTGCCATCAATAAAATGCAATTGCATTCGTTTTCCATAGCTTATGCCTTTCCATACCATAACCCCACCGCCACCATGGGGCACTCTGTTCACAACGTTGACATCAGCAAACCACTCACCCACAGGACGCCATTCACGTGATCTGCGGTTGTGAGGCATTTGGACGTACTGCCAAATTCTCTAACACGATGTTGGAGGTGGATTATGGTAGATAAATGAACATTCAATTCTCTGGCAAAAGCTCTGGTGGAAATTCCTGCAGTCAGCATGCCAATTGAACACTCCCTCAAAATGTTATTGTCCCTAGCACAAGGTGCACCTGTGTATTGATCGTGCTGTTTAATCAGCTTCTTGATATTCCACACATGTCAGGTAGATGGATTATCTTGGCAAAGGAGAAATGCTCACTAACAGGGATGTAAACAAATGTGTGCCCCAAAAAAATTTAGAAATAAGCTTTTTGTGCATATGGAAAATGTCTGGGATCTTTTATTTCAGCTCATGAAACACGGGACCAACAATTTACATGCTGCATTTATATTTTTGTTCAGTGTATTTTGTTAGCTTGTATTTGGTGACTTTTCTCTATGTACTTGCATATCATTGACCACGCCACTAGGTGGCAATGAAGGCTATCACATTTTTTATAACAAGCATTTCCAAAGCAATTCAATACCCTTTTCCCTAGTTAGTTCCCTTTTTGACTTGTTGATTTACCTTCAAGTATATGAGCAACCCAAAGATAAAAACAACTGAGGGTCAATAAATCAGAACTATTTCTTTATTATGAAAAAAACCTGTTTCGGGCATTAAACCCTTGGATAATGAACATAAAACAAATGGCTTACAGCACTCTCTCTCTCTCTCTATCTCTCTCTCTCGTTGTTATACCTCCTCTCCTCTCTCTGTCTCTCTCTCTCCTTTCTCTCTCCTCTACTCCATTTCCTGTCTGGACAGGAAGTGCCCGCGGAGCAACAGGGTCAATCGGCAGAAGCAGAATGCCACCCACTACAGCTCGGAGAACACCATGCGCGCCTCCACCCGCCTCATCTGACTGAGCCGCCCCGCGATGGGGGAAACCCTGAGTCCCGCTTCTCTCTGGGTCCAAGTTGCCCCGTAGACACAGATCTAGGATCAGCTTCACCCTTCTTGTACTTCCCTACAATCCCAACCTGAATGAACTATAAAGGATTGGGTGGTGGGAGGGGGACGAAATGCAAAACTGACCTTAGATCAGCCTCTAGGGGCAACTTCATCCTTCTGGAGACCAGCGCTTTGCCCCGACACCAATGATGAGGCATTGAACAATGGGCTTTGGGGTGAGGATACAGGGTCGGTGTGTTGGGGGGGGAGGGGGGGTATTGAAGTGGGTTAGCTGATGTTCGTGGGGGATGTTGGTTGTTTTTAGGGGGAGAAGCAATGGGGGGTTGGGAGGGGGAGGGGGGCTACACGTGATGCCTTGCACCTGTGGTATAGGTCACCGGAGAGGAAACTATGGTACTACAGTACAGCTCTATTTGGTTATGTATTACTGATCTATTTCCAATAGTTATTACATTGTCTTGGTGGGGTATTTTTTCTGTAATGTAAATAAATAATTTATATCACGAAAGTAACTTTGGCCCATCTTTAAAATATCGCTGTTGGGTGTCAATTTTCACATTTACAGTTAAGATAACATCACTCAGGAGGAAACGGTGGGGTAGGTTTGTCTGAGATGAAAGGTATATTTACAGATCTTCACTTTGGAATCTATCAATTATAGTGGGCCACAGGTGGGTAAACTCCCCGGCAATCAGTGACATTAATTGATCAATTAACTATCAGATAGAAAAGAAAACCTGAACTCCAACATTGTGGAACATTGCGAATAGAAATGTGATGAAATGTGTGTTACAGCTGACAAGACATGATGACTCTTCATTCAGAATGTCAGAGAGGCATGTTTGTTCTACATAACCTAGTTATATCTGAATATTCCATAACGTTGTGCCTTCCTGAACATGCCCCAGTAGGACTTTGGCCCTTGAGGACTGTAATTGATGGTGAGGAGCTGTCTTGCCATGAGGAGGTACTATTTCACCATATGCCTACCCTATACAAGAGAACTGAGTTAGAGTAGCTAAGTTATAGTAGCCGTACCTGATGAGCTATGGCAGGTGATGTCTTTTCTATGCATCACACACAGACACACACACACACACTTTATATACACAGCTGACACATTTCAAATATCATACAGGTAACTTTACAAGTCTGATATTGTGTTCAAGATCGTCAAGTTGTCAAATGCATAATTTTTCATTGTACACACCACGTGGAGAAATATTCGATGTGGTCTTACTGACCAGGTTCTATTGTGTTCAAAGTTAAGCTGACCTGACTAGAATGATAGTCAGGGTCACGCAAAGGCTACACCACCAGACTGCAGGATTCTACACAAATTCCACAGAGACAGCGGGGGGGTAACTTCCCAGTTCACCCCATAGACGAGCATGTGGAGTCCTCTATCTTCCTGTACTCTCCCCTCGTTTTTCCAGCTCGGGGGGTAAGGGTGGAGCAGAAAACTCAGAGTGTCTGCATGTCTGCCCAGATATACACCATAGGAATGTTATCATTCTGGGACCAGGATTCCACCAAAAGATTTATGTTGTTTAGTTTTCACTTCAGGAAGGTCAACAGTGTTCAATTAGATGTTTGTCCTCGTCACAGGTTACATAAACGACTGATTGCAATGATTGTTGTGTAATGAAACATTTTACCCATAGGATGTGGTTAATCCTAACAATCTGATTCTGTGAGAGGGAGAAAATGTCTGAGAAATTAAATATTTATCATGGTACGTGAGCGTTCCATCTCAAATTCAAAATGAATCCAACTTTATTTAAATTACCTTTAAATCAAAGACTGGATAAATGAAGATAGTTCACTCAGATTGCTTACTATTAAAAAAAAATGTCAGTTCCTGTCTACTCT
This sequence comes from Salmo trutta, assembly GCF_901001165.1. Classification (NCBI taxonomy): domain Eukaryota; kingdom Metazoa; phylum Chordata; class Actinopteri; order Salmoniformes; family Salmonidae; genus Salmo; species Salmo trutta. The sequence continues at coordinate 48,459,827 of NC_042976.1, forward strand.
CTGGGCTAGGTGGGACATTAGCGTCCCACTCTATTCAAGAGCCAGTGGAATCGCGTGGCGCGAAATACAAATACCTCAAAAATGCTATAACTTCGATTTCTCAAACATATGACTATTTTACACCATTTGAAAGATAAGACTCTCGTTAATCCAACCACGTTGTCTGATTTCAAAAAGGCTTTACAGCGAAAGCAAAACATTAGATTATGTCAGGAGAGTACCCTGCCAAAAATAATCACACAGCCATTTTCAAAGCAAGCATATATGTCACAAAAACCCAAACCACAGCTAAATGCAGCACTAACCTTTGATGATCTTCATCAGATGACACACCTAGGACATTATGTTATACAATACATGCATGTTTTGTTCAATCAAGTTCATATTTATATCAAAAACCAGCTTTTTACATTAGCATGTGATGTTCAGAATGAGCATACCCACCGAAAACTTCCGGTGAATTTACTAAATTCCTCATGATAAACGTTGACAAAATACATAACAATTATTTTAAGAATTATAGACACAGAACTCCTTTATGCAAACGCTGTGTCAGATTTTAAAATAGATTTTCAGCGAAAGCACATTTTGCAATATTCTGAGTACATAGCTCAGCCATCACGGCTAGCTAATTTGACACCCACCAAGTTTGGGGCAACCTAAACTCAGAATGACTATTAGAAAGATTGGATTACCTTTGCTGTTCTTCGTCAGAATGCACTCCCAGGACTTCTACTTCAACAACAAATGTTGTTTTGGTTCCAAATAATCCAATACTTATATCCAAATAACACCGTTTTGTTCGTGCGTTCAGGTCACTATCCGAAGGGTAATACGCGAGCGCATTTCATGACATAAAATGTCAAAATATTCCATTACCGTACTTAGAAGCATGTCAAACGCTGTTTAAAATAATTTTTTATGCTATTTTTCTCATAAAATAGCGATAATATTCCAACCGGACAACGTTGTATTCATTCAAAGAGGAAAATAAAAAAATGGCGATGTCTCGTGACCGCGCATCTCCAGTCTCACTGTCCCCAGGAAGACCACTTACAAACTCTGCTGCTGTAATTTGCCCAGAGACAGGAGACACATCATTCTGCTTTCTGAAGGCTTTAGAGAGCCAATGGAATCCTTAGAAAGTGTCACATAACAGCACAGATGCTGTAATTTCAATAGAGATGCAACAGAATGACTACAAATTGTCAGACAGGCCACTTCCTGCATGGAATCTTCTCAGGTTTTTGCCTGCCATATGAGTTCTGTTATACTCACAGACACCATTCAAACCGTTTTAGAAACTTTAGAGTGTTTTCCATCCAAATCTACTAAATATATGCATATTCTAGTTTCTGGGCAAGAGTAGTAACCAGATTAAATCGGGTACATTTTTTATCCGGCTGTGAAAATACTGCCCCCTATCCCAGACAGGTTAAGGGGGTGGGACTCCATAGACATCAATGTGATAGCAGCTTGGTCTAGTCTACTTAGTTCATAGACATCCATTGAAACAGAACAAATGAGGGAGTGGGATGTCTCCCTTCCTCTTCCATCTCTGTTTAAATGTTTTCTCAGTCCTTAAAGCCCCATTCATATATAAATCACACACCTTGTCCCGTTCCATCTCATTCTGAAGCCAGTAAACCATAGAATCCGGTGGTCAGCTGAAAACTATTCATACCCAACTCCAGCATCCCACGGGTAGGCCTACAGTGGATGCATTCAAATGGTACATTATCCCTATATAGTGCACAACTTTTGACCAGACCCCTATGCGCCCTGGTCAGAAGAAGTGCACTATATAGGGTGACAATTGGGAAGCTAAGGGTATAAGAACAACATATCAACTTTCCTACCAGCATCCTTCCTGTGGTTTCATTAAATTGTGCCCTTCCAATGACTTTTTATCAACACAAACAACAACCTTGAAACCGTATACTTGAATGAATCGACCCATTACCTTCAGAATTGTGATCGACCAACTCGATTCGGTCTTATGTAGCAACATTTGAAATTGTGCTTTTTACATTGGATGAAAGTAGAGACTCAGAGGTAGAAAATTGTATATTATACACCACAGTTGAGAAACAATTGGAAAGTAATTCTGTTTTGAAAGTTGATAAGCTGGTAACCCCACTTTTGAGAAAATGGCCCTTGAATAATTTGGTACACCTACTGGGAAAGCTCTTCTTTGTCTACACCCATTCAGCATCATTCACACTTTCTTAAGCCTAAGCCCCACCCATCTCTTTAAGGATGCGCATTTTTGGAATTTGGTATTTTATTAGGATCCCCATTAGCTGTTGTCAAAGCAGTAGCTACTCTTCCTGGGTTCCACACCAAACATGAAACATGACATAATACAGAACATTAATAGACAAGAACAGCTCAAGGACAAACCTACATCAATTAAGGCCATGTGCTAAACAGAGTGACTACTGCAGTGCACAACAAAAGGATTCAAGACTAAAGGCTGGTTTATACTACGTCTATCGACACGCCTTCCCTGTAGCTCAGTTGGTAGAGCATGGTGTTTTCAACACCAGGGTTGTGGGTTCGATTCCCACGGGGGGCCAGCACAGGAAAAGAAAAATGTATGAGTTGTATGAAATGTATGCATTCACTACTGTAAGTCGCTCTGGATAAGAGCGTCTGCTAAATGACTAAAAATGTAAATGTCTGTAGACAGTTGTTGCAGTGATATCATGAACGTTCTATTGTCGTCCAACATCAAATTTGTTGTTGACGTTGTGAAAAAGTATGAACACAAAAACAACAGGCAGCATTACATCAGCATCCTGGTGGTCCAAAATAACATAACTGGTGTATATTAACACCAATAAACCCATCCATTTGAAAATGAATTTAGTATATGCCAATATAGAAGACCAGGTAACTCAAAGCAACTTTCTAAAAGAAATGTTGGTGCGTTTCCAGCTTGTTAGCTAGCTAGCTAATGTTAGGTTAGTTCAAATAAGACTATATCATATACAGTTGAAGTCGGAAGTTTACATACACCTTAGCCAAATACATTTAAACTCAGTTTTTCACAATTCCTGACATTTAATGCTAGTAAAAATTTGGATCACCACTTTATTTGGATCACCACTTTATTTTAAGAATGTGAAATGTCAGAATAATAGTAGATGAGAATGATTTATTTCAGCTTTAATTTCTTTCATCACATTCCCAGTGGGTCAGAAGTTTACATACACTCAATAAGTATTTGGTAGTATTGCCTTTAAATTATTTAACTTGGGTCAAACGTTTTGGGTAGCATTCCACAAGCTTCCCACAATAAGTTGGGTGAATTTTGGCCCATTCCTCCTGACAGAGCTAGTGTAACAGAGTCAGGTTTGTAGGCCTCCTTGCTTGCACACACTTTTTCAAATCTGCCCCCACACTTTCTATAGGATTGAGGTCAGGGCTTTGTGATGGCAACTCCATTAACTTGACTTTGTTGTCCTTAAGCCATTTTGCCACAACTTTGGGGTCATTGTCCATTTGGAAGACCCATTGGTGACCAAGCTTTAACTTCCTGACTGATGTCTTGAGGATGTTGATTCAATATATCCAAATAATTTTCCTCCCTCATGAAGCCATCTATTTTGTGAAGTGCACCAGTCCCTCCTGCAGCAAAGCACCCCCACAACATGATGCTGGTGCCCCTGTGCTTCACGGTCGGGATGGTGTTCTTCGGCTTGCAAGCTTCCCCCTTTTTCCTCCAAACATAACGATGGTCATTATGGCCAAACGGTTCTATTTTTGTTTCATCAGACCAGAGGACATTTCTCAAAAAGTACGATCTTTGACCCCATGTGCAGTTGCAAACTGTAGTCTGGCTTTTTTATGGCGGTTTTGAAGCAGTGGCTTCTTCCTTGCTGAGCGGGCTTTCGGGTTATGTCGATATAGGACTCGTTTTACTGTGGATATAGATGCTTTTGTACCTGTTTCCTCCAGTATCTTCACAAGGTCCTTTGCTGTTGTTCTGGGATTGATTTGCACTTTTCACACCAAAGTATGTTCATCTGTTGGAGACAGAACACGTCTCCTTCCTGAGCGGTATGAAGACTGTGTGGTCCCATGGTGTTTATACTTGCACACTATTGTTTGTACAGATGCACGTGGTACCTTCAGCCATTTGGAAATTGCTCCCAAGGATGAACCAGACTTGTGGAGGTCTACAATATTTTTTCTGAGGTCTTGGCTGATTTCTTTTGATTTTCCCATGATGTCAAGCAAAGAGGCACTGAGTTTGAAGGTAGGCCTTGAAATACATCTACAGGTACACCTCCAATTGACTCAAATTATGTCAATTAGCCTATCAGAAGCATCTAAAGCCATGACATAATTTTCAGGAATTTTCCAAGCTGTTTAAAGGCACAGTCAACTTAGTATATGTAAACTTCTGACGCACTGGAATTGTGATAGAGTGAATTATACGTTAAATAATCTGTCTGTAAACAATTGTTGAAAAAATGACTTGAGTCATGCACAAAGTGAATATCCTAACTGACTTGCCAAAACTATAGTTTGTTAACAAGAAATTTGTGGAATGGTTGAAAAACGAGTTTTAATGACCACCTAAGTGTGTGTATACTTCCAACTTCAACTGTAACTATTAAGACCCTTTGCTATGAGACTCGAATTTGAGCTCAGGTGCATTCTGTTTCCATTGATCATCTGTGAGATGTTTCTACAACTTGATTGGAGTCCAATTGTGATCAATTCAGTTGATTGGACATGATTTGGAAAGGCAAACAACTGTCAAAATAAGGTCCCACAGTTGACAGTGCATGTCAGAGCAAAAACCAAGCCATGAGGTCGAAGGAATTGTCTGTAGAGCTCAGAGGTCGGATTGTGTCAAGGCACAGATCTGGGGAAGGGTACCAAAACATTTCTGCAGCATTGAGCGTCCCGAAGAACACAGTGGCCTCCATCACTCTTAAATGACAGAGCTTGAGAGGATCTGCAGAGAAGAATGGGAGAAAATCCCCAAATACAGGTGTGCAAGCTTGTAGCATCATACCCAAGAAAACTTGAGGCTGTAATCGCTGCCAAAGGTTCTTCAACAAAGCACTTAGTAAAGGGCCTGAATAATTATGTAAATGTGATATTTCAGTTTTATATTGTTAGTACATTTGCAAATTCTCTAAAATCCTGTTTTTGCTTTGTCATTTTGTGGTATTATGTGTAGATTGATGAGGAAAAAATACTTTAATCCTTTTTAGAATAAGGCTGTAACATAGCAAAATGTGGAAAAAGTCAAGTGGTGTGAATACTTTCCGAATGCACTATATGGCCGATGAGCACCGATACGTTTTATTTATAATTTCTCTTCATATGACAAGGATTGAAAAGGATTTGCCAGTAGATTGTCGGCTTGATGCATGATGAAGACTGCTTGTCTAGCTTGCTAGCAAACATTCTGAAAGTATGATGTTGACATGATCAGTCAAATCAAAGCTATGGTAGATATAACGTGATTTGACATCATTTTTCTGTAGCCAATGACTTTAATCAATCAAATGTATTTATTCAGCCCTTCTTACAAACAGCAAGAAATGCAGGTGTAGAAGCACGGTGGCTAGGAAAACCTCCCTAGAAAGGCCAAACCCCAGGAAGAAACCTAGAGAGGAACCAGGCTATGAGGGGTGGCCAGTCCTCTTCTGGCTGTGCCGGGTGGAGATTATAACAGAACATGGCCAAGATGTTCAAATGTTCATAGATGATCAGCATGGTCAAATAATAATAATCACAATGGTTGTCAAGGGTGCAAAAGGTCAACACCTCAGGAGTAAATGTCAAGAGAGAAAAAGAGAGAGAGAATTAGAGAGAGCATACTTAAATTCACACAGGACACCGGATAACACAGGATAAATATTCCAGAAATAACAGACTGACCCTAGCCCCCCGACACATAAACTACTGAAGCATAAATACTGGAGGCTGAGACAGGAGGGGTCGGGAGACACTGTGGCCCTGTCCAACGATACCCCCGGACAGGGCCAAACAGGCAGGATATAACCCCACCCACTTTGCCAAAGCACAGACCCCACAAGCACTAGAGGGATATCTTCAACCAACAACTCACCATCCTGAGACGGGGGGCAACCCGGACAGGAAGATCACGCCAGTGACTCAACCCACTCAATTGATGCACCCCTCCTAGGGACGGAATGGAAGAGCACCGGTAAGCCAGTGACTCAGCCCCTGTAATAGGGTTAGAGGCAGAGAATCCCAGTGGAGAGAGGGGAACCTGCCAGGTAGAGACTGCAAGGGCGGTTCGTTGCTCCATTTCCTTTCCGTTCACCTTCACACTCCTGGGCCAGACTACACAATCATAGGACCCACTGAAGAGATGAGTCTTCAGTAAAGACTTAAAGGTTGAGACAGGGACAGTAAGGAGGCCTGCGTCTTGTGACCATACCGTATGAGTAGGTATGTACAGCAGGACCAAATCGGAAAGATAGGTAGGAGCAAGCACATGTAAATCTTTGTAGGTTAGCAGTAAAACCTTGAAATCAGCCCTTGCCTTAACAGGAAGCCAGTAGAGAGGCTTGCACTGGAGTAATATTATCAACATTTTTGGTTCTAGTCAAGATTCTAGCAGCCGTGTTTAGCACTAACTGAAGTTTATTTAGTGCTTTATCCGGGTAGCCGGAAAGTAGAGCATTGCTGTAGACAAAAGCATGGATACATTTTTCTGCATCATTTTTGGACAGAAAGTTTCTGAATTTTGCAATGTTACGTAGAAGGAAAAAAGCTGTCCTTGAAACAGTCTTGATATGTTTGTCACGACTTCCGCCGAAGTTGGTCCCTCTCCTTGTTAGGGCGGCGTTCTGCAGTCGAAGTCACCGACCTTCTAGCCATCACTGATCCTTTTTTCATTTTCCTTTGGTTTTGTCTTGTCTTGTATCACACCTGGTTCCAACCCCATTCATTACATGTTGTGTATTTAACCCTCTGTTCCCCCTCATTGTCCTTGTTGGTGATTGTTTGTTTGTAAGCTATGTGCAAGATATGTTCTGGTGTGCGACAGGTTTTGGACCCACTTGTATTATTTTGTATATTTTGGTTTTCTGAGTTTTTGAGCACTTATTAAACTGCTCCGTTTTATACCAAGTTCGATCTCCTGCGCCTGACTTCCCTGCCACCAGCATGCACCCTTACAATGTTCGTCAAAAGAGAGATCAGGGTCCAGAGTAATGCCAAGGTCCTTCACAGTTTTATTTGAGATGACTGTACAACCATCAAGATGAATTGTTAGATTCAACAGAAGATCTCTTTGTTTCTTGGGACCTAGAACAAGCATCTCTGTTTAAAAGTAGAACATTTGCCTCCATCCACTTCCTTATGTGTGAAACACAGGCTTCCAGGGAGCCTTCTTGGATGGGCACTTCTAATGTAAATCTATGGCAGCACCCATGGCAGCACCCAAGGTGCTTGAAATTTCGAGCTCTTCCTGTAGATTTTGCGGTGACGTAGTGTCCCCATATGTGACAGATCACTGAGCCATTCACGGCGCAACTATAGAACATTTCGAACCCCTACGCTCTGGCTGACCCACCACCACAGAGAGCACTGCGCTCGGCTGAATCACCTGCATTTTGGAGCTGCCTTACTCAAGTAAACAAAAAAGAGACCTTGTTTGTATGCGGCTTTATTCATCTTTTTGTTTGTTTTTGTTTGCAAACTAATATGTGACACGTATTAATGCCAAAATAACATGCAAAACAGGCAACATATTATTATTATTTATTTTGAATGACTGGTCACCACTGTATACAGTATATGCATTGTTTAGCTGGAATGAAATGTTTGTATTCTGTGATATGTGGTTGTCTCACCTAGCGATCTTAATAAGATGAATGGACTAACTGTAAATCACTCTGGATAAAATAATCTGCTAAATGACAAAAATGTCAAATGTAAAATATTTGACATAGATCTCATATTAGTATTGATGTCACAAATGTATAATTTGTACAGTTTTTATACAAGAAATGTAGTTATTTGTCACATTTGACTGTGTAAAACCTAGCAGTACTACTTATTTCTCTGAGAGTGAGGCGGATAAATAGCATTTTGCAACAAAACATGATTATTGGTCCCTCTCCAATGAAACCATCAAGTGATAGATTTCAAACAAATACATGTCTGTCATTGAACAACCCCATGTGATGATTAGGTGGTGGGAAAACACACCAATCTCTTTCATAAGTTTTGTAAACAATAAAAGCCAATTTACCAACATTTCTGAAAAAGGATATATAACGTTTTGGAATGAAAATCTTCAAATGTTGTTACCAGGTCCTAGCTAGCTAGTGGCAATACTTTGCCTTTCTAAACAAGAATGTTACAGTTACTGCCTCTCCACAATGAGGTGTTTGATAGACCTGTGAGCTACAGGTAACTGCCAAAATAAACGAAACACCAACGTTGTCAGGCGTGTGCGTACTTGTGCTGAAGTCAGTTGCAAGAGAGCAGAGAATTGTGAACAGGCGCACACTTTATTTCGGCAATATACAGACGGACGCAGCTGCGTCCAAAAACCTCCAACCAACAAGGCAAAGTGTAAAACGCGCAAAAACAGTCACAACCATCAAATGTATACAAACAGGCTTCGTGAAATAACACGAGAGAAAACGCACGCAAGCCTAGTGCGTACAAAAACACGTATCACACAAACAATCTTACACAAAGACATGAGGGGGAACAGAGGAATAAATACATGTAGATTGATTGGGGAATGAAAACCAGGTTTGCAGGGAACAAGTACGCACACGCCTGACAACGTTGGTGTTTCGTTTATTTTGGCAGTTACCTGTAGCTCACAGGCCTTCCCTGTAGCTCAGTTGGTAGAGCATGGTGTTTGCAACACCAGGGTTGTGGGTTCGATTCCCACGGGGGGCCAGCACAGAAAAAAAAGAAAAAAACAATGTATGAAATTGTATGAAATGTATGCATTCACTACTGTAAGTCACTCTGGATAAGAGTGTCTGCTAAATGACTAAAATGTAACAAGACAAAACAAATGGATACATGAAAAATGGAGCGGCGATGGCTAGAAAGCCGGTGACGTCGACCGCCGAATGCCGAACGCCGCCCGAACAAGGAGAGGAGCCAACTTCGGCGGAAGTCATGACAAACGTAAAGTGTCTAAATAGTGTGTTGGGCCACCACAAGCCAGAACAGCTTCAATGCACCTTAGCATTGATTCCACAAGTGTCTAGAACTCTACTGGAGGGAAACAACGCCATTCTTCCACGACAATTTCTGAAATATGGTGTTTTGTTGATGGTTATAGAAAACACTTTCTTAGGCGCCGCTCCATAATCTCCCATAAGTGTTCAACTGGGTTGAGTTCTGGTGACTGAGACACACACACACATATGGTTACATCGTTACATAGTTTTCAATCAAACCATTCAGTGACCACTCGTGCCCTGTGGATGAGGGCATTTTCATCATATGGGGGGCATAGCCATGGTTGCCAAAATAATTACCTTAAGCATGAGCCACTCCTGTATGGAAGCACATGCTTTTAATATACTTTGTATCGCTCATTTACTCAAGTGTTTCCATTATTTTGGCAGTTATCTGTAGCTAGTAGCAGTAGGCTACAGACTTGGAATGGAATGTTATGCGATGCCTAAAACTATCTTGCCAAACAGACACTTTCCATGTACTGAGTATTTACTGAAAATGTAATGTTTGTTGAGTATTGAAATAATTACACAATAAATTACTGGGAGTTTATGTATATATAAACAAAAACACATGAATAGTGCTTCATAAAGCTTTATAATAAATTATGAGTTATTGTTATAGACCTGTATTATAACTGTGTAATAACTATCTTGTCCGTGTTTTCAAAACAATATGGATATAATACATTATGCACTACAGTCTTATAAGTCATTATAAACCCCCCCCCCCAAAAAACAATATGTGTCCTAATTTCCATTCCATTGAGACTGTTTCTGTTCCCCATATGTGGTTTTGGCAGGCCCACCCACCCCAGGGGCGTTTATAGTAAAAACCTCATTCAAATCGAGGCCTGTTTTATTATTGAACTCTCCCCAGATCTTTCCTTACAAAGCAATTATTGTAAATAAACTCATCACGACCATACATTTTACCTGATTAGCCTGAAAGAAACCTGGCTGAAGCCAGATGAATACATTGCAATAAACAAGGATACTCCCACCGGTTACTTAAGCAAACAATTTAATTAAAATTGAATTGAATTTAAAACATGTTTTGTGTCAAATCACCAATTGGCAACCCATCCCTTATGGGATTAATTGACACATAAACAAACATAACAATAATTCACTCTGGTAATTAAATGATAATTCTTCTTCAGGTGTTCTCTGCATTGTGCATCACATAAAGAGTGAAAAAAAGAAAAGTAAATCAATACATAATAGACGATTCATATGGTAGACAAGCATATACACAATCTATATACACACACCATTAACCACATAAAAGCTAAATATTATTACTCTTTCATTATAGGTAGACCTTTTATTCCAGGCTTTATCTAAATATTCTGCAAACGGAAATACACAATGGACAAAAAACATTTCAATTTCTCCTCATCACTCAGCCACATAATGCCAGGGTATATCTGGTGGGATTTCTGGATTAAGATCAAGCGTATATCGTGGTAGAAAGGGCAACAGACGATGAAATTAGTTTCATTCTCTATTTCTTCGAGGTCACAGTAATTACATAGTCTTTCCTCTTCCACTTCACCACAATACCGACCTGTTTCAATACGCAGAGGAAATATCCCTGATCTTACCTGTTTCAATACACAGAGGCAATAACCCTGATCTTACCTGTGCACATAGCGGTCTCTTATTTTTAGGTAAGTTATACATAATATACCTCTCACACACAAATTCATCCTTAAACAAACAAAAGGTTCTCAATGTGGGTTTATGATTAATCTCCTCCAACCATTTTTTCCCATATTGCATCAACATATCATATCTTTGTCTCCCTTGATTTGGTTTTCATACAAATGTTCACAGTCAGACTGTTGAAAAAGGTCAGACATTTCAGTTGCCCAGGCCCTATGGATAGATCCCATTGAAAACTTTACTAGCTATTCTGGCAGTTGGCATATCCAAAAGTCTATTCGAAGGTCTCACAATACATACCTTCCATCTCACCTCACAGGGTTCCCAGCCCATATCACCAGATATTGCAAACTTGTGGACACCTAAAAAGTAACGCACTGCTCTGTTAGGGACATGTTCCTTTCTGAGATACCTTTTAGCACCTCACTCTCCTGCTGAATGGTCCAGAACAGGACACACACATGTCTGATACAGTTTGGAATAAGTAGCATAACCAATATCTTTGAGTGTTTTTGTTTTTCCTATAACTCCCCCAAGAGCTCTACTTGCTGAGTCAGCCAGGGCAGATGTTGCATATGGAAAGGTAATATGTTCATCAATAAAAATACCCAAATATTAATAAATGCTAGTAAACTCAAGAATGTCTTCACCAAAACAAAACCGAAAAACTGTTATCTTAGTAGCTGGTTTTCTAAAATGCATTATCTGTGTTTTTGTCTGGTTGATCATGAGTCTCCATCTTTTACACCAATTGACTGCACATAAAAACATGTTCTGCAGGTCTTCTTCAGTTTCTGCCATCAAAATAATATCATCAGCATATAAAAGGATACTTAGTATTTCATCATCATATTTTACTCCAAAATGTAACTGTTAATTTATTTTGCCAAATCATTTATAAAGAAAGCAAACAAAGTCGGTGATAAGGCGTCTCCTTGTTTTACACCTGAGGGTGTGGGAAACCAATCTGTACGATATTCATTAACCCGCACTCAAGCAATTGGTGCTTTGTAAAGAGACTGGATTGCGTGATAACATTTCCCATCAACCCCTGTCTTTAACAAACTATAGGCTAAAAGATCCCTATTTACAAAATCAAAAGTTTTCTGGAAATCAATGAAACATGCAAAAGTAGGCTTCTCTTCATGTAATCTATTTGTAGTTATTGTACAGACCGAGAAGATATGATCTATACAGGCACTGGATTTACCACCAGAATTTTTTGGTCCTCCAAAAATGTAATTCGCCTGTTGTTAAGGATGGATGAATATCATTTATAAACCGTACTTAATAAACAAATCAAATCAAATTTATTTATATAGCCCTTCTTACATCAGCTGATATCTCAAAGTGCTGTACAGAAACCCAGCCTAAAACCCCGGTGGCTAGGAAAAACTCCCTAGAAAGGCCAAAACCTACGAAGAAACCTAGAGAGGAATCAGGCTATGAGGGGTGGCCAGTCCTCTTCTGGCTGTGCAGAACAGTTGAAACTGGAGCAGCAGCACGGCCAGGGGACTGGGGACAGCAAGGAGTCATCATGTCAGGTAGTCCTGAGGCATGGTCCTAGGGCTCAGGTCCTCTGAGAGAGAGAAAGAAAGAAAGAAAGAAAGAGAGAAAGGGAGAATTAGAGAGAGCATACTTAAATTCACACAGGACACCGGATAAGACAGGAGAAATACTCCAGATATAACAGACTGACCCTAACCCCCCGACACATAAACTACTGCAGCATATATACTGGAGGCTGAGACAGGAGGGGTCAGGAGACACTGTGGCCCCATCCAATGATACCCCCGGACAGGGCCAAACAGGAAGGATGTAACCCCACCCACTTTGCCAAAGCACAGCCCCCACACCACTAGAGGGATATCTTCAACCACCAACTTACCATCCTGAGACAAGGCCGAGTATAGCCCACAAAGATCTCCGCCACGGCACAACCCAAGGGGGGGCGCCAACCCAGACAGGAAGACCACGTCAGTGACTCAACTCACTGAAGTGATGCACCCCTCCTAGGGACGGCATGGAAGAACACCAATAATCCAGTGACTCAGCCCCTGTAATAGGGTTAGAGGCAGAGAATCCCAGTGGAGAGAGGGGAACCGGCCAGGCAGAGACAGCAAGGGTGGTTCGTTGCTCCAGAGCCTTTCTGTTCACCTTCACACTCCTGGGCCAGACTACACTCAATCATAGGACCCACTGAAGAGATGAGTCTTCAGTAAAGACTTAAAGGTTGACAAAAACCAAAACCACAGCTAAATGCATCACTAACCTTTGATGATCTTCATCAGATGACACTCCTAGGACATTATGTTATACAATACATGCATGTTTTGTTCAATCAAGTTCATATTTATATCAAAAAACAGCTTTTTAGATTAGCATGTGATGTTCAGAACTAGCATACCCACTGCAAACTTCCGGTGAATTTACTAAATTACTCACGATAAACGTTCACAAAATACATAACAATTATTTTAAGAATTATAGATACAGAACTCCTTTATGAAATCGCAGCGTCAGATTTTAAAATAGCTTTGCATTTTGCAATATTCTGAGTAGATAGCTTGGCCATCACAGGCTAGCTAATTTGACACCCACCAAGTTTGGTGCTCACTAAACTCAGAATTACTATAAGAAAAATTGGATTACCTTTGCTGTTCTTCGTCAGAATGCACTCCCAGGACTTCTACTTCAACAACAAATGTTGTTTTGGTTCCAAATAATCCATAGTTAAATTCAAATAGCTCCGTTTTCTTCGTGCATTCAAGTCACTATCCGAAGGGTGACGAGCGAGCGCATTTCGTGACAAAAGATGTCAAAATATTCCATTACCGTACTTCGAAGCATGTCAAACGCTGTTTAAAATCAATTTTTATGCTATTTTCTGGTAAAATAGCGATAATATTCCAACCGGGCGACGTTGTATTCATTCAAAGTCTGAAAGAAAAAAAGGAGAAATCTCGTGGACGCGCATCACCAGTGTCACTGTCCCCAGGCTGACCACTCACAAACAGAGCTGCTGTACTTTGCCCAGAGACAGCAGACACCCCATTCCACTTTCTGGCGGCTTTAGAGAGCCAACGGAAGCCTTAGAAAGTGTCACGTTACAGCACAGATGCTGTAATGTCAATAGAGATGCAACAGAAGGACAACAAATTGTCAGACAGGGCACTTCCTGTATGGAATCTTCTCAGGTTTTGACCTGCCATATGAGTTCTGTTATACTTACAGACACCATTCAAATAGTTTTAGAAACTTTAGAGTGTTTTCTATCCAAATCTACTAATTATATGCATATTCTAGTTGCTGGGCAGGAGTAGTAACCAGATTAAATTGGGTACGTTTTTTATCCGGCCGTGAAAATACTGCCCCCTATCCCAAAGAAGTTAATCCATTTTAGAATAAGGCTGTAACTTAACAAAATGTGGAAAAAGTCTAGGGGTCTGAATACTTTCCGAAGACGCTGTATATCCTGGTGGGGAGATTAGTTTGTTATCAAGGCAGGATAGTAGATACAGTCCATTTTAATAGGAGACAATAGAAGACAGCTGTGGGAGGCAATTACTTACTTGACTTAAACCCTTTTGCTATTTGAGGAGCATAGGTCTTTCACAAACTAATGTCCAGTCTCTGGATAATAAAGTTGATGAGCTCAAGGCAAGAGTTGCTTTTCAGAGAGACACCAGCGATTGTAACATACTCTGCTTCACGGAAACATGGCTCTCTCAAGATATACTGTCTGACTCTGTAACGCCAGTTGGGTTCTCAGTACATCGCATCGCCCAGGAACAAACATCTCTCCGGGAAGCAGAAGGGTGGAAGTATATGTTTTATGATTAACGACTTATGGTGTAACTCTGATAACATACAGGAACTCAAGTCCTTCTGTTCACCCAACCTAGAATATCTCACAATCAAATGCCGACCGTAAAATCTACCAAGATAATTTTTGTCAATAATAGCCACAGCGGTCTATATACCACCTCAAGCCGATACCACGACGGCCCTCAAAGAACTTCACTGGACATTATACAAACTGGAAACCACATATCCTGAGGCTGCATTTATTGTAGCTGGGGATTTTAACAAAGACAATTTGTTATACTACCTTCCAGAATGCATATAAGGCCCTCCACCGCCCTCCATTCGGCAAATCAGACCATGATTCCATCTTGTTCCTCCCTTCCTGTAGGCAGAAACTCAAACAGGAAGCACCCGTGGAAAGGACTATTCAACGCTGGTCTGACCAATTGGAATCCACGCTTCAAGATTGTTTTGACCACGCGGACTGGGATATGTTCAGAGTAGCTTCAGAAAATAATCATAAGGGTGCGTGCTCAGCCCCTCCAGTACTCCCTGTTCACCCATGACTGCGTGGCCAAGCACGCCTTCAACTCAATCATCAAGTTTGCAGACAACACAACTGTAGTAGGCTTGATTACCAACAACGATGAGACAGCCTACAGGGAGGAAGTGAGGGCTCTGTGAGTGTGGTGCCAGGAAAATACTCTCTCACTCAACGTCAACAAAACTAAGGAGATGATCGTGGACTTCAGGAAACAGCAGAGGGAGCACCCTATCCACATCGATGGGACCGTGGAGAAGGTTTTGTTTAGCCAGTGAGGGGTCAAGCCATAGTGTTTCCGTATCTTGCATTACTCATCTCATATGTGTAAACGGTATTCTGTACTATGCCACTGTATCTTCGTCCAATGCCGCTCTGTCATGTATGTATATATTCTTAATCCATTCCTTACTTAGATTTACATGTATTTTGGGTATATGTTGTGAAACTGTTAGATATTACGTGTTAGATATTACTGCACTGTCGGAGCTAGAAGCACAAGCATTTCATTACACCCGCAATAACATCTGCTGTGTACGTGTATGTGACCAATATTTTTATTTTATTTTATTTTTTATTTGAGAATCAATTTGTTCATTCTGGGAGTTAATGGTTAACCAATACTGTAAGATAATATGTGTGTTATGTGCTGAGTGCAACTCTAGCCCCAGTGTCGTCTGTTATAAAGACGCTACAAGCCGGTGATCCACTGTTAACACTTTTTTCCAACAGCCAATAGTTAAAGGCACAACAATGGCGGTTTCGACAAAGACAGTAAACTAAACAGGTGTGCCTGGATTTTCCATGATATCCAAAAGGAAAACCTGCTGATCAACTAAACCTGCCAAGTGGCCCATGGGTGAGGTTAGCTGGCCAATAGCCAGCCGTTACAGGGAAGAAGACCCCGCCCTTCCGATAAATTCCCCAAAAGACTTTAGCCAAAAACAGATTTGCCTAATCCATCCAGCCTGATGTAACCTCTTTGTTTACAACCTAAAAATGTTAAGACTATATGGTTTAATGTGTTACTTGGCTCCTAATCCAGTGGTCGTTAAATAATTGTAGAGTATGAGATTTGCAAGATAAAGATAAATGGTTGACCCCTTTCCCGAAAACAAGACTTGCTCAGAAGCTTTCAGAAATGTTTCTCGACAGTTGGACTTTGCTCATTGCTTCTTTTTTTTAACTAAGGCATGCTATTATCACCATTTCACTTTGTTAATTCCTTTCAATAGAAAGCCTATGTCTTGGTAAAGTAACAAAAATTGATGGCATTGGCGTGTGTCATTCAGATGTAAAATTGATCTCTATTAAACCTGGGAGTGGTCAAAATGTACACAATTGTTACCAGGAGGAAAATGGGGGAGTGTCATGCCTTTTCAATTTCAGTCAGGGAGAGGATTAAGTATGTTTTTGTTTAGTCCTGGGAGGGTCATGTAATCTTTTAACAAACCGAACGCAATGGTAAATCTAAGTGCTGGCGGTAGCGCTATAGGTTTGGGGGTGTGTAAGAAATATTTTTGCTATTTTCACAAGCAAAGATTATCGGCACAGTGCTGGCAGTGGCACAAATGGGCTAGGTTTTGATGAGTAAACCAGTTGTGGTTGAATCAAGGCTTGACCCCTCACTGGCCAAACAAAACGTGCTTCATGGCTAAATATGTGGTTGCTTCAAGTTGTGTATTTATAGTCTTTTATGTGAATGAATAAACTTCAATTCCAATGTTAGTCCATTATAGTTTGATAATCAGCTTACAGAAACATAATAACAAAATGTAGACCGATACCATATTTTCTAAATGTTAACTTGAACCTGTTTGCAGTCCACATTGTTCTAAGTAATTGCATGGTTTCAATGTGGAAATATATACATAGAATTCACACTGATATAGGGGCTAGGCCTACTGTAAATTACATTATGGCTGAGCATGGACATGCCAAATGTTGTCAATAAGCAAGATCAAATTCAATCGGATGAGGCCTAAAAAGAGTGAAAATAATTATAAGCAAATTCTAAACAAAAAACAACTTGTTTTAAATAGGCTATGTCTAACTACACTTACAGGCACCATTACTGCTCCCTTTGGGCATATAATATTAAAACAACACAGACCATGGAAGGTTTTACCCACATCCAAACTTTTCACAGTAGCTGGACAAAGTTCCAATATAAAGAGTAAGGGAGAATATCCACTCACCGTTATACTGCTCCCAAATATAATGTTTTGTGTACACTGAAGAAAAATATAAATGCAACATGCAACAATTTCAAAGATTTGACTGAGTTACTGTTCACATAAGGAAATCAGTCAATTGAAATAAAATGAATTAGGCACTTGTCTATGGATTTCACATGACTGGGAATACAGATATGCATATGTTGGTCACAGATATCTTTTAAAAAAGTAGGGTCGTGGATTAAAAAAATGTGTCAGTATCTGGTGTGACCACCCTTCGCCTCATGCACCACGACACATCTCCTTCGCATAAAGTTGATCAGGCTGTTGATTGTGGCCTGTGGAATGTTGTCTCACTCCTCTTCAATGGCTGTGAGAAGTTGCTGAATATTGACGGGAACTGGGACACGCTGTTGTACACGGCGATTCAGAGCATCCCAAACATGCTCAATGGGTGACATGTCTGGTTAATATGCAGGCCATGGAAGAACTGGGACATTTTTAGCTTCGAGGAATTGTGTACTGAAACATGAGGTGATAGCAACAGATGAATGGCAAAACAACAAGGGGCCTCAGGATCTCGTCATGGTATCTCTGTGCATTAAAATTGCCATAGATAAAACGAAATTGTGTTTGTTATCTGTAGCTTATGCCTGCCTGACCATACCATAACTCCACCGCCACCATGGGGAATACTGTTCACCACGTTGACATCAGCAAACCACTCACCCACAGGACGCCGGGTACAGATGAAACCGGGATTTACCGTGAAGAGACCACACTTCTCCACTGTGTCAGTGGCCATCGAAGGTGAGCCCACTGAAGTCGGTTACAATGCCAAAATGCAGTTAGGTCAAGACCCTGGTGAGGACGACGAGCACGCAGATGAACTTCCGTGAGACAGTTTCTGACAGTTTGTGCACAAACATTTTGATTGTGCAAACCTACTGTTTCATCAGCTGTCCGAGTGGCTCGTCTTAGACGATCCCGCAGGTGAAGAAGCTGGATGTGAAGGTCCTGGGCTGGCATGGTTACACGTAGTCTGCGGTTGTGATGGATGTACTGCCAAATTCTCTAAAACGACGTTGGAGGCAGCTTATGGTAGAGAAATCAACTTTCAATTCTCTGGCCACATCTCTGGTGGACATTCCTGCACTCAGCATGCCAATTGCTTGCTGCCTCAAAACTTGAGAAATCTGTGCCATTGTGTTGTGTGTCTAAACTGCACATTTTAGAGTGGCCTTTTATTGTCCCCAGCGCAAGGTGAACCTGTGTAATGATCATGCTGTTTAATCAGCTTCTTGATATGCCACACCTAAGGTTGGATGGATTATCTTGGCAAGAAATGCTCAGTAACAGGAATGTAAACAAATTTGTGCACATTCCTCCCCTTTCTTTTATTTCAGCTCATGAAACATGGGACCAACACTTTACATGTTGCGTTTCTATTTTCGTTGAGTTTTGTAGGCCTACGGTAAGGGTAGCCTATGGAGTGATTTTGCTTTTAAAAATGTGAAACGGGAAGCAAGCAATTGTTACAGGAAAATCACTTAAATAATATCTTCTAAATAGGCGGTATTGACGAGGTTCTCATCTCTCGTTTAATGATGGGCGTGGACACGTGGCCTACATCATGGGGGGGGGGTTACACACCTCCAAAGCACAGCAATAATAATGTAAGCCTGCCTATAATACATATAGAAATGTAAAATCAGGTCAATGCTTTGCTCCTCTCAAAATGTATCTTTTAATAAAGCTTTGGTGATTGGGATTGACGTTCAAGTGGTTTCACAAGTCACACCTTTTACCGATGGTCTTGACTAGCCTACTTGATTGCATTGGGCAGGACAAAAAGAAAACAGACTTCATTGAGAGGAGGGGAGGCTATGCTTGGTTTTTAATGAAATAAAATGGGAAAAACCTTAGTTTTCTATGTTTCTAAATAATAAGTAACCAGGCACCAAAAGCACATTACTCTTGTTCCATGCGCTATGGGCAGTGTACGTCACGGCTGGATAGGCTGTGTTTCCGCTGTCAAAACCAGCTTTTGGTTGGTCTTGAATATTTCTTTATTTCACCTTTATTTAACCAGGTAGGCTATTTGAGAACGACTTCTCATTTACAACTGCGACCTGGCCATATGCCTACCAGCGCTGCCTGAAATTAGCACGTTGGATCATGTTTTTAAGGACACACCTCAAATATTTACACCCGTTTTATCTGAGCACAAGCTGATATAAGACAGGTAAATTACCCATCCTTGTGCAAGAGTTTGAAAATAGCAGACTGCTGGCTTTAACAGGTCGAAATTGCATACGAACTTAGGTGTTTGACACTCTAAAAAGAAAAGGTTCCTGGGGGATCCTTAAGGATAATTTAAGGTTAAATAAATGTCCCTTAAGGTCCCTGTATGAGCTTTAGGATAATATAAGGTTAAAAAAAATAACCTTACATTTCATTTCAGAACCTATACTCTGCCATCAGTTCGTTTTTTAACTTTTGTAGACTTAATGGGTGCTTTGAAGAAATATATTTTCAAAAGAGGGGTTTGTTTTGGAACAGCCGCCTTATCACCAGCCAAAAATAGAGCCCTGAATGTCCTAATGAAAGTGCATAGGCCTACCTGATGATATGTGGCCGCTGTGTTAAAAAAACTGAGTGGCTTTCTCTCGAATTCATTGATGATCAGATACTTCAGTTGTAACTGGTTCTGTTGTTCAAGATTTTTACAGTTAATAGGCAACTTTAGCACTGTACCAAACTTAGAACTTTCTTTTTTAACAATAGCCTATTTAGAAATCAAAACCTCTCTGGTGATGCAGCATGCACTCATTCATTGTCATGCTCTGTTGTGGTATTGAAAGATTGTCTCCAGTCATGTAAAATAATGTAGAACTGCATGAAATGTGTTTCTAAAAGCCACTTTTTTTGGACCGCAAATAAGATCCTACACAGTAAAAAGTGGGTGTAAAACTAGTGTTCTAGTGTTCTAGTGTTCTAGTGTTCCTGCAGTCAAATTACCAAATCACCCTCTAGCGGCCTCATGGGTGGAATGTTTTAATATTTTTCATAATTGCATAATTAATTAATAAACATATATATTCAGGCTGTATCACATCTGGCGGTGATTGGGAGTCCCACAGGGCGGCGCACAATTGGCCCAGTGTCGTCCGGGGTAGGATGTCATTGTAAATAAGAATTTGTTCTTAACTGACTTGCCTAGTTAAATAAAAGGTAAAATAAAATTAAATATTTAAACACCGAAAATCCACTGTTCCTATGTCAAAGGGTTTTGTAATATTTCATGCTTCTGTTGGGGTTCGTTCCTTGTTCCTTGTCAATCATTGGCTCATTGGTGAAATTAGCATTCAGACAATATCTTTAATTAAATCAATCAAAAACCTTTTAATGCAATTGCAGACAGAGTTGACAACAGGAACTCTGCAACAGGAACACGCATGTTTCCGAGTAAGTTCTGCAAAATAGTAAAGGGTCCAAGTTATTTTATTAAACCCGAAGTCCAGCCTTAGTGATGTCACTGCCTATGTCATTACCTTCTACTCATGAGACCAAGCCCATGCATACACAGCTATACAAACAAGAGTTTCAGTGTTATCTAAAGGCTCAGCAGTAAATGTCCACTCCCCAAGTTAATTTATAGTGGAATGTCTCACAGTCATAAATGTCTCAAACCGTTTCTTTATAAGAGGCAGAGACTAGAAAAGACCGTTGAACAATATTAAATATTATAATGAAGATATATATATATATATAAATATATAATTAATCTGTAGTCTAGGACACTATAAATGTAAGGAGGGAGGGGTCTTATAACCCCTCCCCTTCTATTAATACAACATAAGCATAATCAATTATTATAATACATCAAACATTTGGTACAGCCCCTATCATGATCCCAACGTGAACCCGACACTTCTGTGATGTATACAAAGCATTTCTCTTTCACCAAGATAATCCATCCACCTGACAGGTGTGGCATATCAATAAGCTCATTAAACTGCATGATCATTACACACCTTGTGCTGGGGACAATAAAAGGCCATTGTAAAATGTGCAGTTTTGTCAAACAACACAATGCCACAGATGTCTCAAGTTTTGAGGGAGAGTGCAATTTGGCATGCTGACTGCAGGAATGTCTACCAGAGCTGTTGCCAGAGAATTCTATGTCCATTTCTTTACCATGAGCCACCCGGACAGCTGATGAAACTGAGGATTATTTCGGTCTGTACTAAAGCCCTTTTGTGGGGAAAAATTCATTATGATTGGCTGGGCCTGGCTCCCCAGTGGGTGGGTTTGGGTCCCAAGTGGGAGCCCACCCATGGCTGTGCCCCTGCCCAGTCATGTGAAATCCATAGATTAGGGCCTAATGAATTTATTTCAATGGACTGATTTCCTTATATGAACTGTAACTCAGTAAAATCTTTGAAATTAAGAAGGAAAGAAATTCTACAATTAACTTTTAACAATTGAAACGCATTTCAGGTGACTACCTCATGATGCTGGTTGAGAGAATGCCAAGATTGTGCAAAGCTGTGATCAAGGCAAAGGGTGGCTACTTTGAAGAATGTAAAAACTAAAATATTTAGATTTGTTTAACACAATATTTGGTATACTAAATGATTCCATATGTGTTATTTCATAGTTTTGATGTCTTCACTATTATGCTACAATGTAGAAATAGTAAAAATAAAGAAAAACCCTTGAATGAGTAGCTGAGTCCAAACTTCTGACTGGTACTGTATCTATATTTGATATAATATTGCATTTGGGCTTTACTACTGTAGCCCAAAGAAAAGCATTGAATAACACATTAATAAATGGAAAAATAGACAGTAAAAAAAGTAAGACTAAAATGTTTAAGTGGCTGTCCTATATCTAATAGATAAAAGAAAGCTCAGCAAATATTTTCATTTTTTGGACACATATTTAACCAATTTTTTTGGTTTGCAGAAAGCTACCACCTTACTTCCATATTTTTTAACCTTCTCCTGTCCCATTTAAGCTACAGTCATGACATTTTGTAAATATGGCAACATGAGCAACATGTTTCCAATGAGGACCTATACGCTTCGCCCATTCATAAAAGGTAAACCTTTTGAAAGGGTGTGTCTAAAGGCGTCACATGATTCCCAGCCAGAACAGTTCGGTAGAGTTTGTGCATATATTATGACAACATTTTGTGACATTTTTGTTAGTTTTGGACTTCGGTGAGGGTTTTTTGCCTGGAGGCATTTTTTTTGGAGGCAAGCCTAAGTTCGGAGCTGAAGTCTACGCCCCTTCAACAGTAGGGATTCTTCAATAAAGTCTTTGTTGTTGTCATTCAATGAGAGACGACTCGTTTTCATGCACATTTTTTCATAGAAAAAGACTGCACCAAACATCTTAGTTAGATGTAAAATTGTATGACTAAGAACTTGTGTGACTAAGAACATTTATGACAGAGTTCATGAGTTATCTTAGATTAATTCTATTCCGAGAAAGTTCTCTTAGATTACTTCTATTCTGGTTACGCGGTCTCAAAATGGACTAACAGTACTATTGCTGCTTTTTTCTCATTTTTTAAGCACAGGTATTTTAAGGAGCACACTTGTTCTAGCCGAGTTCGGTTAGGCGCCAGCCGAAATGAAGCATGCAGACACCTTAAGAGTAAATGATAACAACAGTGGATTGATGTGAATATTTCACAGTCAATTCATTGACATCGACCATTATGTAACCATCAGCATAGTCTAGCGAGACTACTATCTGGATAACTGTCCCTCGTCTGCCCATGAAAAGAAATCCTATTTTATATCAATTCATCACCCTATCAAGCAGTGGAGTTTTGATTTCAATTGAGGGGAAAAAAATACCAGTTTTTTTCTAGCTCTCATTAATCCACACAACATTTATTTGAAATGTTTTCACTATTTCGCCTTGCATCATTCAATGGGGACAACATGTTTACCGTTGCCTTGTTCTTGTTTGGTCATACAATACAATGACACAATGTCTGGTTTTGTAAACATGTGTGAGTGTATGCGTGTGTGTGGCATGCATGCGTGCGTACGTACGTGCATACATGTGTGTATGTGTGTGTGTGTGTGTGTGTGTGTGTGTGTGTGTGTGTGTGTGTGTGTGTGTGTGTGTGTGTGTGTGTGTGTGTGTGTGTGTGTGTCTGGATACGTGTGCATGCATGTGTGTGTAAGCTGTGTGTGTAGTATATGTATTTCCAAGATGGCGTAGCAGTGGGATGTCTATTTTGATTGTCTTGTCCTGTCCCTTGCATATATCATTTTTCTTCATATATATTTTTTATCTTTTTAATCTCAATTTCTATCTACGGACTGTGTTTCTGGACCTAAGGAAGGCTTTTGATACTGTTAACCATGAGTTTCTCATCACAAAATTGTCCAAGTTCAACTTTTTGCCTTGAGATGGATGAAATCATACGTTGAAGGCAGGACTCAGTGTGTCAGAGTGAGCAATGAGCTGTCGCCCACTATTAGCTATGATGGGGTTCCCTGCTGCCCCTCCTGTTCAGCCTGTACATTAATGATATGCCGTCTGTCTGTACTGGGTCTGAAGTTCAAATGTATGCAGATGATACAGTGATATATGTGTATGCAAAGAGCAAACAACAAGCTGCACAAGAACTCACTGCTGTAATGTTCCAGGTTACAAAGTGGCTCAGTGACTCGTGCTCGCATCTCAATGTGAAAAAACCTGTGTGTATGTTCTTGACAAAGAGAGGAACGGATGCTACTGAGCCAGATGTCTATGTGTCAGGGGAGAAGCTCCAGGTGGTATCTGATTTTAAATACCTTGGCATCATACTTGATTCCAACCTCTCTTTTAAAAAGCAGGTGAAAAAGGTCATTCAAATAACCAAATTCAACCTAGCTAATTTCCGATTTATACGATATTGTTTGACTACAGAGGTAGCAAAACTGTACTCCAAATCTAAGATACTCCCCCACTTAACATACTGCTTGACTAGTTGGGTCCAAGCTTGCTGTACAACATTCAGTGTCTACAAACGGGCTCTCAAAGTCCTTGATAGGAAACCCAATAGCCATCATCACTGTTACATCCTCAGAAGGCATGAGCTCCTGAGTAAGGAAAATCTTGTGCAATACACTGACGCATGTCTTGTATTCAAGATCCTAAATGGCCTGACTCCCCCTCCACTCAGTACTTTTGTTAAACAGAAAACCCAAACATATGGCAGCAGATCCACAAGGTGTGCCATGAGAGGTGACTGTATAGTTCCCTTAAGGAAATACACCTTTAGTCAATCTGCTTTCTCTGTGAGAGCTTCCCATGTCTGAAATAGACTGCCATCAGACACACATAACTGCATCACCTATCACACTTTCACAAAAAACACGAAGACATGACTAAAGGTCAATCAGATTTGTGAACATAATCCCTAGCTGTGTATTGTCGCTTTCCATGTTATCTGTGGTCTGTAGCTTGTGAGGTGTGGAAACACTTTGTTGCTTTTATGGATTTTGTCTTGTTGCTTTTTTTGCTATGTTGCTCTGTCTGCATGTTATGTCTTGCTTGTCCTATGTTGCTCTGTGTGCTCACTGCTCAATTATTGTCTATATTGTAATTGTTTTTAATATCCTGCCCAGGGATTGCGGTTGAAAATTAGCCGGCTGGCTAAAACTGGCACTTTTACTGAAATGTTGATTAATGTGCACTGTCCCTGTAAAAATTAAAATAAACTCAAACTCAAATGTGTCACCCAATGTGGTATGGATCTGCATATTTTTTATACTTTAGAACCAGAACCAGCTAATTAGCTACTAGCAAGTAGTCAGTTAGCCACTGCTAGCGGTCAACACCATTAACTGGGACATCTGCCAGCCTCAGCCCGGTCAACTCCTGCCAGCCTGCACAGCGCGATATCAACCCAGAGCATATCGGACTGCTTTTCTCTACCACATCTCCAGATTCCTAAATCAAGCTCTGAACCTTTACTCCGGATCATCGCAGGTAGCTAGCTGCTATCCGAGTGCCTACTCCTGGCTAACGTCTCTGTCCCGAAGCAAGCACCAGTTAGCCTGGAAATAGCCTCGAGCTAGGCCCATCTCCCAGCTAGCCAAAGAGATCGATCAAGCAATTCCTGGGCTTGAATTACCTCTTTTGCCAATTGGCCTGGACCCTTTGCTGCTGACATGGAACCACACCAATCCTTCACGACTGGTCTACTGACGTAACGGTCCGAGGGGGTTTCTGTCCCGAAGCAAGCACCAGTTATCCTGGAGCTAGCCTCAAGCTAGGCCCATCTCCCAGCTAGCCGAAGAGATCCATCAGATAATTCCTGGGCTTCAATACCTCTTTTGCCAATTGGCCTGGACCCTCTGCTGCCGACACGGAGCCCCGCCGATCCATACCGACTGGTCTGCCGACGAAACCTTTCCGAGTGTGTTTCAACAGGCTCTCCCATTGCGACGTCCCCCTGAGGCCCATCTGCTAGCACCGGCTTGCTAGCTGTCTGAATTGTGGTGCCTCCAGCTCGCCTAACTACTCACTGGACCCTATGATCACTCGGCTACACCTTCCTCTCAATAATGTCAATATGCCTTGTCTATTGCTGTTTTGGCAAGTAATTTTTGTCTTATTTCACTGTAGAGCTTCCAGCCCTGCTCAATATGCCTTAGCTAGCCCTTTTGTTCCACCCCCCACACATGCGGTGACCGCACCTGGCTTAAATGGTGCCTCTAAAGACAAAACCTCTCTCATCGTCACTCAATGCCTAGGCTTACCTACACTGTACGCACATCCTACCATTCCCTTGTCTGTACATTATGCCTTGAATCTATTCTTACGCGCCCAGAAACCTGCTC
The DNA here is from genome assembly GCF_901001165.1 of Salmo trutta. Lineage (NCBI taxonomy): Eukaryota > Metazoa > Chordata > Actinopteri > Salmoniformes > Salmonidae > Salmo > Salmo trutta. Next base: position 48,486,090 of record NC_042976.1, read on the forward strand.
CTTTTACTCTCTGTTCCGAACGGACTAGACAACCAGTTCTTTTAGCCTTTAGCCATACACTTATCCTACTCAACCTCTGTTCCTCTGGTGATGTAGAGGTAAACCCAGTCCCTGTAGCCCCCAGCATCACTCCCTTTCCCCAGGCACTCTCATTTGTTGACTTCTGTAACCGTAAAAACATTGGTTTCATGCATGTTAACATTAGAAGCCTCCTCCCTAAGATTGTTTTATTCACTGCTTTAGCACACTCTGCCAACCCGGATGTCCTAGAAATGTCCATCTCTAACTATAACATTTTCCGACAAGATAGAACTGCCAAAGAGGGCGGAGTTGCAATCTACTGCAGAGATAGACTGCAGAGTTCTGTCAAACTATCCAGGTCTGTGTCCAAACAATTCGAGCTTCTACTTTTAAAAATGCACCTTTCCAGAAACAAGTCTCTCACTGTTGCCGCTTGTTACAGACCCCCTTCAGCCCCCAGCTGTGCCCTGTACACCATATGTGAATATATCACCCCCCCATCTATCTTCAGAGTTCGTACTGTTAGGTGACCTAAACTGGGACATGCTTAACACCTCGGCCATCCTACAATCTAAGCTAGCTGCCCTCAATCTCACACAAATTATCAAGGAACCTACCAGGTACAACCCTAAATCCGAAACCATGGGCACCCTCATAGATATCATCCAACTTGCCCTCTAAATACACCTCTGCTGTCTTCAACTAGGATCTCAGCGATCACTGCCTCATTGCCTGCTTGCGTAATGGGTCCGCGGTCAAACGACCACCCCTCATCACTGTCAAACACTCCCTAAAACACTTCAGTGAGCAGGCCTTTCTAATCGACCTGGCCCGGGTATCCTGGAAGGATATTGACCTCATCCCATCAGTAGAGGATGCCTGCTTGCTCACTCTTCAAAAGTCCTTTCCTCTCCATCTTAAATAACCATGCCCCATTCAAAAAAATGTAGAACTAAGAACAGATATAGCCCTTGGTTCACCCCAGACGACTAGACTGCCCTTGACCAGCACAAAAACATCCTGTGGCGTTCTGCATTAGCATCGAATAGCCCCCGCGATATGCAACTTTTCCGGAAACACTGTCACCACCGATAAATTTACGATAATCGATATTTCAATAAGCATTTTTCCACGGCTGGCCATGCTTTCCACCTGGTTACCCCTACCCCGGCCAAACTTTCAGCACTCCCTGCAGCAAATTGTCCAACCCCCCTGCTTCTCCTTCACCCAAATCCAGACAGCTGATGTTCTGAAAGAGCTAAAGAATCTGAATCCCTAAAAATCAGCTGGGCTAGACAATCTGGACCCTCTCTTTCTAAAATTATTCGCTGAAATTGTTGCAACCCCTATTACTGGGCTATTCAACCTCTCTTTCATATCGTCTGAGATCCCCGAAGATTGGAAAGATACAGCGGTCATCCCCCTCTTCAAAGGGGGAGACACTATAGACCCAAACTGTTATAGACCTATATCCATCCTACCCTGCCTTTCTAAAATCTTCGAAAGCCAAGTTATTTAACAGATCACCAACCATTTCGAATCCCACCGTATCTTCTCCACTATGCAATCTGGTTTCCGCGCTGGTCATTGGTGCTCCGCCATCGATAAAATACAATACTGTGCAGCTGTCTTCATCAACCTGGCCAAGGCTTTCGACTCTATCAGTCACCGCATTCTTATCGGCAGACTCAATAGCCTTGGCTTCTCAAATGACTGCCTCGCCTGGTTCACCAACTACTTCTCAGATAGAGATCAGTGTGCCAAATCGGAGGGCCTGTTGTCCAGACCTCTGGCAGTCTCTATGGGGGTACCACAGGGTTCAATTCTCGGGCTGACTCTTTTCTCTGTATATATCAATGATGTCGCTCTTGCTGCTGGTGATTCTCTGATCCACCTCTACGCAGACGACACCATTCTGTATACATCTGGCCCTTCTTTGGACACTGTGCTAACAAACCTCCAAACAAGCTTCAACGCCATACATCACTACTTCCGTGGCCTCCAACTGCTTTTAAATGCTAGTAAAAATTAAGTGCATGCTCTTCAACCGATTGCTGCCCGCACCCTCCCGCCCGACCAGCATCACTACTCTGGACGGTTCTGACAACTACAAATACCTAGGTGTCTGGTTAGACTGTAAACTCTCCTTCCAGACTCACATTAAACTGTTGGGGATAGGGGGCAGTATTTGCACGGCCGGATAAAAAACGTACCTGATTTAATCTGGTTACTACTCCTGCCCAGTAACTAGAATATGCAGGAAATTATTGGCTTTGGATAGAAAACACCCTAAAGTTTCTAAGACTGTTTGAATGGTGTCTGTGAGTATAACAGAACTCATATGGCAGGCAAAAACCTGAGAAGATTCCTTACAGGAAGTGGCCTGTCTGACCATTTCTTGCCCTCCTTGATCATCTCTAAAAAAACAGGGGATCTCTGGCATGACGTGACACTTCCTACGGCTCCCATAGGATCTCAGAACCCGGGAAAAAGCTGAATGACGTAATTCCAGGCCCAGGCTGAAACACACTTTGGCAAGTGCTCTATCAGAGGGCCATCAGACTGAGGCTCGTGCATGAGGGGATAGCATGCTTTTACTTTCGCTCTCTTTGTAATAAAAAACGATTTCCTGGTCGGAATATTATCGCTTTTTTTACGAGAAAAATGGCATAAAAATTGATTTTAAACAGCGGTTGACATGCTTCGGAGTACGGTAATGGAATATTTAGAATTTTTTTGTCACGAAATGCGTCGTGCTCGTCACCCTTATTTACCCTTTCGGATAGTGTCTTGAACGCACGAACAAAACGCCGCTATTTGGATATAACAATGGATTATTTGGGACCAAACCAACATTTGTTATTGAAGTAGAAGTCCTGGGAGTGCATTCTGACGAAGACAGCAAAGGTAATAACATTTTTCTTATAGTAAATCTGACTTTGGTGAGTGCTAAACTTGCTGGGTGTCTAAATAGCTAGCCCTGTGATGCCGGGCTATCTACTTGGAATATTGCAAAATGTGCTTTCACCGAAAAGCTATTTTAAAATCGGACATAGCGATTGCATAAAGGAGTTCTGTATCTATAATTCTTAAAATAATTGTTATGTTTTTTGTGAACGTTTATCGTGAGTAATTTAGTAAATTCACCCAGAGAGGTTAACCTCTAGGGGCTATGTTGGACGCAAGCGTGCCACCCCTGGTACACCCTATCAACAACAGGTGAAATATCAAGTGCGCCAAATTTGAAAACAACTAAATGTCATAATTCAAATTTCTCAAACATACAACTATCTTACACCCTTTGAAATATAAACATCTCCTTAATGTAACCACGTTTACCGATTTCAAAAAGGCTTTACGGCGAAAGCATAAAGTTAGATTATGTTAGGAGAGTACATTGACAATAGCTGTGTGTAATGTTTTGTCAATTCAAAGACAGGCGTCACCAAAAGCAGAAAACCAGCTAAAATTATGCACTAACCTTTGACAATCTCCATCAGATGACACTCCTAGGACATTATGTTAGACAATACATGCATTTTTAGTTCTATCAAGTTCATATTTATATCCAAAAACAGCGTTTTACTATGGCGTTGATGTTCAGGAAATCGTTTCCCTCCCATAACCGCCAGTCAAATCAGCACAACAAATTAAATAATTACTATTCGAAAACATTGGTAAAATATTATATTGTCATTCAAAGAATTATAGATTTACATGTCTTGAACACAACCGGCTTGCCAGATTTAAAAATAACCTTACTGGGAAATCACACTTTGCAATAATCTGAGCACTGCGCCCACAAAAATACGCTTTGCAATACAGACTAACCGCCATGTTGGAGAGATCTAAAATCGAAAATACTATGTAAATAATCCATTACCTTTGAATCTCTTCATCAGATGTCACTTCCAGGAATCCCAGTTCCATAACAAATGTAGTTTTGTTCGAAAAAGCTCATAATTTATGTCCAAAAAGCTCAGTGTTGTTAGCACATGATCTATGCCCGCCGGACTTCTTTTCATGAACGAGGGGTAAAAAAATATTTACGTTCGTTCAAACATGTCAAACGTTGTATAGCATAAATCATTAGTGCCTTTTTTAACCAGAACATGAATAATATTCAAGGCGGACGATTGCATTCTCTTTTAAAACGTATTGGAACGAGAGTACCCAACATGAACTCGCGCGCCAGAGTCTAATCGGCCACCACCCTTCCATGGCTCTTGTTCGGTCAGATCTCACAGTAGAAGACTCAAAACACTTTGTAAAGACTGGTGACATCTAGTGGAAGCCATAGAAAGTGCTCAAAGATTAATAAGCCCCTGTGTGTTTCAATGGCATAATGGCATAGGCTTAAAGGTAATTCAACACATCAGGTATCCACTTCCTGTCAGAATTTGTCTCAGGGTTTTGACTGCCATATGAGTTCTGTTATACTTACAGACACCATTCAAACAGTTTTAGAAAATTCAGAGTGTTTTCTATCCAAACCTGATATGCATATTCTAGCTTCTGAGTTGGTGTAGGAGGCAGTTAAAAATGGGCACATATTTTTTTCAAAATTCTCAATACTGCCCCCTAGCCCTAAGAAGAAAAGCATCTCCAATCCAAAATGAAATATAGAATCGGCTTCCTACTTCTCAACAAAGCCTCCTTCACTCATGCCAAAAACATACCCTCGTAAAACTGACTATCCTACCGATCCTTGACATCAGCGATGTAATTTCCAAAATAGCTCCCAACACTCTACTCAGCAAACTGGATGTAGTCTATCACAGTGCCATCTGTTTTATCACCAAAGCCCCATATACTACTCACCACTGTGACCTGTATGCTCTCGTTTGCTGGCCCTCACTCCATGTCCATCGCCAAACCCACTGGCTTCAGGTCATCTATAAGTCTTTGCTAGGTGAAGCACCGCCTTATCTCAGCTCACTGGTCACTATAGCAACACCCACCCTTGGCACGCGCTCTAACAGGTATATTGCATTGGTCATCCCCAAAGCCAACACTTCCTTTGGCCGCCTTACCTTCCAGTTCTCTGCAGCCAATGACTGGAACAAATTTCAAAAATCTCTAAAGCTAGAGTCTTATATCTCCCTCTCTAATTTTAAGCATCAGCTGTCAGAGCAGCTTACCGATCACTGTACCTGTACACAGCCAATCTGTAAATTGCACACCCAACTACCTCATCCCCATATTATTACTTACCCTCTTGCTCTTTTGCAACCCAGTATCTCTACTTGCACATCATCATCTGCACTCCAATATTAATGCTAAATTGTATTTATTTTAGCCTCTATTGCCTATTTATTGCCTACCTCCCTATTCTTCTACATTTGCACACACTGTACATAGATTTTTCTATTTTTCTTTTATTTTCTGTTATCGACTGTACATTTGTTTATGTGTAACTCTGTGTTGTTGTTTTTGTCGCACTGCTTTGCTTTATCTTGGCTAGGTCGCAGTTGTAAATGACAACTTCTTCTCAACTGGCCTACCTGGTTAAATAAATCAAATGTAAAAATAAATGTATCCTGGCACCGTGCCAGGGGCACAGATGAGCTCATTGTTCAAACACGGATTTCCACATTTCCATGTGTCCCAGTGTTCCAATGCCAAAGCTACAGAGCAGAGGAGAGAAAAACAGAAGTGGAGTAGAGGGAGGGAGGGAGTGATGGGGGGGCTGTGTTATACATGTACTGTACAATCTTTTATCAACCTGTACCTTTTTGCTCTGCATTGTATATGTATTTCTATTGGCTAAGAACTGTGAACACTGCAAACAAACTGCAAACTACAAACAAATCTGAACCTGGGAGAGAGACATAAACACTGGAATAGGCAAATACACAACATCAGAAATGCATGCAGACAGACAGTGCAGTTAGAGAAGTCACATGAACGCACACAGTGGCAACCTCTGGCTCACTTGTCTCTAGCAATTTAGGGCTAGACCTGTTACCAGGACAACCACACCCCTCCCTCTGGCTTTGGGGGAGGTTTTTAAAAACCTACCACTGAGTAGAGAGAGAGAGAGAGAGAAAGAGAGAGAGAGAGAGAGAGAGAGAGAGAGAGAGAGAGAGAGAGAGTAGATAAGTGGGTGTGATAAAACTGCACAATATGATACTGAGAGAGAAAGAGAGAAAGTGAGAGAGAGAGAGAAAAAAGGGAGGAGAAAAGTGGGAGTGTACATACAACTCTTGCTCTACTACACAGTGTAAAAAAGGGGATGGGACATCAAAACAATCAAGAGAAGAGAATCTCTGTTACCTTCTCATTCCTCCTCTGAAGCTAGAATCTCTGTTACCTTCTCATTCCTCCTCTGGAGCTAGAATCTCTGTTACATTCTCATTCCTCCTCTGGAGCTACTGAAAACAGCAACAACAACAACCACCAACTGACTGAGACTTTTCACATCTCAGAACTAGACAATCCACATTCTCCCTCGTCAAAACAGGACATTTAACCCCCTCCACCCTGTGGCCATGGGAGAAGACTCATTGCACGCCGAGCGCCTCAGCAACAGCAGCAGCATTTTGGTCAACCCCCAGCAATACCATGCACAGCAAGACAACATGGACCTCCTGGTGCCCAGCTTCAGCCCCAGCTCGGCTCCCTCCTCCCCCACTGACACCCTCTCCAGGCTGGGCTTGAAAACCCCCGGGAGCCCTGGAAGTCCCACCAGTCCCATGGCCAGGGATCAGGTGAGTGCCATCACAGTGGTGGCTCTACTTGACAAGCTGGTCAACATGCTGGAGGCGGTGCAGGAGAACCAGCTGCGCATGGAGCAGCGCCAGGCTGACCTGGAGGGCGCCGTGCAGGGGGTCCAAGGCGACGTGACTCGCCTGTCCAAGAACCACACCAGCACGTCCAACAGCGTGAGCAAGCTGCTGGAGCGCTCGCACAAGGTCAACACCCACATGAAGGAGGTGCGGGAGCGTCTGGACAAGCAGGCGTCGCAGGTGAAGCGGCTGGAGGCCAACCATGGACACCTGCTCAAGAGGAACCATTTCAAAGTGCTCATTTTCCAGGTAGGGATAGAGGGGTGGATGGATGGATGTGGTTTAGTGTAAGGGGAAAAGGGAAAAGTGGTGAGGAAGAGAGAATATTGAAAGAAATGTAAGAAGTGTGTTTGGGGGTTGTGAGAGAAGGAGAGGGACCAATGTTAAACGTGTTAAACTAAAAGACACTGACACGGTCGCCAGATGCACAGTGTTTCCTCTGACACATTGGTGCGGCTGGCTTCTGGGTTAAGTGGGCATTGTGTCAAGAAGCAGTGCAGCTTGGTTGGGTTGGGTTGGGTTGGGTTGTGTTTCGGAGGACTCATGGCTCTCGACCTTCGCCTCTCCTGAGTCTGTACGGGAGTTGCAGCGATGAGACAAGACTGTAACTACCAATTGGATACCACAAAATTGGGGAGAAAACGGGGTAAAAAAATAAAAGTGTTTGTGTGCATATGTGTCTAGTGTGTGAGAGCGAGAAACAATGTTAAAAAGGTTTGGGAGAATGTTGAAAGTAGTGTGTGTGTGTGTGTGTGTGTGTGTGTGTGTGTGTGTGTGTGTGTGTGTGTGTGTGTGTGTGTGTGTGTGTGTGTGTGTGTGTGTGTGTGTGTGTGTGTGTCAAACTGATTGTGGATGTTGGGAGCTAATGCAAGGGTGATTATGAGTGCAGTCTACACTGTAATGTTTGTGTTGTGTGTAAATGACAGGCTTTGCAGCTGTGTGTGAGAGAGAGACATGGTGTGAACATGTAACTACAGAGGGAGTGGTGTTGTGAAGAGCTCTTTGGATATGTAAAAGTGAGAGGGAGAGAGTGTGTGTGTGTGTGTGTGTGTGTGTGTGTGTGTGTGTGTGTGTGTCAAACTGATTGTGGACGTTGGGAGCTAATGCAAGGGTGTTTATGAGTGCAGTCTACACTGTAATGTTTGTGTTGTGTGTAAATGACAGGCTTTGCAGCTGTGTGTGAGAGAGAGACATGGTGTGAACATGTAACTACAGAGGGAGTGGTGTTGTGAAGAGCTCTTTGGATATGTAAAAGTGAGAGGGAGAGAGTGTGTGTGTGTGCGTGCAAGCTGTGTGAGGATGGTTGTGTGTCTGGGAACACTGCGGAGAGGATAATAAAGAAAAGCGTAGATCACTACTCACACTTAAACTAGATCTGTTTTCAAGACCAAATGGCCATTATGTATAATGACCTACAATCAATGGTGGAAAAAGTGTTGTCACACTTAAGTAAAAGTAAAGATACCTTAATAGAAAATGACTCAAGTAAAAGTGAAAGTCACCCAGTAAAACACTACTTGAGTAAAAGTCTAAAAGTATTTGGTTTTAAATATACTTAAGTATCAAAAGAAAATGTTATTGCTAAAATATACTTAAGTATCAGAAGTAAAAGTATAAATAAGTTCACCAGACGGCACAATTTTCTTGTTTTTAACATTTACGGATAGCCAGGGGCACACTCCAACACTTATACATCATTTACAAACGAAGCATTTGTGTGTAGTGAGTCCGCCAAATCAGAGGCAGTAGGGATGACCAGGGATGTTCATTGGGTGAATCGGACCATTTTCCTGTCCTGCTAAGTATTCAAAATGTAACGAGTACGTTTGCGTGTCAGGGAAAATGTATGGAGTAAAAAGTATATTAGTTTATTCAGGAATGTAGTGAAGTAAAAGTAAAAGTTGTCAAAAATATAAGTAGTAAAGTAAAGTACAGATACCCCAAAAAGCAAAGTAAGTAGAACTTTAAAGTATTTTTTACTTAAAGTACCTTACACCAATCTAGTTAAATTAGATCTATGCATTAAGAGTGAATGCATCTTGCTTTTCCTCCTCTCAGATTACTGAAGTGATTTGCAATACATAAATAATAATATAATGTAAAAAAGTACAATATACCACTTGGCAGACACTTACAGTACAATTACTGAATCCACATTTAATATGTGACTGTGATCCCTGCGGGAATTCATCCTGCAACCTAAGCAATATTAGTGTCATGCTCTTACCAACTGAGCCAACACATAAAAGGTGTGATCAGAGGATTTTAATAGTATTTGATTGTGTTTCCCAACCTTACTCTTTGGTCAGTGCTAGCTCCATTATACTAAATATACGGAATTATTGAGTGGCCAGTATATTCTTGAATGATTTGAAAGGGCTTGATACTGTATGTGTTCAGTCAGGAAAAAAGGCAAGTCATATTGACACAGGCTAAGCCCTGAGAGCTCATAGTCACTGATCTTATCTGGTTTCCCAGGTGCTACTGCTCTTGTTCAATAGCAACAGGTGAAAATACTGCACATTGTCTCCAACTGTATGACTCTAGTCTGGTGGTTGTGCATTGGAGTTGGTTATCCACAGGTAATCCCTATAGTTGTTGCCTACGTGCAATTGCTTAACTGTTTTGAGTCGTTATAGTGTTATGGTCTAAAATGGTGTGACATAATGATGATGGGGTCATGGGGAATACTGATGGGTAATAATGATAGCATTATCAATACTGTGTGACCAGCAACATACAGTAAGAGTAAAAAAACAAACATCAGAGGATGCCATTCTGTCACACAGTGCTACAAAGAACACGCTATGAGTCACAAAATACGCAACTCACTGATAAGGCATTTAGATTCTCACTCCGCACCCCTGAGCTCTCTTTTGTCTTTTGTTTGCTCCTGGCCTAGAAAATATCTCTCCACTGATTGGCGTATTCGTCCACGCATTGATTGAGAACACACAGTGCTCTGTACGTGCCACACAAGTTGGAAATGCCGCCGTGCTGCTCCCAAGGGCGCTCGGTAAATACGGCACTGCCATGGACAGGCTGACAGATCCCTGCCCCTCGGGTGCTCCTCTCCCTTTAACGAGCCCTAACGAGGCCGGAGGAAAATGTAGTGCTTAGTGTAGTTCGTAGATTGGCCCGTTGTTTGTGTTTGTGCTCCAGTGCTTTTCCTGTCTCCCTGACCTCCCCTCTTTCATGGGGAGACACATATTCTCCCCTCCCCAGCCACAAAACAGAGAGTCCAATGCCATGTGGTAGCTTCTGTTTGTGACAAAGTTGGTTCTTGATACCAAGGGGAGGGGAAAAGTCTTGGATTAGCGAGAGGGTAAACGTTCATTTACATTAAAATGGGAAAGAGGTATAGTAATACAACTGTGGAATGTGACACATTTTGCTGTGCAGTTCCATGCATGTGTGTTTGTGCATGAGTCTGCACATGCATGCATAAGTGCATGTGCACGTGTGCAGGCATCTGTTTGCGTGTGTGTGCGTGTGCGCGTGTGTGCACGTGTGTGCATGTGTGCAGTTTTCAAGATGAGTAGTGGGATTGGAGGGGTAGGATGGGAAAGGAAGTGATGACCTTTTATCACACAATCAAAACACATTCAAATCCAACAGCATTGAATGAAATCACACTTCACAACCAAATAAAACATGCTGCATCAAGAAAACGAAACAGCCTTATCGAAAGACGTTCTTTAATACATTCGACCCAAGCAACTTTGGATAACAGTGTATTCGTGCTGGAGAGTGTAAACAGATCGTAAGTTGAGTGACCTTTGGTCTTGCCCATTGTATTTGTCATCATCATTTTTAACAAACACACTTGAATTAAGAATGAAACATTTTGGCATCATATAAATAGTTTTCTGAATTAAATTGAAGATTTCAGTAGTCAGCTTTGATTCATTAAGACTTTACTGCCATTGTCACAGAACTCTTGACCAAAGGTCTCTAGGCTTGTCAGCATCGGCGGCAGTGAGTAAGCACTGGTATTAGGTTAATTTATCCAAGTTCCTTATGCAGGATAAGGTAGAGCCAGTCCTGCTTTAGCTGCCTCACCCAGTTTTTTCTAATTTAACCCCTGATTCAACTAATCATTCTTTGAATACTTAAAAATGCATCCTTCCCTCCTTGTTTCCTTGAAATATGCACACATCTTTAAGGGATTGGATAGTTGAAAGTAAGGTTACCACCCCTTTACTTTACCACCCCATTATCAATCCAACCAATTCAGATATATGATTACTTCAAGGAAGGTAGAAAGGAAGGAGACATTTCTAAAGTATTCCAACAAGGCCTATCATTTGAACTCAAGAAAAGCCTAACTAGACATAAATATGATTAACTAACTTCAGGCCTTGCCAGTCAGTTACTGTGCTTATTACGCTCTCATATCATTCTATTCAACAACGTTGATGTAGTGTAGCTGTTAGTACATGTGTCAGTTAAGGGATGCATAGTCAACTCTATAGCGTCTATGTTATAGAAGAGAACAGATCTATTTCCACAGGTCCTAGCAGGAGAACAAGACTGGCTTGAGGGTGCAGCTGTGATGTGTGTGTGTGTGTGTGTGTGTGTGTGTGTGTGTGTGTGTGTGTGTGTGTGTGTGTGTGTGTGTGTGTGTGTGTGTGTGTGTGTGTGTGTGTGTGTGTGTGTGTGTGTGTGTGTGTGTGTGTGTTATGTTCCAGTAGGCAAGGCTCACTTAACCTAGCTCAAGGCATGGTAATACCACTGAAGCTCACACTCACGCACAAATATCCTCTCCTTGTTTTTACCTCTCTTTCAAACAACAAAGCCTTCCGTTTCGTTATCCCCGATGTCCATGGATGAGTTTGGTTCAGTGACACCTATCGCAACATGGAAGAGGGCCTTGAATCCCAATACTCATCTGGGTCATGTTCATTAGGCACCAAACGGAATAAATCAGACTGGAACAAGGAGGGACTAACTGTAACAAGTTTTCCATTGAAAATATATAAAAAACACAACCCTGTTTCTGTCCCACAGCCTAATATGGCTCTCTGTCTGTGGAGACAGAGAAAGGTAGTCCTACAGACTCAAGTGAACAAGCCTGTTTGTTTATTCTGTGGTTCCTCTCTTTGTTATCGGTCTCATTTTCCCTTTGGAGTTCATTACTATTTTAATCTCCCTATTTTTGAACAGGCTACGGAGAGAGAGAAGTGTATAAAAGCTGGGGAAGGATAGACAGAGCTAGAAGTAGAAAGAGAGAAAATGACAACAGAGAGAGGGGAACAGAGTGAAGTAGCTGAAAAGAAAAATCGAGGGATAGAGAAGGGAAAGGAGGAAAGGACATATATGAAGTCAATTAGACAAAATGATAACACTAGGAAATGAGCCAAAACTATTGTATTATTCAATAAAAACATGTTTATTTTGGACCAGGTTAAGTCCATTTGTATGCTGTGAGGGCTAGAATTCAACAGTTCAAGTGACCTGTCTGACAAATTCTTGTTCATCTTGGCTCTTTTTATTGAAGACTGAAGATCTTTGCTGTAAGGTGACACTTCCTACGGCTCCCATAGGCTCTCAGAACCCGGGAAAAAGCTGAATGACGTAATTCAAGGCCCAGGCTGAAACAGAGGGCCATTAGAATGAGGCTTGTGCATGAGGGGATAGCATGCTTTTACTTTCACTCTCTTTGTAATAAAAAACGATATGCCGGTCGGAATATTATCGCTTTTTTACGAGAAAAATGGCATAAAAATTGATTTTAAACAGCGGTTGACATGCTTCGAAGTACGGTAATGGAATATTTAGAATTTTGTTGTCACGAAATGCGCCGTGCTCGTAACCCTTATTTACCCTTTCGGATAGTGTCTTGAACGCACGAACAAAACGCCGCTCTTTGGATATAACAATGGATTATTTAGGACCAAACCAACATTTGTTATTGAAGTAGAAGTCCGTACGTTTACTGACACCAACCATATTCAACGGGTGTTGTACACACGTCACGTAACATTAGCTAACGAGCCAGCCAGCTAACGTTAGCTAGTTAAACAACAATGAACAGTGCCAACAATGCCACAGTGCTGGGAACTAACCAACAAGGTTCAATGTTAGCTAGCTAACATTAGGCTCTAACTAGAAAAGCAAAAGGCTCTGGGAAACAAATAATAACATCAGCTAGGGAGCCAGCCAGCTAACATTAGCTAGCTAGCTAACAGTACACTTTAGCTTGAAATTAAACCACTATCTGTCAAAATTAGAAATGTGTAAAATCTGAAGATGTAGCTAGATAACGCTAGTCTATCTTACCTTTATACATCATCATGCACGATGGATGCGTCTCCCTGTCAGGAATGCCATACCACGGTTGCCCTTAGTTTGAAGATGTAATCCGGAGACAGGTGTTTTCTCCATCTCTTTAGCTATCATACTCTAATTCCACTGATTTCAAAACTTGATTCTCCAGAAAGTGGAGAGCAACACTTATGCAGCTCCACTACACAATACATTTCAGGATTACCAACACAGACTGACGAGCTCAAATAGACAGATGCCTTCTATATGGCAGACCAATCTGAACTCCTCTCTCGGCAACAAGGCTCATAATTTAACAATTGTATATGTATTTACGGATGGCATACAAGTTTGTTATTAAGGCACATGAAAGTTCACATGTTCGAGAAGGCATTTCTGCCAAAAAACACATTTTGATAAAATTAAATAATAAATTACATTCAAACGGCTCTCCTGTGTGTCACATCCTGACCAGTATAGGGGTTATTTGTTATTGTAGTTTGGTCAGGACATGGCAGGGGTGTTTGTTTTACGTGGTTAGAGGGGGTATTTGATTTATTAGTCCGGGGTTTGTTAGTCATTGTTCTATGTTAGTATATTTCTATGTTCTATCTAGTCTTTTGTAGTTCTATGTTTAGTTAATTGGGGTTGGACCTTCAATTGGAGGCAGCTGGTTATTGTTGCCTCTGATTGAGGGTCCTATAATTAGGAGTTTGTGTTTCATGGGATTTTGTGGGAGATTGTTCTTGTCTAGCTGTTTGCCTGACGAGACTGTCAAGTTCGTTTTGTTTTGTATACGTTTATGTGTTTTCCTTCTTCACCTAATAAAAAAAAAGATGTGTACATTTTCCCGCTGCGTCTTGGTCTCTACCCTATGACACCCGTGACACTGTGAAGTCGTGACTTGCGACATACGCCTAGTTTCCTGAATCGGGTCACATATAGTCAAACGATGTATAGAATCAATCTTTAGGATGTTTTTATCATAAATCTTCAATAATATTCCAACCGGACAATTCCTTTGTCTTTAGAAATGAAAAGGAACGGAGCTCGTGTTCACGGCCGTGCGCATGACTAAACTAAAGGCTTTCAGCCTGACCACTGGTTCAAACAGCTCTTATTCGCTCCCTTTTCACAATAGTAGCCTGAAACATTCTAAACAGTTCTAAAGACTGTTGACATCTAGTGGAAGCCTTAGGAAGTGCAATATGACCCCATTTACACTGTATATTGGATAGGCAATCACTTCAAAAACTACAAGCCTCAGATTTCCCACTTCCTGGTTGGATTTTTCTCAGGTTTTCGCCTGCCATATGAGTTCTGTTATACTCACAGACATCATTCAAACAGTTTTAGAAACTGCAGAGTGTTGTCTATCCAAATCTACTAATTATATGCATATTCTAGCTTCTGGGCCTGAAGTAACAGGCAGTTTACTCTGGGCACGCTTTTCATCCAAACTTCCTAATGCTGCCCCCTATCCCTAAAGAGTTAAGGGCTTGTAAGTAAGCATTTCACTGTAAGGTCTACACGTGTTGTATTCGGCGCATGTGACAAATACAATTTGGTTTGATAAGGAAACACCTTAATCGGCATTCCAGCAGTGTATTTGATCTGCGCATGTGCTAGTGAGTTCGGAACAACTGAATGTAAGTGTCTTCTAAGTAGTTTTCACATACAAACTTTGTATGTCCGAACTCAGAATCAAATTTGCTTCCCAAAAAAATAACATGTTCGCTGTGGTAGAACAATTATTTTGTTTGATGATTTTCTGCATTTATCAGAGTGCCATCAGGTAGCCTGATTTCAGATGTGTCCATGTAAACAGGATTTGTCACAGTTTCTGTGTTATTTGATTGTTGTTTCCTTAGGCTACCGCTGGTGGGAACCCTTGCCCTGTTTTCTAGTTTCCAGGTTACCCTGATTATTACTTATTGGACTCACCTGTGTTTAATTACCTTCTCTGTTCACCTGGTTGCCTTGTTATTTAGGTTCCTCAGTTGGCCTGGATCTTTGCTTAGGTCTTATTAATGTGCTTTTGCCTTATTTCTGTTAAGACTAAGTAAAAGTTCTGGATTTACCCTTACCTCTGCTTGCTGTGTTTGAGTTCGTACTAGCATTATTGTTACAGCATTATTAGGGAAATCGTTCTTCTTACAAAGCATGTAAATGTTTTAATGAAACTTATATTAATCTGACTATCCACAATAATCGCATTGTGTGTATATAACCGTATTCATTGTCTTACTTCAGTTAGCCACTAAATCCCTAGTTGGAAACCAACTTTTTTTTAAGCTGTGGGCTGGCATTTTGCATACTGAGGGAGTCTCCAAATAATTTGGTGAAGTACTGCAAGCTTGGTCCACATGGTCCAGCCCCTTAACAATTAAAGTTTCAGCCAATGAGCTCCATCCCCTCGCCATTTGATTGACTATCAAGATGCACCTGAATCTTCATGGACCCGAGCCAGACCAGAACTAATGGAGTCAACGCATGGATTATGTAAACAATTGCCATTATTTTTAACATGTCAGCCGAAGAGGTAAGGTATACAGGCTATGCATAGTGTTTTTAATGAACACTGATTTACAAACTGATGTATTTTATAATATCACCTTTTGTTAGTCAAGCTAGCTAGCTATAGCCAGAACCATGTATTTTATAAACACGAAATCGTGTATAATGATGAGTGAGAAAGTTAGAGGCATAAATATCATAGCCCCCCAAAAATGCTAACCTCCCTTGTTATTGTAATGGTGAGAGGTTATGATATGTGTCTAACATTCCTGATTCATTCAGGATTATCCATAATCATGGTAGCATCCACATGAATGTAGAAATGTTTAGAAACATTCTATTCTTATTTATAATTATTTGATTTTCCAAGATGGCGTAGCAGCAAGACGTGTTTGCTTTTGTCCCGTTTTTGTCCTGTGGAAATATTCAGCTTTCATTTTTCTGTATACATTTCAATCTCTTTTTCCATGTTCGAATTAAATATCTTCCTGCAACCCGCCTCACCCAACGTGGTACGGATCTGCAATTCTTTTAGACCTTATAACTGGAACCTCCATCAGAATCTAGCCAGCTAATTAGCTACTAGCTATTTAGTCATTGTTAGCCACTGCTAGCAGTCTTTACCTTTAGCACAGATACCAGCCGCTCTAGCCCGGATAATATCTGCCAGTCTGCACAGCGCGATATCAGCCCTGATCATATTGGATTGCTTTTTATTTATTCCCCCCCCCCCCCCACTATACAACCGGATTCCTGCCGCAAGCTCTGGACCATTACACCGGATCATCGCAGCTAGCTAGCTGCTACCGAGTGGCTATCGCCCTTGTCCAGAAGCAAGCACCAGTTAGCCTCGAGCTAGACCCATTCCCCCGGCTAGCAAACGAAGTACACCAACTACAATACCACTCTTGCCAATTGGCCTGGACCCTTTGTCGACACGGAGCCCCGCCGATCCATCACGACTGATCTGCTGACGTATTTCGGCCGATGTGCTCTCAACCGGCCTCTGCGTCGTTGACGTCGGTGAGGACCCAGCTACTAGCCCCCGCTCGCCTAGTGTAGTGACGACTACCGAGTGGCTCCCTGTTTCGTCCATTGCTGCTTATTGGACCCTATGATCACTCGGCTACACAGCTGATGCCTACTGGACTGTTAATTAACATGGTACTATATTTTTTTTATCTGTCGGCCCCAGCCTTGAACTCAGGCCCTGTGTGTAGCTAACTGACCCTCTCTGCCCGTTCATCGCTATTTACCCATTGTTGTTGTCTTAGCTGTTTACCTGTTGTCTTAGCCCTCCCAATCAACACCTGTGATTGCTTTGTGCCTCTCTCTAATGTCAATATGCCTTGTATACTGTTGTTTAGGATAGCTCTCATTGTTTTGCTCGCTCTACATGCCTCGGTTAGCTCTCTTGCCCCCCCCCCCCCCCCCACACATGCGGATACCGCACCTAGGTTAACTGGCGCTTCCAGAGATGCAGCCTCTCTCATCGTCACTCAATGCCTAGGTTTACCTCCACTGTACTCGCGCCCTACCATGCCCTTGTCTGTGCATTATGCCCTGACTCTATCCTACCATAGCCAGAAGTCTGCTCCTCTTACTCTGTTCAAAATCATAAGACTTGCTTTTAAAAATGTGTATAAATCATTTTCATATGGTATATTAAAGTTGTTACAGCTTACTGCAGCCATAGCATTATAGAAGTCTTGGTGTCTTCTGAACAAACCATGTTGACATTTGTGCAAATGTATGTATTGTTCAAAAGTACACTTTTTTTTACATTTTTATAAAGTTCCAAGAAAACAACATTGTGTGAATATTATTTACATTTATACACATTTTACATAATGTTCTTCTTGCCCAGGTATTGCCAAGGCCACAGGAAAGTCTTGATTGCTAATGTCCATCTACTGGGGATAAAGAGCATATACAACATTTCTTTAGCATATCGAAAAGGGTTATATGTCAACAACAAAAAATGCAGAGCCTTTCAAAAGACTATGACATTACAAGTGGGAATTTGCACACAGTGAGTCATGAATATAAAGCTGTGTACCGGATTTACCAACATGTAAACATGTAGAGGGGCTGGGCATCCTGAAGATGCACAACACTACAATAAAATAAATCAAATCATGTAGATATTCTGGAATTATATTATGATTCCATTCTAATACCTAGTCCTTTGCTCATGTGAATCCTACAGTAGATTTGGCTATGAGTGTGTTAGGGGATTTGACATTCATGCGATGAATAACTTATTTTTATATTTTACTCCCCTTTTCAATTTTGATCTTGTCTCATCGCTGCAACTCCCCAACAAGCTCGGAAGAGGCGAAGGTCGAGACATGAGTACTCCGAAACATGACCTGCCAAACCACGCGCCTTAACACCCGCATGCTTAATTCGGAAGCCAGCTGCACCAATGTGTTGGAGGAAACACCATTCAACTGATGACCGAAGTCAGTCTGCAGGCGCCCGGTGTGCCACGAGTTGTTGCAGCGCAATGAGCCAAGTAAAGCCAACCCCCCCCAAACCTCCCCTAACCCGGATGATGCTGGGCCAATTGTTCACCGCCCTATGGGACTCCCGTCTGTAGTGACGCCTCTAGCACTGCGACGCAGTGCCTTAGACCGCTGCGTCACTCAGGAGGCCCTAAAGAGTTCGTCTCTATCCCACCCCGGCTTCCAGACAGATCACCACAACACTGTCAGTTCCTACTGCTTGTTCAAGGCATGCCCTTTGAGCATTAAGCACACATTTACAATGGCGTTTACACACACATTAGCCTTTTATGTTATCAAATTGGTTCCTTGACATTTTTCAAACAAAGTTGACCTTTTCACAAGAACCAATCCGATTTGTTTTGCACAGAACAATTTCGTTAAGGTTAATGCTCCTGGAAAGCCTGAGAATCCTGTCAATGTTAATTGACCTAATCGATATTAAATACACATTAGTGGATGTGAGAAGCATTGCCTCAAATCAGAGTCTTCTAACATCAACAATCACATGGTTTGCCATGTCAATGGAGGCTTTGATAACATGAGTCTATCCATATGACGTACAGATTAGGGAATCTGAGCAGCATTGCCTCAAACTGACTCCTCTAAATTAACAGTGCTGTTCTATTGTATACCGCGTGGATTGATTGATTCATTTGACAATTTTTTTTAAACATACATAAGAGCGTTTCAGCCAAAGAGGTCTCCTCATACAATTTAAAATATCATCAAGGATACCACAATATAGCTTGAAAGCTTTGCTATTGGCTGTGTAATTGACTGTGAATGGAGGCTTTGACAAGATTGGTCTATCCACAGGACGCACAAATTAGTGAAACTGTGAATCCGTGCAGCAGGCCTTTAAATGAAAAGCTTTCTTAGTCTTGATGATGAACTCAAGAGAACAGAACACTGATGACAGATTTACCTCCACCGTCACTGGAAGCTGCACATGCTTGGCATCCGCCTGATTCCACCTGAGCTGTGAATCATGCAGTGCGTGGCTTAGATAAGGTCCTGGGTATCTGGTATCTGCAGGTTAATAAAACAATCAGGAGTATCTATGGTATTTCATTTGGCTTCTCACGGTGGAGTAGAGTTTCAAATATTTAGTTAGGGCCGGTAATGTATGATTATTTTGTTTATTGGTTTGCTATGATTGATTGATTTGCTATGATTGATTATTGGTTGCTTTGTTATGAGGTATGTCTGATACGATGCACTGTTCAGGACCACATTGCAAATAAGTGTTACGTGATCATTTCATGTGTTATCTTCTGAGCACTAGAACTACACAATTTGTACAATCTTTTCCACCACAAAAGTAAAAAAATCAAAAGAGTTGTTCACACACCTTATATAGTGATCCAGGTGCATAGAATCTCAATGTTTGACACAAAATAAACTCCAGCACACTGGTATTCCTGCATGCTCCACAATGTGTTTATTGGCTGTCAAAGCAATGTTTTGGTCAATAGACCTTAATTAGGCACCAAATGGATGCGAACGGACTGAAACAGGGAGTGAATACCTGGACTCATTTAGTTTTATCCCGTCGCCCAGCGTTTTAAAGTATTTTAAGTTGCATGCCCTAATGTACAACCCAGGTTTTTTCCCCCACAAAGTAACATGGCACATTAACATACTTGTGTTTTCTGTAACGTATTACGCTTAAAATATACATTATCCATCTGTCACAGTCACCAACTCAAAAAAAGAGAGGCCTTTAGTCTATCAAGAATAATTTGAATTTATGAAAAACGTGCTATTGGTTGACTGGTCTGACTTTTAAGGGTGACTGATTGGTGTTCTTTCCAGGGAGGGCATGCAATTGGTGGTGAGTGAGTGATGGACAGGGTGGGAGGGGCTCTTCCTGTCCTTCTGGTTGGTCCAGTCCCTAACTTTGCACTAATGACAGCCTATTGACACATGATATGGTCCTAAAAGCAATGTGTGGCATCCTTCCTCTAGTTTCCAGCATTCTTCCATGCTGTGTAATAGATTCCGGAGGGCACAAAAACTCCTAGTTTCACACACATGCACAAGCACACACAAACACATTTACTTTCCACTCCACTTTCCACTGACTTGAGATATATTACTCAAACTTTTGAGCAAATCCACTTTTGACATCAACGCATGATTTACATAGAAGTTCATGTTATACTGACATATCTTGAGCCCTGAATGCATTTTTAAGGAGATAGTTTGTATGAAAAATACATGTTTGTATCAACATTAAGACACGTTTCTTTTAATTTCATCTCCAGACATGTTTTGATTGATCTGATTTTGATTGGTTTGTTTGACCAGGGCGTAGTGTGTATTTGCACTGTTTTGTTGAGTGCAAGAATCCAAACTTTTTTCAGCAACAATAGAATACTATTTTAGTCTAACTGAATAGGGGCTTACTCTGTCTAAATACCCATGGTGTGTGAAGGAGTGCTGTGTGTGAGAGTGCGGGTGGCGAGAAGCCCATAAGGAAGGGTTTTAGTTTTTTCACAGTCAGTGGAGAGGCCCACACACGCTCGCGCGCACACACACACAGTTCTGTAGATTGTGAACTATAGGGTGTTGTGGCTGGTACCTGTAACTGGTACTGTTGAATAACTACTGCTCTGAAATTGCAAACCACCAACTGTCATTTGGGGATTTATTAAACACTTGAAACATGACATCCGTTTATGGCTGCCAAAGCATACAGCGGCAAATTATGTACTGTGAAGTTGATATTTATATTCCAGGCTCTGACATTGCTCATTATGATATTTATTGATGTCTTTACATTTTTTGGGGATTCGTGTGTATTGTTTGGTATTACTGCACTTTTGGAGCTAGACTCATAAGCATTTCACTGTACCTGTGTACGCAACCAATAACATTTTATTTGATTGAATATTTGTGTGGATTATATTCGTGATTAGATGAAATGTCTTGAGTCAATAAGTGTTCAACCCCTTTGCTATGGCAAGCCTAAATAAGTTAAGAAGTAAAAATGTGCACTCACTCTGTGTGCTATAATAGTGTTTACCATGATTTTGAATGACTACCTCATCTCTGTACCCCACACATATAATTTTCTGTAAGGTCCCTCAGTCGAGCAGTGAATTTCAAACAGATTCAACCACAAAGAGCAGGGAGGTTATCCAATGCATCGCAAAGAAGGGCACCTATTGGTAGATGGGTAAAAAAGCAGACATTGAATATCCCTTTGAGCATGGTAAAGTTATTAATTATACTTTGGATGGTATCAACACACCAGTCATTACCAAAATACAGGTGTCCTTCAAAACTCAGTTGCCGGAGAGGAAGGAAACTGCTCAGGGATTTCACCAGACCAAAGGTGACTTTAAAATTGTTACAGAGTTTAATGGCTGTGATAGGAGAAAACTGACGATGGATCAACAACATTGTAGTTACTCCAATACTAACTAAATGACAGAGTGAAAAGAAGAAAGTCTGTACAAAATACAAATATTCCAAAACATGTATCCTGTTTGCAATAAGGCACTAAAGTAAACCTGCAAAAAATGAATGGCTGTCACGGTTGTCGTTGGTAATGGAGGACCAAAACGCAGCAGGTATGTGTAAGCTCATCTTGACGTTTATTAACTCAGAATGAACATACAAAAATAACGAGCACGAACTATCAACAAACAGTCTGACAAGGCTAAACACAGAACAATCTCCCACAATTACACAGACAAACACACCCAACTAATATAGGACTTCCAATCAAAGGCAACACCACACAGCTGCCTTCAATTGGAAGTCCACCCCAATTAACCAAACATAGACATACAACTAACTAGATCAACATAGAAATACGTAAACAAGGAACAGTGCCCAAAAACCCCGGAATACTTAAATCAAATGCCCTTTTAGAAAAAACACCACCCCGAACTACATAAACCAAATACCCTCTGCCACGTCCTGACCAAACTACAATAACAATTAATCCTTATACTGGCCAGGACGTGACAATGGCAAAGAATTTAACATTATGTCCTGAATACAAAGTGTTATGTTTGGGGCGAATCCAGCACAACACATTACTGAGTACCGCTCTTCATATTTTCAAGCATGGTGGTGTCTGCATAATGTTATGGGTATGCTTGTCTAAGGATAGTTTGGGGGGGGATAAAAGGAAACTAACAGAGCAAAGCATAATCCTAAAGGAAAACCAGTTTTATTCTGCTTTTCAACAGACACTGTGACAAATGCACCTTTCAGCAAGACACTAACCTAAAACACAAGGCCAAATATACACTGACATTGATTGTTCCAGAGCATCCTAGTTACAGTTTTGACTTAAATCTATGGCAAGACTTTAAAATGGCTGTCTAGCAATGATCAACAACCAACTTGAAAGCTTGTAGACGTTAAAAGAATCATGTGCAAATATTGTACAATCCAGGTGTGAATATCTCTTAGAAACTTACCCAGAAAGAACCACAGCTGTAATCACTGATAAAGGTGATTTTTAACATGTATTGTGAATACTTACAGTACCAGTCAAAAGTTTGGACACACCTACTTATTTAAGGGTTTCTTTGTTTTTTTAAAACTATTTTCTACATTGTAGAATAATAGTGAAGACATCAAAACTATGAAATAACACGTATGGAAAATGTAGTAACCAAAAAGTGTTAAACAAATCAAAATACATTTTATATTTGAGATTCTTCAAAGGAGACACCCTTTTCCTTGATGACAGCTTTGCAAACTCTTAGCATTTTCTCAACCAGCTTCATCTGGAATGCTTTTCCAACAGTCTTAAAGGAGTTCCCACATATGCTGAGCACTTGTTGGATGCTTTTCCTTCACTCTGCGGTCCAACACATCCCAAACCATCTCAATTGGGTTTAGGTTGGGTGATTGTAGAGGCCAGGTCATCTGATGCAGCACTCCATCACTCTCCTTCTTGGTCAAATAGCCCTTACACAGCCTTGAGGTGTGTTGGGTCATTGTCCTGTTGAAAAACAAATGATTGTCCCACTAAGAGCAAACCAGATGGGATGGTGTATCGCTGCAGAATGCTGTGGTAGCCATGCTGGTAAAGTGTGCCTTGAATTCTAAATAAATCACTGAGTGTCACCAGCAAAGCAACCAGACACCATCACACCTCCTCCTCCATGATTCGCGGTGGGAACCACACATGCGGAGATCATCCGTTCACCTAGTCTGTGTCTCACAAAGACACGCCGATTGGAACCAAAAATCTCAAATTAGGACATCAGACCAAAGGACAGATTTTCACTGGTCTAATGTCCATTGCTCGTGTTTCTTGGCCCAAGCAAGTCTTTTCTTATTGGTGTCCTTTAGTAGTGGGGTCTTTGCAGCAATTCGACCATGAAGGCCTGATTCACACAGTCTCCTCTGAACAGTTGATGTTGAGATGTGTCTATTACTTGAACTCTGAACTTATCCTCTGCAGCAGAGGTAACTCTGGGTCTTCCATTACTGTGGCGGTCCTCATGAGAGCCAGCTTCATCATAACGCTTGATGGTTTTTGTGACTGCACTTGAAGAAATGTTCAAAGTTCTAGAATTTTTCCGCATTGACTGACCATGTCTTCAAGTAATGATGGACTGTCGTTTCTCTTTGTTTATTTGAGCTGTTCTTGCCATAATATGAACTTGGTCTTTTACCAAATAGGGCTATCTTCTGTATACCACCCTTACCTTGTCACAACACAACTGATTGACTCAAATGCTTTTAGAAGGAAATAAATTCCACATATTAAACTTTTAACAAGGCACACCTGTTGAAAACCTCAACAGGATCGGTGGGTCCCCCATGGGACAGTTGAGCTAACGTAAGCTAATGTGATTAGCATGAGGTTGTAAGTAAAAATAACATTTCCCAAGACATAGACATATCTGATATTGGCAGAAAGCTTCAATTCTTGTTAATCTAACTGCACTGTCCAATTTACAGTAGCTATTATAGTGAAAGAATACCATGCTATTGTGTGATGAGTGCACAGTTATGATCTTCAAAATGTATTAATAAACCAATTAGGCACATTTAAGGGTGCATAGATAAACATTTTTACAGAAATACAATGGTTCATTGGATCAGTCTAAATGTTGCACATACACTGCTGCCATCTAGTGGCCAAAATCGAAATTACGCCTAGGCTGGAATAATAAATTATGGCCTTTCTCTTGCATTTCAAAGATGGTACAAAAAAAACACAAAACAAAGTGCATGTTATTTTCTTTGTATTATCTTTTTACATTTACATTTTTACGTTATTCTTTCCTACATTCATTTAACATTTCCAAATTAAAAAACGGGCAGAATACCTCATGAAGCTGAATGCCAAGAGTGTGCAAAGCTGTCATCAAGGCAAAGGGTGGCTACTTTGAAGAATCTCATATTTTGATTTGTTTAACACTTTTTTGTTTACTACATGATTCCATATGGGTTATTTGGATGTCTTCACTATTATTCTACAATGTAGAAAAGTACAAATAAAGAAAAACCTTTTGACTGGTACTTTGAAATAAGATATTTCTGTTATTAATTTGCAATAAATTTGCAAAGAGTTCTAAAACATATTTTCCCTTTTTCATTATGGGGTATTGTGTGTAGACGGGGAGAAATAATTTTTGAATTCAGACTGTAACAACAAAATATAGAATAAGTCAAGGGGTATGAATAGTTTCTGAAGGCACTGTCCTGTAGCAGTGCATATGCAGGGTTTGATTTAAGTTAAGATCTAACTAGACTAAGTTGTATCTGCTTCTGATATACAGTATATACATACGTACAGGTAACTGTCAAAATAAAGAAAAAACCTTGAGTAAATGAGGGATACAAAGTATATGGAATGCAGTTGCTTCCACACAGGTGTGGTTCCTGAGTTAATTAAGCAATTCATAAAATGCCCAGTTGTACCCATTATTTTGGCTACCATGGTTAGAAGAGAAAATATCTCAGTGACTTTGAAAGAGGGGTCTCAAAGGAACATAAGGGGTTTAATGTGTTTGAGTGTGAGTGTCTCAGTCACAAGATCTCAACGCAATGAATACTTATGGGAGATTCGAGAGCGACGCCTGAGACAGCGTTTTCCACCACCATCAACAAAACACCAAATGGTGGAATTTCTCGTGGAAGACGGGTGTCGCGTAACTAGATTTCCAGATACTTGCGGAATCTTTGCCAAGGCGCATTGAAGCTGTTCCGGTGGCTCGCGGTGGTCCAATGTCCTATTAACACACAATGTTCTGTTTCCTTTATTTTGGCAGTTATCGGTATGTTTAATGCTGATGCTTATATCTGATAACCATATACAATTATAGTGTGCATGGTTTTGTGTTCATCTGCTTGATTAATAAATTAATGACCTGAGGCTTGTTTCAAGTGATCCCATAACTTCACATGACCACCTTCCTAATCCTAACACCGTCCTCTCCTCTCTGTTCTCCAGGAAGACAACGAGATCCCCTCCAGCATGTTCATCAAGGACTCCCCCAAGACTCGCCAGGCCAGCCAGCTTGAGGACGACGCCCCTGCGGTACCTGCCCCGGCCGTCACCGGCACAGATGCCAACCGCTCTCAGGAGGAGGGTCTCCATAACATCAGCCTGTACTCCTCCGACAATGACACCAGGGGTCTCCACGAGGACGACGAAGCCCTGGAGGGAGAGGAAGAGCTGGACCTAGAAGCGGACCTGCCCTCCTTTGAGAGATCCAGAGCCGACCGGCTGAAGCGCTCCAGCCTGAAGAAGGTGGACAGCCTGAAGAAGGCCTTCTCGCGCCAGAGTATCGAGAAGAAGATGACCAAGATCAGCACCAAGATCGTGCCGCCAGCGAGCCGTGAGAAGATCAAGAAAAGCTTTACACCAAACCACCCTAAGAGTCCCGCCGCCAAGAGCTCTTCTTTCAAGGTGTCGCCAATGACGTTCAATGTGAAGAAGTTGCGAGGCGAAGGGGAGGCCTCGACACAGCCCGGAGGCTCGCCTAGCGGGCAAGCCCACGTGGAGATCCCTCCCCTGGGAAGCATGGATGGGGATCTGCCCCTGGCTGAGTTGTACTCCCAGGAAGGGCTGGGTGTGGAGGGGGGAGAGGAGCTAGCTAGTCCTTCTACCACTGAGAGCGTGCAGGCCGATTTGACCATAAACGGAGAAGCGGGGAGCCTTGAATGTCACCTGACCCCCGATCGTCCCCCGGGGCTTGCTCTCCAGGAGCATGATGATGATATAGGGGAGGAGGAAGAGGTAGAGGAGTAGGAAAGCCCAGTGGAGGTAAAGGCCCCCATATCTGCTGTGGAGCAAGCCTCAATCTCATCCATCTCATCTTTTGCTCCTGCACATTCCCTGGCCATTTTATGTTAACATGCCAACACTGTAGTCATCCCTCCATCTTTCCAGCCTACCAATTTCTGAAAAATCTCAAGCTCCAGTGCTAACGATACGGAGCCCCTAAGCATCCCTGGCCCTCCAATGCCTCTAGCCCTGCATGTACGATTGATCCAGGAGATCCATGGACATATCCCAGATCCCAAGCTTCCATTTCAGAGATCCTGATTTATCAAGAGTGATCAAGATATCCTGCATCAGTTGCTCCTGCCTGGTGTGTATAGCTACCTACCCTTCTTTGGGGCTACCTTAGGAAAAGAACCAGCAAGCCAAGGGACTATAACTCACCTTCCCAACTGGAACCTGGGCTTCTGAACAGCACATCTCCAGGATGTTGAGCCAACTCTCTCTCTCTCTCTGTGTATCTGTCTTTGCATGGGCCTCTCTGTCTGACGGATAGTCTCTTTGTTCTCCTGCCTCGTTTGAATGCCGGTAAATCTTTGGCAAAGAGGGTAAAGCCCACAGCTTGGGAAGGGTAGCCCATTGCCAGGTTGTCTGGGCATTGGTATGGGGTGGTAGCTATGTTTCTAAAGCAAGGTTGGTGTAAGGCTGAGGTTTGTGACATATGCATTTGACCCAGGTCTGGATGTA
Source organism: Salmo trutta (assembly GCF_901001165.1). Classification (NCBI taxonomy): domain Eukaryota; kingdom Metazoa; phylum Chordata; class Actinopteri; order Salmoniformes; family Salmonidae; genus Salmo; species Salmo trutta. The sequence continues at coordinate 48,513,149 of NC_042976.1, forward strand.
ACCATAAAACCTGAGTGCAGGGTAAAAATGGAGCCATAGCATTAAGGCAATTTCATGCCATCCCTACCTTAGTTCATTTATTTGCCATAATATATATAATCAGAGCTCTCATGACAAAAACAGCTTGAAAAACACAGCTTGAAAGTGGTAAGTGGTTAAGGTTTTGGGGGAGGGTAAGTTGATATCTCTGTTTTAGGGTAAGGTCTACTGGGTACACCATTGAGACACAAGATGACTTGGGACCTTAAGGCTTTACAAACTGGGACTTTCCTAAAACACCCTATATCAGGGCAATCATAATCTTACGTTTATGTATACATTTGATTATAGGGAGTGAAATATCAGTAAGCATAGCGACTTATATAGACTCATGTTTGAGTACTGTCACCTGGCTTTCATAAATATACTGTAAAAATTGTAATGTTGGAGTTGATTACGTGTGCATTCGGTGCACCTAATGTTAGCATAGCACTCACATGAACAATGTTGACACATTCCTATATGGTTGAAACACACATGCACACAAACACTTGCTTAACTAGCACATATTTACCGAGGCACCCACAAAGACAATCACACACACACTTATACACGCACGGAATTCTTCAAACTTATACAGGCTGCCATCCTGGAGTGAGGAATTCCTGTTTTGGAAGCCCTGTTGAAAAAAACAGCATAGACCAGCATAGGCTAGTGACCAGCCTTCATTGTGTTTTGGACACTGGTCACCAGCATTCCAGCATATGGTGGCCACCCGCAAAACCCGCATCAAGTTACGTTATGGTGGCTTTGCAAAGTGATGTCTAATTCCTAATGGAATCCAGCCTGAACGGGGATATCCAACAATTGGAATGTCTATTCACCAACGATTTGCATTCAGAATGACTGCCAGGGTTTTGCCCTCAACATCAAATCAAGCTTTATTTATACAGCACATTTCAGACATGGAATGCAACGCAATGTGCTTTACAGGAAAAAAAACAAATAGAAAATGATTAAAATATAGGTGAAATATTTACTACACAACAAACACAAGATAAAAAACTAAAGAAAGGCACAAACTTAACCAATGGCTGTGCTGTGTAGGCCTATGGTGGCAGTTCAGGAGGAGAGTCAAAGGCTTTTTCTAAAAATGATTTTGATTAGGCCTAATCCAAAAATGCACTCTTGCGTGTGGACTTTCCTGAAGCCTTTGTTCTGTTCAGTTCAGTTTGAGAAGGAGAGCGCAAAGATGACGAGGACCGGAGGTCAACTTTGATTGCGTGCTACTTCTATAATTTATTATCTTAAAAACAATGTTACTCTTCCATTCTGAAAGTGTATTGATCAGAGTTATTGGCCTCAAAATCAGCCAGATTTGAGTAACTTACATTGTGGTGACTGAAACTTGAAACAGCAGCTGTGGCACAATCAACTGGAAATTGACTGCTCATGGTGCTGAAAGTAGGCAAATTTGAGTAGGCATAATTAATTACACATTAACAACAAGAGGGCTTTGTGTTGGAGCCTATTTATTCATATTTAAGAAATAAGAGGTAGGCCTACCTGTTTGGCAGATTAAATTAGGCAATAGGCTGCTATATAGATATATTTGTCAGTCAATTCCATGTCAGTGAAGGGCTGTTAGGTTAAAACCAAGACTCGAATTGAGGGGGTATGAGGGTATGCTATAGCCCTACTTTTTATGAAAGAAAATGGCAAAAAGCACAAGCTTACCTCTTGTTAGTTTAAGATTTTAAAACTGATCCAATTATATAACGTGATATATTAGAGCGCTTTGGTTTCTTTGACATTCACAGGCTGAGACACAACCTTCTATAGCTGAGGACCAAAAAAATATACTTTGCTTGGGAAGTAATCTAATTCTCTCACTATCAATTGATTAAGCAATTCACTTTCTGTACAATAAATGTTTAAACCCAGACAACTTTTTGGGAAACAGTTGTGACCATCTCTCGTTGGCTTAAGCCACGGGAAAGGGCTATTGTTTCTCAGACCTGCAAATACGATGATAGATTCATGCAATGCTTTTACTATAAAGGAGATCTTTCCACCCCTACTCTTGCCCATGGTGGTCTGTGAACCCACAACCTTCTGGCCAGCAGCCCTGTGCGCTATCAAAATTCCTGCATTGCCATGTAATGCTTACAGGAAGAAGAACACTTTCTAAAACAGTTTCTAGAAGGCTCTGGTCTATCCAAGATGTGAGGATAAATGGTATAGACATGCTCTCAGCTATCCACTTTGTTTTTTAATTATTATTATTTGGGGTATAAGGGAGAGTCACTTTTTTTTCAAGCATTCAGGGAAGGTTTAATTTAAATGTAACTGATGAAGGTAGGACTGTCCATAATATTTTCAGAAAGATCCCATTTTCTCCACGTATCCCTTACTACAAAATAATGTTCACCACCTAAACTGGAACAGTTTCAGTAATGGGTGCAATAAGTTCAACTAAGATATTTGGTTAGTATGTATGTTATGTATCTTTGTGTAGCATAAGATAAATTAATTGATTAATTAAAACAAACTTTTCTAGAAAATCAAACTGCAATATAGCATGCTGGGAAATATGATAATGATGAGTGTAGTTTAGCAGACCAGCTTGTCCAGCTAGACCATGCTGGACCAGCATACACCCCAAAGAAGAAAAAAAAGTTTATTTGCCAGGGCTGAGGGTAATTTTATTTTTCATATTAAGGGTTCTTCACTGCTGTGATAGTTGTGCAGAACCATCCCGTTATTTCCCTCTCCACGGTGTTTTCCTTTTATGCCATGTAATGCTACACTGTTGCAAAGTTCCTTTAATTGCATGGTACACTATAGGCTACTGATTGCAGTAAAAGGAAGGTAAACAACAAGTTACTGAATTTTTACAGCTGAATGAAGGTTACCTAAGACTATACCTCACTTGGGATTTGAACTCAAACTCTTTGTTGCTAATGACCTGAACTTCCGGCTACACCACCAGCTCTATGTGCATGACAGAGCTTGGCCACCGATTTAATGGCAAGAACACAGTTCTGCACACTGCTAGAAGTTGCTAGAATCAAGTCAATAATTTTATAATTATCTGACAACACCAATGTGAAAATATCAGTATTCAGGGACACTTGATGTAATGTGTGCATAAATGCTTTGGGGATTTGAACTTACAAGCCTTTAGGCGTAAATGTATTAATGTTTCAGCAGTGCCACCAGGTACATCTTTGTTACCAAGAACATGTGCATTCAGAAAGTATTCACCTCTTGACCTTTTCCCCCCATTTTGTACAGCCTGAATTTTAAACGGATTACATTGTGATTTATTTTGTTACTGGCCTAACACAATGCATCATAATGTCAAAGTGGAATTATGTTTTTCAACATTTTTACAAATTCATTAAAAATGAAAAGCTGAAATGTTTTAAGTCAATAAGTAATCAACCCCTTTCTTATGGCAAGCCAAAATAAGTTCAGGAGTAAAAATTTGCTTAACAAGTAACATAATAAGTTGCATGTATTCACTCTGTGTGCATTAAGTGTTTAACATGATTTTTGAATGACTACCTCATCTCTGGGGTGGCAGGTAGCCTAGTGGTTAGAGTGTTGGACTTATAACCGAGGGTTGCAAGATCAAGGTAAAAGTCTGTCGTTCTGCCCCTGAACAAGGCAGTTAACCCACTGTTCCTAGGCCGTCATTGAAAATTAGAATTTGTTCTTGCTTGCCAAGTTAAATAAAATAAATTAGCATAGTCTAATATATGTGTTTTTGTGCCAACCATCAGTGGAAGTGTACCAGTTTAAGTGGTTGGTTGTCATCAAAGGTTGAATACCTCTTTTAACATGGTCAGTTTTGCAGTTGTTGTAAGAGCATGTGACCTTAAATAAGTGCTGTACTGTTAAAAGGTTACTTTGTATTTGACAGTAAATTAATGGAAGTTAGTTATATGGTTGTTACTGAATTTTGTGCCGCTGAATTGGCAAACAGCTAACAGCTAAGTTATTGTAAAATTCACAGCAACTGCTAGGAACATACTGACAGTTAGGTTGCCAGTTAAGCTGCCAGTTAGTTATTGTAAAATGCACAGTAACATATTTGCAACTAGCTGCCAGTAGCTCACTGTAACTTCAAGGAACTTTTCTGATTACTGATTAAAATGCAGAGTAACCTTTAAACAGTTCAGCCCTTGATTGTCACAAGCTCTTACAAAAAAATTGTACCGCTGGCCATAGACAAATCAGGTGCTCTAACTTAATCAACTTAACAATAAACCCCCTTAAACTGGTACAACACTTCCACTAACGGTTGGCACAAATGTAACATATTTTAGACCATGCTCCCAAATATGCTTATGAGCCCACCCCAGCACATTGCCCCATCTATATTTCAAAGTGCCATGAAAGGTAAACAACAATTTAACAATAACACCATTCAACTGTAAAAAAATATATACTGTAATTTTACTGCAACTCAGTCGCTGGTAACTTACTACCAAATAACAGGTCATTTTGAACAGTGTATGCCACAAGCACATCTGAAGTATCCTATAAGTATAACTGTAAAACATGTCATTGCTTCTACCTTTTAACCAGAGGGTTCTTCATAAGAGGATTCTAAAAGTAACTCAAAATGTTACCCCTACCTACAGGAACAAATCAAACACTTTCATGTTGCACCCAAAACGGTTCCCCCATAGGGACAAATTACAATGCCTATTGGTTCTAATATTTTAAAACTGTCACACCTAGGGCTGTTATGGTGACCATATTACCGTCACACTGGCACTCATGAGTCATGACCGCATTAAAATTCCACGTGACCGAGTCACGGTAATCTCCTCTTATGGTAGTACTCAACTTGCTAATGACCATCAGGTCACTAATTGCCTGTTACTTAGGGCTCTATTGTCCCGCTAAGCACTCTGACATCAATTCAAATCCAATCAAAAATCACATCAAACATTGATCATCAAAACAGTATCATGCATTTAGAACTCAAATCACTGTGATTAATCAGTTTGAAGAAAGAAGTTCAACAGGTTTAAACTTAATGGAAAACATGGTCATTGTGGATGTTGTTTCAAAGCCTAAAAACGAAATGGACAGCACTTTCTAAGGTGCTGATTAATTCAAAACAGCCATATGCATATTAGAGCTTATGCAAAGGCTTGGCCTAAATATGAGCCCAAGCCCCCAAAAAAACCCTGAGTTAAAGTAATGATTGTGCCATTATAGAATACCTAGCCTACCACTGTCACGTTCTTGAAAATGAGCGGACCAAGGCGCAGCGTGAGTATAGTTCCACATATTTTTAATCTCCGTGAAACAACACAATAAAGCAACAACACACCATGACAGGCAACCAAACACAAACAATATCCCACAAAACACAGGTGGGGAAATGGCTACCTAAATATGATCCCCAATCAGAGGCAACGATAAACAGCTGCCTCTAATTGGGAACCATATTAGCACCAACATAGAAATAAACATACTAGATAGCCCCCTAGTAATGCACTGACCTACTACACCATAGAGAACCAAGGGCTCTCTATGGTCAGGGCGTGACAACCGCACATTAAGCATGGCAGAAATACATAAATATGTACATAATTGGTCTAGCTGATACCCCGAAATTAAACATATTCTTGTACTTGCTTTTGAGTGTGGACTGTATTAATATGCATAATGGATGGACTGGTTAACTCATGCTATGCTCCAAACTTTCTATACATGAGTCTGGGAGAGAACATATAGGCCTAGGCAATACTGTTGGTTCATTGATAGTGCAGGGTGGCTTACAGAGTTACAGTGCCTTCAGAAAATGTTCACACCCCTTGATTTTTTCCAAATTGAGTTTTGTTTGTCTGAATTTAAAATAGTCAAATTAGATTTTTTGGGGGTACTGGCCTACAGACAATATCCCATACTGTCAAGGTGGAATTATGTTTAGACATTTTTACAAATTAATAAAAAATGTAAAGCTGAAATATCATGAGTCAATAAGTATTCAACCTCTTTGTTATGGCAAACCTAAATACATTCAGGAGTAAAAATGTGCTTCAGTAACATAAGTTGCATGGACTGACTGTGTGCAATAATAGTGTTTAACATGACTTTTGAATGACTACCTCATCTCAGTACACCACACATACAGATAATACACACATACGGTCCAGCAGTGAATTTCAAACAGATTCAGCCACAAAGACCGAGATTTCTTTTCCAAGAAAACAATGAATGTTTGAGTGGCCGAGTTAGTTTTGACTTAAATCTGCTTGAAAATATATGGGAAGACCTGAAAATGGTTGCCTAGCAATGATCAACAACCAATTTCACATAGCTTGAAAAATTTTTAAAATAATAATTGCCAAATGTTACACAATTCAGGTGTGGAAAGCTCTTAGAGACATACCCAGAAAGACTCACAGCTGTAATCGCTGATTCTAACATGCATTGCCTCAGGGGAAATGGCTACCTAAATATGATCCCCAATCAGAGGCAACGATAAACTCTTCCCCGGGAGGAAGAGCAACGCCGTCTTGCCGAGGTTCAGTTTGAGGTGGTGATCCGTCATCCACACTGATATGTCTGCCAGACATGCAGAGATGCGATTCGCCACCTGGTTATCAGAGGGGGGAAAGGAGAAGATTAATTGCGTGTTGTCTGCGTAGCAATGATAGGAGAGACCATGTGAGGATATGACAGAGCCAAGTGATTTGGTGTATAGCGAGAATAGGAGAGGGCCTATAACTGAGCCCTGGGGGACACCAGTGGTGAGAGCACGTGGTGCGGAGACGGATTCTCGCCACGCCACCTGGTAGGAGCGACCTGTCAGGTAGGACGCAATCCAAGAGTGAGCCGCGCTGGAGATGCCCAACTCGGAGAGGGTGGAGAGGAGGATCTGATGGTTCACAGTATCAAAGGCAGCAGATAGGTCTAGAAGGATGAGAGCAGAGGAGAGAGAGTTAGCTTTAGCAGTGCGGAGAGCCTGTATGACACAGAGAAGAGCAGTCTCAGTTGAATGACCAGTCTTGAAACCTGACTGATTTGGATCAAGAAGGTCATTCTGAGAGAGATAGCAAGAGAGCTGGCCAAGGATGGCACGCTCAAGAGTTTTGGAGAGAAAAGAAAGAAGGGATACTGGTCTGGGAGGGATCGAGTGTAGGTTTTTTGAGAAGGGGTGCAACTCTCGCTCTCTTGAAGATGGAAGGGACGAATCCAGCGGTCAAGGATGAGTTGATGAGCAAGGTGAGGTAAGGGAGAAGGTCTCCGGAAATGGTCTGGAGAAGAGAGGAGGGGATAGGGTCAAGCGGGCAGGTTGTTGGGCGGCCGGCCATCACAAGTCGCAAGATTTCATCTGGAGAGAGAGGGGAGAAAGAGGTCAAAGCATAGGGTAGGGCAATATGAGCAGGACCAGCGGTGTCGTTTGACTTAACAAACGAGGATCGGATGTCGTCAACCTTCTTTTCAAAATGGTTGACAAAGTCATCCGCAGAGGGGAGGAGGGGGGAGGGGGAGGAGGAGGAGGATTCAGAAGGGAGGAGAAGGTGGCAAAGAGCTTCCTAGGGTTAGAGGCAGATGCTTGGAATTTAGAGTGGTAGAAAGTGGCTTTAGCAGCAGAAACAGAGGAGAAAATGTGGAGAGGAGGGAGTGAAAAGATGCCAGGTCCGCAGGGAGGCTAGTTTTCCTCCATTTCCGCTCGGCTGCCCGGAGCCCTGTTCTGTGAGCTCGCAATGCGCCGTCAAGCCATGGAGCAGGACGGGAGGACCGAGCCGGCCGGGAGGTTAGGGGACATAGAGAGTCAAAGGATGCAGAAAGGGAGGAGAGGAGGGTTGAGGAGGCAGAATCAGGAGATTGGTTGGAGAAGGATTGAGCAGAGGGAAGAGATGATAGGATGGAAGAGGAGAGAGTAGCAGGAGAGAGAGAGCGAAGGTTGCGACGGCGCAATACCATCTGAGTAGGGGCAGAGTGAGTAGTGTTGGAGGAGAGCGAGAGGGAAAAGGATACAAGGTAGTGGTCGGAGACTTGGAGGGGAGTTGCAGTGAGATTAGTAGAAGAACAGCATCTAGTAAAGATGAGGTCAACCGTATTGCCTGCCTTGTGAGTAGGGGGGTACGGTGAGAGGGTGAGGTCAAAAAGAGGAGAGGAGTGGAAAGAAGGAGGCAGAGAGAAATGAGTCAAAGGTAGACGTATGGAGGTTAAAGTCACCCAGAATTGTGAGGGGTGAGCCATCCTCAGGAAAGGAACTCATCAAGGCGTCAAGCTCATTGATGAACTCTCCAAGGGAACCTGGAGGGCGATAAATGATAAGGATGTTAAGCTTGAATGGGCTAGTGACTGTGACATTATGGAATTCAAAGGAGATAGACAGATGGGTCAGGGGAGAAAGAGGGAATGTCCAGTTGGGAGAGATGAGGATTCCAGTGCCACCACCCCGCTGACCAGATGCTCTCAGGGTATGCAAGAACACGTGGTCAGACGAGGAGAGAGCAGTAGGAGTAGCAGTGTTTTCTGTGGTAATCCATGTTTCCGTCAGCGCCAAGAAGTCGAAAGACTGGAGGGTAGCATAGGCTGAGATGAACTCTGTCTTATTGGCCGCAGACCGGCAGTTTCAGAGGCTGCCGGAGACCTGAAATTCCACGTGGGTCGTGCACGCTGGGAACACCACGTTAGAGTGGCAGCGGCCATGCGGTGTGAAGCATTTGTGTGGCCTGTGCAGAGAGGAGAGAACAGAGATAGACAGACACATCGTTGACAGGCTACAGGAGAGGCTACGCTAATGCAAAGGAGATTGGAATGAAAGTTAACTAAACAACTGGGGAAGCGAGAGAGCAGGGCCTCCCTCACTAACCATTCACTGAAACACTCAAATATAACTTTTCCAACTTCCACTTTAGAAATATAATTGATGTAAACTACAGTGGTTCAATGTTTCCAGGAATAGGCTCAAACTTAGTTTATTTAGCTAGATAACTTGGTACAGTATTCTTCCGTGAAACCCACCCAGTGCACCGTGTCCTATGACGCCGTAGCTAACTAGCATGCTAGCATCCAATAACACACGGTTAGCACCAATACTTGGTTGCAACAAACTACCAATGGATCATTCGTGTCCGTGTCTAGTTCCTTTCATAACGCAGAAGTAATTCAACGTTGGCTAGCTAACACAAAGTCAGTCCTGCTAGCTACACAAGTCGACTACACAACTCGAAAGTTCAGAAAGTTAAGCTTACGTTGCAAAAATCTTATTGACTAAAGATGATACAGTACTGCTAGCTGGTAGAGTTGGCTAGCTAGCAGTGGCTGCGTTAACCTTTATCTTTTATCGTTGATACAGAGACAACTATGTAGCTATGTAGCTAGCTAACATTACACTAATCAAAACGTTCCGTTGTGATGTATTTAGTTTCTACAGTACTGCTAGTTGGTAAAGTTGGCTAGCTAGCAGTGGCTGTGGTGTTGGGGGAGTTTGGAAAATGGCGCGAACGAACGAATACAGCTGGCTAGCTAACCTTGTTAGTTTTTCAAAGTTAGTTTCTCAAAGCTACACCTACACCTTTAGCTACACCTTTATCCTTGATGCAAAGACAACTTGTAGCTAGCTAGCTAACATTACACTAATCAAATCGTTCCGTTGTAATGTAATGAAATGTAATATTACCCGCGGAGCGAAGTACAGCACGACTACTCACTCCAGCATCCGGAATAACATATTTAATCAAGATACTGCATATATATATATATATATATTTTACACATTTTTCTTCTATGTTGACATTAGAGTATTTTGTGAAGATTGTTGACTAAAAAATTTGTTAAATCCTTTTGAATCCCACTTTGTAACAAAATGTGGAGAAAGTCAAGGGGTGTGAATACTTTCTGCAGGCACAGTAGCCAATAATTTGTGACATTTTGAAACCCATTTTCTTCATATCATAATGTTTCTTCAGAGCTGTCTGAAATAAAATGGATTTATTGTGATGGTACACATTAAAATCATTTATTAGACTTTAGATGAAGATGTTCCAAAGGCGAGCATCAGCAACTTGTATGAGTGGAGGCCTGGAGATGCTAAACATGTTTGTTACTTAACCGTCAATTACTGTGAGACCGGCAGTCTTTCGCATGATAATAACCGGCTGACAAAATTTGATGACCACCACAACCATAGTCACATGAACAGATCCAGTATTGTAGCAGGAAATTCTGTTTGCTGGCAACTGAGAGGTTTGTGAGTTCAAACCCCAAGTGAGGTTGACACCAAAGTAATCATCATTTTCCTGGTCTGCAAAACCACGCCCATCAGTGTCATATTTCCCAGCATTGCAGTTAGATTTTAAGAATAGTTGTTTTCAATATCTGTGTTGTTGCATGTACATTGATTGGTTAAGTAATACATTCATTTATGTTTTGCTACACAAAGATAAATAACTAAACTAATCCAATCTGTTAGTTGGACTTATTGCACCCGTGACTGAAATGGTTGTTCGAGTTTAGTCTAATTTTGTTTATCTTTATGACACTGGCAGTCATTCTGAATCCACTCTGGCTGGATCCCAATAGGAATTAAACATCACTTTTCAAGCCAGCATAATGTAACTTCTTTCTGGTCACCAGAGCCTGCAGGTAGGGAGGTGAAGTTCCTCATTGTTCAGTAGGTGAGCACCATGGTTTTGTAGTGGATGTGAGCTTCAACTGGAAGCTAGTGAAGTGTGTGGAGGAGCGGGTGACATGAGGGAACTTGGGAAGGTTTAAAACCATGTGGGCTGCAGCATTCTGGATAAGTTGATAGCACAAGTGGGGAGCCCAGCCAACAGCGAGTTGCAGCAGTCCAGACGGGAAAGGACAAGAGCCTGGATTAGGACCTGCACTGCTTCCTGTGTGAGGTAGGGTTGTACTCTACGGATGTTGTCGAGCATGAACCTGCAGGAGCAAGTCACTGCTTTGATATTTGCAGAGAACAATAGGGTGTTGTCCAGGGTCATGCCAAGGTTCTTTGCACTCTGAGAGGGTGACACTGTGGCGTTGTCAACCATGATGGAGAGGTCTTTGAGTAGGCAGGCCTTCCCTGGGAGGAAGAGCAGTTCTGTCTTGTTGAGGTTGAGCTTGAGGTGGTGGACTGACATCGAAGTTGAGATATCTGCCAGGAACGCAGAGATGCGTGTCGCCACATGGGTGTCAGAAGGGGGTGGATGAAGAAAAGTAGTTGAATGTCATCCGCATAGCAATGATAGGAGAGACCATGTGAGGATATGACGGAGCCGAGTGACTTGGTGTATAGAGAGTAGGGGAGAGGACCTAGAACCGAGCACTAGGGGACACCAGTAGTGAGGGTACGTGGTGCAGACACAGATCCTCTCCACGTCACCTGGTAGGAGTGGCCTGCCAGGTAGGATGCAATCCAAGAGTTTGCAGAGCCTGAGACACCCAGCCCTGAGAGGGTGGAGAGAAGAATCTGATGGTTCACTCTGTCGAAGGCAGCGGATAGATCTAGGAGGATGAGAACAGAGGAGAGCGAATCAGCTTTGGCTGAGTGACCCGTCTTGAAGCCTGACTGGTTAGGGTCAGGAAGATCATTCTGAGAGAGATAACAAGGAAGTTTAGAGACAGCACATTCAAGTGTTTTGGAAAGAAAAGAAAGGATACAGGTCCATAATTTTTGATGTCAGATGAGTCGTGTTGGTTTCTTGAGGGGAGCAACTCGGGCCATTTTGAAGTCAGAGGGGACGCAGCCAGTGGTCAGGGATGAGTTGATTCGGGAAGTGAGGAATGGGAGAAGGTCTCCAGAGACGGCCTGGAGAAGGAAGGAGGGGATTGAATGTGCAGGTTGTCAGGCAGCCAGAACTCAATAGTTGCAGGATGTAATCTGGAGAGAAAGGGAAGAACGAGGTCAAGGTGTAGGGTAGTTCTGCGTGAGTGAGAACAGTGGACTCAATAGGCTGAGTGAATGAGTAGCGGATGTCAATCTTTTTTTCAAAGTGGTTGACAAAGTTGTCCACAGAGAGGGTAGATGGACGATTGAGGAGGGAGGAGGTGGAAAAGAGTTTCCTAGGATTAGAGGCAGAAGCTTGAAATTTAGAGTCGTAGAAAGTGGGGGCATCTGTAAAGCCTACAGGGAGAGGTACGAACAGGTATAGAAAAACACACATAGTTGACAAAGCTACAAAGGAGTAAAATGAGAATCTGTAAATAACTAGGTAAAATACTCAAGTGAGAGAGTTGAGTGGAACCTTCCTCGAAGAACTCCGTAGAACAGTCCTGGTTTCGGCGACGGTCTTAGTTTTGCGACACAGCCACCACTGACACAGCCGCCGCTGAGAAACCAGGGGAGACTGAAGAACTAACACTAATTGCTAATTGCCAAGCAGAGGTGGAGAGCACACCTCAATGTACTTACTAATTGTTGATTGCCTAGGAGAGCTGAAAACAACATAGGCTGGTCACCAGCAAAATAAACAATGATGTCTGGTCTGTCAGCATAACCAGCTAGACCATGCTGGTCAGACAAGCTTGACCAGCTAGGCCATGCTGGTCGGCCAGCAGAACCAGCTAGACCATTCTGTTTAGACCAGCTTGACCAGCATCCAACGAGCATTTACCAGCATAGACCAGCATGGACCAGCTTGAAATGTATGCTGGTCTATGCTGTTTTGTTAGCAGGGTATACTGTTTCATAACCATATGATGGAGGGAAAGGAATTTTAACCCCTGTGTAGTGGTAATATATCAGCCTGAACTTCATGGTTAGCATCCCCTATGCCTTTCTGACGACTAGTGCCTTGCAGCTAGTCAGTGCCTAATCTCTTGTGGACAGACATGAAACGGTGAGATTCACGTAGAATTACAGCATGTGATTATGAGCAGCAGTAGTTCCTGGTTTTGGGTTTTCGTCATTGATTATTTGGACAAATCAGGATTGGCGAAAAGGAGGGATTTGCCTGAGAGTTTCAATTTGCGAGGGAGGAGACGTTACTTCCTTCCTTCGCACAAAGGTAATCACAATTGTTAACGTCAAATAACAAACTTTCGCAAAATAATCAAACATCTGGATAACCAAGATGAGTCAGTGCCTAGTACACACTTTAGGGGCCTCCGGGATATATATAAGTGCCTAATGAAATGTAAAAAACAAAGGAATGAAACCATTGAGGAGATGATGTGCTGATAGATTTTTTTGGTCATGGATTTAACAATGGTGGACACTCCCTCCAGCTAATGCCAACACCAATTTAATTATTCGAAATCCATGACTGGAAGATTGGAAATGCACACTTCTGGAGAAGGGGGGAGAATCGGAACAAATAAGGGACGAGTTTTGAGGGAAGGGTGCATCACCCAGGTTGATGTGCTATTGTACACAATTTTGGCAGGTGGGGTGCGTTACTCCCATGCAATGTAAAGCACTATGAAGCTTATTGAAAAGCGGTGACATTTTTTAAAATTATGTCTGTATTTTTTTTTCAAACAAGAAAACCTCAAAATCAGTCACATTTGAATCGTAATCTCTACATATTGTACACACATATTTAAAGTTTGGCACTTTTTTCAGTACTGTGATATCTATAAGAGGAAACACCATCCATACGTGGATGAGCACATACCAGAGATATTGTATTACAGATAGAAGGCTTATAATTTCATTATATAATGTGTAAATATTTCATACTTCTATATTTCATCATCTAAGACATATGCCTTCTTCCTCCTCCATAGGTTCCATTGTTCAAAGTTCAAACACTTTTCATCAGACAATGAACACCATGGAATATTTATAGGAAGGCCTTCTTGCCGCGCTTTCCCACTAAAGGGTTGTTGAGAAAATTTGAATTTTCATTACAGGCATTGGATTCTTTCTTTGTTTACCAGACCTCCATAATGACCAACAGCACTTCCCTTGCATAGTTTTTACATGACAACAAATAGGTTGGAGATATACTGGGGCAATGTAGGGTTCAACTTCAGAATCAAAAGTGATACTTCACCTGGGATGTGAACCCGGGACATATTTCTGTCTTGAAAATGTGACAAATGGTGGCCCTGGTTGCAATGCCATGATATTTTACACTTTAAGTATAGCTTGTGGTAAAAAATGAAAGGCCATGCATGTGCGCAAACAGGTGGACACACATCTCTGTTCAGCTTATGCCTCAGCATCCATTTTATGCCAGAAAAGCTCACCACACATTGGCTCTCACAGTGAAAGAGGTGAATGTCACAGGTATCAAGTCCCCATACATGGAGTACTAGTATTGTTACTGTAACATTTTGGTTTTAGATTATACTTTATTTAGTCACATAATTTCACCCAGTTGTAATCCCTCAAGCCAAATAAGTTCTTTCTCCGTGGCAGAAAACTTTTAGCAACATTTACTGTAACGTATTTTCTTCCTATAGACACTACTTGTAATTGATATCCTCGAGTTCAGCATCACAATACGTAAATAAAGATGTGTAACAACAGCTGGAGTCTGTGTTTCTTCAATTGCCACACCAAGTCATGTATTACTGACAGTGAAGGCTCCTCAGAAGAGGAAGGGGAGGAACATCCCACTCAGTAAAATTTCATAAAAATGTAAATAGTGAAACATTAAAAAAGTCTTTAGATAATTGATTAAAATACACTGTTTTGCAATGGTCTACAGTAACTTCAACAGTACTGTCTGAGGTAGCACCGTGGTGTAGTCGGAGGACAGCTAGTCCTCCTCTGACTACATTGACTTCAATACAAAACATTGGAGGCTCGTAGGCCTCACCCCCTTCCATAGACATACATGGTAATTATGACCACTTCCGGAGGACGTCCTCCAACCAATCAAAGCTTTTTCAGTATGAACTGACATGTTGTCCATCCAATCATAGCATGAGGATCAGAGAATGAACCTAGTGTGTTGTATTGAGATTGTGCCACAGAGCATTATGGAGGTTCTATTTGTTGAGAAGCTTAGTGACATTGTTGGATAGAGATTAAGCGTGATAGTTGAGCATTTTTGGGATAATATTCCATTCAAATTACAGGAGACGGAGAAGGTATAAAATAAATTGTTTCTTGATTTTAGAACTTGATTTTTGGGTCCAGTTAGTGCAATTTATAAAAATGTGCCTTGCTAACTTCAGTAGCTAGCTAGCTACCAGCACGAGTGTGCAGTTTTCTCTGCCATAATGGTAGAATGACCAACGCTGCCAAAAATGTTGTGGACTTTTTGTTGAAGAACCTCTTTCATTCTCTGGGGTACACGGAAAAGGTGCAAATTAAAAGTGAGGGTCGACCTCTGCCTGAGGTCAGTTTCATGAAGAAGTATGAAAAGGTGAGGGCATTCAATACCAACTGGTATCAAAAGTATAGCTGGTTAAGAGGGGGCCTTTCATCAAGCCGCCTGTATTGCTGGCCTTGCCTGCTTTTTGGAAAATCTAAGCCTTGGTCGAAAGGTGAGTACAGTGACCTTGAGGACATCGATTTTCAGCTAAATGGTAAAACAAAAGCAGGGAGCATATAAATGCCCACATCAGATTCAAGCTTCTGGGAAAAAGCTGCATCGATTAGGACAAAGGTCTGCGTATTCAAACTACGCAACACAACGAGAAAGTAAGAAGAAACGGGGATGTTCTCAAGCGGCTTATCAACACCACTGCATTTTTGGGGATGCAAGTATTTGCAACAAGGGCAACAAGGGCAACTACAAGGGGCTTGCAGAGGTAATTGCACGTTACGATG
The DNA here is from genome assembly GCF_901001165.1 of Salmo trutta. Taxonomy (NCBI): domain Eukaryota; kingdom Metazoa; phylum Chordata; class Actinopteri; order Salmoniformes; family Salmonidae; genus Salmo; species Salmo trutta. The sequence continues at coordinate 48,528,846 of NC_042976.1, forward strand.
CTTTACTTGCTGAACATATCAAACCTCCGACTGTCTTTTCTGGGGTGTCGAAAACAATTCTGAATGATTTGATAGCTTCCGTCGCATCATCCATTACAAATTAGATTAAAGAGAGAGGTTGACAGAGTGCATTTTTTCACATGAGCTCAAGTAGGCTTTCCACCTTCCTCTGATATTTATTTATCAAAGATGATAACACATAATCACCCCGGACAGACACAAGCAAAAACTCACAACATAAATATTGCAGCAGCCTAGGCTACGCCTAGACATTAGAAATCTGTATGGGATGAAAATGAGACTATTTTTCCACCCCATACAGAACCAATCACTTGACATAATCGAGAACAATCATCAGAAATCACGTGATATGAATCAGACAGTTGGGCGCCGCCTGACCCACTAGTTGGTCAGAAGGTTCAAATCAACGTTCCATATCGTAATCTCCGAGTAGGCAAAAAGCATCAACCACGGCTGTTATTACACCCCGTATACGTTGGTGGCGGTAATTACCATATATATTGTGCTGTGACTAAAACCAGAAGAAGCTGTCTTTTCAGCTTAAATTTCCTGGGAACCATGGCATGGTGTCCTTTCCTGTTTTCGGTGCTAGTCTGAGCCTAATTTATTTTCCTGCATCTCATGTCTCTGTCTTAAATCTCCATATTTTTCCCGAAGTGTGCAATAGTACACTATCTTGCATGGATTTAAACTGTCTAGCCAATGCTTACACCATTCATATAACCAGGAACCAATATCCAAAGTGGGTACTTAGAAAGACTCATTTAATATGATATGCCTACATTTAAAATGCATATGAGGGGGTACTTTGTGGGCACTATGGTGAGAGCAAGATGTGATTGGGCCTACAATGATCAAAAAAGGTTTTGGAACCACTGGACAAGGCAAGTATTAGATGGTACATTATAACAATTCCAACAATAATCATCCATTTGCCAAGATGCCCAAAATATTCCTGTCCCATGCTTGTTGAAGCCCAAAGATGTGTCATCACCTTTCTCTGGAGGCATTTCAGACTACTTAATGTTCAGCACAACTTCCTACAAATAACTTTCTTTAGATTCCCCATAAGAACATTTTTTTTATTTTCTTTTATTTCACCTTTATTTAACCAGGTAGGCTAGTTGAGAACAAGTTCTCATTTGCAACTCCGACCTGGCCAAGATAAAGCTTAGCAGTTCGACATATACAACAACACAGAATTACACATGGAATAAACAAAACATACAGTCAATAATACATTTACATTACATTTACGTCATTTAGCAGACGCTCTTATCCAGAGCGACTTACAAATTGGTGCATTCACCTTATATCCAGTGGAACAACCACTTTACAATAGAACATCTATATCTTTTTTTGGGGGGGGGGGTTAGAAGGATTACTTTTTCCTATCCCAGGTATTCCTTAAAGAGGTGGGGTATCAGGTGTCTCCGGAAGGTGGTGATTGACTCCGCTGTCCTGGCATCGTGAGGGAGCTTGTTCCACCATTGGGGTGCCAGAGCAGCAAACAGTTTTGACTGGGCTGAGCGGGAACTGTGCTTCCGCAGAGGTAGGGAGGCGAGCAGGCCAGAGGTGGATGAACGCAGTGCCCTTCTTTGGGTGTAGGGACTGATCAGAGCCTGAAGGTACGGGGGTGCCGTTCCCCCCACAGTTCCGTAGGCAAGCACCATGGTCTTGTAGCAGATGCGAGCTTCAACTGGAAGCCAGTGGAGTGTGCGGAGGAGCGGGGTGACGTGAGAGAACTTGGGAAGGTTGAACACCAGACGGGCTGCGGCGTTCTGGATGAGTTGTAGGTAGTTTAATGGCACAGGCAGGGAGCCCAGCCAACACCGAGTTGCAGTAATCCAGACGGGAGATGACAAGTGCCTGGATTAGGACCTGCGCCGCTTCCTGTGTAAGGCAGGGTCGTACTCTGCGAATGTTGTAGAGCATGAACCGACAGGATCGGGTCACCGCCTTGATGTTAACGGAGAACGACAGGGTGTTGTCCAGGGTCACGCCAAGGCTCTTAGCACTCTGGGAGGAGGACACAATGGAGTTGTCAACCGTGATGGCGAGATCATGGAACGGGCAGTCCTTCCCCGGGAGGAAGAGCAGCTCCGTCTTGTCTGCGTAGCAATGATAGGAGAGACCATGTGAGGATATGACAAAGCCAAGTGACTTGGTGTATAGCGAGAATAGGAGAGGGCCTAGAACTGAGCCCTGGGGGACACCAGTGGTGAGAGCACATGGTGCGGAGATGGATTCTCGCCACGCCACCTGGTAGGAGTGACCTGTCAGGTAGGACGCAATCCAAGAGTGAGCCGCGCCGGAGATGCCCAACTCGGAGAGGGTGGAGAGGAGGATCTGATGGATTACAGTATCAAAGGCAGCAGATAGGTCTAGAAGGATGAGGTCTAGAAGGATGAGGTCTAGAAGGATGAGAGCAGAGGAGAGAGAGTTAGCTTTAGCAGTGCGGAGAGCCTCCGTGACACAGAGAAGAGCAGTCTCAGTTGAATGACCAGTCTTGAAACCTGAATGATTTGGATCAAGAAGGTCATTCTGAGAGAGATAGCAAGAGAGCTGGCCAAGGACGGCAATGCTCAAGAGTTTTGGAAAGAAAAGAAAGAAGGGATACTGGTCTGTAGTTGCTGACATCAGAGGGATCGAGTGTAGGTTTTTTGAGAAGGGGTGCAACTCTCGCTCTCTTGAAGATGGAAGGGACGTAGCCAGCGGTCAAGGATGAGTTGATGAGCGAGGTGAGGTAGGGGAGAAGGTCTCCAGAAATGGTCTGGAGAAGAGAGGAGGGGATAGGGTCAAGAGGGCAGGTTGTTGGGCGGCCGGCCGTCACAAGTCGCAAGATTCCATCTGGAGAGAGAGGGGAGAAAGAGGTCAAAGCATAGGGTAGGGCAACGTGAGCAGGACCAGCGGTGTTGTTTGACTTAACAAACGAGGATCGAATGTTGTCAACCTTCTTTTCAAAATCGTTGACAAAGTCATCCGCAGAGAGGGAGGAGGAGGAGGATTCAGGAGGGAAGAGAAGGTGGCAAAGAGCTTCCTAGGGTTTGAGGCAGATGCTTGGAATTTAGAGTGGTAGAAAGTGGCTTTAGCAGCAGAAACAGAGGAGAAAATGTAGAGAGGAGGGAGTGAAAAGATGCCAGGTCCGCAGGGAGGCTAGTTTTCCTCCATTTCCGCTCGGCTGTCCTGTTCTGTGAGCTCGCAATGAGTCGTCAAGCCATGGAGCAGGACGGGAGGACCGAGCCGGCCGGGAGGGTAGGGGACATAGAGAGTCAAAGGATGCAGAAACGGAGGAGAGGAGGGTTGAGGAAGCAGAATCAGGAGATTGGTTGGAGAAGGATTGAGCAGAGGGAACAGATGATAGGATGGAAGAGGAGAGAGTAGCAGGAGAGAGTACTGAGAGAGAGCGAAGGAGAGAGGAGAGAGCGAAGGTTGCGACGGCGCAATACCATCTGAGTAGGGGCAGAGTGAGTAGTGTTGGAGGAGAGCGAAAGGGAAAAGGATACAAGGTAGTGGTCGGAGACTTGGAGGGGAGTTGCAGTGAGGTTAGTAGAAGAACAGCATCTAGTAAAAATGAGGTCAAGCGTATTGCCTGCCTTGTGAGTAGGGGGGGACGGTGAGAGGGTGAGGCCAAAAGGAGAGGAGTGGAAAAAAGGAGGCAGAGTGAAATGAGTCAAAGGTAGACGTAGGGAGGTTATTCATCTAAAAATAATAATTAACCTACATCAAAGACACACCGATTGAGAAATGCATACAGTCCACAATACCTTAATGCCCGCCTTGCTCTTGTAATTGCAAAAAGGTAATTAAAGCCAAACCTGCACAAATCTTTAGCTTTAAGGTGGTTGTAAGCTGACAAATTACATTTGTAGAGCTTAGTTTTTTGTGGAGGGACAGCTTGACTGGGCCAGTTTCCTTCTTTCATTCCCTAACCAATTCTAGAGGAAATAATAGCAAGACAACACAATAGTAAATACTACTGCATCACATTTTCATATCAGAGTAATTGCACATAATACTTTATTAAAAGAGTAGACACAAAAATATTGCTCCACCAACTCAGCTTTTTATCTAGCAGATGATTGAAAAACGAGCCCTTATATACTAAGAATTATCTTCATTGTGTCACAACCAGAGGGGCAAGGAGTGGTGTTTTGAATCTGGGTTTTACCAGGCAATATGAAACTAGAAGCAATTAGAAGCAACAATTAGCTACATAAGAATCAACATTATTATCACAACAGCAAAGACAGGATCCAGGATTTGCATGTTATGTTTTCAGAATTTGAAGTCATAACCCTCTGATAGCTAGCCAAGGGGAAGGGAGTGCATTGGGACCAGGTGAGGGAATCCAATAGCCCGACAACAATGGATGAATGAATACTTAATTGTTCCATATTGGCATTTGTTTGGGAATAATGGCACACATGTAACAAATCACAGAACATTCAACACTTCACTTAAATACAACATAAATATCACAGGACGTACTTCACAAGACAAGGTCAGACAGACAAATAGACAGAGGTATACTGTAGGTGCTGAATTACGGTTTAGTCTTCCTGGATTGAGGAACCTGGTGCTGGTTGACATGAATGACTTCTGTGGCCTGTTTGTTCAACAGAGTGGAGGTTTGAACCTTCGGCCTGGCAGCAACTGTTGGTACTGGTCGTATAGTGGGTGTCTTAGTAACATTTTCTGGATTTATGGATGGATCTTGATTTGTAGAGTGATGTGATGCTTTGAAACTTGACGCTGCCGAACCATACCACTCAAGGAAGCAGAAGGTTAAGATGCTTTAAAGGAATGTCTTAAATAAAAGGTGAATCATCAGTAAGGCCATAGGAAGTTTCCTAAGTAGTCATAAGCCAAATGTTTTGTCCAGAACCCAGGGAAATATTACAAAAATACAAAACAGAACATTAATGACCCTCACCTTGTAACAGCTGTCTTCAGAAATGAACCAAGGCGCAGCGGGAATGTGGATACTCATAGTTTTTTAATAAACACAAGTAAAGCATACACAAGTAAAGCATCCACGGGGAAAACAATACTCACGAAGACAGGAACAGTTTTGCAGGCGCACACAACACGCAGTGCAAAAACAACTACCCACAACCCCAAAGAAAAACACACACTCCTACATAGGACTCCCAATCAAAGGCAACTCAACACACCTGCCTTCAATTGGGAGTCCTAATCACCAACACAACACTTAACACACAAAAAACCTGCCACGTCCTGACCAAAACTAATACAATACCTCCCTCTGCTGGTCAGGACGTGACACACCTCCACCACTCTCCGACAGTCCCGTTCAGGTGGCTGCCTCAACCATGAAAGGCGACCCTCTCCTCGTTATTCCCTGGTCAAATAGGCTTTCAGAAACTCAGGCTTTCAGAAACTCTCTTTGATCATGAAAAATGTATGATCTTCTTTGTCCTAAGAACAGAATGACACTTGTTAAGACATATCCTAATCCAATGTATATATGGATACATACATATATGGAAATATACTGTTGAAGTTGGAAGTTTACATACACCTTAGCCAAATACATTTAAACTCAGTTTCACAATTCCTGACATTTAGTAAAAATGCCCTGTTTTAGGTCAGTTAGTATCACCACTTTATTTTAAGAATGTGAAATGTCAGAATAATAGTAGATGAGAATGATTTATTTCAGCTTTAATTTCTTTCATCACTTTCCCAGTGGGTCAGAAGTTTACATACACTCAATTAGTATTTGGTAGCATTGCCTTTAAATTGTTTAACTTGGGTCAAATGTTTTGGGTAGTCTTCCACAAGCTTCCCACAATAAGTTGGGTGAATTTTGGCCCATTCCTCCTGACAGAGCTGGTGTAAGTGAGTCAGGTTTGTAGGCCTCCTTGCCCGCACACAATTTTTCAGTTCTGCCCACACATGTTCTATAGGATTGAGGTCAGGGCTTTGTGATGGCCACTCCAATACCTTGACTTTGTTGTCCTTAAGCAATTTTGCCACAACTTTGGAAGTATGCTTGGGGTCATTGTCCATTTGGAAGACCCATTTGCGACCAAGCTTTAACTTCCTGACTGATGTCTTGAGATGTTGCTTCAATATATCCACATAATTTTCCTTTTTCATGATGCCATCTATTTTGTGAAGTGCACCAGTCCCTCCTGCAGCAAAGCACCCCCACAACATGATTCTGCCACCCCGTGCTTCACGGTTGGGATGGTGTTCTTCGGTTTGCAAGCCTCCCCTTTTTCCTCCAAACATAACGATGGTCATTATGGCCAAACAGTTCAATTTTTGTTTCATCAGACCAGAGGACATTTCTCCAAAAGGTACGATATTTGTCCCCATGTGCAGTTGCAAACCGTAGTCTGGCTTTTTTTATGGTGGTTTTGGAGCAGTGGCTTCTTCCTTGATTTGCACTTTTCACACCAAAGTACGTTCATCTCTAGGAGACAGAACGCGTTCCTTCCTGAGCAGTATGACGGCTGTGTGGTCCCATGGTGTTTATACTTGAGTACTATTGTTCTTACAGATGAACGTGGTACCTTCAGGCGTTTGGAAATTGCTCCCAAGGATGAACCAAAGTTGTGTCTTGGCTGATTTCTTTTGATTTTCCCATGATGTCAAGCAAAGAGGCACTGAGTTTGCAGGTAGGCCTTGAAATACATCCACAGGTACACCTCCAATTGACTCAAATGATGTCAATTAGCCTACCAGAAGCTTCTAAAGCCATGACATCACTTTCTGGAATTTTCCAAGCTGATTAAAGGCACAGTCAACTTAGTGTATGGAAACTTCTGACCCACTGGAATTGTGATGCAGTGAATTAGAAGTGAAATAATCTGTCTGTAAACAATTGTTGGAAAAATTACTTGTGTCATGCAAAGTAAATGTCCTAACCGACTTGCCAAAACTATGGTTAGTTTACAAGAAATGTGTGGGGTGGTTGAAAAACAAGTTTTAAGTGTATGTAAACTTCCAATCTAAGTGTATGTAAACTTCCGACTTCAACTGTATATCAGTATGCATATCAGACTTCATTTGAGAAGTGGGCCATAATCAGCTAAGAAAACACTAAGGCAAAATACAAGATTACACCCATGGCAGATGATACTGACTTCACATTATTCACATCCAGCAATAGGTACCGTATGAAGCAAAAAGGCATGTTTCAAGTATAAGCGTTGATCCCTTAGCCATTAACACAATAAAAATCTACTCCACTGTGTCACGATTTTATGGCAATAGAGGGCTCTCAAGGGGTGGTCACGAAAGTTCTCAGGGAGGTGTGTAGGGGTTTCCATCGGTGCGACTACGGTGGAAAGTCCAGACCAGACCTCCACCATGCACATCCCCTCAGAATATGCCGATTTGGCTCTCGCCTTCTGTAAGAAGAAGGCGACTCAATTACCACCCCATCGACGGGAGGATTGTGCGATAAATCTCTTGGTAGACGCAGCCCCTCCCAGGAGTCACGTGTATTCTCTGTCACAGAATGAGACGGCGGCTATGGGGCAGGGATACATTCAGGCCTTCACTTCACCTGTACCACCTCAGGGCACTATGAGTACCTCGTCGTGCCGTACGGGTTGATGAATGCTCCATCAGTCTTCCAGGCCTTTGTTGACAAGATTTTCCAGGACCTGCACGGGCAGGGTGTATTGGTATATATCGACGACATTCTGATATACTCCGCTACACGCGCCGAGCATGTGTCCCTGGTGCGCATGGTGCTTGGTCGACTGTCGGAGCATGACCTGTACGTCAAGGCTGAGAAATGTCTGTTCTTCCAATCGTCCGTCTCCTTCCTAGGGTACCGCATTTCCACTTCAGGGGTGGAGATGGAGTGTGACCGCATTTCAGCCGTGCGTAATTGGCCGACTCCCACCACGGTAAAGGAAGTACAGTGGTTTCTAGGCTTTGCCAACTACTACCGGAGGTTTATCTGGGATTTTGGTCAGGTAGCAGCTCCCATTACCTCACTGCTGAAGGGGAGACCGGTGCGGCTGCGGTGCTCGGCTGAGGCGGACAGGGCTTTTGGTCACTTGAAGGCTCTGTTTACCTCGGCTCCCATGCTGGCTCATCCGGATCACTCTTTGGCATTCATAGTGGAGGTGGACGCATCCGAGGCTGGGATAGGAGCCGTGCTCTCTCAGAGCTCGGGCTTGCCACCAAAGCTCCACCCCTGTGCTTTCTTTTCGAAGAAGCTCAGTCTGGCGGAGCGAAACTATGATGTGGGGGACCGGGAGCTGTTGGCTGTTGTCAAGGCTCTGAAGGCGTGGAGACATTGGCTTGAGGGGGCTAAACACCCTTTTCTCATCTGGACTGACCACCGCAATCTGGAGCACATCCGGGTGGCGAGGAGACTGAACCCTCGCCAGGCAAGGTGAGCCATGTTCTTTACCCGTTTTGTTTTCACCCTGTCCTACAGATCAGGTTCCCAGAACGCTAAGGCAGATGCAGTGTCCCGGATGTATGACACAGAGGAGCGGTCCATGGATCACACTCCCATACTTCCGGCCACTTGCCTGGTGGCACCGGTGGTGTGGGAGCTGGACACGGATATCGAGCGGGCGTTACGCACACAGAGCCTACTCCCCCCCAGTGTCCAGCTGGGCATCTGTATGTTCCATCTGCTGTCAGCGACCTTTTGATCTTTTGGGCCCACACGTCACCATCCTCTGGTCATCCTGGCATCGGTCGTACGGTGCGTTGCCTTAGTGGGAAGTACTAGTGGTCCACCTTGGCCAAGGACGTGAGGGTTTATGTTTCCTCCTGCTTGGTGTGTGCCAGTGCAAGGCTCCCAGGCACCTGCCCAGAGGGAAGTTACAACCCCTACCTGTTCCACAATGGGCGTGGTCGCACCTGTCGGTGGACTTCCTGACGGATCTTCCTCCCTCACAGGGCAACACCATGATCCTGGTTGTTGTGGATCGGTTTTCTAAGTCCTGCCGTCTCCTCCCTTTGCCCAGATTCCATACGGCCCTACAGACTGCGGAGGCCCTGTTCACTCACGTCTTCCGGCACTACGGGGTGCCTGAGGACATAGTCTCTGATTTTTATTTATTTTTTATTTTACCGTTATTTAACCAGGTAAGTTGACTGAGAACACATTCTCATTTACAGCAACGACCTGGGGAATAGTTTCAGGGGAGAGGAGGGGGATGAATGAGCCAATTGTAAGCTGGGGATGATTAGACAGCCGTGATGGTATGAGTGCCAGATTGGGAATTTAGCCAGGACACCGGGGTTAACACCCCTACTCTTACGATAAGTGCAATGGGATCTTTTAATGACCTCAGAGAGTCAGGACACCCGTTTAACGTCCCATCCGAAAGACGGCACCCTACACAGGGCAGTGTCTGCCCTGGGGCATTGGGATATTTTTTAGACCAGAGGAAAGAGTGCCTCCTACTGGCCCTCCAATACCACTTCCAGCAGCATCTGGTCTCCCATCCAGGGACTGACCAGGACCAACCCTGCTTAGCATCAGAAGCAAGCCAGCAGTTGGATGCAGGGTGGTATGCTGCTGGCAATCAGGGGTCCCCAGATCACGTCCAGGGTCTGGAGGGCGTTCATGGAACGTCTGGGGGTCTCGGTCAGCCTCACCTCAAGTTTACACCCCGAGAGTAACGGGCAGGTGGAGAGAGTAAACCAGGATGTGAGTAGGTTTCTGCGGTCATATTGCCAGGACCGGCCGGAGGAGTCGGCGGCATTCATCCCGTGGGCAGAGATGGCCCAAAACTCACTCCGCCACTAATCTACTAACCTCTCCCCCTTCCAGTGCGTACTGGGGTATCAGCCAGTTCTGGCACCTCTGCATCAGAGCCAGATTGAGGCTCCTGCGGTGGACAAATGGTTTAAGTGCTTGGAGGAGACCTGGGACGCCGCCCATGTGCACCTGCAACGGGCCGTGAGGCGGCAGAAGGTGAGCGCCGACCGCCACCGCAGCAAGGCACCGGTGTTCGCACCGAGGGACCGGGTCTGGCTCTCGACCGAAACCTGCCCCTCCGTCTGCCCTGCTGGAAACTGGGCCCGCGGTTTGTGGGGCCATTCAAAGTCCTGAGGAGACTGAACTAGTTATGCTACAGGTTACAGCTTCCCCCAGATTACCGTATTAATCCCTCATTCCATGTGTCTCTCCTCAGGCCGGTGGTGACTTGTCCACTCCAGGAGTCTGAGGTGTGGGAGGTTCCTCCGTCCCCTCTGGACATCGAGGGGGCCCCGGCGTATGCTGTTCGAGCCATCCTGGACTCGAAGGCGTCGGGCGAGGGGCCTTCAGTACCTCATGGAGTGGGAGGGGTACGGTCCGGAGGAGAGATGCTGAGTGCCGGTGGAGGACGTCTTGGACCCTTCGTTGCTGCGGGAGTTTCACCGTCTCCATCCGTATGGCCCTGCGCCTTGTCCTCCGGGTCATCCCCAAGGTTGGTGTCGGCGCGCTGCTGGAGCCGTGCGTCAAGGGGGGGAGGGTACTGTCACGACTTCCGCCGAAGTCGGTCCCTCTCCTTGTTCGGGCGACGTACGGCCTTCTAGCCATCGCCGATCCACTTTTCATTTTCCATTTGCTTTGTCTTTGTCTTACACACCTGGTTTCAATCCCTCAATTACTTGTTCATTATTTAACCCTCTGTTCCCCCATGTTTGTTTGTGAGTGATTGTTTAATGTATTGTGGTCCGTATTTTGTGGCCTTGGTATTCTTTACGTGTATTGTATTATATTTTAGTAAAATTGCGACATTACTCATATCTGCTGTCCTGCGCCTGACTCTTCTACACCAGCTGCACACAGACGCATTACACACTGATTATTGCTAGGACTTACTAGTGAGGTTGTTTCCATGATATGTTTGCTGATTCGGTACACTATTGTTATGCTACTGTGTTGTGTTGCTATTGACACGGTAATTTTGTTTCTGTTTGTAACCTACTTTGTAACAACAGGCTGTAAAATCAGAACAAACTTGATTCACCAAGAACATTTACATGTACCAGGAATTTGACCAGGTTACATGGTGCTGATATACGGAGTCTATATGGGGGTGCCACAGGGTTCAATTCTCGGGCCAACTATTTTCTCTGTATGTTTCAATGATTTCGCTCTTGCTGCGGGTGATTCTGTAATCCACCTCCACGCAGACGCCACCATTCTGTATACATCTGGCCCTTCTTTGGACACTGTGTTAACAAACCTCCAAACAAGCTTCAACACCATACAACACTTCTTCCGTGGCCTCCAACTGCTCTTAAATGCTAGTAAAACAAAATGCATGCTCTTTGACCGATTGCTGCCCGCACCTGCCCGCCCAAATAGAATCACTATTCTGAACGGTTCTGACTTATATGTGGACAACTATAAATATCCAGGTGTCTGGCTAGACAGTAAACTCGCCTTCCAGACTCACATTAAGCATCTCCAATCCAAAGTTAAATCTAGAATTGACTTCCTATTTCACAACAAAGCCTCCTTCACTCATGCTGCCAAACTTACCCTCGTAAAACTGACAATCCTACCGATCCTTGACTTCGCCAATGTCATTTACAAATTAGGCTCCAACACTCTACTCGGAAAATTGGATGCAGTCTATCACAGTGCCATCCGTTATATCACCAAAGCCCCATATACTACCCACCACTGTGACCTGTATGCTCTCGCTGGCTGGTCGTCGCCAAACCCACTGGCTCCAGTGCATCTCCAGTGCGTCTTTGATAGGTATAGCTCCGCCTTATCTCAGCTCACTGGTCACCCCCAAACCCAAAATCTCCTTTGGCCCGCCTTTCCTGCAGTTCTCTGCTGCCAATAACTGGAACGAATTGCAAAATCACTGAAGTTGGAGACTTATATCTCCCTCACTAACTTTAAGCGTCAGCTGTCAGAGCAGCTTATCGATCGCTGCAGCTGTACACAGCCCATCTGTAAATAGGCTATCCAACCAACTACCTACCTCATCCCCATATTTGTTTTTGTTTTTCTGCTCTTTTGCACACCAGTATTTCTACTTGCACATCCTCATCTGCACATATATCACTCCAGTGTAAATTGCTAAATTGTAATTACTTTGCCACTATTGGCCTATTTATTGCCTTACCTCCTTACTTCATTTGCACACACTGTATACAGATTTTTCTATTGTGTTATTAACTGTATGTTTGTTTATCCCATGTGTAACTTTGTGTTGTTGTTTTTGTCACACTGCTTTGCTATATCTTGGCCAGGTCGCAGTTTTAAGTGGACTACGTCAGGGATGGAGTGGAGTCCACGTCCCGCACCTGAGCCGCCTCCCATATAGGTGGGTTTGGGAGGGGGGGTGTAGCACTGTGCCGTCGTTGACGGCAGCCACCCTCCCTTCCCTCCCTTTTTGTTTAGGGGATTTTTCAGGTTGTTATGGGGTTTTTCTGTGTTTTGTGTAGGTGCATTCCGGGGTCTGCACCTTTGGGGGGGGGGGGGGGGGTACTGTCACGTCCTGACCAGTATAGAGTATATTTGGTTATTGTAGTTTGGTCAGGACGTGGCAGAGGGTAGTTTATTTATGGATTACGGGGTTTTTTGGTCACTGGTTTATGTTTGTATTTCTATGGGTAGGTTCTAGGTTAGTTTTCTATGTGTAGGTTGGGTGCTGGACTCTCAATTGGAGGCAGGTGTTTCTAGTTGCCTCTGACTGGGAGTCCTATAAGTAGGTGTGTGTTTTGTTTGTTCACTTGTGGGTAGTTGTCTTTTGCACTGCTAGTAGTTTAGCCTGCGAAACTGTCTCCTGTCGTGTTTTCTGCATTTCTTGTTTTTCCGTGGTCAACGTATTTAATAAATATGATGTTGAGCACGCATTCCACTGCGTATTGGTCCACTTTCTCCGACAGTGATTTCTCTTTATCAGACGATGAAGAACGTGACAGCGCTAGATAAGGGTTTGAAGAAAAACCTACACTCCCATCCAAACCCAGAATCCTCTACTGGATTTCTCCAGATTTCCAACACGATTCAATGAGAGAAGATTTGGAAGGATGGCCACACGAGGCTAGTGTTGAACATAACAGCTAACCACATACTGGTGGTGTTCGTGCCTGATTACGTTGAAGACGTTGCATTGCATCAACCAATGGTTGTGCGCCAAGTCATCAACTGTCGGGCATTACATTGCAATATCATATGGTGTGGTTAGCTGATGTGTTAAACAACTATCCAAGATTCGCGAGATCTGGCAGGGATCTGCAATTTAGTCAGGCAGGAATGCCACCCATATGATATAGGGGAAAAGCAATCTAATGCTGACTGCGCAGTCGATGATGTGGCATGCAAATTACGTGCTATGCAACTATTGGTTGATGCAATGTATTATCTGCAAATTGGTCAGGGCCTGGAACATGACCCTTAATAGCTGAAACAGGTATGTTAGCTTAGAGTTGGACTGAATACCAACAGGATGATAGATCTCCAGGAAGAGGGTTAGGTAGCTCTGTTGTAACCTGTGTAAGTACTAGGTCGTATTTATTGGTGCGGACAGTAGCAAAACTCCCTTTTGCAATAGAAAACTAAAAACAAGCGTTTCTTATAGGACAAGTTCAGGTAGTCCCTTGCAGTTTCAGTCCGTTTTCATTATGTTTGGTGCCTAGTGAATACAACCCTGTATTGCCTCCAACCAAGTCCCAGGCTTTTGTGGGCACACTGCCCCATGACGGCTTATTTGCACTTCTATAGTTTCAGTTTTGTTTTTGTTTAGAGAGCAGTCTCGCGCATTGGTCGTTGACCGATGGCCGACCCAGATTCTACTTTACAAATTCAGAAAGACTGCCGCTGCTCACGGGAAAGATCAAAGGAATGATGTGATGTACTGGTCGTGGTCTCCCATCTCGTCTGTGTGTAGTGTCTTTAGATTGTTCTGTTACACTGGTCACAGCAAGACTCTTTATTGCCACACAATCAGAGTTGGTGGCCATTGCTTTTGGTACAGCATGATAGGCAAAAACTCTCAAGGGTTTAATTTGAATTTATTAGTAGACAAATAAAACATGTTAAGGCACAGTGTGAATTGTGTTGACGCTTGAATTGCAAGAGACAAACCAATATAGAACAGCCAGGAAAATAACCTCAACGTCAACAAAATGAAAGAGCTGATCCACATCCACAGGGGACTGCAGTGGAGAAGGTGAAAAGCTTCAAGTTCCTCGGTGTACACATCACTGACAATCTGAAATGGTCCACCCACACAGACAATGTGGTGAAGAAGATGCAATAGCGCCTCTTCAACCCCAGGGGGCTGAAGAAATTCGGCTTGGCGCCTAAGACCCTCACAAACTTTTACAGATGCATCATTGAGATTATCCTGTCAGGCTGTATTACTGCCTGGTACGGCAACTGCACCACCCGCAACCGCAGGGCTCTCCAGAGGGTGGTGCGGTCTGCCCAATGCATCACCGGGGGCACACTGCCTGCCCTCCAGGACACCTACAGCAGCCGATGTCACAGGAAGGCCAAAAAGATCATCAAGGGCATCAACCCCCCGAGCAACGGCCTATTCACCCCACTATCGTCCAGAAGCCGAGGTCAGTACAGGTGCATCAAAGCTGGGACCGAGAGACTGAAAAAGAGCTTCTATCTCAAGGACATCAGACTGTTAAATAGCCATCACTAGACGGCCTCCACCCAGTACCCTGCCCTGAACTTAGTCACTGTCAATAGCCAGCTATCACCCAGTTACTCACCCCTGCACCTTAGAGGTGTCACGATCGTCGTAAGAACTGGACCAAGGCGCAGCGTACGTAGCGTTCCACATCTTTATTATAAAATGAAACTTCAGCAAATACAAAACGATAAACGAACAAACTAAACATAAAGCAAGTGATGTGCTCACAGGCAACTCCACAAAACCTAAACAAGATCCCACAAAACACAGTGGGGAAATGGCTGCCTAAATATGATCCCCAATCAGAGACAACGATAAACGGCTGCCTCTGATTGGGAACCATACCAGACCAACATAGAAATAAAACAACTTAGATTACCCACCCTAGTCACACCCCAACCTAACCAACATAGAGCTCTCTATGTGACTGCTGCCCTATGTACATAGACATGGAATCACTAGTCACTTTAACCTGTTGGGGATAGGGGGCAGTATTTGCACGGCCGGATAAAAAACGTACCCGATTTAATCTGGTTATTACTACTGCCCAGAAACGAGAATATGCATATAATTGTTTGATTTGGATAGAAAACACCCTAAGGTTTCTAAAACTGTTTGAATGGTGTCTGTGAGTATAACAGAACTCATTTGGCAGGCCAAAACCTGAGAAGATTCCAAACAGGAAGCGCTCTCTCTGACTATTTCTTGGCCTTCTTGATCATCTCTAACCAAAACAGGGGATCTCTGGCATAACGTGACATTTTCTAATGCTCCTATAGGCTCTCAGAAGGCGCCAGAACGATGAATGGTGGCTTTGCAGGCCATGGCTGAAAAACATTAGCGCATTTTGTAAGTGATCGATCTGAGGACAATGAGACTGGAGGTGCGTGCACGAGCCGACACCATGTTTACTTTCTCTCTCTTTGAATGAAAACAACGACTCCCGGTCGGAATATTATCGCTTTTTTACGAGAAAAATAGCATAAAAATTGATTTTAACTTCTTACATCTACACGTTCCGCTAGCGGAACGTCTGCTCCAATATCCAATGATGGGCGGGGCGCGAAATTCAAACTCCTCTAAATCCGAAAACTTACACTTTTCAAACATATGACTATGTTACAGCTATTTAAAGACAAGACTCTCCTTTATCTAACCAAACTGTCCGATTTCAAAAAGGCTTTACAGCGAAAGCAAAACATTAGATTATGTCAGCAGAGTACCCAGCCAGGAATAATCACACAGCCATTTTTCAAGCTAGCATATCATGTCACATAAACCCAAACCATATCTAAATGCAGCACTAACCTTTGATGATCTTCATCAGATGACACACCTAGGACATTGTGTTATACAATACATGCATGTCTGTTCAATCAAGTTCATATTTATATCAAAAACCAGCTTTTTACATTAGCATGTGACGTTCAGAACTAGCATTCCCACCGAACACTTCCGGTGATTTTACTAAATTACTCACGATAAACGTTCACAAAAAGCATAACAATTATTTTAAGAATTATAGATACAGAACTCCTCTATGCACTCGATATGTCCGATTTTAAAATAGCTTTTCGGATGAAGCACATTTTGCAATAATGTAAGTACATAGCCCGGCGTTACAGGGCTAGCTATTTAGACACCCACCCAGTGTAGCCTTCACCAAAATCACATTTCCTATAAGAAAAATTTTCTTACCTTGCTTGTTCTTCATCAGAATACACTGCCAGGACTTCTACTTCAATAACAAATGTAGGTTTGGTCCCAAATAATCCATCGTTATATCCAAACAGCGACGTTTTGTTCGTGCGTTCTAGACACTATCCCAACGCTAAATCTCGGCCACGAGCATGACGCAAAATATGACAAAAAATTTCGAAATATTCCATTACCGTACTTCGAAGCATGTCAACCGCTGTTTAAAACCAATATTTATGCAATTTATCTCGTAGAGAAGCGATAATATTCCGACCGGGAATCTGCCTGTCTGTAAACTGAGGAAAAAACCAAAAGCCGGGGGCGGGGCGTGTCACGCGCCTAAGGCTTAGTCCATTGACTGACCACTCAGCATTTGCTCTCGTGTGCTTCAGCCAGGGCTTTGAATGACATCATTCCTGTTTTTCGCGGGCCCTGAGACTCCATTGTTGACGTGCTAAGTGTCACGTAAGAGCAGAGATCCTTTGTAAACGACAGAGATAATAAAGAAGGGCAAGAAATGTTCAGACAGGGTACTTCCTGAACAGAAGCATCTCAGGTTTTTGCCTGCCATAGGAGTTCTGTTATACTCACAGACACCATTCAAACAGTTTCAGAAACTTTGGAGTGTTTTCTCTCCAAAGCTAATAATTATATGCATATTCCAGTTTCTGGGCAGGACTAATAATCAGATTAAATCGGGTACGTTTTTTATCCAGCCGTGAAATTACTGCCCCCTAGATGTAACAGGTTAAACAGCGTTTGACATGCTTCGAAGTACGGTAATGGAATATTTTGAAATGTTTTGTCACGAAACGCATCGGGCGCGTCACCCTTCTTTACCCTTCGGATAGTGTCTTGAACGCACGAACAAAACGGCGCTATTTGGATATAACTATGGATTATTTGGAACCAAACCAACATTTGTTATTGAAGTAGAAGTCCTGGGAGTGCATTCTGATGAAGAACAGCAAAGGTAATCAAACTTTTCTAATAGTAAATCGGAGTTTGGTGAGTACCACACTTGGTGGGTGTCAAAATAGCTAGCCTGTGATGGCCGGGCTATCTACTCAGAATATTGCAAAATGTGCTTTCACCGAAAAGCTATTTTAAAATCGGACATAGCGAGTGCATAAAGGAGTTCTGTATCTATAATTCTTAAAATAATTGTTATGTTTTTTGTGAACGTTTATCGTGAGTAATTTAGTAAATTCACTAGAAGTGTTTGGTGGGAATGCTAGTCACATGCTAGTCACATGCTAATGTAAAAAGCTGGTTTTTGATATAAATATGAACTTGATTGAACAAAACATGCATGTATTGTATAACATAATGTCCTAGGATTGTCATCTGATGAAGATCATCAAAGGTTAGTGCTGCATTTAGCTGTGGTTTGGGTTTATGTGACATTATATGCTAGCTTGAAAAATGGGTGTCTGATTATTTCTGGCTGGGTACTCTGCTGACATAATCTAATGTTGTAAAGCCTTTTTGAAATCGGACAGTGTGGTTAGATTAACGAGAGTCTTGTCTTTAAAATGGTGTAAAATAGTCATATGTTTGAGAAATTGAAGTAATAGCATTTCTAAGGTATTTGAATATCGCGCCATGGGATTACACTGGCTGTTGAGTAGGTGGGACGCAAGCGTCCCACTGGCCCAGAGAGGTTAATAATGTTTACATACTGCTTTACTCATCTCATATGTGTATATATACTGTATTCTATTATACTGTATTTTAGTCAATGCCACTCTGACATTGCTCGTCCTAATATTTATATATTTCTTAATTCCGTTCTTTTACTTTTAGATTTGTATGTATTGTTGTGAATTGTTAGATAATACTGCACTGTTGGAGCTAGGAACACAAGCATTTTGCTACACCCGCAATAACATCTGCTAAATATGTGTATGCGACCAGTACATTTTTTTATTTTATTTGATTATATCATAGAATCATGTAGACATTAAACGTATCTACCAGTATAGAGTCTGATAGCAGAATTTAGGAAATAGTTGGAATGGCTTTGTCCTAGCAGGTGGAACTGAGAAGCTGTGAACTGTCAGTGCTCTCTGAGTGGAAGGAGGTCGTGAAGAGGGTGCGATGGATCTCTGTTGTCTTTGAGGAGTAAAATTGTGGCTTCCTATCTACATTCTGTTAAAGTCACCAACCACGGCCAAAAGCGTTTTGGTAGAGCTGGGGAGCAAAATATACATTTACACTTACATTTTAGTCATTTAGCAGATGCTCTTATCCAGAGCGACTTACAGTAGTGAATGCATACATTTAATTTCATGCATTTTTTTTGTACTGGCCCCCCGTGGGAATCGAACCCACAACCCTGGCATTGCACACACCATGCTCTACCAACTGAGCCACAGGGGACATTGTATTGCATTCTATTGTACTCACATCTGCATTGTACTCGCATAAGCTCCTTCTCTAGCGCTTAGGTGCAACTGACAAGCTGAACATCAGCATACTCCAGCACAACATACTTGAATACATGAGCCCTTGTAATATCGTTATAATATTCTTATAATCCATATATTTATTTAAATTTTATTTCACCTTTATTTAACCAGGTAGGCCAGTTGGGAACAAGTTCTCATTTAAGTGGCGCCCCTGACCTCGCCCGACTGGCGGGCGATTCTTGCCGCGACCGGCTGGCGGGTGTCTCTGGCTGTGCCCGGCTGGCGGGCGACCCTTGCTGTGACCGGCTGGTGGACGACCCTGGCTGTGCCCGGCTGGCGGGCGGCGATGACTGCGCCCGGCTGGCTGACGACCCTTGCTGCGCCCGACTGGCGGGCGACCCTGGCTGCGCCCGGCTGGCGGGCGGCGATGGCTGCGCCCGGCTTGCAGACCACTCTGGCAGATCCGGAACGGCGGGCCACTCTGGCAGATCCGGAACGGCGGGCCACTCTGGCAGATCCGGAACGGCGGGCCACTCTGGCAGATCCGGGCAGGTGGGCCACTCTGGCAGCTCCGGGCAGACGGGCCACTCTGGCAGATCCGGGCAGACGGGCCACTCTGGCAGCTCCGGGCAGACGGGCCACTCTGGCAGCTCCGGGCAGACGGGCCACTCTGCAGCTCCGGGCAGACGTGTAGGTTTTTCTTCAAACCCTTATCTAGCGCTGTCACGTTCTTCATCGTCTGATAAAGAGAAATCACTGTCGGAGAAAGTGGACCAATACGCAGCGGGATGCGTGCTCAACATCATATTTATTAAATACGTTGACCACGGAAAAACAAGAAATGCAGAAAACACGACAGGAGACAGTTTCGCAGGCTAAACTACTAGCAGTGCAAAAGAAAACTACACACAAGTGAACAAACAAAACACACACCTACTTATAGGACTCCCAATCAGAGGCAACTAGAAACACCTGCCTCCAATTGAGAGGCAGCTCCGGGCAGACGGGCCACTCTGGCAGCTCCGGGCAGACGGGCCATTCTGGCAGCTCCGGACAGACGGGCTACTCTGGCAGCTCCGGACAGACGGGCCGCTCTGGCAGCTCCTGACAGGCGGACGGCTCTGGCAGCTCCTGACTAGCGGGCGGCTCTGGCAGCTCCTGACTAGCGGGCGGCTCTGGTAGCTACTGACTGGCGGGCGGCTCTGGCGACTCCTGACTGGCGGGCGGCTCTGATGGCTCCTGACTGGCGGGCGGCTCTGGCAGCTCCTGACTGGCGGGCGGCTCTGGCGGCTCCTGACTGGCGGGCGGCTCTGGCGACTCCTGACTGGCGGGCGGCTCTGGCGGCACCAGACTGGCGAGGCTGGGCTGACGCACTAGATGCCTGATGCGTGGGGCTGGTACTGGACGTGCCAGCCTGGAGACACGCACCTCAAGGCTCATGCGTGTAGCGGGAAACACTGGACCGTAGAGGCGCACTGGCGGTCTTGAGCGCAGGACTGGCATCACCCCTACTGGCTGGATGCCCACTTTCCCCTGGCACATGCGGGGCGCTGGTACTGGGCGCACTGGCCTGAAAATGCTCGGCCTCGCCACCGTACCCATCACCCCAAAGCACGGGACCTGTCCAGTTCGTCTCTGCCTAAAAAGGGTACGAGGAGCTGGCCTGGGGCTCCATCCTCGCCCCGCCAAACTGCCCTTGTGCCCCCAAAAAAAATATTATTGGGGCTGCCTCTCGGGCTCCTTTACCAGCCGTGTTCCCTGGTCCTCGCCAGATTTCCTCCGCTGCTTGGTCCTGTTGTGGTGGGTAGTTCTGTCACGTTCTTCATCGTCGACAACTACGCACAAGTGAACAAACAAAACACACACCTACTTATAGGACTCCCAATCAGAGGCAAATTGAAACACCTGCCTCCAATTGAGAGTCCAGCACCCAACCTACACATAGAAAACTAACCTAGAACCTACCCATAGAAATACAAACATAAACCAGTAACCAAAAAACCCATAATCCATAAATAAACTACCCTCTGCCACGTCCTGACCCAACTACAATAACCAAATATACTCTATACTGGTCAGGACTTGACAAGCACACTTAACTAACTGGTTGATAAACTGAATCATCTTACTTACTACTGGGTTTGGAGCGAAAACCTACAGGATGGTAGCTCTCCAGGAACAGAGGGGGTAAGGGCTCCTGAGTGGCGCAGCGGTCTAAGGCACTGTATCTCAGTGCTAGAGGCCTCACACCAGACCCTGGCTCGATTCCAGGCTGTATCACAACCGGGTATGATTGGGAGTCCCATAGGGTGGCGCACAATTGGCCCAGTGTCGTTAGGGTTTGGCAGGGGTAGGCTGTTATTGTAAATAATAATTTGTTCTTAACTGACTTGCCTAGTTAAATACAAAAAAAATTAAAAGCCCTCCAATAGTGATTTGGGATTTGTAAAAAAATGTATAAAAGTAGAGGCCAAATAATCTGAACCAATTATGCTAATCTGTTATGTTAACTATCCAAGCGTTGTAATACACCCATAAATTAAGAAGCAATGAAGTCCACCTCAAACGCACCTGTCTCGACCTGCAACGCGCCCGCGGGCTAGCGACACAAACGCAGCCTATCAATGAACGCACCCGTGTCGACCTGCAACGCGCCCACGGGCTAGCAATGTCAGTTAAGATAGCCGCAGCCAGCTGGGCCACGAGTTCCCGGAGCTCGTTCAGAGTTCACATTTAAAACTACGTTTTAAATGTTTTTATTAATTAAGGAGCTGCAAATGCAATGCTCACTTATTATTTATTCATTACCATTTTGCTTCCTATGGCGGGCAAGTAAGGTCTGGTTGTCAGCCATGCTGGAAATGTGATCTTGCGTTATTTTGTCATTGTCAATACAGTACATCTACACCACGATATGAAACGTTGATTTGAACCTTCTGACCAACTAGTGGGTCAGGCGTTGCCCCACTGTCTGATTCATATCGCGTGATTTCTGATGATAGTTCTCGATTATATTGACTGATTGCTATTGTATGGGGTGATTTTTCAGTCTTATCAACTGTAGGCTACTAATAAGAGCAGCTGCATATAGCCTATGCGCCCTTTACATCTGGTCTGGGTAAACTAATTGGTAACGTTATGTATTTATAGTCCATGTGTGGGTGTCAGGAGAAAATGTGAATGTGATCAAATTTAGTTTATATTCAAAATTGGGCTGCCTATACGTTTTTAATCCAAAATTATTAACTACAATTAATCAATCAACATAATAGTGATGACAGATGTGAGTAAATGTTTTATAAGGCCAACAGTTGCATAAGCCTGCATGATGCAAACATGCATAAAGCAAGCTCAGCCCTGTGAGTTTTATTGTCCATCAGTTGTTGTCTATGTGTCTGGGTTGAGGAAATCCCACTCCTAATCTAGTCTGAATATAATTTATATGAACAAATATAAGGTAGCTGCAGTTTGACAGGGTTTTCATCCCCCCAGGGCCAGGAGTGTTTTTCAGGAGATTTTAAAACCTTGTGACCTGATTTGGAAAAACTAGTCCCACATAGCCCATATAAAACCTTTTTATAACTGATTAATCACTGTCAGACCTTATTGGGTGCAGAGTTGTCCTAGTTAGGTTAACATATAAGGAAAAACTCCAGGACCCAGGGGGTAAAAATTGCCCCACCGCTCTGGGACCTATGGTGCCACCAGTCTGCTTGCAGTTGTCAGTTATCGTCAGGTATGTGGATGATCAGGGCTTTATTTCAGGAACATTTCTTGGGCTTCTTTGATGTGTCAAGTGGGCGAGATGTGCAGTCTGTGATTGAATTTATGAATTTTGAGATGTTTAACTTCATAGAGAAACTCATTGTCCAAACCTACGATGGCGTAGCTATAATGGAATGTATCTGCTATTTGTATTTATAGTTAAGTCCTCTCCTGTTCCCTGACTAAGAGGTGATGACTACTCCACTCCACTACCATTGTCAACTTTCTCCTGACATGAACTGAAGCCACGTCTCATGTGCCCGCTCAGCCACTGGAACAATGAATGTTTCCCCTCCAAGCACTGTGATTACCCCTATCAAATGCCTCTCATTACTGTATGTAGAGTCAATCATGTACACAAACACATTATTACACATCAATGATTTTACTCCTAGCTTGGACTAACTCATTCCTAGCTCTTTGTATAACTGTGTAGTGTGTTGTGTTATTGTTTTTTGTCTTCCAAGTCAAATCCTGCCCTGCACTGGTCAAGCCTCTGAACACCTAAACTCATGCCGCATACCATTAAATCACTGCTGTGATGCCTTTCCAACACTGTGTAAGTAGCCCTCTCATTCCCATAATATTGTACTATAAATGTCTTTATTAAATGATTTAGGTTAAAAGAATTAGTCTTTGACAATTTTTCAAACACACTTTGTCGTCTCCGTGCGTTCCGCACCTATACCGTGGGTCTCCCATCCTCCTCAATTATTCAAGTCACTAGCCTCCACTGATTACTGATCTAGGATCAGTTTACAACACCTCAATCTTCACTTAAACCATTGGTGGTACAACAGATCAGTTCTCTGAGGCAAGTAGCAAATGATTGTTGAATCTTGCAGAACAAATACCTGAGGAGCAAGGTGAGTTTCAACCCTTAAAATATAATATGTAAATGTTTCAAACACAATTTATCTGACAGTTTACAAAATTGAACATGTGTTGAATGAGAATTGGGATGATCCAACTAACAGCACACATGGGCTACTCTGATAAGAAAACGGATTAAATGTAACCATATTAGTCACATGCTTCGTAAACAACTGGTGTAGACTATGTCACAAAACTCTTCGTCAGAAGATATGTTGAAATCGCTGTCGGAAAAAGTGGACCAATACGCAGCGGATTGCGTGCTCATCATCATTTATTTTAAATGTGAACACGAGGAAAAACAATAAACAAAACTCACGACAGGAACAGTGTAGCAGGCTAAACAAAAGCAGTGCTAACATACAACTACCCACAAGTGACAAACAAAACACACACCTACTTATAGGACTCCCAATCAGAGGCAACTAGAATCACCTGCCTCCAATTGCGAGTCCAGCAACCAAATCTGCACATAGAAAACTTAACCTAGAACCTACTCATACTAAAACATACACCACAAAACCCCGGAACACATAAATAACACACCCCTCTAAGCTATACACAAAACCCCCCACCATACAAAACAAACATACCTCTGCCACGCCCTGACCAAATAATACAAATAATGCTCTATACTGGTCAGGACGTGACAGACTAACAGTGAATTGTTTACTTTATCTCTTGCTTCATGATCAACATTGACATCATGAGAAAGTGATGGGGTAAAGTCATTAACATAAAAAGCATTCATATTACAATATTGATTTGTTGCCTAAGTATGGCTTGGTGGGTATGTTCCACCATTTAAGTTGTACAACATTAAAAGGTCATGCATGAACAGTCAAAATCATGTTTTTCATGAAATTGGATGACATGGAACAAAACTGACGCAGTTGTCATGTCAACACATCCATCTGTGCTGCTGTGAACTGCATCACAAGAGACATGCCAAAAGTAAGATGTATTAAAAAAATGACATCATTGATGCAATTTCAATGTTTGAGTTGCTTTGTGTGTCACCAAATTTGCTTGAGATGTGTAAGGCTCGGGCGTCGTAGGTGGAATCAAACGCAGGAAGCAGCGATCACAGGGTAGTGGCTTTAATAAGGTTCAACAGGCGAGTAAACACAAGCCACCCCAAACAGGGAAAATACGCGCACACAAAATAACGTGCCCCAAACACAGGGGGAAAACAATGTGGCGCAACACTAACGCACAAGCGTAAACACAAGCCTCAACAATAAATACAATCCCGCACAAAGAAAAGGCGGACCAGCTAATATAAATAGCCCCGCTAATCACCCCCACTCAGAACAGGTGCACACAATCACAAACAGGGTAAAAACAAAAAGGGAATCAGTGGCAGCTAATAGGCCGGTGACGACGACCGCCGAGCGCCACCCGAGCAGGAGGGGGCGCCACCGTCGGTGGGAATCGTGACAAGATGATTTTACTGCAACACTGCATCCAAGTTTCTTGACATAGGCGTTTCAAAGAGCTTTCAGTCAAGGCGAGCTCATGAATACAAGCTCCCCCGCCCACTCGGCCTGTCTTTTTTCGAACTTGCTGGTAGTTAGCCATGAGAGGAAAAAGTACATTTAATTTTTTTTTTAGCATTTCTATCCCCCCCAAAATATTATTGGTGATATTTTAGTCACTCAAAAGGATATTTTATATGGGAATCAGAATGACTGTTTGGGACCTTTAAGTTGGCAGGCTACTACCTCTTATTAAAGGGATAGTTTGGGATTTTGGCAATGAGGCCCTTTATCTACTTCCCCAGAGTCAGATGAACTCGTGGATACCATTTCTATGTCTCTGCTTTCAGTTTGAAGGACGTTGCTAACTAGCGTTAGCACAAATGCTAACTAGCATGAGCGCATTGATCTGAAGTCTAGCATGCTAGCTGTTCCTGAGCTGTTCCCATAGGCTTCCAGTCATTGCACTAACGCTAGTTAATATTGGCTTGCCAAACTACCTCTAACTTCCTTCATACTGGATACAGACAGAGGCGTCATGCCCATAGGTGGCACAGGTGCCAGTGCCCCCTCAAATTTGACCTGTAAAAAAAACATTATTATAATTTGAAAAAAGTATATATCTCTCTGT
Source organism: Salmo trutta (assembly GCF_901001165.1). NCBI lineage: Eukaryota > Metazoa > Chordata > Actinopteri > Salmoniformes > Salmonidae > Salmo > Salmo trutta. Next base: position 48,554,338 of record NC_042976.1, read on the forward strand.
AAGACTGCTAGCCACCTAGCAATTTTTTTGCCCAGATAGGTTCCTAATCTCCCAAACTCATAACTAGCTACCTAGAAGCCATTTCAGAATATCAATTAAGTTAGAGTAGTTAGCTGACATGCCTGCTGGGTTGGCAGACTTTAGAAAAGCAAGCAATAAATAAATGTACTGAATAAGACTCACATTCTTTTCAATCTTATACCCAGATTTTAGCAGAGATGCATATATAGTTTCTTTAAAAAAAATAACCACCAGTCAGGATGATACAGACAGCTCAAGAGATACAGTATCGCTCAGCGATTAGTGTTTTTTTGTGGTCGGTTCAGTTTCGGTTTGATTATTAAGAAGTAATCACAGTTTTCGATTTCAGTTTTGATTATTTATGTAAACATTAAATGCACAATGCATCATGTGAGTTGTATGCTGTAACAACACAGAATAATAATAAAAAATGGTAACCTTTATTTAACTAGGCAAATCAGTTAAGAACAATTATTTACAATGACGGTCTACAATTAATTAACGAAAGTCCCATGATGGTAGTGACTGCCCATTACTGAGTACCACTTATTAAACATAATTTATTCACATTACTTCAATAAAATATTTCAGTTGTTGGGTATATTGCATTTATTATTTCATCATCTCATCTATATAGAGCTGCTGCTTATGCTGTCTGACAAAATCACTATTTTAGTGATTAAGTAAATAAGGCATACTTTTATGACTGCTAAATACCAACTATCAATCACTTAGATCATGTATTTTCAGGTACAGATACCTCGTGAAGCAACTGCTTTCTATCCCTTTCGATAGCGCATTCTTCTGTCTTTTCTCTCCATGTCTGCCCGACACTAACCTAACGTAGTAGCAGGCGTAAAAGAAACACACCGGCACACAATGGCTTATGGTCATTGTAATTAAATACTAGAGGTCGACCGATTAATCGGAATGGCTGATTAATTAGGGCCGATTTCAAGTTTTCATAACAATCGGTAATTGGTATTTTTGGCCACCGATTTGTAAATTTTTTTGTTTGTTTTTTTACACCTTTATTTAACTAGGCAAGTCAGATTAAGAACACATTCTTATTTTCAATGACGGCCTAGGAACGGGGGTTAACTGTCTTGTTCAGGGGGGATTCGTTTTTGCAACCTTCGGTTACTAGTCCAACGCTCTAACCACCTGCCTTACATTGCACTCCACGAGGAGCCTGCTTGGCAGGCTGACTACCTGTTACGCGAGGGCAGCAAGGCTCATCGCCCTCTAGCAACTCCTTGTGGTGGGCCGGGTGCCTGCAGGCTGACTATGGTCATCAGTTGAACGGTGTTTCCTCTGACACATTGGTGCAGCTGGGGTAAATTCTCTAGGGCAGTATTTTGACATCCGGATGAAAAGCGTGCCCAAAGTAAACTGCCTGTTACTCAGGGCCAGAAGCTAGGATATGCATATAATTGGTAGATATGGATAGAAAACACTCTAAAGTTTCCAAAACTGTTAAAATAATGTCTGTGAGTATAACAGAACTGATTTGGCAGGCAAAAACTTGAGAAAAATCCATCTTTTATGTTTATAGTTTTCCATTGACTGCCTATACAGATTCCATTGACTTAGGTCTCAAATTGCAGTTCCTATGGCTTCCACTAGATGTCAACAGTCTTTAGAAATTGTTTCAGGCTTGTATTCTGAAAAATTAGGGAGTAAGACCACTTTGAATGAGTGGACCATTCAGTGTCCCAGAGGTTTTTCATGCGCATGACCGAGAGCGCGCCTTTCTTGTTTTCCTTTTATATTGACAAAGCTTTTGTCCTGTTGAAATATTATTGATTATTATGACTAAAAACAACCTGAGGATTCATTATAAACATCATTTGACATGTTTCAACGAACTTTACTGATACTTTTCGGATTTTTCGTCTGCCTGTTGTGACTGCCTTTGAGCCTTTGGATTACTGAACAAAACACACAAACAAAACAGAGGTTTTTGATATAAAGAGGGACTTTATCGAATAAAATGAACATTTATTGAGTAAATGGGAGTCTTGTAAGTGCAATCATATGAAGATCATCAAAGGTAAGTGATTAATTTTATCGCTATTTCTGACTTGTGTAACTCCTCTACTTGGCTGGTAAGTGTTTGTAATGATTTGTCTGCTGGGAGCTGTTCTCAGATAATCGCATGGTATGCTTTCGCCATAAAGCCTTTTTGAAATCTGACACCGTGGTTGGATTAACAAGAAGTTCATCTTTAAACCAATGTATAAGACTTTTATTAATTTTTATAATGAGTATTTCTGTTTTTGAATTTGGCGCTCTGCAATTTCACTGGATGTTGGCCAGGTGGGACGCTACCGTCCCACACCCCCTAGAGAGGTTTTAAGCAAGCGGGTGTTAAGAAGTGAGGCTTGGTGGTACATGTTTCGGAGGACGCTTTACTCGACCTTCACCTCTCCCGAGCCCATTGTGGAGTTGCAACGATGAGACAAGATCATAATCATGAAATTGGGAAGAAAAAGGAGGTAAAAAACAAAAGAATTCAGTATAATGATTATGGCTCTAGACTGCAGGAAAATGCTGTTTCAGGTTTTTTTTAAAATGCTAAATTCTCCATCTTTAGGATGGGGGACCTAGCACCACTCCAGACAACTCCCCAGCAATCCTCACGTACTTTGTGCCCCCTCAGATTTTTGAGGTGCATGACGCCCCTGGACGTAGATACATCATTTTATCCACAAGTTAATCTAACTCTGGGGAAGCAGATAAAGGGCTTCATTGCCAAAATCCCAAACTATCCATTTAACATTGCATACATACTAAAAAACATATTTATGCTATGACATTCATTATTAAGAAAATTAGATTGATTATCTCATTCAGAAAGATCAAACTTCACATCTCATGTTTGTTCCATGCATGCCAACCAGTCATTGGAAGACATCAGTTGGAAGATACAAGAGTAGTTGGTCTTTGTCTCCCCCTAGTGTTTTGTTTTCTTTATAAAACTACCTCTATTTGTGTCTTGCAGAATTTCACAAAAGGTAGGTGACTATGGAAAGTTTAGCTTACTAATGAAATAAAACATCAAACAAACTCAAGTTTCATGTGGACTCTATGTTTAAAGAAAAAAGCGGATTGCTTTGTGGTATGGCTTTAAGGTTAGCATATTTTAATTGGACAGACAGCAGCTGGTATGGTAAAAATCTGAACGCACTACCAGCGCTTTGAAAAGTTGATGTACACCTTACAAAATATAAATGCAACATGTAAAGTGCTGGTCCCAGGTTTCATGAGCTGAAATAAAAGATCCTTGAATTTTTCCATATGCACAAAAAGCTTATTTCTCTCTATTTGTGTGCACAAATTTGTTTAAATCCCTGTTAGTGCTCAAGATAATCCATCCATCTGACAAGTGTGGTAGTATATCAAGAAGCTGATTAAACAGCATGATCATTACACAGGTGCACCTTGTGCTGGGGGCAATAAAAGACCACTCTAAAATGTGCAGTTTTGTCAAACAACACAATGCCACAGATGTCTCATGTTTTGAGGGAGCGTACAATTGCCATGCTGACTGCAGGAATGTGCACCTGAGCTGTTGCCAGAGACTTGTTGTTGTTCATTTCTCTACCATAAGCCACCTCCAACATTGTTTTAGAGAATTTGGCAGTACATCCAACCGGTCTCACAACCGCAGACCACGTGTAACCATACCAGCCCACGACCTCCACATCTAGCTTCTTCACCTGCGGGATTGTCTGAGACCAGCCACCCAGACAGCTGATGAAACATAGGAGTATTTATGTCTGTAATGAAGCCCTTTTGTTGGGAAAAACTAATTCTGATTGGCTTGGCCTTGCTCCCCAGTGGGTTGGGCCAGTCTTCCAAGTGGGTGGGCCCAGGCCCACCCATGGCTGCGCCCCTGCCCAGTCATGTGAAATCCATAGATTAGGGCCCAATGAATTTATTTCAATTGACGGATTTCCTTATATGAACTGTAACACTGCCAAATTTTTGAAATTGTTGCACGTAGCGTTTATATTTATGTTAAGTATAAATATACTTTCCTGTGGATATATTCTCACATTCCTACGTGCAAAAAGTATATCATTTTCAGAAACATTCTGGCTTGTAGAGGTCGTCAGAGGAAACTTCCCTTATCAAAACGCAAATTTTTGCCCGAGGTAGAATTCAATTTAATTCAAAGTCGAGTCTTCGGGTTAGGTAAGCACATTCTGCTGCTATGCAATAATACGAAAGCAACTAATAGTTGTGCAAAAATACGAAAGAAAACATCAAAATGGTTTTGTTATTAAACTCACCTGCTTCGAGATCGTAGAACGTTATCACATAAAGTGTACGACGTACATAGAATGTTATACCAAAAAGTTTACAACTAACCTTATATAGCCCTATCTCTCTTATTCTTTTTATCAAGTCACGGTGGCCGAGAGGTTAAGGCGTTGGACTCGAAATCCAATGGGGTTTCCCCGCACAGGTTCGAATCCTGTTCGTGACGATTTTTTTTGTAGAGATTTGACTGTTGCTAATTTATTTCATTTTGAGACGTAGTTTACCCAAATCGAAAATATATATTTAACAGAGTAAATGACTTCATTTGGCATACCGAACATACACAACAGTGTCATAACCAAGAAAAAAATGATATGAGCTACATTGTATATTTAATATAGATATAATTTAACATTATAGCATAAGTGCACAGCACACTTGATAACACTACTGTACAATGTGCTACAATGTGACTAGCACTGTAAATATAACCTCACAAGTGATCTTTTGTCGCGTGGCCGTCTGGATACATCTTTAAAGATAGCGTATTGCAAAAGTCAATATGGTATTGCTATGCACCAAATTATGCACTGCTAGATCAGCCAAAGCTAATAATTCGTCAGTTTTGTGATTTAGAAGAAATTAGACAAAGGGTTTAAAATAAATCGGGAGAGGGGGTATAGTCAGTGATTATTTATGGTTTTGAAACGGAAGAAAAAATACCCTCCCGTGCACCCCTTTCTTGCCAGTGAAATGGAATGGTCGGGTGTATTTATTCAACCGGTGAAACACGTTGACGTAGTTTGGGGGCATTGTTTGAAGAGCAGGGGGGAAGCGTGCCACAGTTGTCTAGATTTAAACTCGCCGAGAATTTTCTTTAGCCATAATTCAAGTCTAATTACTAGCAACACTTGAATTTACGTTTATCAAATAATTATATATAGCGGCCATGTATTAGCAACATAGACACGTACGAGTTTGTGTTGTAACAAAGCTGAAGTTGGACAGCTAACGTTAGCTAGCGCTACTTCCTCCATCAGACTAGAAATTTGTGTTAACGTTAGCTATAATTTATAATTGAGCCAACATCAGTCTTGTTCGCTATGTAAGTAGCTAGCTAGTTCAAGTAAAGCACAAGTCTTGCGTAAACTCACCATTGTGAGAATATTCAGGCTAACGTTACTGCTGTAGCTAGTTAGCACCAGATGAAAGAGAACTGAATTGTCAGGCGTTTAAACATTTTTGGCGTTCATATTTTTTTATTCACCATAAACTGGTGTTTTAGATTAATACTTAGCACAGCAATATCGTTTAATGTAGTTGGCTAGCTTTATGTAGTGATTTTTTTTTAACGTTTAACTAAGATTGTTCTAGCAGGAAGTACAGTAACCTTAAGAGAATAGCTTGGTAGAAAATGGAGTAAAGCAGCTACAGTAGTCCATCCATTGAAAAGCAAAAGTAACGTTAGCTTGTTATCCTTTTGGAGGCTAGCTTTATAAATCGGGAACCCCACATCTCCTTTGTTTTAGGTTGTGGCAAAAAAAACTTTTTCAAGTAACTTTGTATAGACCGCTTGCAAGTTATGACAATCCCTTTATGTTGAAAACTAACGTTAGCTGGCTAGTTTGCTGCTAGCTACCGACCGAATGCTGCTACCGATTGCATAGCTTCCTAGACAGCTTACTAGCGTGTCACTTTCCCAACTGCATCCTAAAGATGTCGAACGCCATAAACGAAGGTCTGTTCTTGATAAAAGACGTGAAGCCTGGATCGAAAAATTTAAATATCGTATTCATTGTTTTGGAAATAGGTAAGTTGGTGGAGATAACAATGTCGTGTTTCTCGTGTCATGTCAACCTAGATTCGTTACCGTTTTCTTAAAGGGCCAGAGGAACAATTGAGTCGATTGTGCAACTTAGTGCAAACATGTAATCGTGAGTATTAAAAAAATATTAAAACAAATGCCTCAGCGAGTAATAACATACAATTACCTTTATTTATGTTTGTTTTTGCTTTGGTCATGTTCTGACAGATATTACAGCCATGAGGACTTGGTCACCCATCACAAAGACTATGTAGAAGAGCTATGTTTATTGAATTGCATTTCTAAAGGGAAAACTTCACTTGCTCTTATTCTTTTATTATATGTTAGGACGGGTAACCAAGACGAAGGATGGCCATGAGGTGCGTTCCTGCAAGGTAGCGGACAAGAGCGGAAGCATCGCCATCTCTGTCTGGGACGAGCTGGGCAGCCTCATTCAGCCTGGGGACATTATCCGGCTGACCAGAGGGTATTGACCCAAACCCATTGGGCTTACTGCAATGATTCTCATCTCTGGCATTGGCTACCCCCATGGTTGTACATTTTGTTCTAGCCAAGCACAATAACATCCCATTTAACTACTCATTAAGCCATTTGATATGTTGAATCAGGTGTGCTTTTACTGACTAGAACAGAAATGCAACCTTGGCAGGACATGAGGATTGGAGATGAGAAACACTGCATGACAGGTAGAGGCCTTGACTGATATGAGCAGTTAGTATATGGAGCATACACTCCCCTGAGCACCTGCACAGGCTTACCATTGATTCTGTTATGACAAGAATCTTAGAAAAGTGAATAGAAGTATAGCAAAATGTGTTAGTCAAAAAACAATACTCATGAAAACCCATGAGCTGTTTTCCCCTCTGGAATATAATTCATTTTTCTGAAATTAGTAGAAATGGAACTGATCCCAACCCCAGTACTTTGTTAGCTAGATACACTATCTTGACTTTCCTCCATCTCTGCAGCTACGCCTCCATGTGGAAGGGCTGCCTGACCCTGTACACTGGAAGAGGTGGAGACCTGCAGAAGATTGGAGAGTGAGTACAGTCTATTTATACCACCAGGAACTTCCTGTATTTCACGAGAATTCAACTGGCCACTTGCCGCACTCTTTATGATTTAATGATGCATAAAAGCAGAGAACACAAAGTGAGACTGTTTCCCCTCCCAAAAAACTCTGTGGTTGATGACTCATGTTGAAAAAGTGGTAGTGTAGGAGTCTCATACCAAGAAAAACAGAACATAACAACACTGATATCATGGTTTGGGTAGCATTCAACAGGCCTGAAATTTGATGAAAGAAAAAAAAGTATCTGAACTTGTCCAATAAGAGTGCTTGTTTTTCAAAAATGTTGCGTGAAAAGTACTAATGTGCAACCCCACTGCCCTTCCACTATTGTATTGTAAACATGTCTTGTTCTATCAAACAAAACATATCTGTTCTTACATCTTTCTACAATAGTTGAGCAACAGGAATCGCATTTAGTTTAAGAATACAGAAGGTTATATTGCTTTGAAATAGGTTTGGCGATAGTACGATAGCAACGTTTATCGACAATGATTGACAGCCATGGTCGACGTTGACGACATCATGATTTGACAAGATGGTTTAGTGTATTTGAGTGGCGCCACACAGTACATTTTTGTCTTGCAGGGCAGCACACAAGTGACATTCTGAGTCTGCCTATTCCAATATGCTCTAGCCCATTTCAATAAATGTTGTATAGCCTACAGAATGTAAGAGGAATGTAGTCCTGAAAGAACAGAATTCCACCAAATCAGCGCAAAATGTCCAGTTTTATAACACACTCTTTAACTATCTGTTAAAAAAAAAAAAAATAGCCTATGTTCCATTCTCTCTCCATTCGATAGGCTATGAATATGACTGAAGGCTACGCTTCATCGTTTTATGCATGGCTTTCTCCCGATCAAACATTAAATGTAACAGAATTATTTGAAAGCCTTAAGGTAAGATTAATAACATGAGCACAAACAATATCAATAGCCTATAGAAAAAGCTAATGACCATTTTATTTAAGTTTAACTGTTATTATGAAATTATCCATGCGGGGTGAGAAAATTCCTCCATGCAGGGTTGAAAACCAAATTGGACAATTACCTATCCTCCAATTAGGCCTATCATAAAAGCTTTAAGACCAGTTTAAGTTATGAACATTAGCTTATTTTCCAAGTATTCTAGCCTATCAAAGTGTTCTCCTAAAGTCGTTGTGGCTTTCAAAAATAACAAGAATGAAAGTCTGTAACCTAAGCCTAGGCATAGGCTATTCTCAAGCACTGCTTTGAGAGATCGAATAAACAATATTTATTTTTCTATTTTGAGGCAAATAAAGCAATTATTATCCAGTTCTGAAGACTGTAGACTGCTTCTATCCAGGCCATGATGTAGGCCTAAAACCTAGCTCACTACGGTAAGACAGCCCGTTCATCATCAGTCACTGCTCCATCATGTGCAAGCCACACAGACACACAACTGTTCTGCTCCTCCACTAGCAGGGAACATTAGAAAAGATGTGCCATTGCCTGCACTGCCCATGCTTTCAACCACATCATGATTCGTCCAGTTGCATTAGGTTTCACGCTATAGCCCACCCTAAGTTTTAGGAGTATTTTTTTTGTTGGAAAAAAATAATACTTTTTTGGGTGGCCAATCGGGGCGATAGCATCGTATATCAATGTTTTATGGGTACATGATCATGATAGGACAAAGGTTGACATCGCCCAAACCTGCTTTGAAATATAGGTGTCATGTATACTGAACAAAAATATAAACGCAACATGTAAAGTGTTGGTCCCATGTTTCATGAGCTGAAATAAGAATCCCAGTTTTCCATACGCACAAAAATCTTATTTCTCTCCAATTTTGTGCACAAATGAGTTTACATCCCTGTTAGTGAGCATTTCTCCTTTGCCATGATAATCTATCCACCTGACAGGTGTGGTATATCAAAAAGCTGAGTAAACTGCATGATCATTACACAGGTGCACCTTGTGCTGGGGACAATAAAAGGCCACTATAAAATGTGCAGTTTTGTCACACATGCCACATATGTCTCAAGTTGAGGGAGTGTGCAATTGGCATGATGACTGCAGGAATGTCCACCAGAGCTGTTGCCAGAGACTTGAATGTTCATTTCTCTAACATAAGCTGCCTCCAACGTGGTTTTAGAGGATCTGGCAGTACATCCAACTGGCCTCACACCACAGACCACGTGTTACCACGCAAGCCCAGGACCTCCACATCTGGCTTCTTCACCTGCGGGTTTGTTATGAGACTGGACAGCTGATGAAACTGAGGAGTATTTCTGTCTGTAATGAAGCCCTTTGTTGGGCCTGGCTCCCCAGTGGTTAGGCCTATGCCCACCCATGGCTGCTCCTCTGCCCAGTCATGTGAAGTCCATAGATTGATGCATAATGAATTTATTTAAATTGACTGTTTCTTATATAAGCTGTTACTCAGTAATATCGTTGAAATTGTTGCATGTTGCGTTTATTTCTTCAGTATAGTTTCAAGCTGGCTACATTACATTGTTTTAATGCTTTTCGGTACAAGTTGATGCATGCAACATTACTTGAATGTGCTGGGTTACTTTTAAATATCAATGACATGCATGCAGTATTAACATACAGGGTTAATGTTCCTAACATTCACTAAATGTATTCCCTCCCATAGGTTTTGCATGGTGTATTCCGAAGTGCCTAACTTCAGTGAACCCAACCCAGATCTGCTAGCCCAGAACAACCAGCAGAACAAGACTGTAAGTACCTCTACCCTACCCTGGTCTCAGATCTATTTGTTCTGTCTTGCCAACTCCTATGGGCATTGTTATTGCCAAACATGTTGGCTATCCAGCACAAACAGCTCTGTGACCAGGCTAACGGTAGTCCACCTCCAGATTGCTCAAGAGGGTTGGTTAATTAAAAACGAAAAGCTGAAATGTCTTTAGTCAATAAGTAAAACATTTCTTAACAAGTCACATAAGTTGCATGGACATAAATTGCATCCAATTAGTGTTTAACATTATTTTTGAATGACTACCTAATCTCTGTACTCCTCACTTAATGATCTGTAATGTCCCTCAGTCGAGCAGTGAATTTCAAGCACAGATTCAACCACATAGACCAGCGAGGTTTTACAAAGAAAGGCACCTATTGGTGGATGTGTAAAAACAAATATATTTATTATTATTATTATTATTATAAGAAAAGCAGACATTGAATATCCCTTTGAGCATGGTGAAGTCATTAGTTACACTTTGGATGATGTATCAATATACCCAGTCACTACAAAGATACAGGCGTCCTTACTAACTCAGTTGCCAGAGTGGAAGAACACCACTCAGGGATATCAATGAGTCCAATGGTGACTTTCAAATAGTTGCAGAGTTTGATTTCTGTGATAGGACAAAACTAGGATCAACAACATTGTAGTTACTCCACAATATTAACTTAATTGACAGTGAAAACAAGGAAGCCTGTACATAATACAAATATTCCAAAACATGGATCCTGTTTGCAGTAAGGCACTGAAATAAAACTGCAAAAAATGTGGCAAAGAAATGAACTTTGTCCTGAATAGAAAGCATTATGTTTTGAGGCAATTCCAACACAACACAGTACCACTTTCCATATTTTCAAGCGTGTTGGCTGCATCATGTTATGGGTTTTCTTGTCATCGGCGAAGACTAGGGAGTTCTTTATGATAAAAAGAAACGAGTAGCACCTATCTGCTTTCCAACACCCTGGGAGACATTCACCTTTCAGCAGGACAAGAACCTAAAGCACAAGGCAAAATATACATTGGAGTTGCTTACCAAGACGACATTGAATGTTCCTGAGTGGCCTAGTTAGTTTTGACTTAAATCGGCTTGAAAATCTATGGCAAGACGTTAAAATGGCTGTCTAGCAATGATCAACAACCAACCTGAAAGAGCGTGAAGAATTATTAAAATGTGCTAATTTTGTACAATCCTGGTGTGCAAAGCTCTAAGAGACTTACCCAGAAAGTCTATACGATTGAAACAGACTTTAAGTAACTCAAAAGGAGAACACGTTTCTGAGAGAATCTGGTACTTAATGGCATCAAAGAAATATGTTGAAGATCCTGAAAGTCTTGTGAAATTATTTCTTACAGCACTACAGATCTCAGGTGATACTGTTGACAAAATCAAACTTTGAGATAAGAGCGCCCAATCATTGGCAAATTTTTGCATTCCTTAAAGATAAAACAATGGTTTAAAAGCCTGGGTAAAAGACTTTCTGGCAGGAATGGTCCAGTTCCCGAAGGAAATTGCAGAACAGTGCAAAGGTCTGTTCCCACTCTTCATGGTGAATAGATTGAAAGGGAAATGTGTAGCTCTCGTAGTCGATAAACTGTATATTGATAACGAATTGTGCCGAGACACCAGGACTATTCCATGGCTATTCTAAATATTACAAAATTCCCGGAGTCGTCGAATAATGGATCACCCAATACTATCCATGGTAGGGATTGTAATATTTTTTTACGGGGGAAAACAATAAAATGCAACAATTGATAAAGACATAAGCTACACTATACCATTCAAGATGGGGAATGTTGTAAAATAATTAGTATTCAACTTTCTATTTATAGTATTTAAAATAGATAAGACGGCACTAGAAGAAAGGATAATTATTGAAAAAATAAATCTTAAAATATAAGGAACTGGAACACAAGTACTCAAGCCTGAAATTAGGTAGGAATCAACAACAGGAATAAATCAGAGGACAGAAAGCACAGTTTGTGCGGGTGTAAGGTGGCGTGTGTATTTTTGTTTGGGAAAAGTGGAGTAAAAAAGAAATGGTTGCAAATGTCAGAGCCCATGTTTCTATGAGCAGGAGTTGAGAGCTTTCAATTTTGTGCAGATATGGGATATACCTTTTTTTAAATTATAAGTAGTTTATTTATTGTCCTATCATGGTGGAACGGTCCCCAACTCTATACCCTAGACACCCACCTGAGCGACCCATACTCTAAAGAGAAGTCCTTATCTGTTTTATAGGCCTACTGCAAGTAGCCTATACCCAGCCAAGATGGAAAGATATAAATGCAGTCAGACACCCACTAAAGCAGCACCGCCCCCTCAAGATTCTGAGCCTGCCTGGCAGTTGGTCCTTCAAAGCCTCTGGATGGGTGAGCATAATATTCAACGATTTTCTCAGTCGCTAATGAGAACCTTGTACCTAGCTGGTGGGGTGCCCCCACCCAGGTAGTGTCAGTACTGGTAACACTAGCTGCAGTAACCCATGGGGAGGGGGTTCACACTCAGGCAATAAGAGGGGGCAAATTATTGTGGCCCTGGTGGCACATAATAATCGAAGGTCTGACTGCACAGAGATGCTTGGGAAAATGGTCACAACGGGGCACCTGTGTGTGTTTCAGGGGAAGGGGGTGTACCTGATCTCAAACTTGACATTGGTTAATCAAATCTTCCCATTGTTGCTCAATGTTGCATGCCTTTTCAAACAGCTACAACTGTATGTGTTTGTACATCAAGTCCTTTCTTGACTTGGATGGCACAACTGTACAACATCTGAGCTTGTTGTGTTTGTGGGGGAAGGGTGTGTGTTTAACCCACATCTGTTGCTATGGAGTAATGATGTTGGGGACGATATAGGATGAATCACAATTTTAGAAAATAATTGCTTGCCAAAAATTTACATTTTGTGATGGCCATCCTGGTTATAGGTAACAATCCTTTGCATAAACTGCCTACATTATTTGTTAATTGTGGAAATTAAGATGGAAATGGAAATGCTTTTGGCGGTTGATCTGCTTCTGTTCTGTGTTCACTTGGATGACAACCCAACTTGGGATGGGGGGAGGTTTTAGCGGGTGGAATAGTGGAGGACAATTGGATGTTTACATAGTAACAATGCAAATATCATGGTACAGCTATATGAACACTCAATCATTATGGCACTTTTTAACAGTAAGTTTACAAACGTATATTATGATGAACAGAATTGGGTGCTGGGCGGTGAGAAATTATTCTCCCATAGGCAAAGAAACTCAAAGGGGTGACGATATTAATGAACAATTTTGATCCAAATGTGCAAATTGTCCAAACGGATCCGCAAAGTAGATGGATTATTTTAAATGTGTTATTGGATCATGATCAGATTTGGCTAATTTATTTATATGGTCCAAATAATGATCCACGCTTGTTTTAAAATAAATAATTATAATCCACAGCCACATAGATGAGAGAGATACTTTTTATATACTGTAGTTTTTTTACTTTATCAATTGTTGTATTTTGTTTCCCTTTTAATTTATTCACATTGAAGAGTGGGTACAGAACTTGGCGCCATTCTGCAATTACCTTCAGGAGCTGATCATTCATGCCTATATACTGTACTATATTACGTATTGGATCACAAAAAAAACAACTTTTACATTACTGTGTAGTTTACCAATAAAAGGGTCTGACCGTGATGTGAATATATTTTTCGGGAAATCATCTCACTAAAATACATTATAATAAAGTTAGCAAAAATTGATAAGATCTTGCTACCATGGAAAGGAAAATGCCTATGTTAAAATCACCCTGAATAACTCTTGAGTCATATCCCAGTTGATCTATTTGCTTTATGGCCTTGCCTACACCTAGCAACCTATTTTAATTTTTTTTTTTTTTAATTATATGAGCAAAAAAGATAAAATTTTTCTTGGAACAGCAAGCTAGATAAAATTAAACAGGCCTATTTATATGATGAATTCGGAGGGCAGAAATGATTAACCTCCACGGGATCGGTGTCCGTATACCGGGACAGTTGAGCTAACGTGTGCTAATGTGATTAGCATGACTGTTGTAAGTAACAGCAAACTTTTCAGGACATAGACATGTCTCATATGGGCAGAAAGCTTCAATTCTTCTTAATCTAACTGCACTGTCCAATTTACAGTAGCTATTACAGTGAAAGAATACCATGTTATTGTTTGAGAGTGAAACAAACTTTTCACGGCAACTGGTTTGATACATTCACCTCTGAAGGTAAATAATGTTCTTACATTCTGTAATCTTGCTCTGATTTGTCATCCTGAGGATCCCAGAGATAACATGTAGCGTAGTTTGGTTTGATCAATTTTTTTTATATTCAAATGTGGGAACTGGGTTCTACAGTTTGAACCCCTGCTGTCTCTGGCTCCACACCCACCCCGCCTGGCTATCTATATGTGTGAAAGTTATTGTGTAAGCTAAGGATCCATCATGTATGACATTCCTGGGAGTGTGTAAAGTTTAATTTTGTGTTACCATATCACTTTTGTATGTTATCTATAGTTATGTACTTAAATGTATCAATTGACCAATTTGGCACATTTGGGCAGACTTGATACAAAATATTGTCCAGTATTGCAATGCTTCACTGGATCAATCTGAAACTTTGCACACTGCTGCCATCTAGTGGCCAAAATCTAAATTGCACCGAAACTGCAATATTATATTGTGGTCTTTCTCTTGCATTTCAAAGATGGAACAAATAAAAAAAAAATTATACATGCAGTGCATTTGGAAAGTACCCCTTGACTTTTTAAACATTTTGGTAGGTTACAGCTTTATTCTAAAATTGATTAAATAGTTTTTTCCCCTCATTCTACACACTACCCCATAATGACAAAGCAAAAACAGTTTTATTTGCAAATGTATTAAATAAAAAACATACCTTATTTACATAAGTATAAAGACCCTTTGCGATGAGATTAGAAATTGAGCTCAGGTGCATCCAGTTTCCATTGATTACCCTTGATGATTGGAGTCCACCTGTGGGGAAATTCAGTTGATTCGACCTGATTTGGAAAGGCACACGCATGTCTATATAAGGTCCCACAGTTGACAGTGCATGTTAAAGTAAAAACCGAGCCATGAGGTCAAAGGAGTTGTCCGTAGAGCTCCGAGACAGTATTGTCGAAGCATAGATTTGGTGTACCAAAAATATTCTGCACCAGTGACGATCCCCAAGAACACAGTGGCCTCCATTCTTAAATGGAAGGAGTTTGGAACCACCAGGACTCTTCCTAGAGCTGGCCACCTGGCCTAACTGAGCAATTGGGGGAGAAGGACCTTGGTCAGGGAGGTGACCATGAATCTGATGGTCAGACAGCGCTCCAGAGTTCCTCTGTGGAGATGGGAGAACCTTCCAGAAAATCAACCATCTCTGCAGCACTCCACCAATCCTGCCTTTTATGTTAGTGGCCAGATGGAAGCCACTCTCCAGTAAAAGGTGAAGCATGGTGGTGGCAGCATCATGCTGTGGGGATGTTTTTCGTGGACTGGGAGACTAATCAGGATCGAGGGAAAGATGAACGAAGCAAAATACAGAGATCCTTGATGAATACCTGCTCCAGTGCGCTCAGGACCTCAGACTGGGGAGAAGGTTCACCTTCGAACAGGACAACGACCCTAAGTACACAGCCAAGACAATGCAGGAGTGACTTCGGGACAAGTCTCTGAATGTCCTTGAGAGGCCCGGACTTGAACCCAATTGAACATCTCTGGAGAAACTGGAAAATAGCAGGGTGCAGCGCCGCTCCCCTTCCAACCTGACAGAGCTTGAGAGGATCTGCAGAGAAGAATGGGAGGAACTCCCCAAATACAGGTGTGCCAAGCATGTAGCGTCATACCCAAGAAGACTTGAGGCTGTAATTGCTGCCTTAGGTGCTTCAATAAAGTACTGAGTAATGGGTCTGAATACTTATGTAAATGTGATTTCTGTTTTATTTAAAATTTGCACACATTTTTGCTTTGTCATTATGGGGTATTGTGTGTAGATTGATTAGGGGATATAAACAATTTAATACATTTTAGAATAAGGCTGTAGCTTAACAAAATGTGGAAAACTTCAAGGAGTCTGAATACTTTCCGACTGCAATGTGTATTTACAAAACAAAATGGGGGATTGGAAATAATGCAGACAATTTACATTGGTGGAAGCTGCAATATTAAAGCTGATCTACCCCCCCAAAAAAATTTTTAAAAAATAAAATAAAAATGTAATCCCACTTTGTAACACCGCAAAATGTGGAAAAAGTAAACAGGTGTGAATACTTTCTAAAGGCACTGTACCAAGAACAACATCAACGGCAGACACTCTCTAGAAAAGGAAATGCTCAGTTTACACACCTAAATCAATGTTCATTTGAAAGCACAAACAAAATTCTAATTCAAGTTTCAGAGAACAGGAATTGCCCATCTGTGTCTTAGACTCTACATGTGTAAAGTGTTTTTAGTTTTTACAGAGTCTTAATGAGGTTAGTGGGTTAGTTAATCCCAAAATATTGAATGGTGTGAGGTGATGCTTAATGGACTTTTTAAAAAGTGTTTTCTAATGCCCTCACCATCTCCCCTTGCAGGGCAAATCGGATCAGAGGGGGAATTCTCCGCCTAATCAGAATTCAGGTACACCTGCTCAGTCAGGTAAGTGATAATTGGGGTGGTGGGGCACTTGATCTAGTCAGAAAATCCACAATGAATCACACTGTTTAAATTCACTAATTTGTTCATATTGGCGTATAACAACTGAAATCAGTTTAGATTTCCAGGCTAGTTGAGGTCCAGGCCCAGTCCAGAAACATCTAGCCCCTACCCCCAGTGTAGCTCTGAAAGTATTTGATGGGTATAAGCAATATGGCAAAAACTCCAAAAAGTCCACCTAACTTATCAGGGGGTGAGGTATTAGTTCTGTTTGATAGACCCTTTGTACACACAACTGTGGCAGAAGCATTCGTGTTGTGCTATTTAAAGTAGAACCTGCTTTGACAACTGGAGAATGGGCGTTTCTACTCCGCTTTGCACGGCGCAGCGGAATCGATGACCTACGAGGTGATAAATGTTACGCTGCTCTATTTTCTCTGTTTGTGGGGATGCATTCTGCTTCGTCCAGAAAATGTTGAGGGATAGGGGTTGCTTTAAATTGTCACACTTTCACATGTTTTTGCTGCCTTTGTGTGTACAGAGTAAACTGGGTGACGGCCCACCACGTGAGCAGGTGAAGGTGGGGGCACTGTTCTCTGGTATATTGTCAACAAAGAAGCCTGATGGATTGTTCAGAAACATGTATTCATTCCATAAAATGAATGTAAAAAAGATTAACTAGATTAGTTCTATACTCAGCAAAAAAAGAAGCATCTCTTTTTCAGGACCCGTCTTTCAAAGATGATTTGTAAAATTCCAAATAACTTCACAGATCTTCATTTGTGAACGGTTTAAACACTTTTTCCAATGCTTGTTCAATGAACCATAAACAATTAATGAACATGCACCTGTAGAACGGTCGTTAAGACACTAACAGCTTACAGACGGTAAGCTGTTAGTGTCTTAACGACCGTTCTACAGGTGCATGTTCATTAATTGTTTATGGTTCATTGAACAAGCATTGGAAAAAGTGTTTAAACCGTTCACAAATGAAGATCTGTGAAGTTATTTGGAATTTTACAAATAAGGTCACAGTTATGAACGTTTAGGACACTAAATAGGCCTTTCTACTGACTCTGAAAAACATTGAATGAAAGATGCCCAGGGTCCCTGCTCATCTGTGTCAACGTGCCTTCGGCATGCTGCAAGATGTGGACAGGACAATAAATTGCAATGTCCATACTGTGAGACGCCTAAGACGGCGCTACAGGGAGACAGGACGGACAGCTGATCATCCTCGCAGTGGCAGACCATGTTTTTATTTTACCTTTATTTAACTAGGCAAGTCAGTTAAGAACAAATTCTTATTTTCAATGACGGCCTAGGAACAGTGGGTTAACTGCCTTGTTCAGGGGCAGAACGACAGATTTGTACCTTGTCAGCTCTGGGATTCGAACTTGCAACCTTTCGGTTACTAGTCCAACGCTCTAACCACTAGGCTACGCTGCCGCCCTGTTTAACAACACCTGCACAGGATTGGTACATCCGAACATCACACCTGCGTAACAGGCACAGGATGGCAACAACTGCCCGAGTTACACCAGGAACGCACAATCCCTCCATCGGTGCTCAGTCTGTCCGCGATAGGCTGGACTGAGGGCTTGTAGGCCTGTTGTCTGGTGTGGACCTGCCTTACACAAACCCACCGTCGCTGGACCAGACAGGACTGGCAAAAAGTGCTCTTCACTGACAAGTCGCGGTTTTGTCTCACCAGGGGTGATGGTCGGATTTGCGTTTATCGTCAAAGGAATGAGCGTTACACCGAGGCCTGTACTCTGGAGTGGGATTGAGGTGGAGGGTCCTTCATGGTCTGGGGCAGTGTGTCACAGCATCGGACTGAGCTTGTCATTGCAGCGAATCTCAACACTGTGTGTTACAGGGAAGACATCCTCCTCCCACATGTTGTACCCTTTCTGCAGGGTACCAGCATGACAATGCCACCAGCCATACTGCTCGTTCTGTGCGTGATTTTCTGCAAGACATGAATGTCAGTGTTCTGCCATGGCCAGCGAAGAGCCCGGATCTCAATCCCATTGAGCACGTCTGGGACCCGTTGAATCAGAGGGTGAGGGCTAGGGCCATTCCCCCCAGAAATGTCCGGGAACTTGCATGTGCCTTGGTGGAAGAGTGGGGTAACATCTCACAGCAAGAACTTGCAAATCTGGTGCATTCTGTGAGGAGAAGATGCACTGCAGTACTTAATGCAGCTGATGGCCACACCAGATACTGACTTACTTTTGTTTTTGACCCCCCCCCCTTTGTTCAGGGACACATTATTCCATTTCTGTTAGTCACATGTCTGTGGAACTCGTTCACTATGTCTGAATCTTATGTTCATACAAATATTAACACGTCAAGTTTGCTGAAAATAAACAGTTGACAGTGAGGATGTTTCTTTTTTTGCTGAGTTTATGCGTTTTGTGTTGCTTATACTCATCAAATCCTCTCTGATCTACATGCAGTGCCTTAATCGGTCAGGCATGTCAATGTACATGGTCATACTTGATTTTGAACTTCTTTTTGCTAGTGCCAAATTATGCCACCTACGAGTAACTGCCAAAATATAGGGAACCAACCCTGTCTTAACCTTTCTCCTACAATTTCTGTGGCCCTGTGGAAATATAATTAACATAATAAAAACATCCCCATCTGTCTAGGCTAGAGATGTTTTTTTGCATGGGCTGTCTCAATCAACTGCATCTGTTAATATTGCCCTTCTGTATCTGCGGTGGAAGGTGGCAGAGCTAGAGCTGTGTTTGTCAGACCATAAAACATCCCAAAAATCTGTCTTCTCACAAACGTCTAAAGCATCAGAACGGTTTGGCCTACAAACTATTGACCCCTCTGTGGAAAGATGAGACTCTCTGAAACATGATGGTGCTGCTCTACGACCCCCACAAGTGTCACGGGACTTGTCTGAAGGTGGAAATAGTTTAGTGCCTAGAATAAGGGGTTAAATACATGTGTGTGTAAAAAAAAAAAAAAAAATGGTTTCCTGGTCTTTTATTTCTCAGATTTTGGACAAACACTTCAGAACAAACTTAGTGCCCCCCAAGTTAAAAAAAAATAAAAAATCTGTTCCATGTAGTGAATCTGTTATTCAAAGCATTTCTATGGGCTAATAGCAGAAACGCTAAAGTCAATAAAAATGTTTAAGCTTAATGCTTCTTGGCATGACCATCTTAAAACGATTCCATATGTTAGCTTATCCAGCTGCAGATTATGCACACAGACTCCTTGTGGTCTGCTAACTTCAAATACTCATTTACTTGCGTCTCGGATGGTATTTTTGCATTTCAAATGCTATGTGCGTGCGCAACCTGTACACTTTTTGTTATCGACTGAGTCAGTCGACTGTCTGCTCTACAAATCACCTTCCATCCTAAATAACTACTTCTAGTTCAGTAGGTCACAATTTACCCTTGATGCATCACGATTTTAATGCTCTCCAACACGGCCATTAACTTTGTTCCTAGGCATTGGTGTGTTACGCACACTAGCTCTGGTCCAGGGTGTTATGTTAACCACTGTTGCTTGTGCAGCTAGCTAGTACAACGCTGGACACTCGCTGCTCGCAAGTACGACTTTCAGGGGTAGGCAACCCTGGTACTTAGTTTTAGATTTTAACCAACCTAGAAAATCAGGTGGGTTGAATTTAGGCAATCACTGACCTGAACAATTAGCTCAGTTGGTCAGGTGTGGTGCCTAGTTGGAACAAAATCTTGCATTATCATTGGCACTCCAGGAGCAGGGATGCCTACCCCTGACCTAGCTTCTAATTCTAAATGTAATTTCATCACCTGTGCTGTTGGTGGCGGTAATGCACCATCCTCTCTGGCACCATTTGATATCTTGCCTCATTTCTTATGCCTCACAATGTCTGTGTGAAGTTATCTGCTGGAGTCAGACTCTGGAAAATAATATCCTCCCGCAGGCCTTAAGCATGATGGGATGTTAATTGCTTAAATAACTTGAACCACACCTGTGTGGAAGCACCTGATTTCAACCTACTTTGTATCCCTCATTTACTATAGTGTTTCCAATGCTTTGGCAGTTGCATGTGCGTACTATATGACAAAGTATGTGGACATCTGCTCATCGACCATCTCATTCCAAAATCATGGGCATTAATATAGAGTTGGTTACCCCCTATGCTACTATAACAGCCTCCACTCTTCTGGGAAGTTTTTCCGCTAGATGTTGGAACATTGCTGCGGGGACTTGCTTCCATTCAGCCACGAGCGTTAGTGAGGTCGAGCCCTGATGTTGGGCAATTAGGCCTGGCTCAGTTGGCATTCCAATTAATCCCAAAGCTGTTCCATGGGGTTGAGGTCAGGGCTCTGTGCAGGCCAGTCAAGTTCTTCCACACACATCTCGACAAACCATTTCTGTATGGACCTCAATTTATGCACAGGGGCAATGTCACGCTGAAATAGGAAAGGGCCTTCCCTAAACTGTTGCCACAAAGTTGGAAGAACAGAATCATCTGGAATGTCATTGTATGCTGTAGCATTAACATTTCTCTTCACTGAAACTAAGGCGTCTAGCCCGAACCATTAAAAAAAAAAACAGCCCCAGACCATTATTCCTCATCCAGCAGACTTTGCAGTTGGCACTATGCATTCGGGCAGTTAGCATTCTCCTGACATCCGCCAAACCCAGATTCATCGTGGATTGCCAGATGGTGAAGCGTGATTCATCACTCCAGAGAACACGTTTACACTGCTCCAGTCTAATTCCTCAATATAGTCTATGTCCATGTTTAACTGGAAGTGTTAGTTTGGGTTTCTGAATGGCTGTCTCACATCTTTATTCAATTGGTGCTACTGTTACCTAAGCATAGTGGACTCATGCATTTTGTATGTTTGGTCCATGGCAGGCGGCCTTTCTGGCCTGCTGCTTTCATGTCAAGTTATGATGCTCATCTCTATGCCATGTCTATTCAAAGGATTAAGAAAGCGGTAGTCT
Source organism: Salmo trutta (assembly GCF_901001165.1). Taxonomy (NCBI): domain Eukaryota; kingdom Metazoa; phylum Chordata; class Actinopteri; order Salmoniformes; family Salmonidae; genus Salmo; species Salmo trutta. Next base: position 48,575,878 of record NC_042976.1, read on the forward strand.
GCTATATTTGATAAATTAACTCTGACACATGTTTCCCCCTCCTATGTGATACACACCGTTGGTCATGACTGCTGTTCTTAGCATTTTTGCCCATCCCTTCTCTTCCCACAGGAAACGGTGCCATGATACCATTTGTCAACAACAGTTCTCCCTCCACTCCTCGTGACCCTGTCTTTGGGGGTGTGGGGCGGACTAACGGCCGTTCCCCTGGCAGCGCAGTTCCTCCAATGTCCGCTGTGGGACCTCCCAGTGCCCCCAAGCCTTCGGTCACTATTAGCAATGGCAGGGACCCCCGGCGTGCCAAGAGATGAAACTGGCATTAGGGAAATATTTCCCCTGGCCTCTTAACCCCCCCTTCCTCACTCTCTCCCTTCCATCTACCTTTTGAACAAGCCAGACCTGGCATTCGCAACATTATCACTGAAAAAGACTAGTTTCTGATCTGCAGCTTATACTGGTTAACCTAGTCAATGTTGTCTTTCTCTAGTTGAGCTAATGTTTGTTGGTTATGCCATCAATTGCAAAAAGCACCTCACTGAATAATTGTGACCTAAACATGAACATAGTAGCAGGACTTGCAAAGCTCTGGACATAAAGTATGTTTACCCCCTTCCACCCCCATAATTGCCAATTTTGTGCTAATGTTATTGACAACCCTCCCTGTGCCTCCCTTGCCCATCTTGTTGGCTGAAACTATACACCCTACTTGACCACTAGATGCACTTTCTTCTCTTTAAGTCAAAGTGAAAGCATCACTAATTTGATTAAGGAACTGATTACTGCTGATGGGGAAAGCCTTACGTAGGTGAAACAACTTTTTGGACAGAATTAACTAACAAACCCCCTTGGAAGGATCACTACTCCCTTCTCAACTAAAACATATCAAAAGTGACTGAAAGGAAAGGTGATAGTTTGATTTTCAACGGTAGGTCGATTAGATTTAGTTGAGAATGGCTACAGTTTTCACGAGGACTAGTTTATTTGCTGTCCAGTTATGAACAATACATTTGTTAGGTGGGAACACTTAAGAGTTTCACCGAAATATATTTTACTGCCATTTTGATTTCTGTTTCATCTCTGAGATACAGATAGTGAAGTAGTTAATGAGTGCAATAAATAATATTGTCACATTTAACTCTAGCTATGTTCCTCATTCTGTCAAACAACTTTAATCAAGACTGATGAGTAATACATTTAATCTGTTTTATCACATGAACGCATTTCCAATGAACGACAGACGGGAGAACAGTGTTTCTGATGTGTCAAAACTAGCCATAAGGCTAATATCCTTAACTTTAATCAATAGTCCTGAGGCTTGTTGCATGTCTACTCTGTGGGACGGTTTCCTAGACAGGTTAAACATAGTCCAGGACCAAAAAATTATACTCAACGGAGATTCTCCATTGAAAGTATTTTAGTCCAGGACTAGGCTTAATCTGTGTCCAGGAAACTGTCCCTATATGTCATCTATCTGAAACACTTAAAATGTTGAAACCTATTGAATAAGCTCCAGGGATCACCCAACTGCCCTCAAGTAGAGAGACATTTTAAAGATCTCATGTGGTGTTTATTTATATACTAACATTATACAGTGCCCTCCAGTGTCCATCCACTCAAGTTCTTGGCATGCCTTGTGCAGGAAACTCATTCCATGAAAGGCCAAGAATCTGCTGGTTTTTGTTAAGACCTAGTCAACCAGGTGAGAGGAGTGTCTTACTAATCAGCGACCTTAATTGATCAAGGCAAGAGCAAAAACCGCAGACACTCGGCCCTGTGTGGAATGAGTTTGACACGTGCCTTACTGGGATCATTTAGGCTGCTGCTAAAAAAACAAACAAGTAGTGCTTTTTTGGTAGTCCTCTGTGCCATATTGTACCCTTCAATTAGATTGTTATGATCAAAGTTTAGAATCCATGCTTTGCAATCTTATTTATTTCCCAAGTCCAGTTGGACTGACCTCCAAATTGTTTCAGTGCAGTTTTTGCAATAGTCTGAACTAGACGAAGCCTTCAGAAGGCCTACATATGTTGTTCAAGTAATTTATAAGCAGATATATAAAAATGTGTTAACCCTTAAGTATGTTTGCTTCTAGCCACAATAACAGAAGCTCATTCAGAGATCTAGACAAATGTAATTAAGAGACCAGTCCATATGACAGTTATTTTGGCCCATTGATTATGGTTAATTAATGTTGTGAGAAAGATGCAGTATGATGACAATTAGTACTTTACTTATTTTATCCCAGTTGTCTGTTTTGAAACTTATTTTGTAACCACACATTGCAAGAGACTAAACACACATGGCCTCATATCCTATGTTTCACAAATCACCACTGACCACAGACAGGGAAGGCTTTGGCCTGTGAGAATTTTCCCTGCACTAACTGATAGGCACTGTCACGTTCCTCAAAATAAAAATAGCTTTAGGCTATTCTGGATATTAATTAACAATTTAAAAAATAGTTATCTACTCTTTGATATTCCAAAATAGGGCTGGTTTCCCAGACCCAGATAAAGCCTATTCCTTTACCAAAAAGCACTTTAAATGAAGACTCCATTGAGCATGCATTTTTGTTCACGACTAGGCTTAATCTGTGTCTGGAAACTGGCTCATATAAAAATAAGCAATGTAATACAGTGAGAGTGCTTACTCAGTTGTTGGGTATGTGAGCTTTATATTTTGAAATGTATAAAATATTTCCTAGACAAATTGTTGATTGAATAAATGTACAGTGCATCAGACACTTTGATGACAGAGGACAACAGCACCATATTTTTGTAATATGTCTTTGGTATGTTATGAGATGTGCTCCTAAAAGTGAGTGTGCATGTGTTTTTTGTGTTTTTTGTGTATGTATGAACTAAATCCTGGGTGGTAAAAGTTGATCAAAATGAAAGCGGAAGTGTGGAGGTACAGCTGGTGATTAGACTGTAAGAATTGTGTCCTTGGAGTCATTTTCTGCCTCAGATGCTTGAAACCAAATGTATGCTTTGAAATAAGATAAACATTACCTCGCACAGGTGCATGCCATATAATGTTTAATATTCCTAATAATGATTATTCTCTTACGGTTATTTTTTGTTTCACTTATAGTATTATTGTGACAAGTTACTTTTCTGGTGACAAGGTGAGTGGTTGAACATTTTTAGAAAAACATTGTGGTCTGGTCATGACTGGAGAGTTTTTAGTGTAATTTCCCTTCAGGTAGTTAAAAAAAAAAGTAACTTAACAATTTATAGAATACATCAGTGTTATAGTACATGATCACTTACATTAATGAGACTTAAAGGAATAGTACACTCCAAACCAATGTTTATAAGATTGTTATATAGCCTCAGAAGTGCTCTTCAGTCATATTCTACAATATCTGATGAATAGATAGTATTAAGGGAAATATGCATGATCTACCTCAAATTAATGGAAAAGATCTGTTCAACCAATGTTTGAATTTGAGTGACGAGTGTTATATCGCTACATTTAATTAACCTCTTGGATGTTAAGGCCCCTGAAGAGGGGGCTAGCAAAGTTCTGGTACCTGTAATTTTAGCTTTTAAATCGATCTGTGGATGCCGTAGATCAAAATGACTACCATTCAGCAATAGCCCTAGTTCTCACGGAGTCTGGAGTATTGCCACGTTCATGTGCTAGTCAGAACAAGGAAACTTGGGTTTTCCGACTTGCTTATTTGTTGTAGCTATACAAGTGCTGCGTTCAACCAATTTAGCAAGTCGGACATTTCAGAGTTTCCTAGTTCCCCGACTGGCATGTCAACAAATCTCTTTTCACCACTTTAATTTGGGATGTCCCGCCCACCATTTCATTCGCTCATCCGACTGTCCATTATCTTCTGGCTGAACGCTACATCGCAGCAGTTGACAAAGCGCATGCCTGAAATCCTTAGATCCAAGCACAGCAGAAGAGCGTGGTTTTGACACACCAGCACAGGGATGGGCAGCTGGTGGCCCGTGGGTTCAGTTTTCAATAGATTCTTAATGTTAAATTTGCGAACTCAGTCCTGGTCTCAATTTACTGTTGAGAGGTAGAATACACAGTGCAGTTTCTCTTGTCAGTCACTCAATTAGCCCATGTCAACATTCTTATTTTCTTTTTTAGATTGGTAAGTTAGTCTAGCGGCCATTAATCAAAATGTCTAGTAATCATGGTCGAATTACCGACCGGGGGGCCTCATTGATTTTGTTCATCACTCTTACTCAGATATAATTAAAAAAACTGCAAATATTTCTCTACGCCCCATGGTAAAATGTGTAGAATTAACCCAAAAATCCCTGTCGGGGGGGCCTCTTAAAAAGTTTTGCCCACAAGGTGGGGGTGGGCACCCCCAACAAAATTTCACTTATGGCCCCCAAAAGGATCGGGCCATCTCTGACAGCATGTGTGGGTATGGATGTGGGAATGCATACCCACGAGGCACTGCGGCCCCTCATGATGACTTCTGATTTTTTTTTTGTGGCCCCGCCCCCATCAAAGGTGTCGATCCCTTTGTATTGTAAACTCTACTTCCTTTCTGTAAATGTCATTGTGCACTCAAATAATTGACTCCGGACAGTATGTAAATAGTTGTATTGTATGTTAGTGTCGTCAGGTCGGCTAGTATTTGTAACGGGATCCTGCCTTGTGCGTTGTATATTGTGAAATAATAAAAAGTGCCGATCCCTGCTCTAGCAGATTCAGGGATTGATTTCAAGTCAAATCAAACTTTATTTGTCACATGCTCCGAATACAACAAATGTAGACTTTACCGTGAAATGCTTACTTACAAGCTCTTAACCAACAGTGCAGTTCAAAAAGAGTTAAAATATTTACCAAGTAGACTAAAATAAGAAGTAATAATAAAAAGTAACACAATAAGAATAACAATAACGAGGCTATATACAGGGGTCACCGGTACCGAGTCAGTGTGCGGGGGTACAGGTTAGAGGAAATTTGTACATGTAGGTGGGGGTGAAGTGACTATGCATAGATAATAAACAGCGAGTAGCAGCAATGTACAAAAGGGAAGTGGTATCAATGTAAATTGTCCGGTGCCGATTTTATTAATTGTTCAGCAGTCTTATGGCTTGGGGGTAGAAGCTGTTGAGAAGCCTTTTGGTCCTAGACTTGGTGCTCCGGTACCGCTTGCCATGCGGTAGCAGAGAAAACAGTCTATAACTTGGGTGACTGGAGTCTCTGACAATTTTATGGGCTTTCCTCTAACACCGCCTATTGTATAGGTCCTGGATGGCAAGGGAGCTTGGCCCCAGTGATGTATTGGGCCGTTGTCACTACCCTCTGTAGCGCCTTACGGTCAGATGCCGAGCAGTTGCCATACTAGGCGGTGATGCAACCGGTCAGGATGCTCTCGATGGTGCAGCTGTAGAATCTTTTGAGGATCTGGGGACCCATGCCAAATCTTTTCAGTCTCTTGAGGGGGAAAATGTGTTGCGGTGCCCTCTTCACAACTGTCTTGGTATGTTTCGACCATGATAGTTAGTTCGTAAATTGGACACCAAGGAACTTGAAATTCTCGACCCGCTCCACTACATTCCCGTCGATGTTAATGGGGGCCTGTTCGGCCCGCCTTTTCCTGTAGTCCACAATCAGCTCCTTTTGTCTTGCTCACATTGAGGGAGAGGTTGTTGTCCTGGCACCACAATGCCAGTTCTCTGACCTTCTCCCTATAGGCCGTCTCATCGTTGTCGGTGATCAGGCCTACCACTGTTGTGTCGTCAGCAAACTTAATGATGGTGTTGGAGTCGTGCTTGGCCACGCAGTCGTGGGTGAATAGGGAATACAGGAGGGACTAAGTACACACCCCTGAGGGACCCCAGTGGGAAGGATCAGTGTGGCAGACGTCGGTAAGTCACATCCATTGTTGCCTACTCTTACCACCTGGGGGCGGCCTTCAGTAAGTCCAGGATCCAGTTGCAGAGGGAGGTGTTTATTCCCAGAGTTCTTAGCTTAGGGATGAACTTCGTGGGCACTATGGTGTTGAACGCTGAGCTGTTGTCAATGAACAGCATTCTCACATAGGTGTTATTTTTGTCCAGGTGAGAAAGGGCAGTGTGGAGTGCGATTGCATCATCTGTGGATCTGTTGGGCTGGTATGCGAATTGGAGTGGGTCTAGGGTGTTCGGGGGGATGCTGTTGTGAGCCATGACCAGAATTTCAAAGCACTTCATGGCTACCGACGTGAGTGCCATGGGGCGGTAATCATTTAGGCAAGGTACTTTCGCTTCCTTGGGCACAAGGACTATGGTGGTCAGCTTGAAACATGTAGGTATTACAGACTCGGTCAGGGAGAGGTTGAAAATATCAGTGAAGACACTTGACAGTTGGTCCGCGCATGCTTTGAGTACACGTCCTGGTAATCCGTCTGGCCCAGCAGTTGACATGTTTAAAGGTTTTGTTCACATCGGCTACCGAGAGCTGGCGCTCTCGAGTATGCTTCATTGTTGCTTGCCTCGAAGCGAGCATAAAAGGCATTTAGCTCGTCTCATAGGCTCGCGTCACTGGGCAGCTCACGTCTCAGTTTCCCTTTGTAGTCTGTAATAGTTTTCAAGCCCTGCTACATCCGATGAGCGTCGGAGCCGGTGTAGTAGGATTCAATCTTAATCCTGTATTGACGCTTTGCTTGTTTGATGGTTCGTCTGAGGGCATAGCGGGATTTCTTATAAGCGTCCGGATTAGTCTCCTGCTCCTTGAAAGAGGCAGCTCTAGCCTTTAGCTCGATGCAGATGTTGCCTGTAATCCATGGCTTCTGGTTGGGATATCTACGTACAGTCACTGTGAAGACGACGTCGTCGATGCACTTATTGATGAAGCCGATGACTGAGGTGGTGTATTCCTCAATGCCATTGGATGAATCCCAGAACATATTCCAGTCTGTGCTAGCAAAACAGTCCTGTAGCGTAGCATCCGCGTCATCTGACCACTTCCATATTGAGTGAGTCACTGGTATTTCCTACTTTAGTTTTTGCTTGTATGCAGGAATCAGGAGGATAGAATTATGCTCCGATTTGCCAAATGGAGGGCGGGGGAGAGCTTTGTATGCATCTATGTGTGTGGTGTAAAGGTGGTCTAGGATTTTTTTTTTCTCCTCGGGTTGCACATGTGACATGCTGGTGTGAATTTGGTAGAACAGATTTAAGTTTTCCTGCATTAAAGTCCCCGGCCACTAGGAGCGCCGCTTCTGGGTGAGCATTTTCTTTGCTTATGGCCTTATAGAGTTGGTTGAGAGTGGTCTTAGTGCCAGCTTCATTCTGTGGTGGCAAATAGATGGCTATGAATAATATAGAGGAGAACTCTCTTGGTAGATATTGTGGTCTACAGCTTGTCATAAGGTACTCTACCTCAGGTGAGCAATACCTCGAGACTTCTTTAATATTAGACATCGCACACCAGCTGTTATTGACAAATAGACACACACCCCCACCCCTCGTGTTACCAGCGGTAGGGTCTCTGTTCGCGGTGAGTAATCGCAGTTCTGATGTCCAGAAGTTATTTTCAGTCATAAGAGACGGTAGCATCAACATTATGTACGCAATAAGTTATTCAAAAAAACTAACGAAATAGCATAATTGGTTGGGAGAATGTAAAACGTCAGCCATGTTCATCGGCGCCATCTCATTTTATAGCCTACTTTTTCAAAGTAATTTAAAATAATGAATAGATTTTTTTTTACAAAAATCCCTTTGTCATACATGGATAAGATTTAATATGAGATTAAAGGCCAGTTCATAACGATTTCAGGAAACCAAGCAAGAGCCCTGTCCGATGTTCATGAGTGGGGGCTGAAGCTTGATCAAGAGAGACTTTTAGAAAATATGCTAATTCTCTAACACTAAGCATACAAATATGTATACTGCTCAAAAAAATAAAGGGAACACTTAAACAACACATCCTAGATCTGAATGAAAGAAATAATCTTATTAAATACTTTTTTCTTTACATAGTTGAATGTGCTGACAACAAAATCACACAAAAATAATCAATGTAAATCCAATTTATCAACCCATGGAGGTCTGGATTTGGAATCACACTCAAAATTAAAGTGGAAAACCACACTACAGGCTGATCCAACTTTGATGTAATGTCCGTAAAACAAGTCAAAATGAGGCTCAGTAGTGTCTGTGGCCTCCACGTGCCTGTATGACCTCCCTACAACGCCTGGGCATGCTCCTGATGAGGTGGCGGATGGTCTCCTGAGGGATATCCTCCCAGACCTGGACTAAAGCATCCGCCAACTCCTGGACAGTCTGTGGTGCAACGTGGCGTTGGTGGATGGAGCGAGACATGTTGTCCCAGATGTGCTCGATGGGATTCAGGTCTGGGGAACGGGCGGGCCAGTGCATAGCATCAATGCCTTCCTCTTGCAGGAACTGCTGATTCACTCCAGCCACATGAGATCTAGCATTGTCTTGCATTAGGAGGAACCCAGGGCCAACCGCACCAGCATATGGTCTCACAAGGGGTCTGAGGATCTCATCTCGGTACCTAATGGCAGTCAGGCTACCTCTGGCGAGCACATGGAGGGCTGTGCGGCCCCCCAAAGAAATGTCACCCCACACCATGACTGACCCACCGCCAAACCGGTCATGCTGGAGGATGTTGCAGGCAGCAGAACGTTCTCCACGGCATCTCCAGACTCTATCACGTCTGTCACGTGCTCAGTGTGAACTTGCTTTCATCTGTGAAGAGCACAGGGCGCCAGTGGCGAATTTGCCAATCTTGGTGTTCTCTGGCAAATGCCAAACGTCCTGCAAGGTGTTGGGCTGTAAGCACAACCCCCACCTGTGGACGTCGGGCCCTCATACCACCCTCATGGAGTCTGTTTCTGACCGTTTGAGCAGACACATGCACATTTGTGGCCTGCTGGAGGTCATTTTGCAGGGCTCTGGCAGTGCTTCTCCTGCTCCTCCTTGCACAAAGGTGGAGGTAGCGGTCCTGCTGCTGGGTTGTTGCCCTCCTACGGCCTCCTCCATGTCTCCTGATGTACTGGCCTGTCTCCTGGTAGCGCCTCCATGCTCTGGACACTACGCTGACAGACACAGCAAACCTTTTTGCCACAGCTCGCATTGATGTGTCATCCTGGATGAGCTGCACTACCTGAGCCACTTGTGTGGGTTGTAGACTCCGTCTCATGCTACCACTAGAGTGAAAGCACCGCCAGCATTCAAAAGTGACCAAAACATCAGCCAGGAAGCATAGGAACTGAGAAGTGGTCTGTGGTCACCACCTGCAGAACCACTCCTTTATTGGGGGTGTCTTGCTAATTGCCTATAATTTCCACCTGTTGCCTATTCCATTTGCACAACAGCATGTGAAATTTATTGTCAATCAGTGTTGCTTCTTAAGTGGACAGTTTGATTTCCCAGAAGTGTGATTGACTTGGAGTTACATGGTGTTGTTTAAGTGTTCCCTTTATTTTTTTGAGCAGTGTGTGTGTGTGTGTGTGTGTGTGTGTGTGTGTGTGTATATATATATATATAGTGTGTGTGTATTTTACACTCTTAAGGAAAGTGAAATCTTAGTAATTTTATCATTTGATTGTACTATATTTAGAAAGCATATTTCATTTAAATTCTTATTCATTCCATTTTTTTGAATAGGAAATAAAGTACGTCATATTAAAAAATATATTTTTATCATAATGTACTGTGTACTTCAGCTTGTGTCCTCAAAAGTAACTACACCTCAGCAATGTATAACTATTTTTACCAGAAAGGTGAGATTTTTGTTTTTCTTGGAGCATGCAGCATTACTAGTTAGTAGTTTATAGTTTATGGTTTATAGTTTATGGCCCTCATGATAAATAATAACTTTTGGGATTACATCTTAGTTATATCTAGAAAAGGCTCTTGTCACATGTAATTTACAAATAACGCTGGTTTCAACAGAGATCTCGTCACAAGTACATTAGACGTTTCCTGTGTGGTGTGGGGACGCGATTTGTGATATCTGTTCGACGACAAAGCAAGACATGGTCACAATGGCAGGTAAGTCATTTAGTTAATTCCTATAACATGACACACATACTTTTTCAGTTTATATTTGAACGTGCATTTTGTTTTTCTACAACACATTGGTTGTTGTTTTTCACACAGGCTCATTATGTGGTATCAGGCTCATTTTGATTCAGAAAAACAGCTCTCGTTTGTCCTGACATTTATTCAATTAGTTTTATAAATTAATGAATGCTATGGAATCAATGCTCTATCACATTAAGTCAAGCATGCATTTCAAAGCCTTTTGGATATCACTGCAAGTCATGCACTGGAAAAAAGGATCTTACTGATTCCCATCAAGTATTACCGTAAGGGGTATTGCTGTAATACCTTTTGAGGAAACCAAACTGTGCAGACACTATACCAATGCATTTTGCCAAAAGAGAAAATAAAATTGTCCATTTACCTCTTACTATTTTTCTATACTATCCATTTTGATTCAAGAAAGTGTAACCGTTCACCAACAAAACAAGTCTGATCTTCTTTTCAGACCCAAATACCTCATACCATTTGACTCTGGAGGACTTTAGTGAATACTTCAACTACACTGACTTCAACACAACTTATGAGCTTGATGAAAACACCCTAATCTGTGATACTTCCCCCATTTCCTCTGGTGTGACAGTCGTCTTATGTGCCTTATACGTCCTCATCTTGCTCTTGGCCATTCCTGGGAACCTGGTGGTGGGGCTGGTGATAGTCTCCAGCAAGCAGCCACTGTCTCCCTCTGACATATACCTCCTCCACCTGGCTGTGGCCGACTTCCTGTTGGCTCTCACCCTCCCTTTCTGGGCCGCTTCTGTCACAGTAGGCTGGGTGTTTGGTGACGCCATGTGCAAACTAGTCAGTGTCTTCCAGGAGGTCAGCTTCTATGCCAGCATCCTGTTTTTGACCTGCATCAGCATGGACCGTTACCTGGTGATCGTGCGAGCCATGGAGGCGTCCAAGGCTGCTCGTCGCCGAGAGGTCAGCTGGGGCACCTGTGCCACTGTCTGGCTCGTGGGTGGCCTGCTGTCCCTGCCCGGTCTCTTCAACCACGTCTTACCCGGCACAGAGCGGATGACATGCACCGAGAGTTACGACCCAGGCAGCGCTGAGGCTTGGCGGCTGGTCATACGGGTTCTCGGGCACACGTTAGGGTTTCTACTCCCTTTGACCGTTATGGTGGTGTGCTATGGTGTGATTGTGGCTCGACTCCTGCGGACCCGGGGCGGTTTCCAGAGGAACAGGGCCATGAGGGTGATTGTTGCGCTGGTTTTGGCCTTTCTGCTGTGCTGGATGCCCTACCACCTGGCGGTGATGGCGGACACCCTATTCCGGGCAAAAGTGGTGGGGTACGGGTGCCGAGAGAGAAGCGCTGTGGACACCGCCATGTTCGCCACCCAGAGTCTGGGCCTGCTACACAGCTGCGTCAACCCGGTTCTGTATGCCTTTGTCGGGGAGAAGTTTAGGAGGAGGCTGCGTCAGATGTTCCAGAAAGCGGGTGTGATGGAGCAGCGAGCGTCGTTGACCAGGGCCAGCAGATACTTCTCTCAGACCTCAGAGGCCACCTCCACATTCATGTGATCTTAAAATGTGTGATTTTACCCCTGATTATAAGAAGAATCAATGAGTCATGATGAGTCATGATCAGGTTGTATCAGTGTTCATCTTAAAACACTTCATTTCTCCACTGGTTTAACAACATGCCTTTTTTAAAAGCTGTTTCCCACAAGTCTTTGTCCATAAGTGAGTAAATCAATTTTCTCAGTCAGCGGTATTTCCTTTCATTCCAGCTATGGTGGATTCAGACCCCTTGACTTTTTCCACATTTTGTTATGATGCTATGCTGTGGGTGTGCAGAAATACGCCCACATAAATGTCATCAAACTGGAATTTTAAAACTGCCTTCTTACTTGAGACCACATTTGTCTTTACATGTATTATTCTATTAACTCAATGCATCGATTGTTTGCGAAAAGGAAGTGTAACGCCCCTGGCGGATTTTGAACGTATGTCTCCCAGCATGTAGGCAAACCTGCTAACCACTGCTCCAATAAAACTGTACCATTTTGGGGGGGTATAGTAACAGGCCAGTAGGCAAGGTCCATGACATTATTTTCTATTCATAAACATTGTTTAGGGACAATTCTGAAAAGAATAAGTATGTCAAAAAAATATTGACATAACAAACTTGGCGACGCCATACATATGCATGTTTTCCGTTTCATTAAACTGCGTGCGTGAATTCACCTTTTTATGTTGACAATAGCGCCCTTTTTTAGCTGTATAATTTGGAACTATTGAAATTAGTTTCTAAAAGAAAGAGCAATGGCACATTTTGATTACACTCCTGTAGAGGTGTGGGCAGAATGTTTTAATATTTGACTGTGATTTAAAAAAATAAAAATAAATATGCATGCTATCAAATATAGCAGGTGCCAAACACTTGATTGATTGTACATTAGAAACATCTTAAAAGTGAAATTCTACAGCCCACACTTCTACAGTATGCAAAATGTTCAACATGTTGGTAATCAATAGATTATGTTTCTATCTCCTGCCTTGGTTTAGTCTCTGATATTAAATAGGCTTGTGCTTGTGCTCCTATTGCACAGCAATACTGCAGCCTATATCCATACTGTCAAATATTTAACATAAGCTACCAGTCTATTTACTGTGTTGGCAGAATGCTTTAATCTTTTGCATTAACTTGTGCTGTATTTGGCAAAGGACTGTGAATGTTTCTGAAAGAGAAAATGATGCCAAATTGTTGTGGACCTGTCAGTATAATGTTTTAATTGAATGTTTTGTATTGACTTTCCCCCCAACCTAATATGCTGGACTGTCAGTAAATTGTCTAGGCTACTCAAAAACAAATAATTGAATTCTTAAAAAAATAAAACACAGATTTTTGCTCTTCTCACTAACTGCAAATGGTTGCAACTTGTTATGTTTAAGTGTGTTGTGACACATGTATGGTCATATTTTAGCCATTTTATTTTATTTTATGGGGCCATGCCGTGTCAATTTTTAGGCTGCCTAGGTATTTGCATTTAAATTATTAATGTGTATGAGTGCTGTGACATCAAATGGGAGCGTTAGTGAGATCGTGAGGTCTTGGAGGTTTCTTCTTCAATCTTGTAGAATGCCTACTACTGAACACCACTAACATTTCTCCATCATTCTATCCTGTTAATTCAGGTATGTAATGTGCAATATATTGAGGTAACATGGTTAATTACATAGTCCATGAGTTTAGTGACGTTTAAAGGCGTAAAGGAGGGAGTTTTAATCGAGTGAAAAACTTGTTGATATGTTCCCCATTGTAAGTAATGAAGGTTGGCTAGGTTGCTAATGGTTTACATGGAAGAGAAGGGATTAGATGGCACCCAAACTTTTTTTTTTTCTTTTTTTCAACAGTGTATTAGCTCTTATTTGTTTTATTTTCTAGGAACAAAGGCAGTTTAGATCAAGGAATATATGCGATGTGACGTTAAAATGTGTTAAACTGTTATATGTAAATATGTATATTTGTAAAAATACATTTAACAGTTCATTAGCTTTATGCTAACCAAATGTACAGTTGAAGTCAGAAGTTTACATCCAATTTTTCAACCACTCCACAAATTTCTTGTTAACAAACTATAGTTTTGGAAAGTCGGTTAGGATATCTACTTTGTGCATGACGCAAGTCATTTTTCTAACTATTCTTTACAAACAGATTATTTCACTTATAATTCACTGTATCAGAATTCTAGTGGGTCAGAAGTTTACATACACTAAGTTGACTGTCTTTCTTGGAAAATTCCAGAAAATGATGTCATGGCTTTTGAAGCTTCTGATGGGCTAATTGACATAATTTGAGTCAAATGGAGGTGTACCTGTGGATGGATTTCAAGGCCTACCTTCAAACTCAGTGCCTCTTTGCTTGACATCATGGGAAAATCAAAAGAAATCAACCAAGATTTCAGAGAAAAAAATGTAGACCTCCGCAAGTCTGGTTCATCCTTGCGAGCAATTTCCAAACGCCTGAAGGTACCGCGTTCTTCTGTACAAACAATAGTACGCAAGTATAAACACCATGGGAACATGCAGCCGTCATACCGCTCAGGAAGGAGACACGTTCTGTCTCCTAGAGATGAACGTACTTTGGTGCGAAAAGTGCAAATCAATCCCAGAACAACAGCAAAGGACCTTGTGAAGATGCTGGAGGAACAGGTACAAAAGTATCTATATCCACAGTAAAACGAGTCCTATATCGACAACTTGAAAGGCCGTTCAGCAAGGAAGAAGCAACTGCTCCAAAACCGCCATAAAAAAGCCAGACTACAGTTTGCAACTGCACATGGGGACAAAGATTGTACTTTTTGGAGAAATGTCCTCTGGTCTGATGGAACAAAAATGGAACTGTTTGGATAATGACCATCGTTATGTTTGGAGGAAAAAGGGGGAGGCTTGCAAGCCGAAGAACACCATCCGAACCTGCAAAGCACGGGGGTGGCAGCATCATGTTGTGGGGGTGCTTTGCTGCAGGAGGGACTGGTGCACTTCACAAAATAGATGGCATCATGAGGATTGAAAATTATTTGGATATATTGAAGCAACATCTCAAGACATCAGTCAGGAAGTTAAAGCTTGGTCGCAAATGGGTCTTCCAAATGGACAATGACCCCAAGCATACTTCCAAAGTTGTGGCAAAATGGCTTAAGGACAACAGTCAAGGTATTGGAGTGGCCATCACAAAGCACTGACCTCAATCCTATAGAACATTTCTGGGGAGAACTGAAAAATCGTGTGCGAGCAAGGAGGCCTACAAATCTGACTCAGTTACACCAGCTCTGTCAGGAGGAATGGGCCAAAATTCACCCAATTTATTGTTGGAAGGCTACCCAAAATGTTTGACCCAAGTTAAACAATTTAAAGGCAATGCTACCAATGCTATACTAATGCAATGCTATACTAATTTAGTGTATGTAAACTTCTGACCCACTGGGAATGTGATGAAAGAAATAGATCATTCTCTACTATTATTCTGACATTTCACATTCTTAAAATAAAGTGGTGATCCTAGCTGACCTAAGACAGGGAATTTTTACTAGGATTAAATGTCAGGAATTGTGGAACTGAGTTTAAATGTATTTGGCTAAGGTGTATGTAAACCTCCGACTTCAACTGTAGCTTTGCTAAGCGCTAGCGGGTTTCAGCTATTGTTAGCTTACTTGTTAATGGTTTAGAAGGTAATGGTTGTAGCAATGTTTAGCACAGGCGTCCAGTCATTTGTGGCTTCTGAAAATTGACACAGTAAATGTTTATTTACATTTTTTTTAGATAATGTAATGTACAATTTCATGGTTTTACATGCCAAATAGATTTTGTTGCTAGATGCTAAATGCTATGCTCAGATTATATGCATTATTGATTTGACCATTAGTGAAAAGTAATGTTTGAATGTATTCCATAATCGTATGGCGATAGTTTTTTGAACTTGTGACCTTTTTTTTATACTGGATTATGGAATTTAACGACTTAATACTACAATAAAATTGTAATTGATTTTGACAACAAAGATTAACAAAAGATAGCACTATTTGTATAAATTGTGTAGAATGCCTATTACTGAAAACCACTCACGTTTCTCCATCTCAGCATTCCATCCTGTTAATTCAGGTTTATTTTCTGCTGATCACGTCTCAGTTCGAGGCGTGTAACCTCGTCCGGGATCGGTGCCACCTTCAGAAGGTAGCTGATCCAGAGATCCATGAACCAGGGAAGGTGTGACTGGAGCGAGAGGGATACGAGTGGGTGACTAAGCAGTGGCAGGTGACCAGTGATAAAGGGGATCCTAGCAGAGGGAGTGCAGCACTACGTATCTGAAGTGTTTGGAAGTGTGCATCATGTCCGACGATGAAAGGAAGGGACTGGTCTGGGCCATTAAGAAAAGGTTGTCTACGCTGACATCTGATACAGTTTTCCAGTTGGCTGAAAGTCTTGGTGCGTTACCAGAGCTTGACCCAGCTAAGTTAAGCAAGGCTGATGAGGAAGGTTGTTTTGACTGTGTGAATTCATGTTTTAATGGGAATTTTAATGTTTGTGCTTTTCTTATAACTAATTTCTATTTTATATTCATGTGCTGTTCTATAAACCAATTTCTGTGTTCATGCAAGTGGCTGACTGAACGAATCCTCACTATCGTTAGCTGCAATTTGGCAGTACACCAAGACCTTGTTTTGAGAACAAAATATATCTCACTTTTAAGGTCTCAGCTTATAGAGAAGAATCCTTGTGCGGTATTGGTCTGTCACATGTTGTGAACCAGTATTGGTCGGTCACATGAATGAAACACAAAACGGTAATGATTAATCAATTATGCTAAATCATGCAAATATAACTTGTCTGTGTATAGCCGTATATAAGACAACTGCTGGGATTGCATAAGTAGAGCTTCTGTTTGATGTGTACTATGGTGCATTGTGTTGGAACCTCTCCAGTGCGCTGACAAACAATGATTGATTTAACATTGAATTTGAGTGTCCCTGTGTTAAGATTTCCACAATTTGGCATCAAGAACAGAATGATCTGATTCTGCCTGCCCAGTGGGGGTCTGTAAGGAAAACCGGTGTTATTATGATCTGAGATAATAATATACAACTTGCACACCCACATGTAGACGTACGTACATAAGTGGGGAAAAAAGTATTCTGAGGAATATGGATAATTTGAGGTATAAGGTTAAAGCATTGTACAGGACTTGACTTACCCCTAACCAATAAAAATATAAACGCATAGAATATATCCTCCACCCTGGTAATGCATTTTAAAATAAACCCCATACCCTGTTAAATAGAACTAATGAATGTTGAACATGATTTTCTGTATTTACCTACTCAACTGTTTTAAAGTGTTAGGTAGAGACGTATTATGGACAGAGCATGCCATCTACTGGGGATTGAGACAGTGCCAACCCAGTTAATACATATTGATCCCTCCAAAGAATTACATATGAATCTTAAAATTGTCATTTTAATAAATATTGATGCAGAAAGTGAATATCCAACAGATTGGTAATGAAAACAATGCCTTCCAATATGGAGAAAGTTGTCATGTTTGTTTTAAACCTTGCAATAGGGGTAAAAGCAGAATGTTTTTTGAGTGGTCCGTGTGTATAAGTAGTAGATTGAGAAGGTATTCCTTTTGGGAATAAGGGAGTCCTAGTTGAAGGAAGCAGATTATGGAGACGAGTAAAAGTAACAAAGTGTCATCATATAGTCATGCTGATACTAAACTCAAGGTCCTGACTTCAGAGTCTGGAAAGGCTGTTTTGATGTCAACATGATGTGTTGATAATGACGGAGGGCTGTGCTTTTACTAGTTAGTTCTGCTCTTTGTCTTTCTCCGTCAAACACCGACGAGCACCACCCCCTTTCATTACTACTGTTGGATTTTCAAATCCAAACAACGAGGTCTCAACCCCCCAGGATAAAAAAATCTTTGAGAGACTTAATGTGTCCACTCAATTTCTGAGCAAATATTGCATTAACAACCAGCCTCCTTTCCAGACAAAAAGTCAGCTTTTCCTCCCTGTGTTGTTGCTTCAGCCAGGCTTGTCATCATATCCCCCATTTGTACAAAATACTTACTTGCCTGCTTGCAATACAATATTTTTCCCACTAGAAAATGTACGAACGCATGGTGTAAAGTTTGCGTGGAGGAAAGGACATTCTCACGGCAAGTTCAGTTTTTATAAATGCCAACTTTGTGTGAACTGGCACATGCATGTTTTGGGGTATATTTTGTACGTACACAGTGTTTTTAAGTGAGGCCCTGGGAGAGGAGTGACCTCTTTTTCCTTTGCAAAAACTCATTTGATCTTGCAATTGTATAATGAATATAGTTTGTGCCAGTAACGTTTAAGATGAGGGAGGATTCATTTTATGAGCATGGCCTTATATCTATTACAGCATATTGTATGACTGTCATTCATATTCCATTCACCCAGTTCAATGTAACAACGAAAGGTTTAGGCTACTACATGATACTCAAATTTTACCTATACCCATCACGAGGTTTCTACAGCCTAGCCAATGAATGGAAGTTTACAACGTATGTGCACACAGGTCGAGAGAAAGATTTGATGTGACACAGTGACACATTCAATACTTCCTTGCACACTCTTGCCTGCATCTAGCTGATCTATGGTGTAATTATTAGTCCAACACTTGCAAACGATAGTATCTATTGGACATGTTTAAGAAACATCTTTCAACAGAATTGACGGAATGAATACTCCCCTGATCACATGTAAACACAGTTCAGTTTGATAGCAGCCAAGTTGTTGTATTCCTTCTTACATCTATACGCTATCCTCCACACACCTTTTCCCTTCGTTTGTGGACTTCAATGCACATCAGCTGTATGTGATCAGGCGAAGAAGAAAAAAAAATCCAAGCCAAACCATATCATAACCACTACACACAGCCTACATTGTTGTCACCATATTAGCTAAAGTAACGTCATAGTCAACATAGCTAATAGAACTAAGGTGTTAGTAAACCCTTTACCATCATGCAGTGACGTTGCTGTGTATTGTCATTAAGCAGTTTAGCACTGAAACCGGTGGGCCCCAGTGGCAATAAATTCCTAAAACCAAAAGCTTACCTTGACTTGGGAGAGTTCCAGTGATGTGTTGGATAGTCATAGCCAGCTAGCTAACATAGCATCCCTCTGTTTGAGCAGGGTTTTTGTGTAGGTTAAACTAGCTAGCTGCATTTGC
The DNA here is from genome assembly GCF_901001165.1 of Salmo trutta. Classification (NCBI taxonomy): domain Eukaryota; kingdom Metazoa; phylum Chordata; class Actinopteri; order Salmoniformes; family Salmonidae; genus Salmo; species Salmo trutta. Next base: position 48,594,634 of record NC_042976.1, read on the forward strand.
TAGGTAAGTAAGTGAAACTGGAAAAAAGGACAATCGCTTTCTCTTGCTTCTCCCATATTTTGGAAGACATGTATTTGTTCAAAACTGTTGAACTATTGTCTTTCTTTCTCATAGTAAACTATTCACCACATTTTATGCACTGCAGTGCTAGCTAGCTGTAGCTTATGCTTTCAGTACTTGTTCCATTCTCTGATCCTTTGATTGGGTGGACAACCTGTCAGTTCATGCTGCATTGTGCTATCCTACAGAGTGCTATTGAGGCAACAGAAGACCTTCATTGCAAAACAGTGTGTTTTAATCAATTATTTGGTGACGTGAATATATTCTGTATAGTTTTATCTAAAAAGGTTAACTTTTTAAAACCTGTTGGGGATAGGGGGCAGTATTGACAATTTCGGAAAAAATATGTGCCCATATTAAACTGCCTCCTACTCAAACTCAGAAGCTAGGATATGCATATTATTAGATTTGGATAGAAAACACTCAAGTTTCTAAAACCATTTGAATGGTGTCTGTGAGTATAACAGAACTCATATGGCAAGCAAAAACCTGAGAGAAATCCTACCACGAAGGGGAAATCTGGATGCATGGGCTCTCTTCAAGTCGTTTGCTATTAAATACACTGTGACGTAGTAATAATTGTGCACTTCCTACGGCTTCCACTAGATGTCGACAGTCTTTACAAAGTTGATTGAAGCTTCTACGATGAACAGAGCCCGAATGACAAGGAGGGGAAGTTGTTGAGGCAGGGGGTGACATCACTTCTTGGGGCACATTCACGAGCGAGGATCCTCCCGTTCCAAAAGCTTTTTCATGACACAGGAACCATCCGGTTGAAATATTATTGAATCTTCACATTCTGAAGGCCCTAAAGATTGATGTTTTACAACGTTTGACATATTTGAACGTAAATACAACTTTTTTTTACTTTTCGTCGCGACCTCGTCCGGGCGCTTTCTACATTTGGAGTAGCTTACTGGACGCACAAACAACAAGGAGTTATTTGGACATAAATTATCGACTTTATCGAACAAAACAACATTTGTTGTGGACCTGGGATTCCTGGAAGTGTCTTCTGATGAAGATGATCAAAGGTAAGGGAATATTTCTAATGCAATGTATGATTTTAGATGTCCCCAAGATGGCGGCTATCTGTATTGCCTAGTGTATTTTTCTGAGCTCAGTACTCAGATTATTGCAAAGAGTGCTTTCCTCGTGAAGCTTTTTTGAAATCTTTCATAGCGTTTGCATAAAGGAGATGTTCATCTATAATTCTTTGAATGACAGTTTAATTTTGTATCAATGTTTATGGCAAGTATTTTTGTAAATTGTGGCGCTGATTCACTGGCAGTATTTGAGGCAAAATATTTTCTGAACGTCACGCGCCGATGTAAAATGCTGTTTTTATATATAAATATGAACTTTATCGAACAAAAAATGCATGTATTGTGTAACATGATGTCCTAGGAGTGTCATCTGATGAAGATCGTCAAAGGTTAGTGCTGCATTTAGCTGTGTTTTGGGTATTTGTGATGCATGCTAGTTGCTTTGAAAATGGCTGTGTGATTATTTTTGGCAGGGTACTCTCCTAACATAATCTAATGTTTTGCTTTCGCTGTAAAGCCTTTTTGAAATCGGACAACGTGGTTCGATTCAGGAGAGTTGTATCTATAAAATGGTGTAAAATAGTCATATGTTTGAGAAATTGAAGTTATAGCATTTATGAGGTATTTGTATTTCGCACGACGCGATTCCACTGGCTGTTGACTAGGGTGGGACGCAAACGTGGGACACAAACGTCCCACCTCGCCCAGACAGGTTAAATAAAAATATATATTTTTATGAAATACCCTGAGGAGAATGGTCCTCCCCTTCCTCCTCCGATGAGCCACCACTGGATATAATCAGGTTGTTGGGTAGTTATATGCTGGAAAGTCTTATTAAAAAAAGTAGTTTCTTAAATGTTGAAGTGTTTAAATACCACACTGCAGTGTAATGCTTGAACAATAAGTTTAATATGCTATCTTTTAACCATACTAGTACATACAGTACAAAACATGGCTTCATTTGAAATGATTGAGACTGACACCTTGTGGTTTAAAATAAGAACAACAGGGGTTTGATACTACAGATTGGAGTAGATTAGAATGTGTCATTGCATGCAGAGCATATCCTGGGAATTATTAATACCTTTTAGCCCGAAACAGATTTGATCTGGAAAAAGGAGAAAGCCCTTACTGATTTTGCCATTGTTTTGCAGTCACTTGATTAGAATTTCTAGATTTTTTCTCAACTTCAGTGTTACCGAGTCTGCGTTAATGGCTTGACATTAGACTCAGTCACTGCTATGAACTCTTAAAATTTGTAAGTTTACTTTTAATAGTGTAATGAGTACCTGACAGCTGTCTGAGAATCCATTTAGGAACAAGTATTCAAAGAAATTAGATACGTAGCTGCTTGTGATTTGATGAAACCGTGTGGACTGAGGTCTTGACTGCCAAGTGCCCACAGTATATTGCTTTACCTCCTGAATATTTTTTGCGAAGTTGCTTTTGAGTTTGCATTTGACCTACAAATCAAATATTTTCTCAACCCCTTCCCCCCTGCTCACGGTGGCACTGTCCAACATGTTCTGGAGACCACATGGTTGGTTAAAAATTACAAGAGGGCGGGAGCTAAGGGGGACAGAGCAGACATATCAGCATGCAACTGTCATTCTGATGCTTTCTAGTTCTGTGGCTGGCACTTCCACTGAGAACTTGCCTGGCAGAGGTGGGAGAGATCATGATTGAGAAGGCTTAGCTCTTTTGGCATAGGAGGGGGGACAGACTGTGCATCTGGTGTGACTAAGCCTGGTGCATAATGAATTGGAAACAAAGCGAGTTTGTCAGGCAGAGCCAATCCCAAGAGTTGAACTTGGAAGTAAGGGATTAGTATTTGACAGAGTCCAAGGCACTTTTTCTTTGACTTGTGCTCAATGTGTTCAAGCCAAGAACCGGCACAAGAGGGGTGAGAAGCAAGAGAAACCAGCCAGCGGAAAGGAAGGTGAAAGGCACAGGCCAGCAACTTGTAAAGGGCAATACTGGGAGCTGTTAATGCAACATGACCTTGTAGGTCGTGCCATAAAAATACCATCGGGCAGGAGAGCATGCACAGTCTGTATCTGCCTAATTGCTAGGTAATGATCAATTTGTTGAACCTTTTTTTCCAATTGAACTTTCAAGTTGTTTGAATTGGCTCATGTATTGCTAATAATATACCTGTATCTTCTGCTATCAAAGTTCTAAAGCAAATAAACGTAATTAATTAAATTGGATTAGATTACCTTCAAAAGTGGCCGAGCCAGGTTTTTTGTCACAGCTTTTTTTGGAAGGTAGTGTTATGTTTGAAAGTGTAAACAATACTTTTAGTAATCAAAATGTTAAAGTGTAGTTGGGAAACCTACTTTTGAACCGCCTTCAAATCACTAACAGTCAACTATAATAAAGAAATTAAGAAAAAGGGTCCATTTGGGATGTATTGGGACCCATTTTGAAAACAACTGATGCTATTATAAGAAGGCAGCACTGTGACAATGAACAAGGCAGAGCTGCAGATGACCCTGAAGAAGAGAGCGGATGAGGAGATGCGCGGCGTCCCAAGCCCTATCATTCCTCCAAAGCGGGCCAAGGCCCACCCTTACCCAGACCAGGCGGTCCCGAACTCTGGGGCTTCATTGTTCCCCACCCAGACCCCTCCAGCGTTCGTACGCAAAATGAGGAATGCCACTGTGGGAACCGGCTGCGACATCTGTTTGAAAGTGGTGGTGGTAGGATACCCGCAGCCCTCGCTCTACTGGTACCACAACGACGACATGCTGAATATGGATAACCAGGAGTATGGGGGCCTCTGGATCAGGGACTGCAAGCCCAGCAATGCCGGCCTCTACACCTGCATCGCCAGCAACCACTTGGGGGAGGTGCGGAGTAGCGCTGTGCTCGCCATCCTGGACCTGGAGGAAGGTAATGTAGACAGATTACTTATCCTATAGTTTTGTGAAACATCCCTGACCTCTTATCAATGTGTTACAGTTCATATAAGGTAATACTTTTGGATTTATGGATTCAACATGATTGGGCAGGGGAGCAGCCATGGGAGGGCATAGGCCCAACACACTGGGGAGGCAGGGCTTTATTACAGACAGAAATACTCCTCACTTCTCTGGCAACAGCTTTGGTGGACAATCCTGCAGTCAGCATGCCAATTGCACGCTCCCTCAAAACTTGAGGCATCTGTGGCATTGTGTTGTGTGACAAAAACATTTTAGAGTGGCCTTTTATTGTCCCCAGCACCTGTGTAATGATCATGCAATTTAATCAGCTTCTTGATATGCCACACCTTTCAGGTGGATGTATTAAAATTCAAGATGGTGTAGCAATCAGACTTCTTTTGTCCTCGTCTTGCCGTGTATATATATTTTTATATATACCGCTCAAAAAAATAAAGGGAACACTTAAACAACACATCCTAGATCTGAATGAAAGAAATAATCTTATAAAATACTTTTTTCTTTACATAGTTGAATGTGCTGACAACAAAATCACACACAAATAATCAATGGAAATCCAATTTATCAACCCATGGAGGTCTGGATTTGGAGTCACACTCAAAATTAAAGTGGAAAACCACACTACAGGCTGATCCAACTTTGATGTAATATCCTTAAAACAAGTCAAAATGAGGCTCAGTAGTGTGTGTGGCCTCCACGTGCCTGTATGCCCTCCCTACAACGCTTGGGCATGCTCCTGATGAGGTGGCGGATGGTCTCCTGAGGGATCTCCTCCCAGACCTGGACTAAAGCATCCGCCAACTCCTGGACAGTCTGTGGTGCAACGTGGCGTTGGTGGATGGAGCGAGACATGATGTCCCAGATGTGTTCATTGGATTCAGATCTGCGGAACGGGCGGGCCAGTCCATAGCATCAATGCCTTCCTCTTGCAGGAACTGCTGACACACTCCAGCCACATGAGGTCTAGCATTGTCTTGCATTAGGAGGAATCCAGGGCCAACCGCACCAGTATATGATCTCACAAGGGGTCTGAGGATCTCATCTCGGTACCTAATGGCAGTCAGGCTACCTCTGGCGAGCACATGGAGGGCAGTGCGGCCCCCCAAAGAAATGCCACCCCACACCATGACTGACCCACCGCCAAACCGGTCATGCTGGAGGATGTTGCAGGCAGCAGAACGTTCTCCACGGCGTCTCCAGACTCTGTCACATCTGTCACGTGCTCAGTGTGAACCTGCTTTCATCTGTGAAGAGCACAGGGCGCCAGTGGCGAATTTGCCAATCTTGGTGTTCTCTGGCAAATGCCAAACATCCTGTACGGTGTTGGGCTGTAAGCACAACCCCCACCTGTGAACGTCGGGCCCTCATACCACCCTCATGGAGTCTGTTTCTGACCGTTTGAGCAGACACATACACATTTGTGGCCTGCTGGAGGTCATTTTGCAGGGCTCTGGCAGTGCTTCTCCTGCTCCTCCTTGCACAAAGGGGAGGTAGCGGTCCTGCTGCTGGGTTGTTGCCCTCCTACGGCCTCCTCCACTTCTCCTGATGTACTGGCCTGTCTCCTGGTAGCGCCTCCATGCTCTGGACACTACGCTGACAGACACAGCAAACCTTCTTGCCACAGCTCGCATTGATGTGCCATCCTGGATGAGCTGCACTACCTGAGCCACTTGTGTGGGTTGTAGACACCGTCTCATGCTACCGCTAGAGTGAAAGCACCACCAGCATTCAAAAGTGACCAAAACATCAGCCAGGAAGCATAGGAACTGAGAAGTGGTCTGTGGTCCCCACCTGCAGAACCACTCCTTTATTGGGGGTGTCTTGGTAATTGCCTATAATTTCCACCTGTTGTCTATTCCATTTGCACAACAGCATGTGAAATGTATTGTCAATCAGTGGTGCTTCTTAAGTGGACAGTTTTATTTCACAGGAGTGAGATTGACCTGGAGTTACATTGTGTTGTTTAAGTGTTCCCTTTATTTTTTTGAGCAGTGTATTTTTCTTCGCAACATACTCTCCTGCAATCCGCCTCACCCAATGTGGTATGGATCTGCTATTTCCTTTACTTTTGAACCGGAATCCCCAACAGAAGCTAGCCAGCTAACTAGCTACTAGCAGGTAGTCAGCTAGCCACTGCTAGCGGTCTTCAGCTACCTTTAGCCCAGACAACTCTCACCAGTCTGCACAGCGCGACTCAAACCAGAGCAAATCGGACTTCTTTTTCTCCATATCTCCGGATTCCTACCGCAAGCTCTGAACCTTTTCACCTGGATCATCGCAGCTAGCTAGCTGCTATTCGAGTGGCCACTCCCAGCTAACGTCTCTGTCCCGAAGCAAGAACCAATTAGCCTGGAGCTAGCCTTTGCTAGGCCCATCTCCCGGCTAGCCTAAGAGGTCCATCAGCCACTCCTTGGGCTACAATACCTATTTTGCCCATTGGCCTTGACCCCTTTTACTGCCGACACGGAGCACCACCGACCCATCACGACTGGACTACCGATGTAATTCGTCCGAGGGGTTTTTCAACTGGCTCCTCTGTCGCGACGTACCCTGAATGCCCATCTGCTAGCCTGTTAGCCGCGGCCCACTAGCTGTCTAGAGCATATTGAACTGTTAGCTGAAGAGGCCCATCGGACAAATTCTTTGGCGACTATACCTATTTTGCCAATTGGCCTGGACCCTTTTACCACACGGAGCCCTGCTGATCCATGACGACTGGTCTGCTGACGTAACAGCACGAGGGGGCTACTTCTTCCTTTGCGACGTCCCTCTAACCCCCTTGTGCTAGCTTGCTAGCCCTGGCCCGCCGAGCTACTCACTGGACCCCTATGATCACTCGGCTACGCATGCCTCTCCCTAATGTCAATATGCCTTGTCCATTGCTGTTTTGGTTAGTAATTATTGTCTTATTTCACTGTAGAGCCTCTAGCCCTGCTCAATACGCCTTAGTTAACCCTTTAGTCCCACCTCCCATACATGCGGTGACCTCACCTGGTTTAAATGATGTTTCTAGAGACAATATCTCTCTCATCGTCACTCAATGCATAGGTTTACCTCCACTGTATTCACATTCTACCATACCTTTGTGTACATTATGCCTTGAATCTATTCTACCGTGCCCAGAAACCTGCTCCTTTTACTCTCTGTTCCGAACGTACTAGACAACCAATTCTTATAGCCTTTAGCCGTACCCTTATCCTACTCCTCCTCTGGTCCTCTGGTGATGTAGAGGTTAATCCAGGCCCTGCAGTGCCTTGCTCCATTCCCCAGGCACTCTCATTTGTTGACTTCTGTAACCGTAAAAGCCTTGGTTTCATGCATGTTAACCTCTCTAGGGTATGTGGGACGAAATCGTCCCACCTAGTCAACAGCCAGTGGAATCGAGTGGCGCGATATTCAAATACCTTAGAAATGCTATTACTTCAATTTCTCAAACATATGACTATTTTACACCATTTTAACTTGTTGGGGCTAGGGGGCAGTATTTACACGGCCGGATAAAAAACGTACCCGATTTAATCTGGTTACTAATCCTACCCAGTAACTAGAATATGCATATACTTATTAAAAATGGATAGAAAACACCCTAAAGTTTCTAAAACTGTTTGAATGGTGTCTGTGAGTATAACAGAACTCCTATGGCAGGCAAAAACCTGAGAGATTCCTTTACAGGAAGTGGCCTGTCTGACAAGGTGTTGTTGTTCTTGCTTCTGTTTATTAAAGAGTCAGGATCTTAGCTGTAACGTGACAATTCCTACGGCTCCAATAGGCTCTCAGAGCCCGGGAAAAACCTGAACGATGACGAGGCAGCCTCAGGCTGAAACACATTATCGCCTTTTCCAAGTGGCCCATCAGAGGACAATGGAATTAGGCGCGTGCCTGATTCGACCCCGTGCAGTATTTTCCTTCGGCTGTTTAGCTAATTGCAGATTCCCGGTCGGAATATTATCGCTTTTTTACGAGAATAATGGCATAAAAATAGATTTTAAACAGCGGTTGACATGCTTCGAAGTACGGTAATGGAATATTTAGAATTTTTTTGTCACATTATGCGCCATGCGCACGACCGTGATTTACCATTCTGATAGTGTCTAGAACGCACGAACAAAACGTCGCTGATGGAACATAACGATGGATTATTTGGGACCAAACCTACATTTGTTATTGAAGTAGAAGTCCTGGGAGTGCATTCTGACGAAGAACAGGAAAGGTAAGACCATTTTTCTTATAGGAAATGTGATTTTGGTGAAGGCTAAACTGGGTGGGTGTCTAAATAGCTAGCCCGTGATGCCGGGCTATCTACTCAGAATATTGCAAAATGTGCTTCATCCGAAAAGCTATTTTAAAATCGGACATATCGAGTGCATAGAGGAGTAATGTATCTATAATTCTTAAAATAATTGTTATGCTTTTTGTGAACGTTTATCGTGAGTAATTTAGTAAATTGTTAGTAAATTCCCCGGAAGTTTGCGGGGGGTATGCTTTTTCTGAACGTCACATGCTAATGTAAAAAGCTGTTTTTTGATATAAATATGAACTTGATTTGTTCAATCAAGTTCATATTTATATCAAAAACCAGCTTTTTACATTAGCATGTGACGTTCAGAACTAGCAAACATACCGAAAACTTCCGGTGAATTTACTAAATTACTCACGATAAACATTCACAAAAAACATAATTTTTTAAAGAATTATAGATACAGAACTCCTTTATGCAATCGCGGTGTCAGATTTTAAAATAGCTTTTCGGCAAAAGCACATTTTGCAATATTCTTAGTAGATAGCTCGCCATCACGGGCTAGCTAATTTGACACCCACCAAGTTTGTCGTTCACTAAACTCAGAATTACTATAAGAAAAATTGGATTACCTTTGCTGTTCTTCGTCAGAATGCACTCCCAGGACTTCTACTTCATCCACAAATGTTGTTTTTGTTCAAAATAATCGATAGTTATGTTCAAATATCCTCTGTTTTGTTCTTGCGTTCAAGACACTATCCGAACGGTGACACGCGGACGCGTATCGTGACAAAAAAATTCAAAATATTCCATTACCGTACTTCGAAGCATGTCAAACGCTGTTTAAAATCAGTTTTTATGCGATTTTTCTCGAAAAATAGTGATAATATTCCGACCGGTCTTTTCGTTCAAAGACTGAAAATGTAAAATGGCCTCTTCACGTGCATGCGCGCACCCGTCTCGTTGTTCTCAGATTGACCACTATCCAAATGCTCTACTGTTTTCCAGCCATGGACTGCAAAGTCATCATTCAACGTTCTGGCGCCTTCTGAGAGCCTATGGGAGCCTTAGGAAGTGTCAAGTTACAGCAGAGATCCTCTGTTTTCAATAAAGAGAGTGTAGAAGGCCAAGAAATGGTCAGAGAGGGCACTTCCTGTACAGAATCTTCTCAGGTTTTGGCCTGCCATATGAGTTCTGTTATACTCACAGACACCATTCAAACAGTTTTAGAAACTTTAGGGTGTTTTCTATCCAATCAACAATTATATGCATATTCTCGTTTCTGGGCAGTAGTAATAACCAGATTAAATCGGGTACGTTTTTTATCCGGATGTGAAAATACTGCCCCCTACCCTAGAGAGGTTAACATTAGAAGCCTCCTCCCTAAGTTTGTTTTATTCACTGCATTAGCACACTCTGCCAGCCCGGATGTCCTAGCCGTGTCTGAATCCTGGCTTAGGAAGACCACCAAAAACCTTGAAATTTCCATCCCTAACTATAACATTTTCCAAGATAGAACTGCCAAAGGGGGCGGAGTTGCAATCTACTGCAGAGATCTGTCATACTATCCAGGTCTGTGCCCAAACAATTTGAGCTTCTACTTTTAAAAATTCACCTTTCCAGAAACAAGTCTCTCACCGTTGCCGCTTGCTATAGACCACCTTCTGCCCCCAGCTGTGCCCTGGACACCATATGTGAATTGATTGCCCTCCATCTAGCTTCAGAGCTCGTGCTGTTAGGTTACTTAAACTGGGACATGCTTAACACCCCGGCCATCCTACAATCTAAGCTTGATAACCTCAATCTCACACAAATTATCAATGAACCTACCAGGAACAACCCCAAATCCGTAAACACGGGCACCCTCATAGATATCATCCTAAACAACCTGCCCTCCAAATACACCTCTGCTGTCTTCAAGCAGGATCACAGTGATCACTGCCTCATTGCCTGTGTCCGTAATGGGTCCGCGGTCAAACGACCACCTCTCATCACTATCAAGCGCTCCCTAAAACACTTCAGCGAGCAGGCCTTTCTGATCGACCTGGCCTGGGTATTCTGGAAGGATATTGACCTCATTCCGTGAGTAGAGGATGCCTGGTTATTCTTTAACCTCTTACATCTAGATGTTCCGCTAGCGGAACACCGCTCCAATATCCAATGATAGGGCATGGCGCGAATTACAAAGTCCTCGAAAATCCGAAAACTTCCATTTTTCAAACATATGACTATTTTACACCATTTGAAAGACAAGACTCTCCTTTATCTAACCACACTGTCCGATTTCAAAAAGGCTTTACAACGAAAGCAAAACATTAGATTATGTCAGGAGAGTATCCAGCCAGAAATAATCAGACACCCATTTTTCAAGCTAGCATATAATGTCACAAAAACCAAAACCACAGCTAAATGCAGCACTAACCTTTGATGATCTTCATCAGATGACACTCCTAGGACATTATGTTATACAATACATGCATGTTTTGTTCATTCAAGTTCATATTTTTATCAAAAACCAGCTTTTTACATTAGCATGTGACGTTCAGAACTAGCATTCCCACCGAACACTTCCGGTGAATTTACTAAATTACTCACGATAAACGTTCACAAAAAACATAACAATTATTTTAAGAATTATAGATACAGAACTCCTTTATGCAATCGCAGTGTCCGATTTTAAAATAGCTTTTCGGTGAAAGCACATTTTGCAATATTCTGAGTAGATAGCCCGGCCATCACAGGCTAGCTATTTTGACACCCACCAAGTTTGGTACTCACCAAACTCAGATTTACTATAAGAAAAATTGGATTACCTTTGCTGTTCTTCGTCAGAATGCACTCCCAGGACTTCTACTTCAACAACAAATGTTGGTTTGGTTCCAAATAATCCATAGTTATATCCAAATAGCGGCGTTTTGTTCGTGCGTTCAAGACACTATCCGAAGTGTAACGAAGGGTGACGCGCCGGCGCGTATCGTGACAAAAAATGTCAAAATATTCCATTACCGTACTTCGAAGCATGTCAAACGCTGTTTAAAATCCATTTTTATGCGATTTTTCTCATATAATAGCGATAATATTCCGACCGGGAGTCGTTGTTTTCGTTCAAAAACTGAAAATGGAAAATGGACTCTTCACATGCACGCGTGCGCCCGTCTCATTGTTCTCAGATCGACCACTATCCAAATGTGCTACTGTTTTTCAGCCATGGACTGCAAAGTCATCATTCAACGTTCTGGCGCCTTCTGAGAGCCTATGGGAGCCTTAGAAAGTGTCACGTTACAGCAGAGATCCTCTGTTTTCAATAAAGAGGGCTGGCCACGCTTTCCACCTGGCTACCCTTACCTCCCCCATTTCTCCTTCACCCAAATCCAGATAGCTGATGTTCTGAAAGAGCTGCAAAATCCGGACCCCTACAAATCAGCTGGGCTAGACAATCTGGACCCTCGCTTTCAAAAATTATCCGTCAAAATTTTTGCAACCCCTATTACTATCCTGTTCAACCTCTCTTTCGTATCGTCTGAGATCCCCAAAGATTGGAAAGTTGCCAGGGTCATCCCCCTCTTCAAAGGGGGAGACACTCTAGACCCAAACTGCTACAGACCTATATCTATCCTACCCTGCCTTTCTAAGGTCTTCGAATGCCAAGTTAACAAACGGATCACCGACCATTTCGAATCCCACCGTACCTTCTCCGCTATGCAATCTGGTTTCCGAGCTGGTCATGGGTGCACCTCAACCACGCTCAAGGTCCTAAACGATATCATAACCGACATCGATAAGAGACAATACTGTGCAGCTGTATTCATCGACCTGGCCAAGGCTTTTGGCTCTGTCAATCACCACATTCTTATCGGCAGACTCAACAGCCTTGGTTTCTCAAATGACTGCCTCGCCTGGTTCACCAACTATTTCTCGGAAATTCAGTGTCAAATTGGAGGGCCTGTTGTTCATACCTCTGGCAGTCTCTATGGGGGTGCCACAGGGTTCAATCTATGGGCCGACTCTTTTCTCTGTGTATATCAATGATGTCGCTCTTGCTGCTGGTGATTCTCTGATCCACCTCTACGCAGAAGACACTATTCTGTATACTTCTGGCCCTTCTTTGGACACTGTGTTAACTAACCTCCAGACGAGCATCAATGCCATACAACTCTCCTTCCGTGGCCTCCAACTGCTCTTAAATGCAAGTAAAACTAAATGCATGCTCTTCAACTGATCGCTGCCCGCACCTGCCCGCCTGTCCAGCATCACTACTCTGGACGGTTCTGACTTAGAATATGTGGACAACTACAAATATCTAGGTGTCTGGTTAGACTGTAAACTCTCCTTCCAGACTCACATTAAGCATCTCCAATCCAAAATTAAATCTAGAATCGGCTTCCTATTTTGCAACAAAGCATCCTTCACTCATGTTTATCCTCCTTTAAAGGTATTAGAAATACATCAAAACACTCTCATGTTGAAGTAAAGACTCCTGCCAACTAATATCAACACATTTAGTTTTTGATATATTATTTGCCTTGCGTGAGTTTAAGAAACATTGCCCTGTGCCTTGAAATTCTTTACCAAAAACGTACACATCTATAAGATATTTTCTAACTTCTCTGCCTCATGAGGAAAGAGGATAATTAAAGGAAAGTAACAAGAAAAGGTAGACCTACCAATTACTTATGTAATGAGTGTGGTGTGTGTGGAGGACCAAGACGCAACAGGGAAGTGTATACTCATCTTCTCTTTTTAATATATAAGAAGGAAAAACAAAATAAACACGTATACAATTAACAGAAACGACACTAATAGTTCTGTCAGGTGACAAGCACAAAACAGAATACAACTACCCACAATCCACAATACAAACACACCCCTAATTATAGGACCTTCAATCAGAGGCAACGATAGATAGCTGCCTCTAACTGAAGGCCCCAACACCAATTAACTAAACATAGAAATACAAATGACTAGACAGAACATAGAAATAAACTAACATAGAACAATAACCAAAACCCTGGACTAATAAATCAAATACCCCTCTCTACATGGACACATACACACAACCACCCTGAACCACATAAAACAAATACCCCCTGCCACGTCCTGACCAAACTAAACACTAACAAATAACACCTTTACAGGTCAGAACTTGACAACTTAGTGTTTTGTACTGATATCTATTTGGTTTATGAATTATAAACGGCTTAAAACTTGAAATTCTGTTACCAAATTGGTAACAGAATTTCAGAAGAATCAGTAATGGAATTACAGGAATTGAATTGGCTACAACTGGAAATCATATTAGTCACAAACCACAGTTGGGTCACCTGCTACAGTCCTCCCTTCCACGGGCATATTGTTATATTCAGCTCATAACTGTTTTCTTTATCTTTCTGTCTTCTGGAGGTCAAAGCAAATGTGAAAACAGTCTGGACAACCCCTCCAGTCTGAACTGCACCAAATCTGAACCAATCATAGATGTCTATGTTTCGCATGTTTGGAGAGCACAGTAATGCAGTGTATTGTTCTGTGCTATACTGTACTGTACGGAACTATACTTTACTGTACACTACTGTACTGTGCCTAACTATACTCTACTTTACTTTACAGAACTCTACTGTTCTGTACTCTACTGTACTCTACTGTGCTGTACTTTAACGTCCAAACTTGTTAAACATAGTCGTTTATGATTGGTTCAGAAATCTGTTCTTGTTTGGGAGCTGAGCTCATTAAAATAATAGCCAGCGTGTAGAATAATACCCAACTATGCAAAGGAGGATATTGCATATTTCTACCTTTGTGTAGCTATTTGGGATACACAATGAAGAGAATGACATTCATATCCATAATTATGCATTTCTGTGTAGCACCAATCACGGACCCATGATGAAATTCTGTTACCGCAATTCTGTTACCGGGTGTTTATCCACTTCACTTTCTGTAGTTCAATAACCTAAATAGATCTATAGTTCAATGACCAAAATAAAGTAAAAGTGTCATGTCATAGCTGCAGACATCTTTGAATCTTAATCTGCACCTGTAGATGAACTACAATTCCCATGTTTCTATTGATAGCTCCTGACTAGACAGGGTGACAATGGATTGACACTGGAGTCTATCTGGTCTGAGCTGACCACAAATTGCATTGTGGGTTAAATAAATCCTCCACGTTAAGGCAACACTTTGCACATTCAGGCAACTCCTGATCCCACCCATTTCTTATCAGGATTATGGCACTTGTTAAGTCGCCAGGGGTCTCCTATCACAATTCATAGAGGCTATTCTCTCTCCAATCTCTCAACTAGCCAAAAGTTTGACAAAGATTTCTCATCAGTACAGCAAGTCCCACTTGGCGCTTCAGATATGCTTTGCATTTGAACTTGTAAATGTAAAATTTGCCTACTTGTAGGCCTTCTATCAGTCTCTTTGCATCAAGGAAAGATAGTATGAAAATGTCAAACATGTTATTTCACAACATTTGAAAAGGCTGATGTTTTGAAGGCCAAAACCAGAAGATTAGCACAGCGTTTTAAATTCTGTGTGTAATTTAATTTTGAATTACCTGACTGGTGCTCAATGTAACAGTGCTCCTGTTACCACTGAATAAAAAAGTTGAAAACCAATCTATCAATCCACATCATGTGCATAGTCATATTTCATTGAGTAAAGCCATGAATTAACCCTATGTGTACAAAAAACATTTACGCATGAGGAGACAGTGGGACAGATTTACCAAATATTTGCAACTGTTACAAGTAAAAGACAAGAGAAAAAGCTAAACCATTTAAACTGCCTTGACTTGAATGCCTTATTCATTCTCTTTACCTTTATTTGACCCGTTGGTAACACTTTATTTTAGGGTACACATAATATTCACAAATTTGTTGTGTATATAATTGAGTGTTTTCTTATTTAAACATTAAAAGTCATGTATTAGAGGCTAATCCTTAACCAAATGTTTAGCTTTAATAAAGGCATATTAATAGTTAATAAAGAGCCAGTTACACAAGAATCAGACTCTTAGTAAGCTGTCTCAATGTGGGATTAATAAGGGCGTAGTACATCAATATGTGTTACCTATTCTAAATTTTGAACATATTTTTACTTGCAGAAAAATTGTCCAGAAATGACCTTATTGTAAAGAATTGTTATTATTTAACCAGGCAAGTCGGTTAAGAACAAATTCTTATTTACAATGACGGCCTACCGGGAAACAACGGGTTAACTGCCTTGTTCAGGGGCAGAACGACATATTTTTATGTTGTCAGCTCGGGGATTTGATCCTGCAACCTTTCGGTTACTGGCCCAACACTCTAACCACTAGGTTACCTAAGAAAGGGGCACACCTCCCCTCATATATGCCATTCAGTCAACATTCAAGTAAATATTTGATGTAAACAACAAAACGTCCATGTATACAGTGCCTATAGAAAGTCTACACCCCCTTGAACTTTTACGTTTTTTTATTGAGTTACAAAGTGGGATTTAAATAGATTTAATTGTATTTTTTTCATTATCTACAAAAAATACTCCATAATGTCAAAGTGAAAAGAAAATTCTACACATTTTTACAAATGAATACAAATTAAATAACTAAAATATAATCATTGCATAAGTATTCACCCCCTTTGTTCAGGCAAGCCAAAATTAGTTCAGAAGTCAAATTTGTTATAAAGTTATATGGACTCACTCTGTGAAATAATAGGGGTTGACCTGATTTTTTTAATTACTATCCCTTTGTCTGTCCCCCATAAATACAACATCTGTAAGGTCCCTCAATCAATTACTGAATTTCAAGCACAGATTCAAGTACAAAGACCAGGGAGCTTTTTGAAAGCTTCATAAAGAAAGGCTGTAATTGGTAGATGGGTAAAATAGCATCAGACATTGAATATGTCTTTAAGCATGGTCAAGTTAATAATTATGTTGTGGATGATGTATTAAAACACCCAGACACATAAAAGATGCAGTCATCCTTTTGAACTGGGCTGCAGGACAGGGAGGAAACTGCTTAGGGATGTAGCCATGAGGCCATTGGTGATTAGAAGGCCAGCATCCGGAATCGCCTCTTCACTGTTGACGTTGTGACTGGTGTTTTGCAGGTACTGTTTATTGAAGCTGCCAGTTGAGTACTTGTGATGACAGAAGTGAGTAGTGATAGTCATTTAGTTCAGTTACCTTTGCTTTCTTTGGTATAGGAACAATGGTGGACATCTTGAAGCAGGTAGGGACAACAGACTGGGATAGAGACAAATTGAATATGTCCCTAAACACTCCAGCCTGCTGGTCTGCACATGCTCGGAGGATACGGCTTAGGATGCCGTCTGGAATGCCGTCTGTGCCGCCAGCCTTGCGAAAGTTTGCTGACGACACAATAGTGGTAGACCTGATTACCAACAATGATGAGACAGCCTACCGGGAGGAGGTGAGGGCTATGGGAGTGTGGTGCCAGGAAAATATCCTCTCACTCAATGTCAACAAAACAAAGGAGATGATCGTGGATGACCTATCCACATCAACAGGACCGCAGTGGAGAAAGTGGAAAGCTTCAAGTTCCTCGGCGTACACATCACTGACAAACTGAAATGGTCCAAACACACAGACCGTGTGGTGAAGAAATTTGGCTTGGCACCTAAAACCCTCTAACTTTTACCGATGCACAATAGAAATAAAGAGACTGAAAAACAGCTTCTATCTCAAGGCCATCAGACTGTTAAATGGCCGTCACTAGCACATTAGAGGCTTCTGCCTATATACATAGACTTGAAATCACTGGCCACTTTAATAAACGGAACACTAGTCACTTTAATATTGTTTTCATATTTTGCATTACTCATCTCATATTTATATACTGTATTCTATCCTACTGTATCTTAGTCTATGCCGCTCGGACATTGCTCGTCCATATATGTATATATTCTTAATTCCATTCCATTACTTAGATTTGGGAGTATTTTGTGAAATTGTTTGATATTACTGCACTGTCGGAACTAGAAACACAGCATTTCACTAAACACCGGCAATAACATCTGCTAAACACGTGTATGTGACCAATAAAGCGTCAGTCCGCATTGGCTGCTCAATGTTGTTTTCCTTGAAGCAGGCGAAGAAGTTGTTTAGCTCGTCTGGGAGAGAGGCATCGGTGTTCGCGAGGTGGCTGCCTTTCCCTTTATAATCATTGATTGTCTGAGTCCCTGCCACATATGTCTTGTGTCTGAGCCGTTGAATTAGAACTCTACTTTGTCACTGTACAGATGTTTTGCCTCTGATTGCCTTACGGATTTCGTAGCTGGTCTGTTTGTACACATCCATGTTCCCAGTTACCTTTCCATGGTTAAATGCAGTGGTTTGTGCTTTCAGTTTTGCGTGAATGCCCTCTATCCATGACTTTTGATTTGGATAAGTTCTAATTGTCACAGTGGGAAGAGCATCTTCCATGCACTTCCTGATGAACCGAATCTATTTATACGTTAATACTATTCTCAGAGGCAACCCGGAACATTTCCCAGTCCACGTGATCAAAACAATTTTGAAACATAGATTCCGATTGGTCAGACCAACGTTGAATAGTCCTTACCATGGGAGCTTCCTACTTTTGGTTGAATGGCGCCGTAGTGGATGGCTTCCGTTTTACGGGCTCCTAACCATTATGCTATTTTGTGTGTTTTTACACAGTGTTTGGAGTATACCACCTCAGTCACCGGCTTCATCAGTAAGCGCATCGACGACGTCATCCCCACAGTGACCGTACGTACATACCCCAACCAGAAACCATGGATTACAGGCAACATCCCACCGACCCACTTTCAAGGAGCGGGACACTAATTCAGACGCTTATAAGAAATCCCGCTATACCCTAAAACGAACCATCAAACAGGCAAAGTGCCAATACTGGACTAAGATTGAATCCGACTACACCGGCTCCGACGCTCGTCGGATGTGGCAGGGCTTGCAAACTATTACGGACTACAAAGAGAAACGCGAGCCTGCGTGACGGGCTAAATGACTTTTATGCTCGCTTCGAGGCAAGCAACATTGAAGCATGCATGAGAGCACCAACTGTTACGGACGACAGTGTCATCACGCTGATGTAAGCAAGACCTTTAATTCACAAGGCCGTGGGGCCAGACAGATTACCAGGACGTGTACTCATAGCATATGCGGACTGATTGGCAAGTGTCTTCACTGACATTTTCAAACTGTCCCTGACCAAGTCCTGTTTCAAACATACCACCCTGTGCCCAAGAACGCAAAGGTAAACTGCGTGAATTACTACCACCCCGTAGCACGCATGTTGTAGCCATGAAGTGCTTTTATAGGCTGGTCATGGCTCACGTCAATACCATCATCCCAGAAACCCTAGACCCAATTCACATACCATCCCAACAGATCCACAGATGATGCAATCTCAATTGCACTCCACACTGCCCTTTCCCACCTGGACAAAAAGAACACCTATGTGAGAATGCTGTTATCCTCTCTTGGGGAGGTGGGACACTTTTACACCATTTTAAAGATACACGTCTCCTTAATGTAACCACATTGTCCGATTTCAAAAAGGCTTTATGGCGAAAGCATAAAGTTAGATTATGTTAGGACAGTTCCAACACAAGAAAAACCACACAGACATTTTCCTGGCAAGGACAGGCGTCACAAAAACCAGAAAACCAGCTAAAATGATGCACTAACCTTTGACGATCTTCATCAGATGACACTCCTAGGACATCATGTTACACAATACATGCATTCTTTGTTCGATAAAGTTCATATTTATATCCAAAACAGCATTTTACATTGCCGCGTGATGTTCAGAAAATATTTTGCCTCCAATACTGCCGGTGAATCAGCACAACAATTTACAAAAATACTCATCATAAACGTTGATAAAATATTAAACTGTTATTCAAAGAATTATAGATGAACATCTCCTTTATGCAACCGCTGTGACAGATTTAAAAAAAGCTTCACGGGGAAAGCACATTTTGCAATAATCTGAGTACTGCGCTCAGAAAAAGACATCAAGCAATACAGTTACCCGCCATTTTAGAGTCATCTAAAATCATAAATAGCATTAGAAATATTCACTTACCTTTGATCTTCATCAGAAGGCACTTCCAGGAATCCCAGGTCCACAATAAATGTTGTTTTGTTCGATAAAGTCCATAATTTATGTCCAAATAGCTCCTTGTTGTTTGCACGTTCAGTAAGATACTCCAAGTGTAGGAAGCGCGGCCAAAATGTCACGACGAAAAGTAAAAAAAAGTTATATTTACGTTCGTTCAAACATGTCAAACGTTGTATAGCATCAATCTTTAGGGCCTTTTTAACTTAGAAATTCAATAATATTCCAACCGGACGATTCCAGTGTCTTGAAAAACATTTTGGAACACAGCTACCCCTCATGTGAACGCGCGCCAATGAACTCATGTGCTTTCCTGAGTCAACAACTTCCAACTTCCTCTCTTTGCTCTCTGTTCACCATAGACGCCTCAAACAACTTTCTAAAGACTGTTGACATCTAGTGGAGGCCTTAGGAAGTGCAAAATGAACCCTAAGTCACTGTGTGTTCGATAGGCAATGACTTGAAAGGACTACAAGCACCAGATTTCCCACTTCCGGGTTAGATTTTTCTCAGGTTTTTGCCTGCCATATGAGTTCTGTTATATTCACAGACATTATTCAAACAGTTTTAGAAACTTCAGAGTGTTTTCTATCCAAATCTAATAATAATATGCATATTCTACGGCCCGAGTAGTAGGCCGTTTAATCTGGGTACGTTTTTCGTCCGGCTGTGAAAATACTGCCCCCTACCCAAGAGAGGTTAATTTAGTACAGCTCAGCATTAAACACCATAGTGCCTACAAAGCTCATCACTATGCTAAGGACCCTGGGACTAAACACCTCCTTCTGGAACTGGATCATAGACTTCCTGACGGCCCAACCCCAGTTGGTAAGGGTAGGCATCTGCCACAGTGATTCTCAACACGGGTATCGCTCAGGGCTGCATGCTTAGTCTTCTCCTGTACTCCCTGTTCATCCACAGCTGCATGGCCAAGCATGACCCCAACACCATCATTATGTTTGCTGACGACACAACGGTGGTAGGCCTGATAATCGACAACAATGAGACAGCCTATAGGGAGGATGTCAGAGACCTGGCTGTGTGGTAACAGGACAACAACCTCTCCCTCAACGTGAGCAAGACAAAGGAGCTTATCGTGGACTACAGGAAAAGGAGAGCCGAACGCGCCTCCATTCACATCGACAGGGTTGTAGTGGATTGGATCGAGAGCTTCAAGTATCTCGGTGTCCACATCACCAACAAACTATCATGGTCCAAACACACCAAGAATATCATGAAGAGGGCAAGACAATGCCTATTCCCCCTCAGAGACTTAAAAGACTTGGTATGGGTCCCCAGATCCTCAAAAAGTTCTACAGCTGCACCATCGAGAGCATCCTTACCGGTTGCATCACCGCCTGGTATGCTAACTGCTCAGCATCTGTCCGTAAGGTTCCACAGAGGGTAGTGGGTACAGCCTAGTACATCACTGTGGCCAAGCGTCTTCCCAGTCATGTTTCAGAGGACACATGACACGATCTTCGCCTCCCAGCCCATTGGGTAGTTGCAGTGGTGAGACAAGGTCGAAATTGGGAGAAACATTTGATTTATATATATATATATATTTGCATTGTGGGTTAAGGACTTATAAGTAAGCATTTCACGGTAAGGTCTACACCTGTTGTATTCAGCGCATGTGACAAATGTAATTTTGATATGATAAGTTTCTGCCTGTAGGTGGGGAGGAGCACGATGGGGGCATGATCTCATTTGCTGAAGTAAGGGTTGGGGATGGCCTTGTAGCTGTCCCAGAAGGGAGAATAGCAATGGTCCCGGGTCTGTGTTGCACGTGTAGCACAGATGTGTTGATAGAATGTTGGTAGCATGTTCCTCAGATTTCCTTTTTTAAAGTCCCCAGCTACAATAAATGCGACATCAGGATATGCGGTTTCCGCTTTGCACATAGCCCAGTGTAGTTCCTTGAGAGTCGTTGTGGTATCGACTTGGGGGTAATATACACAGCAGTGACGATGACTGAAGAAAATTCCCTCCGGAGGTAATAGTTTGATGATATAATAAATTGATGAAATATTTTTTTCCCTCGTCAATCTACACACAATACCCCATAATGACAATGCAAAAACAGGTTTTTAGAAATTGTAGCAAATTTATAAAATAAAAAAAACCTGAAATATCACATTTAAGTATTCAGAGATTACAGCATCGAGTCTACTTGGGTATGCTTTTATCTATTAAATGGGAGTTGAGAGAAGTTTGCCAAGTGAAGTAACAGCAAGACAGAAGCACCTGTCATCATAACAATATAATTAATCAAATACAGCCTAGAGTCTTCTTGGGTTTGATGCTACAAGCTTGGCACACCTGTATTTTGGAATTTCTCCCATACTTCTCTGCAGATCATCTCAAGCTCTGTCAGTTGGATGGGGAGTGTTGCTGCACAGCTATTTTCAGGTCTCTCCAGAGATGTTCGATTCAGTTCAAGTCCGGGCTCTGGCTGGGCCACTCAAGGACATTCAGAGACTTGTCCAGAAGCCCCTCCTGCATTATCTTGACTGTGTACTTAGGGTCGTTGTCATGTTGGAAGGTGAACCTTCGCCCAATCTGAGGTCCTGAGTGCTCTGGGCAGATCTCTCTGTACTTTGCTCCGTTCATATTTCCATTTCCATTTCCATTTAAGTCATTTAGCAGACGCTCTTATCCAGAGCGACTTACAAATTGGTGCATTCACCTTATGATATCCAGTGGAACAACCACTTTACAATAGTGCATCTAAATCTTTTAGGGGGGGGGGTTAGAAGGATTACTTTATCCTATCCTAGGTATTCCTTAAAGAGGTGGGGTTTCAGGTGTCTCCGGAAGGTGGTGATTGACTCCGCTGTCCTGGCATCGTGAGGGAGCTTGTTCCACCATTGGGGTGCGAGAGCAGCGAACAGTTTTGACTGGGCTAAGCGGGAACTGTGCTTCCTCAGAGGTAGGGAGGCGAGCAGGCCAGAGGTGGATGAACGCAGTGCCCTTGTTTGGGTGTAGGGCCTGATCAGAGCCTGAAGGTACGGAGGTGCCGTTCCACTCACAGCTCCGTAGGCAAGCACCATGGTCTTGTAGCGGATGCGAGCTTCAACTGGAAGCCAGTGGAGAGAGTGGAGGAGCGGGGTGACGTGAGAGAACTTGGGAAGGTTGAACACCAGACGGGCTGCGGCGTTCTGGATGAGTTGTAGGGGTTTAATGGCACAGGCAGGGAGCCCGCCAACAGCGAGTTGCAGTAATCCAGACGGGAGATGACAAGTGCCTGGATTTGGACCTGCGCCGCTTCCTGTGTGAGGCAGGGTCGTACTCTGCGAATGTTGTAGAGCATGAACCTACAGGATCGGGTCACCGCCTTGATGTTAGTGGAGAATGACAGGGTGTTGTCCAGGGTCACGCCAAGGTTCTTAGCCCTCTGGGAGGAAGACACATTGGAGTTGTCAACCATGATGGCGAGATCATGGAACGGGCAGTCCTTCCCCGGGAGAAAGAGCAGCTCCGTCTTGCCGAGGTTTAGCTTGAGGTGGTGATCCGTCATCCACACTGATATGTCTGCCAGACATGCAGAGATGCGATACGCCACCTGGTTATCAGAAGGGGGAAAGGAGAAGATTAATTGTGTGTCGTCTGCATAGCAATGATAGGAGAGACCATGTGAGGATATGACAGAGCCAAGTGACTTGGTGTATAGCGAGAATAGGAGAGGGCCTAGAACAGAGCCCTGGGGGACACCAGTGGTGAGAGCACGTGGTGCGGAGACAGATTCTCGCCACGCCACCTGGTAGGAGCGACCTGTCAGGTAGGACGCAATCCAAGCGTGGGCCGCGCCGGAGATGCCCAACTCGGAGAGGGTGGAGAGGAGGATCTGATGGTTCACAGTATCAAAGGCAGCCGATAGGTCTAGAAGGATGAGAGTAGAGGAGAGAGAGTTAGCTTTAGCAGTGCGGAGCGCCTCCGTGACACAGAGAAGAGCAGTCTCAGTTGAATGACCAGTCTTGAAACCTGACTGATTTGGATCAAGAAGGTCATTCTGAGAGAAATAGCAGGAGAGCTGGCCAAGGACGGCACGTTCAAGAGTTTTGGAGAGAAAAGAAAGAAGGGATACTGGTCTGTAGTTGTTGACATCGGAGGGATCGAGTGTAGGTTTTTTCAGAAGGGGTGCAACTCTCGCTCTCTTGAAGATGGAAGGGACGTAGCCAGCGATCAATGATGAGTTGATGAGCGAGGTGAGGTAAGGGAGAAGGTCTCCGGAAATGGTCTGGAGAAGAGAGGAAGGGATAGGATCAAGCGGGCAGGTTGTTGGGCGGCCAGCCGTCACAAGACGCGAGATTTCATCTGGAGAGAGAAGGGAGAAAGAGGTCAAAGCACAGGGTAGGGCAGTGTGAGCAGGACCAGCGGTGTCGTTTGACTTAGCAAACGAGGATCGGATGTCGTCGACCTTCTTTTCAAAATGGTTGACGAAGTCATCCACAGAGAGGGAGGAGGGGGGGGGGGGGGGGGGGGGAGGGGGAGGAGGATTCAGGAGGGAGGAGAAGGTGGCAAAGAGCTTCCTAGGGTTAGAGGCAGATGCTTGGAATTTAGAGTGGTAGAAAGTGGCTTTAGCAGCAGAGACGGAAGAGGAAAATGTAGAGAGGAGGGAGTGAAAGGTTGGGACGGCGCAATACCATCCGAGTAGGGGCAGAGTGAGAAGTGTTGGATGAGAGCGAGAGGGAAAAGGATACAAGGTAGTGGTCGGAGACTTGGAGGGGAGTTGCAATGAGATTAGTGGAAGAACAGCATCTAGTAAAGATGACGTCAAGCGTATTGCCTGCCTTGTGAGTAGGGGGGGGGAAGGTGAGAGGGTGAGGTCAAAAGAGGAGAGGAGTGGAAAGGAGGCAGAGAGGAATGAGTCAAAGGTAGACGTGGGGAGGTTAAAGTCACCCAGAACTGTGAGAGGTGAGCCATCCTCAGGAAAGGAACTTATCAAGGCGTCAAGCTCATTGATGAACTCTCCAAGGGAACCTGGAGGGCGATAAATGATAAGGATGTTAAGCTTGAAAGGGCTGGTAACTGTGACAGCATGGAATTCAAAGGAGGCGATAGACAGATGGGTCAGGGGAGAAAGAGAGAATGTCCACTTGGGAGAGATGAGGATCCCAGTGCCACCACCACGCTGACCAGAAGCTCTCGGGGTGTGCGAGAACACGTGGGCAGACGAGGAGAGAGCAGTAGGAGTAGCAGTGTTATCTGTGGTAATCCATGTTTCTGTCAGCGCCAAGAAGTCGAGGGACTGGAGGGTAGCATAGGCTGAGATGAACTCTGCCTTGTTGGCCGCAGACCGGCAGTTCCAGAGGCTGCCGGAGACCTGGAACTCCACGTGGGTCATGCGCGCTGGGACCACCAGGTTAGAGTGGCAGCGGCCATGCGGTGTGAAGCATTTGTATGGCCTGTGCAGAGGGGAGAGAACAGGGATAGACAGACACATAGTTGACAGGCTACAGAAGAGGCTACGCTAATGCAAAGGAGATTGGAATGACAAGTGGACTACACGTCTCGAATGTTCAGAAAGTTAAGCTTACGTTGCAAAAATTGCAAAAATCTTATTGACTAAAATGATTAAAATGATACAGTACTGCTGGCTGGTAAAGTAGGCTAGCTAGCAGTGGCTGCGTTGTTGACTTTGTTTGAAAGTGTATCTGGCTAGGTAACCTCGATAGTTTCAGTGCTACACCTTATCATGATACAAAGGCAACTATGTAGCTAGCTAACACTAGCTAACCTGGCTAGCTAACCTCGATAATTACTCTCAACTACACAATTATCTTAGATACAAAGACAACAAAGACAACTATGTAGCTAGCTAACACTAGTTAACCTGGCTAGCTAACCTCGATAATTACTCTAAACTACACAATTATCTTAGATACAAAGACAGCAAAGAAACTATGTAGCTAGCTAACACTACACTAATCAAATCGTTCTGTTGTAATGTATTAGTTTCTACAGTGCTGCTAGTCGGTAGAAGTTGACTAGCTAGCAGTGTTGACTTAGTAGGAGAACGGTGGCGCGGCGCGGCGGCCGAAAATAGCTGGCTAGCTAACCTCGATAATTACTCTAAACTACACAATTATCTTAGATACAAAGACATCTAAGTAGCTAGCTAAAAAATTGCTCAGATCAAACAAATCAAACCATTGTAATGTAATGAGATGTAATATTACCTGCGGAGCGGAGTGCAGCGCGACTACTCGCTCCAAACCCGGAAGTTGACCTTGATCCTGACTAGTCTCCCAGTCCCTGCCGCTGAAAAACATCCCCACAGCATGATGCTGCCACCACTGTGCCAGGTTTCCTCCAGACATGACGCTTGGCATTCATGCCAAAGAGTTCAATCTTGGTTTCATCAGACCAGAGAATCTTGTTTCTCATGGTGTGAGAGTCCTTTAGGTGGCTTTTGGCAAACTCCAAACGTTTGTCATGTGCCTTTTACTGAGGAGTGTCTTCCGTCTGGCCACTCTACCATAAAGGCCTGATTGGTGGAGTGCTGCAGAGATGGTTGTCCTTTTGGAAGGTTCTCCCATCTCTACAGAGGAACTCTAGAGCTTTGTCAGAGTGACCATCAGGTTCTTGGTCACCTCCCTGACCAAGGCTCTTCTCCCCCGATTGCTCAGTTTGGCCGGGCGGACAGCTCTAGCTAGAGTCTTGGTGGTTCCAGACGTCTTCCATTTAACAATAATGGAGGCCACTGTGTTCTTGGGGACCTTCAATGCTGCAGAAATGTTTTGGTAGCCTTCCCCAGATCTGTGCTTTGACACAATCATGTCTCGGAGCTCTATGGACAATTCCTTCAACCTCATGGCTTGGTTTTTGCTCTGACATGCACTGTAAACTGTGTGAGCTTATATAGACAGGTATGTGCCTTTCCAAATCATGTCATTTACCACAGGTGGACTCCAATCAAGTTGTAGAAACATCTTAAGAATAATCAATAGAAACAGGATGCACCTAAGCTCAATTTCGAGTCTCATAGCAAAAGGTTTGAATACTTATGATTTTTTTTTTGTGTACATTTACAAAAAATTCAAAAAAATAGTTTTTTCTTTGTCAATATGGGGTATTGTTCAGATTGATAAGGAAAATCATTTATGTAATATATTTTAGAATAAGGCTGTAATGTAACAAAATGTGGAAAAAGTGAAGGCGTCTGAATTCTTTCTGAATACAGTGTATTTGCAAACATTATTTAAAACAATGTTTTCACTTTGTCATTATGGGGTATTGTGTCTTGATGGATGAAAGACAAAAACAATATTTAATCCATTTTGAGGCCTTCAGAGGGACCAAAAATCTTCCAATACGTTGTATCAAACAAATAAATCATGAAAATAACATAAAACGTAGCATCACTTCATGCGCCCGACATTATATCTTTTGTTGTCAGACCATTCTAGTGAAGGAGGAGCAATACTTTTTGATGAAATGATGAATGACTCAAACAGGCCTGGTCGGGCTTCGGGCTGCTGCACGCACAACATGACACACAGCATAAAATAATGCATTGTTTACATAACTTACAGTCGTATGAAAAAGTTTGGGCACCCCTGACAATTTCCATGATTTCCATTTATAAATAATTGGGTGTTTGGATCAGCAATTTCATTTTGATCTATCAAATAACTGATGGACACGGTAATATTTCAGTAGTGAAATGAGGTTTATTGGATTAACAGAAAATGTGCAATATGCATCAAAACAAAATTAGACAGGTGCATAAATTTGGGCACCCCAATAGAAAAATCACATCAATATTTAGTAGAGCCTCCTTTTGCTAAAATAACAGCCTCTAGACGCTTCCTATAGCCTCTAATTAGTGTCTGGATTCTGGATGAAGGTATTTTGGACCATTCCTCCTTACAAAACATCTCCAGTTCAGTTAGGTTTGATGGCTTCAAATCATGTCACAGATTCTCAATGATATTCAGGTCTGGGGACTGGGATGGCCATTCCAGAACATTGTACTTGCTCCTCTGCATAAATGCCCGGGTAGATTTTGAGCAGTGTTTTGGGTCGTTGTCTTGTTGAAATATCCAGCCCTGGCGTAACTTCAACTTTGTGACTGATTCTTCAACATTATTCCCAAGAATCTGCTGATATTGAGTGGAATCCATGCGACCCTCAACTTTAACAAGATTCCCAGTACCGGCACTGGCCACACAGCCCCACAGCATGATGGAACCCCCACCAAATTTTACTGTGGGTAGCAAGTGTTTTTCTTGGAACGCTGTATTCTTTTGCCGCCATGCATAACGTCCCTTGTTATGACCAAATAACTCAATCTTTGTTTCATCAGTCCACAGCACCTTATTCCAAAATGAAGCTGGCTTGTCCAAATGTGCGTTTGCATACCTCAAGCGACTGTTTGTGGCGTGTGTGCAGAAAAGGCTTCTTCCGCATCACTCTCCCAGACAGCTTATCCTTGTGCAAAGTGTGCTGAATTGTTGAACGATCTACAGTGACACCATCTGCAGCAAGATGATGTTGTAGGTCTTTGGAGGTGGTCTGTGGGCTGTTTTTGACCGTTCTCACCATCCTTCGCCTTTGCCTCTCGGATATTTTACTTGGCCTGCAACTTCTGGCCTTAACAAGAACTGTGCCTATGGTCTTCCATTTCCTCACTATGTTCCTCACAGTGGACACTGACAGCTTACATCTCTGCGATTAGCTTTTTGTAGCCTTCCTCTAAACCATAATGTTGAACAATCTTTGTTTTCAGGTCATTTGAGAGTTGTTTTGAGGCCCCCATGTTGCCACTCTTCAGAGGAGAGTCAAAGAGAACAACAACTTGCAATTGGCCACCTTAAATACTTTTTCTCATGATTGGATGCACTTGTCTATGAAGTTCAAGGCTTAATGAGCTCACCAAACCAATTGTGTGTTCCATTTAATCAGTGCTAAGTAGTTACAGGCATTCAAATCAACAGAATGACAAGGGTGCCCAAATTTTTGCATAGCCTATTTTTCACATCTGATTTAATTTCATACAACTTAATATTGCTACACTAAAAATCTTTATCTGGACAATACCCCAGTACTCAGCTTTTATTAGAAAATGAATGCCATGCCACTGTGATCATTTTCTGTGATGACAGAGTCAATTATTATGCAGCCTCAGAGGGGTGCCCAAACTTTTTCATATGGTATGGTAGCCAACACCACCATCATAAATCAAATCAGATTTTATTTGTCACATGCGCCGAATACAACAGGTTTAGACCTTACCGTTAAATGCTTACTTACAAGCCCTTAACCAACAATGCAGGTCAAGAAATGGAGTAAACAAAATGTTTATTCAATAAACTGAAGTAAAATATTAATTAAAAGTAACACAATAAAATAACGAGGCTATAAACAAGGGGTACCGGTACCGAGTCAATGTGCGGGAGTACAGGTTAAGGCACAGTTGGTTAGGAGCCCGTAAAACGGTAGCCATCCCCTCCGGCACCACACTGTCACCAATAGCGTCATCAACAGTGTCACTTCAAAGGTGACAGGTTCATGGTGCTGAATGGACAGCGACCGTAATACCTGTTCACTCCTTGGCACTGAAGAAGAACCAGTTTTGGTCACACACAGCATCACATAAGAATAAGCAGCCATTCACTCCAGTAGGCCCCATGAAATCATACCAATACAAAAGCACAACCATTTCATGTCCAAAATGAAATGAACAAAACCAGCTATTACTTCCCATTGCAAATATATTTTATCACGTTCGTCACAATAACCGGTGATCTAAAGTTTAAATGCAACAATGTTTCACAGTCAATATTTTCAAAGAGATAGCTAACAGCAAGCGAGCTGCAACAAAAAACAGTGCCACTGACCAGATGATGATAATTTGTTAACGAAGTTTGAAAGTTAATCTTGAAAAGAGTGACGCTAACAAATTAGCAACAGCATCCACCTTGAAGTTGATAACAGCTGCTGCAGCCACCAACCCCATTGTTACACTACTACAACACAGCTAGCTGCTTGCAACACTGATTATTTTATCTTGCGCACTCTTCTTCTTCTTCTTCGTTAAGGTTTTATGGCAGACTACAACCTATTAGTGTATTGCCACCACCTACTCTATTGGCTGTTTATCAGCCTGCTAAATTATCAATTCATTACCTCTTGTGCTGGCAGTAGTGACGTGTCTAAGCCTTCGAGGACTAGATATGTCACTTTTTTATAAATTGTTTTGGTCCCACCCATTGCAAGTCAAAATGTGATTAGTTCATTCCACTGTCACTCCACAATTCTGCTCTAATACAGTTGAATGGCATAGGGCTTCTGTCCAAAGAAAAATCCTGATTGGAGACTACCAAAGAAAATCCTGATTGGATAATTTTTTCTATTCGATACTAACCCTTCTCGTTCCAACACAAACTGAAGAGATGAAATCAGAAAATTAGAATTATTGTAAAGATGAAATAGAAATGATAACAAAATGTAATTAAAAAAGATATGCATTTTTATAAATCCTTAGTCCTTCACTGAATAAGAAGGACTAAGTCAAGGGGTATGAACACTTTCTGCATGCACTGTATAGGCCTCAATGTTGGAAATTATGGCTTAGGAGCAGTGATGTGGGGGATGTGCTTTGGCAAAGTGGGTGGGGTTATATCCTACCTGTTTGGCCCTGTCCGGGGGTTTCACTGTTTGGCCACAGTGTCTCCTGACCCCTCCTGTCTCAGCCTCCAGTATTTATGCTGCAGTAGTTTATGTGTCGGGGGGGCTGGGGTCAGTCTGTCACACCTGTGGTATTTCTCTTGTCTTTTCCTGTGTCTCTCTTTCTTTCTTTCTCTCGGAGGACCTGAGCCCTAGGACCATGCCTCAGGGCTACCTGGCTTGATGACTCCTTGCTGTCCCCAGTTCACCTGGCCGTGCTGCTGCTCCAGTTCCAACTGTTCTGCCTGCAGCTATGGAACCCTGACCTGTTCACCGGACATGCTACCTGTCCCAGACCTGCTGTCCCAGACCTGCTGGAACCCTGACCTATTCACCGGACGTGCTACCTGTCCCAGATCTGCTGTTTTCAACTCTCTAGAGACAGCAGGAGCGGTAGAGATACTCTCAAAGATCGGCTATGAAAAAGCCAACTGACACTTACTCTTGTGTTACTGACTTTTTGCACCCTCGACAACTACTATGATTATTATTATTTGACCATGCTGGTCATTTATGAACATTTGAACATCTTGGCCATGTGCTGTTATAATCTCCACCCGGCACAGCCAGAAGAGGACTGGCCACCCCTCATAGCCTGTTTCCTCTCTCTATTTCTTCCTAGGTTTTGGCCTTTCTAGGGAGTTTTTCCAAGCCACTGTGCTTCTACACCTGCATTGCTTGCTGTTTGGGGTTTTAGGCTGGGTTTCTGTACAGCACTTTGAGATATCAGCTGATCTAAGAAGGGCTATATAAATACATTGTATTTGATTTGATGTAAAAATACTTTAAAGTGCTACTTAAGTAGTTTTTTGGGGGTACCTATACTTTATTTTAATATTACTGTTTTGGACAACTTTTACTTCACTACATTCCTATAGAAAATAATGTATTTTGTACTCCATACATTTTCCCTGACACCCAAAAGTACTTGTTACATTTTGAATGGTTATCAGGACAGGAAACTGGTCCAATTAACACACTTATCAAGAGAAAATCCCTAGTCATCCCTACTGTATCTGGTCTAGCAGACTCACTAAACACAAATGCTTCGTTTGTAAATGATGTATGAGTGTTGGAGTGTGCCCCTGGCTATCCATAAATAAATTTAAAAAACAAGACAATTGTGCTGATTTGTTTGCTTAAAATAAGGAATTTGAAATCATTTATACTTTACTTTTGATACTTAAGTATATTTAGAACCAAATACTTTTCGACTTATACTAAGTAGTATTTTACTGGGTGACTTTCACTTTTACTTGAGTAATTTTCTATTAACATAACTTTACTTTTACTCAAGTATGAAAATGTGATACTTTTTCCACCGCTGCTTAGGTCTAAGGAGTAACCTAAAGTTACTTATAGTTAACTGAAGTTCATTCTCTACATGTCTGCGATGTTGTGAAAAATCATAAAAATGACAGTCCCTGTTGGCTAGGTCTTTCCCTATATTGTACCTGATTTAATACTGAGAAAGACATTTATACGTTTTTACAGTAGTATTTACTGATAAGCCGGAAACACATTTTGTGACCTTGTCTCTTCTGATGAAAACAATGTGTTGATATTCTGTGAACAAAGCACTTTACAGTGAATTTTGCATTCAGTGATGACAATTGTATTTAAAGTTTTGCAAACGTAAAAAACGTACCTGCTAGAAAATGATCAGACATTCTTGAAATGTATGTAGATAAGCATTGGATCATTCTTGCTACAGGCACGTTTAACCACAGTTCCAAAAGTAACAATTTAACACTGCATAACATCTCAATGTTAGAGCCGTCACTACAGACCCTGGTTTGATCCTGGGCTGTATCACAACCAGTCGTGATTGGGAGTCCCATAGGGTGGCTCACAATTGGCCCAGCATCGTCTGGGTTAGGGTGTGGCCGGGGTAGGCCGTCATTGTAATTAACAATTTGTTTTTACCTGACTTGCCTAGTTACAGTTGAAGTCAGACGTTTACATACACTTAGGTTGGAGTCATTAAAACTTGTTTTCAACCACTCCACAAATTTATTGTTAACAAACTATAGTTTTGACAAGTCGGTTAGGACATCTACTTTGTGCATGACACAAGTCATTTTTCCATCAATTGTTTGCAGACAGATAATTTCACTTATAATTCACTGTATCACAATTGCAGTGGGTCAGAAGTTTACATACACTAAGTTGACTGTGCCTTTAAACAGCTTGGAAAATTACAGAAAATGATGTCATGGCTTTAGAAGCTTCGGATAGGCTAATTGACATCATTTGAGTCAACTGGAGGTGTACCTGTGGATGTTTTTCAAGGCCTACCTTCAAACTCAGTGCCTCTTCGCTTGACATCATGGGAAAATCAAAAGAAATCAGCCAAGACCTCAGAAAACAAATTGTAGACCTCCACAAGTCTGGTTCATCCTTGCGAGCAATTTACAAATGCTTGAAGGTACCATGTTCATCTGTACAAACAATAGTACGCAAGTATAAAAACCATGGGACCACGCAGCCGTCATACCGCTCAGGAAGGAGACGCGTTCTGTCTCCTAGAGATGGACGTACTTTGGTGCGAAAAGTGCAAATCAATCCCAGAACAACAGCAAAGGACCTTGTGAAGATGCTGGAGGAAACAGGTACAAAAGTATCTATATCCACAGTAAAACGAGTCCTATCTCGACATAACCTGAAAGGCCGCTGAGCATGGAAGAAGCCACTGCTCCAAAACCACCATAAAAAGCCAGACTACGGTTTGCAACTGCACATGGGGACAAAGATCATACTTTTTTGAGAAATGTCCTCTGGTCTGATGAAACAAAACTAGAACTGTTTGGCCATAATGACCATTGTTTTGTTTGGAGGAAAAAGGGGGAGGCTTGCAAACCTGAAGAACATCATCCCAACCGTAAAGCATGGGGGTGGCAGCATCATGTTGTGGGGGTGCTTTGCTGCAGGAGGGACTGGTGCACTTCACAAAATAGATGGCATCATGAGGAATTATAATTCTGTGGATATATTGAAGCAACATCTCAAGACATCAGTCAGAAAGTTAAAGCTTGGACGCAAATGGGTCTTCCAAAGGGACAATGACCCCAAGCATACTTCCAAAGTTGTGGAAAAATGGCTTAAGGACAACAAAGTCAAGATATTGGAGTGGCCATCATAAAGCTCTGACCTCAGTCCCATAGAAAATGTGCGGGCAGAACTGAAAAAGTGTGTGCGAGCAAGGAGGCCTGCAAACCTGACTCAGTTACACCATCTCTGTCAGCAGGAATGGGCCAAAATTCACCCAACTAATTGTGGGAAGCTTGTTGAAGGCTACCCAAACCGTTTGACCCAAGTTAAACTATCTAAAGGCAATGCTACCAAATACTAATTGAGTGTATGTAAACTTCTGACCCACTGGGGATGTGATAAAAGATGTAAAAGCTGAAATAAATCATTCTCTCTACTCTTATTCTGACATTTCACATTCTTAAAATAAAGTGGTGATCCTAACTGACCTTAGACAGGGAATTTTACTAGGATTAAATGTCAGGAATTGTGAAAAACTGAGTTTAAATGTATTTGGCTAAGGTGTATGTAAACTTCCGACTTCAACTGTAAATAAAGGTTAAATAATAAAATAACACTTTATTTAGATAGTCCATCTGTAGATGTCCAACAAACAGACTATCAATTATATGCCAACAGCATATCTGTTGACTTGCATCGTGATACTGATAGTCTTTTGATAGTGGTCCTCTGTGGCTCAGTTGGTGAAATATGGCGCTTGAAACATCAGAATAATGGGTTTGATAACAGCTGTGGCCACCCAAACAAAAAATGTATGCACACATGACTTAGATAAAAGCTTCTACTAAATGACATAGTTTGCTGAGCATCTACAGATGGACTATCTATTCTAGGTGTTACCCCTTTTCCCACTTATTGTCAGTTTGTATATAACATATTTTCCATTGTGTTGCATGTTTGTTCACCCTGACACTTGTTTGAGCTTGCCTCTTCTTTGATAGTTTCCTCTCCGTAGTAGGAACACACCCTCAATGTCTTTAGAGCATTTGTGTGCTGTGCACAGTCCACAGCATGGCACTGTTTTAAGTGAGTGTGTCACGACTTCCACCGAAGGTGGCTCCTCTCCCTGTTCAGGCGGTGCTCGGCGGTCGTCGTCGCCGGCCTACTAGCTGCCACCGATCCTATTTTCCTTTTCGTTTAGTTCTGTCTGTTTTTCACACCTGTGTTTAGTTTAGTTGATTTCGGTGGGTTTATATCACCCCGCTGCAGGCTAGGCTGTGTGCGGGATTATTGCTGTGTATTGTGCTTGTAAGGGGTGCGTGCGTGCACCACGGGATTTCATTTGTTTCTTACGGTATATGTTTACCGTGTGCATTTTGCACTTTAGTTTGCGTAGTCGAGGTTTCTCCTCCGTGTGCTCAATTCCTTCCCTGTGGGTGGCGACAATGTTAGTGTGGTTATTCCCATTGTGTTTGTGTTGTGCTTTCGGGACCGCCTGAATAAACCTTGTATTACACTGGAACTTATCTGCTCTCCTGCTCCTGATTTCCTACACACCCCCCTCCTACGAAGAGGCATTGTTAGAGTGGTTCTCTGTGAGCTTAGCAGGCTCAATGTATTGATACAAAACACCTTGTCGGCTCAGGTCTTCGAATCATCAACCTTTTGGTTACTGGCAAAACTCGCTAACCGCTAGGCTAGGAGAGGAGAGTGAGGGCTTAAGCAAGAAAATGGGGTGAGCTGTGTATGCAGTCATGCAGTTCTAGCCTGTTATGTTGTCATCTCATCTAAAATCCCTGCCTGACAACATTTTTCATAAGGGTGTTTGGCGTTTCATTCAATATTTGATCTATTTCAGCCTTGTGTGTGCATGCGTGCAAGCGTGCGTAAAACATGTGTGTGTGCGTGTCTTTGAGTGTTTACTTAAATCAATGAGAATATCTAATGATATGAAACAAGGAAAATTATCTGTGTTGAAAATAAGTGTTACAGGGAAGAAGAAATGTTTAAATTATTTTATCTGCTCAAATAGCTGATTTACTGTACTATGTGCAAACCAGGCTGGAGAGCAACAGTAGCTTACATATTCAAAATACAGCCCTCGGCTCGTTTGATGTCATATGCAATATTTCATCAAGCATGCAGAGGAGTGAGGAGAGCCCTTACACAAGACTGCCTCATTATGCCAGCCAAGGACTTTTGTCTCTAGACAGAGACTTGGGAAGGAAAAAAAGAAAGAAAACACAAGGAAAGAAATGTCAACCTACGCTTGCTTCTTCTAAGTACTATTTTCAGGAGACGCTGATTCACTCCCACTGCTGCCTCTCTGCCTCGCGTTCCTCATTCTCCTTGTGGTGGGAGACACGGCGTAGGGAATGCGCTCCTGTCACTGGCTACTGTTGTAAGAGGCAGCTTATTCTTTCTCAAAAGCTGATCATATTTTGTGATCTTTTGCTTGTCGACATAGCATCTGTGCTTTACAAAGGTGGCATTCCTTTACTGAGCCACGTCGACCTTAATGAGGATCAGTGAGTGAAGGGATGTGAGCTCGCTTACACTCGAACACTCGTCGTATTGATTATGTAATAAATCCAAGTACCTTGATGTCAGTTTTTTTCCGCACAGCACATTGGAAAATCCAATTGTTAAATGACAGATTCCGTTCATTAAGTTCAGTTCTTGATTGTTGGAGTACGATTTCCTAGTCAAGCGTAGTAAGATGTTATGTTTTCTACAAGAATGACCCAACCATTATCGTGAGTGTGATGAGAAATATAAAACTGAGACCCAACCAGAAGAATTGTCAAAGAAAGACCCATGGCAGCCATGAAGAAAACCAGGACAAAGAAATGCCTCCAGGTGAGTTCCAACTTTCTCTCTGTTTGTTTGTTTGTTTGTTTGTATCTTCACCTGTCCTGAAAGAATCTGACATAATGATTTCTCTCTAAGCTTTATCAGTTATAGACCAATATTTGTTTTATATACCCCTACATTAGCATTTTCTAATGCAGGTTCCTGTCACATTGCAGCATGCTTTATAATGTGTGGGACTTGATCTACACACTGATTAACGCTTCTATATGATATTATGCAATGATTTATTTAAATGTGTCTTGAGAACTACGCTGCCAAATCTGTTAGTGGCAAATGAGCATTGCCCCCATACCAATATAGGCAGTAGGCAATGAGATGCCCTGCTTCGATGCCATGAAGATGATGAGAGGTTGTCAGATTGATCCACTTGCCGGGATTGTTATTCTCACAATCTGGCAATGTGCTTATCCACAGAGGACCTCACTATCCAGAAAGATCAGCAGCCATCTGGAATGAAAAATCATCTTCTATGTTTTTCCCCCTAAGCAGTGAAAGATCAAAATTAGGACCCTGCTTATAAAGTATCATACTTGGTACACTCACTGCATGCACTTTGAACTAGCCTTATAAGAATTTCCAAAACATCTTTGTTGATCTCAGAAAAGTTTGCATCCTGAAAGACTTGTCTACATGACAACCATTGTCATTTTTACCAGCCTGTCACCTATGCACCAGGCTATAGGCAGCTACTGTATCACAACCTTTGTTTACTTGCCACAATCTCAGGAATTCATTATTTTCTTCGATAAGTTCTTTAACTAAATGAATACATGGTAGATAAGAATGAAGAGTGTTGATAATATAACCTGTTGATCAAATCAAATCGTATTTGTCACATGCGCCGAATACAACAGGTGTAGATCTTACAGTGAAATGCTTACTTACGAGCCCCTAACCAACAATGCAGTATTAAAAAAATATAGAGAAAAATAAGAGATAAAAGTAACAAGTAATTAAAGAGCAGCAGTAAAATAACAGTAGCGAGACTATATACAGGGGGGTACTGTTACAGAGTCAATGTGCGGGGGCACCGGTTAGTTGAGGTAGTATGTACATGTAGGTAGAGTATTTAAAGTGACTATGCATAGATGACAACAGAGAGTAGCAGTGGTGTGAACAGGGGGAGAAGGGGGGGGGTCAATGCAAATAGTCTGGGTAGCAATTTCACTAGATGTTCCGGAGTCTTATGGCTTTGGGTTAGAAGCTGTTTAGAAGCCTCTTGGACATAGACTTGGCGTTCATATACCGCTTGATGTGCGGTAGCAGAGAGAACAGTCTATGACTAGGGTGGCTGGAGTCTTTGACAATTTTTAGGGCCTTCCTCTGACACCGCCTGGTATAGAGGTCCTGGATGGCAGGAAGCTTGGCCCCAGTGATGTACTGGGCCGTTCACACTACCCTCTGTAGTGCCTTACGGTCAGAGGCCGAGCAGTTGCCATACCAGCCAGTGATGCAACCAGTCAGGATGCTCTCGATGGTGCAGCTGTAGATCTACTTGAGGATCTGAGGACCCATGCCAAATCTTTTCAGTCTCCTGACGGGGAATAGGTTTTGTCGTGCCCTCTTCGCGACTGTCTTGGAGTGCTTGGACCATGTTAGTTTGTTGGTGATGTAGACACCAAGGAACTTGAAGCTCTCAACCTGCCCCACTGCAGCCCCGTCGTTGAGAATGGGGGCTTGCTCGGTCCTCTTTTTTCCAGGAGTCCACAATCATCTCGTTTGTCTTGATCACGTTGAGGGAGAGGTTGTTGTCCTGGCACCACATGGCCAGGTCTCTGACTTCCTCTGTATAGGCTGTCACATCGTTGTCGGTGCTCAGTGCTCAGGCCTACCACTGTTGTGTCATAAAATAAAATAACATTTTATTGGTCACATTCACATGGTTAACAGATGTTAATGCGAGTGGAGCAAAATTCTTGTGCTTCTAGTTCAGACCATGCAGTAATAATTAACCTTGCGTCCCACCTACTCAACAGCCAGTGTAATCCCGTGGCGCGATATTCAAATACCTTAGAAATGCTATTACTTCAATTTCTCAATTTCTCAAACATATGACTATTTTACACCATTTTAAAGACAAGACTCTCGTTAATCTAACCACACTGTCCGATTTCAAAAAGGCTTTACAACGAAAGCAAAACATTAGATTATGTCAGCAGAGTACCCAGCCAGAAATAATCAGACACCCATTTTTCAAGCTAGCATATAATGTCACAAAAACCAAAACCACAGCTAAATGCAGCACTAACCTTTGATGATCTTCATCAGATGACACTCCTAGGACATTATGTTATACAATACATGCATGTTTTGTTCAATCAAGTTCATATTTATATCAAAAACCAGGCTTTTACATTAGCATGTGACTAGCATGTGACTATCATTCCCACCGAACACTTCCGGTGAATTTACTAAATTATTCACCATAAACGTTCACAAAAAACATAACAATTATTTTAAGAATTATAGATACAGAACTCCTTTATGCAATCGCTATGTCCGATTTTAAAATAGCTTTTCGGTGAAAGCACATTTTGCAATATTCTGAGTAGATAGCCCGGCCATCACAGGCTAGCTATTTTGACACCCACCAAGTGTGGTACTCACCAAACTCAGAATTACTATTAGAAAAATTGGATTACCTTTGCTGTTCTTCGTCAGAATGTACTCCCAGGACTTCTACTTCAATAACAAATGTTGGTTTGGTTCCAAATAATCCATAGTTATATCCAAATAGTGGCGTTTTGTTAGTGCGTTCAAGACACTATCCGAAGGGTGACGAAGGTTTACGCGCCCGACGCGTTTCGTGACAAAAATGTCAAAATATTCCATTACCGTACTTCGAAGCATGTCAAACGCTGTTTAAAATCCATTTTTATGCGATTTTTCTCGTAAAAAAGCGATAATATTCCGACCGGGAGTTGTTGTTTTCGTTCAAAGAGAGAGAAAGTAAACATGGTGTCGGCTCGTGCACGCGCCTCCAGTCTAATTGTCCTCAGATCGACCACTATCCAAATGCACTACTGTTTTTCAGCCATGGCCTGCAAAGTCACCATTCATCGTTCTGGCGCCTTCTGAGAGCCTATGGGAGCGTTAGAAAATGTCACGTTATGCCAGAGATCCCCTGTTTTGGTTAGAGATGATCAAGAAGGCCAAGAAATAGTCAGAGAGAGCGCTTCCTGTTTGGAATCTTCTCAGGTTTTGGCCTGCCAAATGAGTTCTGTTATACTCACAGACACCATTCAAACAGTTTTAGAAACTTTAGGGTGTTTTTTATCCAAATCAATTATATGCATATTCTAGTTACTGGGCAGGAGTAGTAACCAGATTAAATCGGGTACGTTTTTTATCCGGCCGTGCAAATACTGCCCCCTATCCCCATCAGGTTAACAAGTAATCTAACAATTCCACAACAACTACCTTTTACACACAAGTGTAAAGGAATGAATAATAATATGTACATGGCGATGGCCGAATGGCATAGGCAAGATGCAGTAGATGGTATAGAGTACAGTATATACATATGAGATGAGTAATGTAGGGTATGTAAACATTATATAAAGTGGCATTGTTTAAAGTGACTAGTGATACATTTATTACATCAAATTTTTAATTATTAAAGTGGCTACAGATTTGAGTCAGTATGTTGGCAGCAGCCACTCAATGTCAGTGATGGCTGTTTAACAGTCTGATGGCCTTGAGATAGAAGCTGTTTTTCAGTCTCTCGGTCCCAGCTTTGATGCACCTGTACTGACCTCGCCTTCTGGATGATAGCGGGGTGAACAGGCAGTGGCTCGGGTGGTTGTTGTCCTTGATGATCTTATTGGCCTTCTTGTGACATCGGGTGGTGTAGGTGTCCTGGAGGGCAGGTAGTTTGCCCCCAGTGATGCGTTGTGCAGACCTCACCAACCTCTGGAGAGCCTTACGGTTGTGGGCGGAGAAGTTTCCGTACCAGGCGGTGATACAGCCCGACAGGATGCTCTCGATTTTGCATCTGTAAAGGTTTGTGAGTGTTTTTGGTGACGAGCCAAATTTATTCAGCCTCCTGAGGTTGAAGAGGCGCTGTTGTGCCTTCTTCACCACGCTGTCTGTGTGGGTGGACCATTTCAGTTTGTCCGTGATGTGCATGCCGAGGAACTTAAAACTTTCCACCTTCTCCACGACTGTCCCGTTGATGTGGATAGGGGGGTGCTCCCTCTGTTGTTTCCTGAAGCCCACGATCATCTCCTTTGTTTTGTTGACGTTGAGTGTGAGGTTATTTTCCTGACATCACACTCCGAGAGCCCTCACCTCCTCCCTGTAGGCTGTCTCGTTGTTGTTGGTAATAAAGCCTACCACTGTAGTGTCGTCTGCAAACTTGATGATTGAGTTGGAGGCGTGCATGGCCACGCAGTCATGGGTGAACAGGGAATACCGAAGAGGGCTGAGAACGCACCCTTGTGGGGCCCCAGTGTTGAGGATCAGCGGGGTTGATGTATTGTTACCTACCCATACCACCTGGGGTGGCCCGTCAGGAAGTCCAGGATCCAGTTGTGGAGGGAGGTGTTTAGTCCCAGGATGAGCTTTGAGGGCACTATGGTGATGAACGCTGAGCTGTAGTCAATGAATAGCATTCTCACATAGGTGTTCCTTTTGTCCAGGTGGGAAAGGGCAGTGTGGAGAGAAATAGAGATTGCATCATCTGTGGATCTGTTGGGGCGGTATGCAAATTGAAGTGGGTCTAGATTTTCTGGGGTAATGATGTTGTGAGCCATGACCAGCCTTTCAAAGCACTTCATGGCTACAGACGTGAGTCTTCCAGGTCGGTAGTCATTTAGGCAGGTTACCTTGGTGTTCTTGGGCACAGGCACTATGGTGGTCTGCTTATAACATGTTGCGATTACAGACTTGGAC
This sequence comes from Salmo trutta, assembly GCF_901001165.1. Taxonomy (NCBI): domain Eukaryota; kingdom Metazoa; phylum Chordata; class Actinopteri; order Salmoniformes; family Salmonidae; genus Salmo; species Salmo trutta. The sequence goes on from NC_042976.1 coordinate 48,635,467, forward strand.
AGGGAGAGGTTGAAAATGTCAGTCAAGACACTTGCCAGTTGGTCAGCATATGCACGGAGTACACGTCCTGGTAATCCATCCGGCCCTGTGGCCTTGTGAATGTTGACCTGTTTATAGGTCTTATTCACATCAGCTGCAGAGAGCGTGATCCCACAGTCTTCCGGAACAGCTGGAGCTCTCATGCATGTTTCAGTGTTATTTGCCTCGAAGCGAGCATGGAAGTAGTTTAGCTCATCTGGTAGGCTCGTGTCACTGGGCAGCTCTCGGCTGAGCTTCCCTTTGTAGTCTGTAATTGTTTGCAAGCCCTGTCACATCCGACGAGCGTCAGAGCCGGTGTAATATGATTTGATCTACTCCTGTATCGACGCTTTGCCTGTTTGATGTTTTGTCAGAGGGAATTCTTATAAGCTTCCGGGTTAGAGTCCCGCTCCCTGAAAGCGGCAGCTCTAGCCTTTAGCTCAGTGCGGATTCTGTCTGTAATCCATGGCTTCTGGTTGGGGTATGTACGTACGTTCACTGTGGGGATGACGTCATCGATACACTTATTGATGAAGTCAATGACTGATGTGGTGTACTCCTCAATGCCATCGGAGGAATCCCGGAACATATTCCAGTCTGTGCTAGCCAAACAGTCCTGTTTCTTAGCATCTGCTTCATCTGACCACTTTTTTTATTGATCTAGTCACTGGTGCTTCCTGCTTTAATTTTTGCTTGTAAGCAGGAATCAGGAGGATAGAATTATGGTCAGATTTGCCAAATGGAGGGCAAGGTAGAGCTTTGTATACGTCTCTGTGTGTGGAGTATAGGTGGTTTAGAGTTATTTTTCCTCTGGTTGCACATTTAACATGCTGATAGAAATTTGGTAAAACGGAGTCCCCGGCTACTAGCAGCGCCGCCTCTGGGTGAGCGTTTTCTTGTTTGCTTATGGTGGAATACAGCTCCTTCAATGCTGTCTTATTTCCAGCCTCTGACAGTGGTGGTATGTAAACAGCTACGAAGAATACAGATGAAAACTCTCATGGTAGGTATTGTTGTCTACAGCTTATCATGAGATTTTTATTTTATTTATTTATTTCACCTTTATTTAACCAGGTAGGCAAGTTGAGAACAAGTTCTCATTTACAATTGCGACCTGGCCAAGATAAAGCAAAGCAGTTTGACACATACAACAACACAGGGTTACACAAAACAAATATAGTGATGAAACTGGCTCTCATCAGGACCGCCACAGGAAAGGAAGACCCAGACTTACCTCTGCTGCAGAGGATAAGTTCATTGGAGTTACCAGCCTCAGAAATTGCAGCCCAAATAAATGCTTCACAGAGTTCAAGTATAATATAGTAGAAAAATTAGTCTATATACAAAGTGAGCAAATGAGGTGAGATAAGGGAGGTAAAGGCAAAAAATGCCATGGTGGCGAAGTAAATACAATATAGCAAGTAAAACACTGGAATGGTAGATTTGCAGTGGAAGAAAGTGCAAAGTAGAAATAGAAATAATGGGGTGCAAAGGAGCAAAATAAATAAATACAGTAGGGGAAGGGGTAGTTGTTTGGGCTAAATTATAGATGGGCTATGTACAGGTGCAGTAATCTGTGAGCTGCTCTGACAGCTGGTGCTTAAAGCTAGTGAGGGAGATAAGTGTTTCCAGTTTCAGAGATTTTTGTAGTTTGTTCCAGTCATTGGCAGTAGAGAACTGGAAGAAGAGGCGGCCGAAGGAGGAATTGGCTTTGGGGGTGACCAGAGAGATATACCTGCTGGAGCGCGTGGTCCAGGTGGGTGCTGCTATGGTGACCAGCGAGCTGAGATAAGGGGGAATTTTACCTAGCAGGGTCTTGTAGATGACCTGGAGCCAGTGGGTTTGGTGACGAGTATGAAGCGAGGGCCAGCCAACGAGAGTGTACAGGTCGCAGTGGTGGGTAGTACCTCAGGTGAGCAATAGCTCGAAACTTCCTTAGATATCATGCACCAGCTGTTATTTACAAAAATACATATTCCGCCGCGCTTGTCTTACCAGACGCCGCAGTTCAGCCACGACTCCGTGAAGCATAAGATGTTACAGTTTTTAATGTCCCTTTAGTAGTTTAATCTTCCGCGCAACTCAGTGATTTTATTCTCCTAGGATTGCACGTTTGCTAGCAGAATGGAGGGAAGTGGGGGTTTATTCGATCGCCTGCGAATTTCCCTGCCTCCTCTTCACTCAGATCACGGGGATCGGGGCCTGTTCCTTAGGAAGCAGTATATCCTTCACGTCAGACTCAGTCTTGAAAGGAAAAAAAGGATTCTGCTAGCCCGTGGAGAGTAATCGCAGTCCTGATGTCCAGAAGTTATTTTCAGTCATAGGAGACGGTATTGGCAACATTATGTATGAAATAGTTAAAAAAGAAGTTACAAGCAAACACAAATAAACAAACAAAAAAACACAATCGTCTGGGGGCTCGTAAAACCTCTGCCTTCTTCTCCGGCGCCATGTAGTTGTCACGATTCTCTAAAGCTGAACCCAGAAGCAGACCAGGACAAGGTGAGTATTTATTTACAGACTCGTGGTGAAAATAGAATAATCCAGGAGACGGAGCAGCAGCGGAGGTGAGTTGATGAGAGTGAATGGGTTGATCCAATGACGTCACTGTATCCACCGACGGCCAGGCAAGGGAGTTGAATGTTCCGGAAAGATGACTGTAGACAGAGTAAACGGGAGTGAGTAACCGGCAAAAAGTATAAAACAACAAAACTAACTCTGGTAACATGAGGCTGATACGCTGAACATACTGTTCATTGCTAACGATCCGGCAGGGAATGGATGTCAGGTCAGAGCTTATGAAGAGAAGAGGTGATGATCAGGACCAGGTGTGCAGATGGCTGATGAGATGCAGGTGTGGTTAATCAAGAGATCTCCCGCCTAGCTTCGTCGCCCGGCAACCAGACAGGGTGTGTTCAGAACCCTCAGGAAACCACTCCAAAACAGAAAACAGGCAGCTCAGGTAGAAAACAGCCTCAGGAAGCGGGATTCATGACAGTAGTAAATGTTGTGCAGCCTCAACTTCACGTTCAGAGAAGGCTGTTTTGTAGCTGTGTATGAGGACTAAAAGGACCAGTCAAGTATGTGGGCCTTATTTGGCAGGTCCCACTACCATTTTGGAAACCATTTTGGAAAATGTTACAATTTTCAAGTTTTATTAGTTGTATGTACGGTGTACACAGTGGTATACACAGTCCAACTAAAAGCTTACTTGCAGGTTCCTTCTCGGCAATGCAACAACAATAAGAAATAATACAAGGAAAGAATACGAACATAAAGTAAATGGCTCAGTAGAACATTTTTACATTTTCATGAATCAGACACATGCTTTTCGGACGTGTTATGTTTCACATAAATTTTTCACATGTGAACAAATCACGTGAAAAAATGTCACGTGGGAAAAACAGACGTGTGAGTCTGTTTCACATTGGCTTTTTCACATGTGATATTAATACTTCAAAGTCAACTTGTTTTGACATCGCATTGTTCTTTTTAGCTGTATAGATTATATATTTCGGAAGTTTTCAGTGTATCTTGAATGCTTTGAGACAATGCGTTAAACAGTGTTTGCAAAAATTTCAAAAAGTTAACTTGAGTTTCTTACAGCGCTAATTTTAACATGTAAAAAAATTATAAACACAGAGCGCTATCTTCGCTGTTCTTTTCACTGGGCTTCTTCCAACGGAAGACCAACATATGTGACTCGTTTCAGGAAATGCCTCTGGAACATGTCAACTAACATGTGCCTTAATAACAAACTTGTATGCCATCTGTAAATACAAATCCAAGTGTTAAATTACCATCCTAGTTGCTTAAGCCACAGAAAAAGACAGGAACCATAATGGATGGGCTGTACATGCCAAGAGATGAGTTCGGATTGGTCTGCCATGTAGCACGCTTCTGTCTACAACATGCAAATTCCACATGTGATTAGATTTTAGATTAGAATTTCTAAAATCTGCACTTTCAGCTCATATTCAGTATTTAATGTCAACTCCAAATGCTGTGGTAGTCAGCTAAAATAATAACTTGGTCAATGTCCAAATATTTATGGGCCTGACTGTACGTCGCGAGTCTGAGTTTTCGAACATCAATTCAAGTTTGAGTCTGTATTGTCTTTTTGCATCCCTAATAGATTTGCGGAGCTTGTACCTGCTTGCCTTGTAGGCGTTGCGCACCACCGAGTCATCAGTGTTCATTCTGCTGACATTGAATGCTGTAGCAATGGCTCTCCGCATAGTACTGATATCTCCATTCATCCAGGGTTTTTGGTTGGGGTATATCTGGATTGTTAGCAAGAGATTTTAGGTGCGCTTCTCGCTACTCGAGGCATGTTCCACAGTGTCCCAGGACAGCAGATTGGGCATGACTATCACGTTTTAGGGAAGACCCAGATGCAGACAGTGTCGAAGTAACATAAGTTTATTACTAGAAAAGGGGCAGGCAAAACAACAGATCAAGCGCAGGCAGAGGTCAGTAATCCAGATCAGAGTCAAAAGGTACAAAACAGCAGGCAGGCTCAGGGCAGGCAGAATGGTCAAAATCGGAAAACCAGAAAACAGGAACTATAGACAAAGACAGGAGCAAGGGAAAAATGCTGGTAGGCTTGACGGACAAAATGAACACAGGTATAAATAAATACACTGGGGATAATGGTGATGATGGGCGACACCTGGAGGGGGGTAGAGACAAGCACAAAGACAGGAGAAACAGATCAGGGTATGACATGACAGCTCCACTTCATCACAACCCCGCTGGCACTGTTGTCATACTCTACAGACTTTCTATTTAACAGCTGAAAAATACCTGCCAGGCTCTCTAAAAATATCACCTTTGAATCAGCAATCCAGGTAGAAGACACATTACTCACTCATTCATCTCTCACATGTTGCATCATACAGCTCCAATAATGCATGTGCATGCAAAGGAAAGGATATTATCCCTGTTATTGTATAATTATAGCAGAAAAACATTTGCTGTATTATATTTCTGCATTGCAATTCAGTTTAACATGTCATTAAATCACTTTTTGTTTCTCCTTTCAGAAAACTGGCCTCTCATAGCCGTCATTTGGATCATCCTCTCATAGTTTGTTTGGAGTTAGGAATAACAGGTTACTAGAACACATTACCGATGTGAAGTCTGACAGCTAGTGGCATGCTTATTTACAATATATACATTTTTTGATCTGATATGTTTGCTCATTTAGTTTTCCAATTATTTTGGTAAAATATTGTATTGATAAAAGTTTCAACGGAAATCTTCTCTGTTTTTGTTAAATAACATTCTATGATCACAATCACCATTAACGCTACTATTTCATGTGATTTAACTGAATTGGATAAATTGCACATATGAATAAAATTGAGTACATATTCATATAACTGTAGTATAGTATAATTCTGTTGATGTTATCTAATTCAAGCTCATACTCAAGTTAAGTCTAGCCATTTAGATGAACATCAGATGATCATTCTGTTTGAAGCAGTGAGCTCTAAGCATCTAGTCCTTCCATGTTGAGGTGGAGAACATCTCATGAGAGCTGCTGGGTTACTGATGACTCAGTGGAGTCTTATCTATTCCGAGCTCTACCCATGACTTTGTGTGGTGGAGCTGTATGTTGAGAGTGTTTGGCAGTCTGAACAACTCGGTGATGCTGCGAAGATGTTCAGGTGGTGTGAACAATGATGCTGTTGAGTACAGCTTAGCTGAAGTTTGTGTTCAGTGAGTAGTTGTGTTCTGTTTGAGTTGTACTGATGGCAGTGAGCCATCACTGATGGCAGTGTCTCACTCTGTCTTGCATGAGGCAGTTTTAAATTACTGCTCTGTGACGCTTAGCTCAAACTTGACAAAATGTCTGTCTTGCTATTTTGTGTTTGGTTTGCAAAGACAAGGAGAAGTATCCCACTGGGCACAAACTGGTTGAATCAATGTTGTTTCATCGTAATTTGTCAACGTATTGTGACATGGAATCTATGTAGAAAATAAACTATATACAAAAGTATGTGGACACTCCTTCAAATTTGTGGATTGGGCTATTTCAGCCACACCCATTGCTGACAGGTGTATAAAATTGAGCACACAGCCATGCAATCGCCATAGGAAAATATTGGCAGTGGAATGGACTTACAGAATACCTCAGTGTATGGCACCGTCATAGCATGCCACCTTCGAAACAAGTCAGTTCACCAGATTTCTGACCTGCTAGGGGCTGCCACGGTCTACTGTAAGTGCTGTTATTGTGAAGTGTAAACATTTATGAGCAGCAAGGGCTCAGCCGCAAAGTAGTAGGCCACACAAGCTCACAGAACAGGACCGTCGAGTGGTGAGGCGCATAAAAATAGTCTGTCCTCGGTTGCAACACTCACTACCGAGTTCCAACATGCCTCTGGAAGCAACGTCAGTACAATAACTGTTCGTAGGGAGCTTCATGAAATGGGTTTCCATGGGTGAGCAGCCGCACACAAGCCTAAGATCAGCATGCACAATGCCAAATGCAGCATTGGACTCTGGAGCAGTGGAAACGCGTTCTCTGGAGTGATGAATCATGCTTCACCATCTGGCAGTCCGACAGACAAATCGGGGTTTGGTGGATTCCAGGAGAACGCTACCTGTCCAATGCATAGTGCCAACTGTAAAGTTTGGTGGAGGAGGAATAATGGTCTGGGGCTGTTTTTCATGGTTCGGGCTAGACCCCTTAGTTTGAGTGAAGGGAAATCTTAACGCTAGAGCATACAATGACATTCTATACGATTCTGTGCTTCCAACTTTGTGGCAACAGTTTAGGGAAGGCCCTTTCCTGTTTCAGCATTACAATGCCGCCGTGCACAAAGTGAGGTCCATGCAGAAATGGTTTGTCAAGATCCATGTGGAAGAACTTGACTGGCCTGCAAAGAGTCCTGACCTCAACCCCATCGAACACCTTTGGGATGAATTGGAACGCCGACTGCGAGCCAATCCTAGCAATGTACCAACATGTACCAACATCTAGTGGAGCAATGTAGTAATGTACCAACATCTAGTGGAAAGCCTTCCCAGAAGAGTGGAGTCTGACAAAGGGGGGGGGGGGGGGGGACCAACTCCATATTAATGCCCAGGATTTTGGAATGAGATGTTCGATAAGCAGGTGTCTACAGTACATACTTTTGGTCATGTAGTGTACTTTGGATTTGAAAAAAGTAATCATCGTCTGATTTGATTGATTTAGTTATATTTTTTTTGCTTAGATTGATGTTTGAGATGTGAATCAAACATATCAATTATTAATTTGCAGACAAACTGGAATTGAAGTCAGTGGCACAGATGGAACTATCCAAGCAAAAGATACATCTTCAAATGTTGATATTTGGTTGCCTTGTCAACCAAGCACAATTTAATATTGGTTTTGTAATACAGTAAATAGCTTAAAGTTAGGCTATCTTACAAACGAATGTAACATTCAACCTTAAAATGTAACACATCCATGGCCGCATTGAGGTTACTGTAACTGTATATTTGTCACGACTTCCGCCGAAGTCGGCTCCTCTCCTTGTTCGGGCGGCGTTCGTGGGTTGACGTCACCGGCTTTCTAGCCATAGCCGCTCCATTTTTCCATTGTTCCATTTGTTTTGTCTTGTTCCCTGCACACCTGGTTTTCATTCCCTAATCACACTGCATGTATTTATTCCTCTGTTCCCCTCCATGTCTATGTGTGAAATTATATTTGTTACGTGTTTCGTGTGTATGCGCCAGGCTGGGTTTTTTCCCGTTATTTCCGTGGTGTTTCACGAAGGTTGTTAATTGTAACATTTGCTCATATTTTGTGACTGTTTCGCGCCTTGCACTTTTTCCTTTGGCTGGAGGTTTTGACGCAGTGGCGTCCGTCTGTTTTATTGCCTCTACCAAAAATAAAGTGTGAGCCTGTTCACAACTCTCTGCTCCCCTGCACCTGACTTCTCCACCAGTAGCGCTCACCGTGACAATATTTCTTCTTATGTAATCATATAACGTGTGTACGTTCAAGATAGCATGTAGAGGTCTTTACAGGTGAGTGGAGATCTTCACAATTGCTGCAGAACCTCGAGAGGCATTGATCACTTGCACCATGTACTTTTAATGTAATCTCAACTGCAATCCAGGTCATTTGGTTTTGCTACCAGATGAAGCACAGTGATAATACATTAATCTGTTGTATAAACAAAATATTTGGCATTGTATTCCCATTGGAACTTTCCTGTGCTTTTAAATTGTTAAAAGCACAATTATAGACATTTGCGTGCTAACTCAACCAAATATCAGACATTTTTTTTCATTGCAATTTGGTTGTGCTTTTAGATAGTTGAAAGCATAGTGATAACAAATTGGAAATTCAACTAACCCTTAGCTGTCTTTTTGAGTGGGTGAATATAGGTTGTAATCTCATTGATCAACGTCTCAACCAAATATCACCCAATTATCCATGTTGAAATGATGTGGTGTGCCTAGTGGGATGATTCACTCATGAGGATCAAACTGACTCAACCAATTTACTTAGTATCTTCAAAAAGTATTCACACCCCTTGACTTTTTCACATTTTATTGTGTTACAGCTTGAATTTAAAACTGATTATATTTAGATTTTGTGTCACTGATCTACACAAAATACCCAATTATGTCAAAGTGGAATTATGTTTTTAGGAAATTAATTACAAATGAATTTAAAACAAAAAGATGAAATGTCTCGAGTCAATAAGTATTCAACCCCTTTGTTATGGCAAGCCTAAATAACTTCCGGAGTAAAAATTTGCTTAACAAGTCAGAAAACAAATTGCATGGACTAACTCTGTGGTCCTTTAGTCAAGCAATGAATTTAAAGCACAGGTTCAATGACAAAGAATTCACTCATAGTAAAATTTAAATGAGCAGACTTTGAATATCTCTTTGAGCATGGTAAAGTTATTAATTACACTTTTGATGGTGTATTAATATACCCAGTTACTACAAAGCCCCAGGCGTCCTTCCTAACTCAGTTGACAGAGAGGAAGGAAACCGCTCGGGGATTTCACCATGAGGCCAATGGTGATTTTAAACCAGTTAGTGAGTTAAATGGCCGTGATAGGAGAAAAAATAGGATGGATCATCAACATTGTAGTTACTCCACAGTACTAATCTAAATGACAGAGTGAAAAGAAAGAAGCCTGCACAGAATAAAAATACTCAAACATGCATCATTTTTGCAATAAGGCGCTAAAGTAATACTGCAAAATATGTGGCAAAGAAATTCACTTTTTGTCCTTAATAAAAAAGCATTATGTTTGGGGCAAATCCAACACAACACATTTTCAAGAATGGTGGTGGCTGCAATATGTTATGGGTGTGCTTGTCATCGGCAAGGACTAGGGAGTGTTTTAGGATAAAAAGGAACGGAATAGAGGTAAGCACAGGCAAAGTCCTAGAGGAAAACTTGGTTCAGTCTGCTTTCCAACAGACACTGGGAGATAAATTGACCTATCAGCAGGACGATAACCGAAAATGAAAGGCCAAATATACACTGGAGTTTCTTACCAAGACAACATTTAAAGTTCCTTAGTGGCCTAGTTACAGTTTTGCCTTAAATTGTCTTGAAAATGGCTGTCTAGCAATGATCAACAACCAACTTGACAGAGCTTGTATCATTTTTTAAGAAATAATGCGCAAAAATTGTACCATCCAGATTTGCAAAGCTCTTAGAGATTTATCCAGAAAGATTCACAGCTGCAATCGCTGCCAAAGGTGATTCTAACATGTGTTGACTCAGGGGGTTGAATACTTATCTAATCAAGACATATTAGTGTTTTATTTTGTAATACAACAAATGTGGAAAATGTCAACGGGTGTGAACACCCGAAGGCACTTTCTGAAGCTAATTAACAAAGGGCTTCCTAAAGTAACAACTGCTTCTCATTGCTGCCACTATGGAAACATAATTTCTCTTTACTGCAGCACATTAATGGTAAATGTCCTTGGTACCATCTTGGTTCACCACTGCTTACTTTAAGTCCGGAATTTAATCATGGCAAATGAGCATTTCAAAATCAATTGTCAGCTTCATGCTTTTGGGACAGATCAAACGCACCTCTGAAAGTGCAGTGCGGAAAATCCTCTATTTGCAAACATTGAATTCTGAATATAGCTTTTTCCTTTTGGCACCTGATTTGTTTATATTACTGGTAGCTTTGTCCTCTTCTCTATGTAATGTTGGATTTTACTAATGCAATGTTTCACAATCCATTCCTGGGGGACCTCTCACAATTTGACTCGGACTCAGCGATGACACACCTATTTCAACTAATCAAGCGCTTGGTGTTTAGTTAAATCAGGCGTGTTAGTGTTGGGCTATAAAAAGGGATGAATCCTAATTTCCATTTTTGTAAGATTTTCATTTAGTTGTACATTGATGTCAAAGTGACAATTTGAGTTGAGTGTAGGTTAGGATTCACCCCATGGGTTTAAAATGGAATGTCATGCAACACCATATGTTGTCAATCCACTTGAGTCTAATACCTTTTCCTTGTCACTCTTTCAGAATCAGAGACCACAGAAGACGAAGGTGGAGACTCCATTGAGACCAAAGAAGGAAGCAGAGGTATTCAGAACCAGCCTATGCATGCAGGTACCATGTCTTTTCCCATCCTTGTCTCAAATTCATGAAGGAGAATACATGAAACGCCAACAGTTTAATGTGTGGCAAGGTAAATTTTGAGAACACCTGTGTAGTATTCACTCCAAGCGACATGGTAGTTGTAGGGCTCTATTTTAACAAACCTAACCCAATGGTAAATATTAGCTCTGGTGGTAGCGTTATAGGTTCGGGGTGTGTCAGAGATATTTTTGCTGTTTTCAGAACTTGAATAATGTGCACAGTAGCAGATGGTGGTGCAAAAGGTCTGAGTTTTGATAAATAAACAAGTTGTGGGTGTGTCGTGGATTGGATCCTAACTTTGTCATTCAGAACGTGCTCCATGGCTATGTGGTTGCTTCAAGTTGTGTATTTACGGTCTTTTATGTATTGCATCGTCATCATTTCCAATTTGAATGTTAAATATCCTGCCCCATATTTGCTAAATATGTTGAAAACTTTTGAAATCCATATTGTTCTTATCGCATTGCTTCAATATAGAAATACGTTGTGAAACATTGGCTAGAGCATTCACACTAATATACAGTAAGGGAAAAAAGTATTTGATCCCCTGCTGATTTTGTACATTTGCCCACTGACAAAGAAATGATCAGTCTATAATTTTAATGGTAGGTTTATTTGAACAGTGACAGACAGAATAACAACAAAAAAATCCAGAAAAACGGATATCAAAAATGTTATACATTGATTTGCATTTTAATGAGGGAAATAAGTATTTGATCCACTCTCAATCAGAAAGATTTCTGGCTCCCAGGTGTCTTTTATACAGGTAACGAGCTGAGATTAGGAGCACACTCTTAAAGGCAGTGCTCCTAATCTCAGCTTGTTACCTGTATAAAAGACAACTGTCCACAGAAGCAATCAATCAATCAGATTCCAAACTCTCCACCATGGCCAAGACCAAAGAGCTCTCCAAGGATGTCAGGGACAAGATTGCAGACCTACACAAGGCTGGAATGGGCTACAAGACCATCGCCAAGCAGCTTGGTGATAAGGTGACTACAGTTGGTGTGATTATTCGCAAATGGAAGAAACACAAAAGAACTGTCAATCTCCCTCGGCCTGGGGCTCCATGCAAGATCTCACCTCGTGGAGTTGCAATGATCATGAGAACATTGAGGAATCAGCCCAGAACTACACGGGGGGATCTTGTCAATGATCTCAAGGCAGCTGGGACCATAGTCACCAAGAAAACAATTGGTAACACACTACACCGTGAAGGACTGAAATCCTGCAGTGCCCACAAGGTCCCCCTGCTCAAGAAAGCACATATACATGCCCGTCTGAAGTTTGCCAATGAACATCTGAATGATTCAGAGGACAACTGGGTGAAAGTGTTGTGGTCAGATGAGACCAAAATGGAGCTCTTTGGTATCAACTCAACTCGCCGTGTTTGGAGGAGGAGGAATGCTGCCTATGACCCCAAGAACACCATCCCCACCGTCAAACATGGAGGTGGAAACATTATGCTTTGGCGGTGTTTTTCTGCTAAGGGGACAGGACAACTTCACCGCATCAAAGGGACGAAGGACGGGGCCATGTACCGTCAAATCTTGGGTGAGAACCTCCTTCCCTCAGCCAGGGCATTGAAAATGGGTCGTGGATGGGTATTCCAGCATGACAATGACCCAAAACACACGGCCAAGGCAACAAAGGAGTGGCTCAAGAAGAAGCACATTAAGGTCCTGGAGTGGCCTAGCCAGTCTCCAGACCTTAATCCCATAGAAAATCTGTGGAGGGAGCTGAAGGTTCGAGTTGCCAAACGTCAGCCTCGAAACCTTAATGACTTGGAGAAGATCTGACCTCTGTGATTGCCAACAAGGGCTTTGCCACCAAGTACTAAGTCATGTTTTGCAGAGGGGTCAAATACTTATTTCCCTCATTAAAATGCAAATCATTTTATAACAGTTTTGTCATGCGTTTTTCTGGATTTTTTTTTTGTTATTCTGTATCTCACTGTTCAAATAAACCTACCATTAAAATTCTAGACTGATCATTTCTTTGTTAGTGGGCAAACGTACAAAATCAGCAGGGGATCAAATACTTTTTTCCCTCACTGTAGGGTCTAGGTCTACTGTAAATTACAGTCTGGACATGGACATGCCAAACGTAGTCAATAAGCAAGATTAAATTCACAAGGCTATTGATAAGGCCTGAAACAACAACTTGTTTTAAATAGGCTATGTCTAAATATAGTGATATTACAGAAAACGCAACTTAGAGGGTTGCATCTAAACTTTTCACACGAATGGATAAAAATCCAATATAAAGAGAAATGAGGAATGTCCACTAAACGTTATACTGCCCACAAACGTAATGTTTTATAAACACCATGAACCATCTTACAGATCATATTTGCAATTCTCCAGAAATAGCAGATGGAATTGCATTGCATTCGAGCCATGTACATTCTCAACATAAACCCATTGTCACGTCCTGACCAGTATAAGGGTTATTTATTATTGTAGTTTGGTCAGGACGTGGCAGAGGGTATTTGTTTTATGTGGTTCGGGGTGGTGTTTTTGTAGAAGGGTATTTGATTTATGTATTCCGGGGTTTTTGGGCACTGTTCCTTGTTAATGTATTTCTATGTTTAGTCTAGTTAGTTGTATTTCTATGTTTAGGTTAATGGGGGGTTGGACTCTCAATTGGAGGCAGGTGCTTTCTTGTTGCCTCTGATTGAGAGTCCTATATATGGGTAGGTGTTTGGTTTAGTGTTTGTGGGAGATTGTCTCTTGTTTTGCGTGTGTGAGCCTTACAAGACTGTTTGGTGGTTCGTGAGTTCTTTGTCGTTTATTATTTTGGTGTTCACTTTATGTTATAAATAAATATCAAGATGAGCATCCACATTCCTGCTGCGTTTTGATCCTCCATTCCAGACGACAAACGTGACACCCATAGATGGTGAATCTTTCTAATAAGTATGTTTTTTAATCAAATTAAACAAAAAACAATCAATCTGCTTTTTAAACCAACAGCAATATTTCTAAATAGAATTGGGTCAGAAGCATCATATCATAATTCGTGTATCTCCCTCCATGGCACTGTGTGCACACATAAGTTTTCAGACACTTTGCTATGAGACTCGGAATTGAGCTCAGGGTCATCCTCTTTCCACTGATCATCCTTAAGATATTTCTACAATTAATTGGACAACATTTGGAAAGACACACACTTGTCTATATAAGGTCCCACAGTTGACACTGCATGTCTAAACAAAAACCAAGCCACGAGTCCAAAGAATTGTCCGTAGAGCCCCGAGACAGGATTGTGTCGAGGCACAAATCTGGGGAAGGGTACCAAAACATTTCTGCAGCATTGAAGGTCCCCAGGAACACAGTGGCCTCCATAATTCTTAAATGTAAGAAGTTCGGATCCACCAAGACTCTTCCTAAAGCTGGGCGTCCGGCTAAACTGAGCAATCGGGGAAGAAGGGCCTTAGTCAAGGAGGTGACCAAGAACCCGATGGTCACTCTGAAAGAACTCCAGAGTTCCTCGGTGGAGATGGGAGAACCTTCCAGAAGGACAACCATCTCTGCAGCACTTCTTGATGAATTAGTTGAGTAACATAGATAATTAAGATGTTTTAGAATGAAACATTGTCATCATATGTGATTGTGTCTTTACCTATTCTTAAACCATGTGAAGGGATGGCGTGATTAATGGGGAACCAATTATTTGTCTCCACAATGTCTGTGCGCAGGTCACTCCCCTCAGTGAGCTTGTCCAGGAGTGGGAACAAGAGGTGTCTTACTGAGGATGGGCCTCTATGAGATAGCCCTGACAGAGGAGATTTATGATGTATTTTGATAAGAACGCCTAAAAAGTATTCCAGAGGACATATATAATGAACACTGTTGAGATAGCAGTTGCTGTCTGCTGTGTTTTATAGATATCTTTTCATACAAAACTTAACATTTTTGAACTGTTCCTAAGATTTGTGTTTCGTCAATGTACGTTGAAGGGGTGGTTCTTGGGTATAGAATATCTCAGTAGCCATTGTATTGGCACCCTTTTTCAATGGTTCATTCGAGAGAGTGCATTATTGAAGGTCAAAGTACTTTTGCAAAAGTATCTTAAGTATTAAAGCTGTAGTTTAACTCAGACTTGTGTACTTGTAACTCTCCTCATTTGGTAATGCAGAAATTAGCCACCACACACTCCACCAATCAGGCCTTTATGTAGAATTGCCAGACGGAAGCCACTCCTCAGTAAAAGGCACATGACAACCTGCTTGAAGTTTGCCAAAAGGCACCTAAAGACTCTCACATTATGAGAAACAAGATTCTCTGGCCTGATGAAACCAATATTGTACTATCAGGCCTGAATGTTTTATTTACCTTTATTTAACTAGGCATGTCAGTTAAAAACAAATTTTCATTTTCAATGACAGCCTAGGAACAGTGGGTTAACTGCCTTGATCAGGGGCAGAACAACAGATTTTTACCTTGTCAGCTCAGGGATTCGATCTTGCAACCTTTCAGTTTCTAGTCCAACACTCTAACTACTAGGCTACCTGCTGCTGCGAATGCCAAGCGTCACATATGGAGGAAACCCGACACCTTCCCTGTGGGGATGTTTTTCAGCACTAGGGACTGCGAGACTAGTCAAGATCTAAGGCAAAGATGAACGGAGCAAAGTACAGAGAGTTCCTTGATGAAAATCTGCTGCAGAGTGCTCAGGACCTCAGACTGGGGCGAAGGTTCACCTTCCAATAGGACAACGACCCTAAGCACAGAGACACGACAAAGCAGGAGTGGCTTCGGGACAAGTCTCTGAATGTCCTTGAGTGGCCCAGCCAGAACCTGGACTTGAAACTGATCAAACATCTCTGGAGAGACCTGAAAATAGCTGTGCAGCTATGCTCCCCATCCAACCTAACAGAGCTTGAGAGGATCTGCAGAGAAGAATGGGAGAAACTTCCCAAATACACGTGTGCCAAGCTTGTAGCGTCATACCCAAGAAGACTCGAGGCTGTAATCGCTGTCAAAGGTGCTTCAGCAAAGTATTGAGGGTCTGAATTCTTATGTAATTATATAAATAAGCAAACAGTTCTAAAAAACAGTTTTTGCTTTGTCATTATGAGGTATTGTGTGTAGATTGATGAGGGGAAAAAAACTATGTAATACATTTTAGAATGAGGCTGTAACATAACAAATGTGGAAAAAGTCAAGGGGTCTGAAAACCTTCCAGAGGCACTGTATGTGGATTGAGAATAATGAAAAAGAATGAGGTCAAAAAACTATAGTACCATTTTTTCCATTTTACTACAGTGGGCTAAATCAGGGTCACACAGAATGTTTCTTGGTAGTCTTAAGCAAATCTACTTTGAATCAAAAATATATACCTCACACACATGGTTATGGGCTTATACAGTTAAAATGTATTCAATTTTGAGTTTGCATTACAATATTACACTTTATTTACAAAATACTGAAATAAACCAAAACATTTGACATAGAAACACCTGATTTTCAGGTGTAAAAAGGAAGGTGTATTAATTATGAAATTATGAAACATATTAACATTCCACCAATGAGGCCACTAGAGGGTGATTTGGTCATTTGACTGTTGGAAAGGGCTACAACTTTTTAATTCATAGGCTACTTGGCTAATGGCAAGGATAAAAATATGCACCTATGTGATGCTGCTAAACCAGCCTTGATTAAGCGGAGGGTACGCTATGCTTGGTTTTTAATCAAATTAAACAAAATGGGGGGAACCAATAGTTTTTATGTTTCTAAATACGAGATTCACCAGCACAAAATGCACATCTCTCTTCCATGGGCAATGTGCATCACGGCTGGATAGGCTGCCATTCCGCTCTCAAAATCCATGCAATTATCAACTGTATTACAGTACCTGTAGGACCTGATTTTTGTGGGTCTTAAATCTTCCCATTAGTGCTGCATGAAATTGTCAGTGTTTTTAAGAAAACACCTCAAATATTGCCCCCCTCCCAACTCAGCGCAAGTGAGCTGATGTTAGACACGCAAATTGCTGTACCTGGTGTTAGGGCTGGAAAATGACAGTGGGACAGTTTTTACATGACAAAATTGCAAACTAATGTGCATTTGACACTTGCACTTCCTTAGCGCCAGCCAAAAATAGAGCTCATAGACTTCTTAACCTTCACATTCTCTGCACCAGATAGCTTAATACAATTTAAGCCATCAGTTGGATTCACAGCATTATCTGTATAGAAAGAAAAATGACTTAGTCTTTTTTCCATGGTTGCTATGGATTTGAAAAGGAACATTGGTCTTTATAATTCTAAGGTTTAGGCATATTTGTCCTACCTGTTGCTCACAATTACAGGATACTATGCCAACTGAGGTACACCCTTGTTCTGAATTATTAAAGTATTTCAGGTAGAGTAACTCAAATATTGGCTAACAAACAAAACTATTTGTGTTTCATGTTTTATCTTGCCACAGGGGACAGAATGATGGACAGCTGGGGCAAAGGACTTCAAGACATCTCCAAGCCCTCCAGGCAAGCAAACAGGGTCGAGCAAGCAGCCACCCAGATCAAGCACCAAGGGGTCAAGTCTCTGATAAGAGCACATATGCTAATCTAACTGGGCCAGTAAGGGAGTCCAAGGAAAGTGTGTCTTTAGCAAGAGGTTACTATGACAGCAGGTTCAGTATCTATAATGGAAGGATACTCAAAACATACTCCTTTAGGTAAACATTACCAAGAAGCCTGGGTAACACACTTCGGAAAGCAGAAAATATTAAAGCTCACCCATCTCAAACACCCGCAACACAAGTTAATACAAGTATTTCAGATGACTTACTATTACACTGTGCAACACATAATAATGCTTTAAGAAGTGGGTTGTTGCCCTTGGGAAAGCTCCCACTTAAGAAAGAATAAAGTCACTGTGGTGTGTGAATGCATTTACTGTCACCACATGAATGGAGGTGCAGGTGATATACTGAGGAGGATCACTCAGGGATTTACTTGAGTAGCTGTTACAACAGATTTCACTACTGATATGATTAGTAAACATTCCTTAAAGAGGCAATCTGCAATTTATATACTTTTGGACTTTTATATGAATGATATACTGTACACTGAGTATTCCAAACATTAGGAACACCTCAGAGCAGCCTCAATTTGTTGAGAGAAACACTCTGCAAAGTGTCGAAAGCGTTCCACAGGATTGCTAGCCTATGTTGGCTTGAATGCTTCGTACAGTTGTGTCAAGTTGGCTAGATTTCCTTTGGGTGGTGGATCAATCTTGATACACACGGAAAACTGTTGAGCTTGAAAAACCCAGCAGCGTTGCAGTTCTTGACACAAACCGGTGCACCTGGCACCTACTACCAAACCCTGTTCAAAGGCACTTACAGTTTCTGTCTTGCCCATTCACTCTCTGAATGGCACACATACACAATCCATGTCTCAATTGTCTCAAGGTTTAAAAATCCTTCTTTAACCTGTCCCCTCCCCTTCATCTACACTGATTGAAGTGGATTTAACAAGTGACATAAATAAGGGATCATAGCTTTCACCTGGATTCACCTGGTCAGTTCTTAATGTTTCATATACTCAGTGTATATACCTATTGATTCTTGAAGAATACAACTTTGAAATGACTCATGACCCTACTTCAACTGCCGTACCCCATCAGAACCCCAAAATATAAGCTTGTATTACTCCATTGTTTGTAAACAATGTAATTGAACACAAACACTAAAGCCTCAAAACATAGTTAAAACTATAACTATGATCTTATGGATGGTCTGTCCTTGCATCCAGTTTGAGAGTAGTTACATTTCTCCAGCCCCATCCCTCATCTGTTTACCAAAATCAGTGGCTGGGGGTCCAGTTTATTATTGTTTGAATCACAGATTGCCCCTTTTACCATCAAATTACTTTCTGACCTATATTTAGATTAATTGTCATTTTGTCTCACAATTTCCTTCAACTCCCCCATTACAATTTTGCTTTCCATTTTGACCAACACCAGTCAGTGAATGAAAATAAATAAAGTGGGCAAATTGTGCAAGCAAGCAGTTAGTGCATTCCAAACATTTCCAAAGTTTGAGCATAGACTTGCTTCTTTAGCTTTGTTTGGATTTCACATGGACTAATTTATATCAACTGCCATTCAGAGCACTGTTTACATCACATTGTATGTGTGAGGTATCATTGACCCTTTTGGATCTTCTATGGTTGTTATGCATGCCATTGTTGAATAGATGATTTTCAGTTTGCCATGCCTGCTGTTTACAATCTTGTGATTTAACAGACAGAATGATGTGCTTGAAATCTTTCGTTTCATATAAAGTGTAATTTTATTTTGGCAGCCCAAGAGCTCTATTTTTACAAACCAAATGCAAACGTGAATCTTAGTGCATTCGCAGAAATATTTGAGCTATTTTGATGGCAGGAATTATGGCCGCAACCCCTGGGGTTAGCGTAAAGTGGCAGGCTTTCTATCAATTCGTAAATTCTAGGTGTGACAAGGGCTTTTTATGTGGTTGCTTCAAGTTGTGTGTTTATGGTGTTGGATGTTCAATTCGCAATGAAGGCATGGATGTTCGTCCTATCCATTGAAGATAGTTTATTAAATATTATAGGGCTACAGTAACCGTATAATAGGCCTAGTTATAACAAAGATGTATACATTTTTTTAAATACAAAAAGTAGGCTAGTTGGCTTCAACATGGAAGTAGATTTGCCTACATATTGCATTTGCATTTCGGAAATTGCATTTCATGTCCGAGCCATGGACATTGCCTTCCAAACATTATAATAAGATTAGGCTACCTTCGCCGTTGATATGACCCATATGGTGACTTGCCAGGTAAAGAATTGTAAAGGTAAACAAACAAACAGGCAAACATCAATAGTGAATTCAGCACCGCAGACATAATTACCACAATTTTACATTTAGGTCCAACAGAGGAAAGTGGAAGATCATATTTTTTTACAAAATGATCAACGAAAAACAATAAGCAATCTTTTTTTTATCAGCAATGTTTCTAAACAGGCTTCCTGCAGTCACTCAGAAACCTGGCACTTTCCCATCCGGACCCAACAGGCATAAATATATATTTAAATATTTTTTTTATTGAATATTTAAAACATACAATATACTTGCAGTGAAGCCGCTCAACAACTGCATCACATTAGTCATCTAACAGCCTCCCATCCAGAAACACACACAGAAGCAACCAGGGTCAACACCCTGCTCCAAGACCCCCCCCCGGGAAAACATAAATAAATCCAATAAATCCATTCCCCACCCCCAAGACCCCCCCCCCGCACCAACAAAATGAACAAAAGAGAAAGACAAAGGAAAACAGAAAACAACAATGCAAAAAACAAAAGACATCAAGGATAACAAAAATCATAACAGCAAGGCCAGCTGAATATGTTTGAGTGCATGTATGGCACTATTTACATATGTGTGTGTCTGTGTATGTGCACATGTGTGCATTTGAATGAGAGTTTGTGTATATTGCATGTGTACAAACACCTGCACGGCATCAGCCTCAGGCAAACCGGCATTAACTGTAACAACACTGCCCCTCAGTGTCATTCACACTTACTTTTTGTTATCTTTTATTTTGACTTAATTATTACTTCTATCTTTGACCGTCATTGTAGACTAATAGCTGCCATAGCTAGGTTATTTAACATCCAATATGATTACGTAGTACTGGTTTGGACTGAGTCAAATCAGGAGAAGCTAGTTAAGCTAGCTAGGCTAATCGACGCTGCATGCACTTTCTCATCCTACAAATGTACAAACAACAACAACAACTCCATTCAGAATATAAAGTAGCAGTCTCCCTGTGGCTCTTGATCATTGTAGCTTTTTCCTCTCCTTGAAGTTTTAATTATTTAATTTAACTCCATTTTCCCTTAAATAGATATCTCCTTTCTTTTGCCCCCCTTGAAGGCTCTATAACTGTAGCCTATTGCCGCTATGATTACTTATGATTGGCCAACAACAACAACAATTGCTACAGGCGCCACTCTCGTGAAATGCAAAGAGCAGAAGCATAAATAAAAAAATGTATCTCTCTCTACCGCAGCAGTTACATTCGGATTTGTATGGGTCCTACCGGATAAGTCCGTTAGAATTACACATACCTGAGACGCATGACAATCAGATCCGACCCAGACCCGTGACATTATGTAGAATTCTGGATCCGGATCCGCTCAGGTCCCGGATCGGGCCTCGGGTTTTCGGGTACAGGTGAATCCGTGAAGGCCTCTACTGTCACTGACATCTTTCATTCAATGGGCATTGCAGAAGCTGGAAAAAAATCTAATATAAAGAAAAAAAGCGAATGTCTGCTGACTTTTGCTGCTCCCGAAGATGATATTTGAATAAACATTGGTGATAGGCTACTGATTAGGCTATTGTGCACTTCCGCTGGCAAAATTGATGCCATAACCAACTGCCTTAACTGCTATGACCAGCTTTTGGTTGGTCTTAAATATTCCCAGTTGCACTGCATGAAATTGGCAATTTGGTGCAAGTTTTTAAGGACACAGCTCAGATATTTCCATTCCTCCCACCTTAGCGCAAGCACCTTGATGTTAGACGGATAAATTACCAACCCATGCGCAAGGGTTGGAAGATAGCAAACCGCCTACAAGCATGTGCGTGTGACAATAGCACTGCCTTAAATAGAACTCCCAATAGCACTGCCGCAAACCGAAAATAGAACTCCCAGTGTTAATGATATCCTTGACATTACTCACACTGGCCCAGGTATCATTTAGAACTCTTTCTCTAACAGATCATTTCCCATAACCATCTTCTTTCAGGAGCCAATCTGAAAATGTTTTGAGGGAATCTTCCCCACAAGTCCTCCCACCCCCCTCCCCCAGAATTATTAAATGCCCCTCCACTTCTCCAATGCCAAGCTGCTCTGGATCAGCCCCGAACAAACCCCTCACACCCCGCAAGAAACATTTTGTGCCAACCGACTACCAAGACACAGTCCCTGCTGAATTTGAGGAAATATTAAGACATCCAAAATTATCAGCCATGTCTCAAAGCAGCACTCAGAATTCCCGTCCTCAGACACCTGTCAGTGTCAACGAGTACTCCCACAAGGAATACCAGCCTAGGCCGTCCCCAAAACTGACCAGAGCAAGCTCCAAGATCTTTGAGAAGGTGAGCAGTTTCGAAGAGCGAAGGCGAAGTTATGAGCCTGAAGGCTCCATCTCGGGACGGTCCTGGGCCGGGTTCAACCACGCTGGGTCTGTCGACTCAGACGATGGAGGGAACCGGTTGGGCGTCTCCAGAGAGAGTTCGAGGGAAGACCTACGAGAGGCTCTGAAGGAGGACGCTGCCGAACGGAGGTCCAATTTCAGACAGAAGGCTGCGTCCTTAGAGGACTGCAGGCCCCGTACCACCCAGAAGGTCCAGGAAATCGAGAACAAGTTCACTGAAGAGCTTCAACGAATCAAGAAACTTGTGGGTAAACCTCACATGAAGAAGTCCTTCTCCACCCAGCAGCTCTCGCTCAGGGCAAGAGGCAGGCAGCCCTTGAGGAAGATTGAGCCCCTCCCACCGCAAATTCTCCAGAAGCTCCAGGAAAGGAAGCGAACCCATCAGGAGAAGGAGCAGAAAGAGACAGAACAGTCTATAAAGGTAGCGCCACCAAAATCACCACGACTGCACCTACAAGCACGGCAGGGGCAGCCTTCGCCCCAAACCCACGATATTGAGGGCCCCTCCATGAGTAACATAACAGTCAGTAGATTGGGAGCAGTAGCAGCCACTCCAGAATCTATGCAACTGGTTGACTTATCTGGACAGAGGCCAACAAGACAGGTAAATCGAGTCAGTCCAATCAAGGAGATCCTTCAGAGGTCTCCATCACCAGTTGTTCAGAGGGTAACTCATATGCAAGAGTCTCAGGACATCCAAGAATCTCCTGCCCAAAAGTCCCCAAAGGAAAAATCGTCAGGAAGAAAAACACCTGTAGAGGTAGCCTTAAGAAAAGTAGAGTATAAACCAGAAAGTCCATTGGTACAGAGAAAGCCTACCATTGTACAAGAGCATCCAATACAACCTCTGCAAAAATCTCCATGGGTGGTTACCTCTTCTACAAATATTCCACTCTCCCCATCTGAGGAGAAAATGGAACTGGAGTTAATCAAGCCAGCCCCCAAGGTAATCATACCTACCATCATTGTCAAAGAAGAGCCTATGGAAGAGGAAGTTCCTTCAGAGACTGACAAGTCTAAAGAGGTGACCAATGTGAAAGAAGGCCAAACACAGAAGACCTGGGGGAAGGGTCGCTGCGCTAGGCCCATGTCTCCAGAGTTAGGTGCGAATTATTTTCTATATTTTTTGGTCAAAATGAAAATGTCTGTCATGTGTATATTAGAGGCTTCTTATCTTATTAACCTTGTCTTTTCAAACTCCAATGCTAATGGGTATTCCTCAGTTCTGAACACATCCATGAATGTCTTTGTAATTTCATTAAAAATGGGTTTTCAAATTACGTTTCGTAATCTGTGCAGATTCTTCAGATGACTCTTTCATGTCTGCTGAAGAGGACCCCTTGGAGGCCCCTATGTTTGAGTTTCCTCTTAAGGACACTGTGGCAACTGCTGGTACTGAGGTCCTGCTGAGAGTCATCATTGCTGGCACTCCTTTCCCAGAAGGCAAGCTATCTCAATCTCTATGTAGCACATACACTGAGTGTACAAATCATTAGGAACACCTTCCTAATATTGAGTTGCACCCCATGTTGCCCTCAGAACAGCCTCAATTCGTTGGAGCATGGACTTTACAAGCTGTTGAAAGCATTCCACAGGGATGCTGGCTCATGTTGACTCCAATGCTTGCCACAGTTCCAATGCTTCCCAAAGTGTGTCAAGTTGTCTGAACGTTCTTTGGGTGGTGGACCATTCTTGATACATATGGGAAAAAACCCAGCAGCTTTGCAGTTCTGTACTCAAGCCTGGCAGCTTCTACCATACCCTGTTCAAAGCCACTTAAATATGTATTTTTGATATCACCTCAGCTTATATTTGTGTCCTGATCTGTGTCACTTTCTAGTTACCTGGAGGCGAGACAATATTGAGATCACTAACAGCCCAGACTATGGGGTCAAAGTGGAGGGAGAGCGGTATTCACTTCTCATCAAATGTGCAACACCAAGTGATGCTGGAACATACTGTGTGACAGCTGCCAATGAGGCTGGGAGAGCATCTAGCAGTGCCACCCTTTCCATCAAACCAGGTAAGCATGAGTTGCAAAATTGCATTGGTTAGATCACACCCCCTCCCCTTGAACCTGATGTCTGCTTGATGTCTTTAGCCTTTGGGAATGGCACCTGACTTTTGCTAACTTTTGCTAACAGAGGTCTGTACTTGGATGGTTGGATAAGTAATGGCATACCATTCTACACTCTTCGAAAAATATGTTCTATCTCGAAACTAAAAGGATTCTTTGGCTGTCCCCATAGGAGAACATTTTGAAAAACCCTTCTGTGTGTCAAGCAGAACCCTTTTGGGTTTCGTGTAGAACCCTTTCCACAGAGGGTTCTACATGGAACCAAAAATGGTTATATTTGGACAGCTGAAAAAAAACGTTTTCTAAGAGTGTGTAAGTCCTTTGGTTATTTCAGAGAGATGAATTAAAGGATGTTGTGGACATTTGAGTCACTCCATTGACCTATGTGTGTGTAATTTTTACTTGCACTGCCAGAGAATGTGTCATTTAAATTTGCACATCAAAGCCTTCAAATTTGATGAGTACAAGGAAATGAATATGAGTGGGAAAAAAGTCTGATAAGTCTTTAACAAAACAGCATACTTCTGAACAACTTCCCTCAAGTGATTCCCATAAATAGGGACCTAGATAAACATTCCTTTTGTGTTGTCATGCAGTGAATGATTCATGTGGAGGTTTTCCAATCAGATCAAAAGAATGTACTTTGTTATTTTGTTCTTCATAAAGTTATTTCCTAATTTCTCCTCACCCACTCCATCTTTCATAATCTCTCTCTCTCTCTCCACAAAATGTGTGCAAGCAATATATTCCAGCTGAGCCAACTCACTTATAGTTACCATAGCAACTAGGAGGCTAAATTGAACCAATACATTGTTAAAGAACACCGGTTTCCTTGCCATATAAATCCACTGTTGTTGTTCAGATATCACACATCTTGTCTAAGGTAAATTACATCATGGCCTTGATTTTTAAGCATAGGATAATACATGTATATATTCAACCATAAAACTCATCAGTTAATTATTTCATCTTGAACTTATATTACTCAAATGAGAAACTTAGACCATTTGCTCCCTGAGCCATCAAGATGGTGATATAGCATCCTGGAGTCGCCTCTTCACTGTTGACGTTGGGACTGGTGTTTTGCGGGTACTATTTAATGAAGCTGCCAGTTGAGGACATGTGAGGCGTCTGTTTCTCAAACTAGACACTCTAATGTACTTGTCCTCTTGCTCAGTTGTGCACCGGGGCATCCCACTCCTCTTTCTATTCTGGTTAGTGCCAGTTTGAGTTGTTCTGTGAAGGGAGTAGTACACAGCGTTCTGCAAGATCTTCAGTTTTTTGACAATTTCTCGCATGGAATAGAATTATTTCTCAGAAAAAGAATAGACTGACGAGTTTCAGAAGAAAGGTCATTGTTTCTGGCCATTTTTAGCCTGTAATCGAACCCACAAATGCTGACACTCCAGATACTCAACTGGTCTAACAAGGCCAGTTTAATTGCTTCTTTAATCAGAACAAGTTGTCGGCTGTGCTAACATAATTGCAAAAGGGTTTTCTAATGATCAATTAGCCTGTAAAGCGTCTGTGTGTACCTGGTGAGATGCATCAGGTGCAGGACAGCAGATATGAGTAATGAAAGCAATTTTACTCAAAATATCACAATACATGTTGTAAAAATACAAGGCCACAAAAATACGGACCTCAATACAATAAACAATTACTCACAAACAAACATGAAAGAACAGAGGGTTAAATAATGAACAGGTAATTGGGGAATTGAAACCAGGTGTGTAAGACAAAGACAAAACAAATGGAAAATGAAAAGTGGATCGGCGAGGGCTAGAAGGCCGGTGACGTCGTCCGCCGAACGCCGCCCGAACAAGGGGAGGGACCAACTTCAGTGGAAATCGTGACATAGCCTTTTAAAATGATGATCTTGGATTAGCTAGCACAACATGCCATTGGAACACAGAAGTGATGGTTACTGATGATGGGCCTCTGTACGACTATGTAGATATTCCATAAAAAATCTGTCGTTTCCAGCTACAATAGTTATTTACAACATTAACAATGTCTACACTGCATTTCTGACAAAAGAAATGACATTTCTAAGTGACCCAAAACTTTTGAACAGTAGTGTAGGTGTTAGTTTTGTCCATGTGTGAAAGGGCAGTGTGGAGTGCAATAGAGATTGCATCATCTGTGGATCTATTGGGGCGGTATGCACATTGGAGTGGGTCTAGAGTTTGTGGTGTTGATGTGAGCCATGACTAGTCTTTCAAAGCACTTCATCGCTAAAGACGTGAGTGCTTCGGGTTGGTAGTCATTTAGGCAGGTTACCTTTAGTGTTCTTGGGCACAAGGACTATGGTGATCTGCTTGAAACATGTTGATATTACAGACTCAGACAGGGAGAGGTTGAAAATGTCAGTGAAGACACTTGCCAGTTGGTCAGCACATGCTCGCAGTACACGTCCTGGTAATCTGTCTGGCCCTGCAGCCTTGTGAATGTTGACCTGTTTAAAGGTCTTACTCATATCGGCTGCGGAGAGCATGATCACACAGTCATCCGGAACAGCTGATGCTCTCATGCATTTTTCAGTATTACTTGCCTCGAAGCGAGCATAGAACCTCGTCTGGTAGGTAGGCGCGTGTCACTGGGCAGCTCGCGGCTATGCTTCCCTTTGTAGTCTGTTTGCATGCCCTGCCACATCCGACAAACGTAGGACCGGGTGTATTACAATTAGATCTTAGTCCTTATTGATGCTTTGCCTGTTTGATGGTTCGTCGAAGGGCATAGCAGGATTTCTTATAAGCATTGAAAGTTGCCTGTAATCAATGGCTTCTGGTTGGGGTATGTATGTACAGTCACTGTGGGGACGACGTCATCAACGCATTTATTGATGAAGCCAGTGACTGATGTGGTGTACTCCTCAATGCCATCGGAGGAATCCCAGAACATATTCCAGTCTGTGCTAGCAAAACAGTCCTGTAGTTTAGCATCCGCTTCATCTGACCACTTTTTTATTGACCGAGTCACTGGTGCTTCCTGCTTCAGTTTTTTCTTGTAAGCAAGAATCAGGAGGATAGAATTACGGTCAGATTTGCCAAATGGAGGGCGAGGGAGAGCTTTGTACACATCTCTGTGTGTGGAGTAAAGGTGGTTTAGAGTTTTTTTCCCTCTGGTTGCACATTTAACATGCTGGTAGAAATGAGGTAAAATGGATTTAAGTTTACCTGCATTAAAGTCCCTCTGCCACTAGGAGCGCCGCCTCTGGGTGAGTGTTTTCGTGTTTGCTTATGGCCGTATACATCTCATTGAGTGTGGTCTTAGTCCCAGCATCAGTTTGTGGTGGTAAATAGACAGCTATGAAGAATATAGATGTAAACTCTCTTGGTAGATAGGGTTGTCAACAGCTTATCATAATACACTCTATCTCAGGCGAGCAAACCCTTGACACTTACTTAGATATCGTGCACCAGCTGTTGTTTAGAAATATACACAGACCACCTCCCCTTGTCTTACCAGAGGCTGCTGTTCTATCCTGCCGATACAGTGTATAACCCGCCAGCTGTATGTTTTTCATGTCGTCGTTCAACCACGACTCGGTGAAACATAAGATATTACAGTTTTTAATGTACCAGTGGTAGGATTTACGTGCTTGTAGTTTGTCCACTTTATTATCCAATGATTGTACGTTGGCCAATAGTACTGATTGTAAAGGCAGAATTGCCACTTGTTGCCGGAACCTTACAAGGTACCCCGACCTCCTTTCGCGATATCTCCATCTCTTTTTCCTGCGAATGATGGGGATGAGGGCCTGATGAGGTGTCTGGAGTAAATCCCTCTCATCCAACTCATTAAAGAAAAATTATATGTCTAGTTCAAGGTGAGTAATCGCTGTTCTGATGTCCAGAAGCTCTTATCGGTCATAAGAGACGGTAGCAGCAACATTATGTAGAAAATAAGTTAAACAATGCGATAATACTACCAAAATAGCATGGTTGGTCAGGAGCCCATAAAACGGCAGCCATCCTCTTCGGCTCCATCTTCAATCTTCAATTACCCAAGCCAAGCTCATTTAATCCTTACTATTGTGTCGCCGATGTCACGTTCTGACCAGTAAAGGGGTTATTTGTTATTGTAGTTTGGTCAGGACGTGGCAGGGGGTGTTTGTTTTATGTGGTTTGGGGTTTGTTGGGCTATGTTCTATGTTTATCTAGTATGTCTAGTTCTATGTTTAGTTAATGGGGTGGACCTTCAATTGGAAGCAGCTGCTCCTAGTTGCTTCTAATTGAGGGTCCTATTTAAGAGAGGTGTTTTTCTGTGGGATTTTGTGGGTAGTTGTCTCCTTGTTTAGTGTCTGAGCACCTGACAGGACTGTTAGTGTCGTTCGTTTGTTTTGTATACGTGATTTGTTTTTCCTTCTTCACATTAAAAAGAAGATGAGTATACACGTTCCCGCTGCGTTTTGGTCTGATCCTTACGACACCCGTTACAGAACTACCCACCACCAAAGGACCAAGCAGTGGAGGAAGGAGCAGAAAGAGGACTGCACATGGGAGGACATCCTGGACGGCAAGGGATCATACAGTTGGGAAGAGATCCTGGCCGGAAGGGATCACCTCCCATGGGAACAGGTGGAGGCAGCCAGGAGAGCGGAGATACGAGAGGCTGAAGAGGACCGGGAACGCTACAGGGGAACACGGCTGGCAAGGAAGCCGGAGAGGCAGCCCCAAGAAAGTTTTGGGGGGGGGCACACGGGGAGTGTGGCTAAGTCAGGTCGTAGACCTAAGCCAACTTCCCGTGCTTATTATGGGGTGCGTATGGAGTGGAGAGCGCCGGAGTATGCGGAAGTGCGCACGATCTCGTCCATGCGCACGCACAGTCTGGTGCGAGTGATCCCAGCCCCTCGCAAGTGCCGTGCTAGAGTGGGCATCCAGCCTGGGAGGAGGATGCCTGTGCAGCACATCTGGCCACCAGTGCGCCTCCTAGGTCCAGGCTACCCTACGCCTGCTCTACGCACGGCAACCATCAGGCCTCTGCACAGCCCAGTTCGCCCTGTACCAGCACTCCGCTCGTACAGGGCTACTATTACCATCCAGCCAGGATGGGTTGTGCAGGAGGTGCGCTCGAGACCGCCAGTGCGCCTCCATGGACCAGTGTATCCTGTTCACGCTTCCCGCACTAGCCCTGAGGTGTGTGTCTCCAGTCTGGCGCCTCCACTGCCAGCCCCACACACCAGACCTCCAGTGCATCAGCCCAGTCCTGCTCCCGCTCCTCGCACTAGCCCTGTGGTGTGTGTCCTTACTCTGGCGCGTCCTAAGCCAGCCCCACGCATCAGGCCTTCAGTGCGCAATCCCCGTCCAGAGCTTCCGACGACAGTGCCTCGTTCAGAGCTTCCGGCAACAGTTCCTCGTCCAGAGCTTCCGGCAACAGTGCCTCGTCCAGAGCTTCCGGCAACAGTGCCTCGTCCAGAGCTTCCGGCGACAGTACCCCGTAGAGAGACGGCCCACAGTCCGGAGCCGGCAGAGACGGCCCAAAGTCCGGAGCCGGCAGAGACGGCCCACAGTCCGGAGCCGGCAGAGACGGCCCACAGTCCGGAGCCGGCAGAGACGGCCCACAGTCCGGAGCCGGCAGAGACGGCCCACAGTCCGGAGCCGGCAGAGACGGCCCACAGTCCGGAGCCGGCAGAGACGGCCCACAGTCCGGAGCCGGCAGAGACGGCCCACAGTCCGGAGCCGGCAGAGACGGCCCACAGTCCGGAGACGGCAGAGACGGCCCACAGTCCGGAGCCGAGAGAGACGGCCCACAGTCCGGAGCCGAGAGAGACGGCCCACAGTCCGGAGCCGAGAGAGACGGCCCACAGTCCGGAGCCGAGAGAGACGGCCCACAGTCCGGAGCCGAGAGAGACGGCCCACAGTCCGGAGCCGAGAGAGACGGCCCACAGTCCGGAGCCGAGAGAGACGGCCCACAGTCCGGAGCCGAGAGAGACGGCCCACAGTCCGGAATCGCCGCAGCCAGAGTCGCCCTTCAGCCCGAGGTCTCCAGCGACGCGCATCTGCCTGAGGTCTCCAGCAACGTACATCAGCCCGAGGTCTTCAGCGATGCGCCATAGCCCAGAGACTTCGGGAGGGGTAAAATTTAATAGATATTTAGCGGGGGTGGACAGGTTAGGTTGGGGAGTAAGGCCGGAGCCTGAGCCACCTCCATAGTAGGTGGGTTGGGGAGGGGGGGTGTAGCACTAGAACCGTCAGTGACGTTTCCCTCCCTTTAGTTGGGGATTATTTTTTTGTTTATGTTTAGAATTATTGGATTAGGTTTTTGTTTTGTTGTTTTAGGTGCATCCGGGTTCTGCAACTTTGGGGGGGGGGGTACTGTCACGTTCTGACCAGTAAAGGGGTTATTTGTTATTGTAGTTTGGTCAGGACGTGGCAGGGGGTGTTTGTTTTATGTGGTTTGGGGTTTGTTGGGCTATGTTCTATGTTAGTATATTTCTATGTTTATCTAGTATGTCTAGTTCTATGTTTAGTTAATGGGGTGGACCTTCAATTGGAAGCAGCTGCTCCTAGTTGCTTCTAATTGAGGGTCCTATTTAAGAGAGGTGTTTTTTGTTTTA
This sequence comes from Salmo trutta, assembly GCF_901001165.1. Lineage (NCBI taxonomy): Eukaryota > Metazoa > Chordata > Actinopteri > Salmoniformes > Salmonidae > Salmo > Salmo trutta. The sequence goes on from NC_042976.1 coordinate 48,665,968, forward strand.
TATACGTGATTTGTTTGTTTTTCCTTCTTCACATTAAAAAGAAGATGAGTATACACGTTCCCGCTGCGTTTTGGTCTGATCCTTACGACACCCGTTACAGCCGAGTTGTCATAATGATTCAGCAAATGTACATTGTCCCAGGGGTACTGGAAGACACAATGTAAGTAACCTAATTTATGTCCCTCTTACTGCCCTGAATGCCTCTGCTGATCCTACAGCTATTGTAAGCAGTAATCATGTGCCTATGAACCAGAATTATACTGTTAGCACTGAGACGGTGTGCCCTAGTAGGAAGTCAACTGTATGCAGCTCACCCTGCACTAACATAAATAACCTGAGCATGTCTACCTCTGCTAAGCTTCCCAGTAAAGCAATAAAAACAATAAAGCATCCCAGAAAAGTGTTAAAATAGCCCACGGAAACAATGTCGCCTATGGGCACAAACTCACCGTCGCTGGACCAGACAGGACTGGCAGAAAGTGCTCTTCACTGACCAGTTGCGGTTTTGTCTCACCAGGGGTGATGGTCGGATTCGTGTTTATCGTCGAAGGAATGAGCGTTACACCGAGGCCTGTACTCTGGAGTGGGATCGATTTGGAGGTGGAGGGTCCATCATGGTCTGGGACGGTGTGTCACAGCATCATCGGACTGAGCTTGTTGTCATTGCAGGCAATCTCAATACTGTGCGTTACAGGGAAGACATCCTCCTTCCTCATGTGGTACCCTTCCTGCAGGCTCATCCTGACATCACCCTCTAGCATGACAATGCCACCAGCCATACTGCTCGTACTGTGCGTGATTTCCTGCAAGACAGGAATGTCAGTGTTCTGCCATGGCCAGCGAAGAGCCCGGATCTCAATCCCATTGAGCACATATGGGACCTGTTGGATCGGAGGGTGAGAGCTAGGCCAATTCCCCCTCAGAAATGTCCAGGAACTTACAGGTGCCTTTGTGGAAGAGTGGGGTAACATCTCACAGCAAGAACTGGCAAATCTGGTGCAGTCCATGAGGAGGAGATGCACTGCAGTAATTAATGCAGCTGGTGGCCACACCAGATACTGACTGTTACTTTTGATTTTGACCCCCCCCCCCCCCTTTGTTCAGGGACACATTATTCCATTTCTGTTAGTCACATGTCTGTGGAACTTGTTCAGTTTGTCTCAGATGTTGAATCTTGTCATGTCCATACAAATATTTACACATGTTAAGTTTGCTGAAAATAAACGCAGTTGACAGTGAGAGGACGTTTCTTTTTTTGCTGAGTTTACTAACCATATCTAGGAAAACCAAAGTTCCAAAGGCTGGTTCTAGTATACTGTGTAGGAGGTCATACAATACGTTTTGTAGTGATTCTTATGTCGCTGATGTAAAGAATATTTGTTGTCCTTGGTGTGTAATGAGAAGCAACCGGACGCTGCACTTGACACATTTATGAAATTGCTTATCCCAGTTACTGGTTGACAGGGATGAGGCAAAATAAATTGCACAACCAATTGGCAAAGGTACTGTAACTTCCGTCGTTAAAGGTAGACCAAGGCGCAGCGTGGGTTGGGTTCATCATACTTTATATAACGGTGAACAAGCAAAAACCAAAACAATAAACAACACAACGAACGAAACGTTTTGCAGGCTACTCACAGCAATACAAAAACAAGATCCCACAAACACAGGTGGAAAAAAGGCTGCCTAAGTATGGTTCCTAATCAAAGACAACGATAGACAGCTGCCTCTGGTTAGGAACCATACTCGGCCCAAAACAAAGAAATACAAAACATAGAATGCCCACCCCACACCCTGACCTAACCACATAGAGAAACAAACCCTCTCTCTCAGGTCAGGGCGTGACAGTACCACCCCCCTCAAAGGTGCGGACTCCCGGTTGCAAACCTGAACCTATAGGGGAGGGTCCGGGTGGGCCTCTATACTTGGCGGAGGCTCTGGTTCGGGGCGTAGCCCCCACACCGCCCGCTGATCCCCCCGCTTCTGTGTCGCTGGAGGAACCAGACTGTGGATCAGCGCCGGAGGCTCTGAACTGCCGAACGCCGCTGAAGACTCCGGGCTGCAGGCCGCCGCTGAAGACTCTGGGTTGCAGGCCACCGCTGAAGACTCCGGGCTGCAGACCACCGCTGGAGGCTCCGGGCTGAGGAGCGTCGCTGGAGGCTCCGGACTGGTGAGCGTCGCTGGAGGCTCCGGACTGGTGAGCGTCGCTGGAGGCTCCAGACTGGTGAGCGTCGCTGGAGGCTCTGGACTGGTGAGCGTCGCTGGAGGCTCCGGGCTGGAGAGCGTCGCTTGAGGCTCTGGACTGGAGAGCGTCTCTGTAGGTTCCGGACTGGGGACCTTCGCTGCAGTCTCTGTGCCATGGATCATCACTACTGGTTCCTCGCCATGGATCATCACTGGAGGCTTTGTGCCATGGATCATCACTGGAGGCTCCGGGCCATGGATCATCACTGGAGGCTTCGTGCCATGGATCATCCCTACAGGCTTTGTGCCATGGATTATCACTGAAGGCTTTGTGCCATGGATTATCACTGGAGGCTTCGGGCCATTGATCATCACTGGAGGCTTCCTACGGGGAGCTGGAACCGGTCTCACCAGACTGGGGAGACGCAAAGGAGACTGGGTGCGCAGAGCAGGCACGGGGCACACTGGGCCGTGGAGGCGCACCGGAGGTCTGGAGCTCAGGGCTGGCACACCCCGTCCTGGCTGGATGGTCACTGTAGCCCAGCAAGGGCGGGGTGCTGGTACAGGACGAACTGTGCTGTGCTGTTAAACGGGGGGTACCGTGCGTAGAGCAGGCGCAGGATAGCCTGGGCCGTAGAGACGCACTAGAGACCAGATACGCTGTGCCGGCGCACTTCTTCCTGGCTGACGGAGAGGAGCACAGCAACGGTGAGGAGCTTGAACCCGAGCGCACCGGGCTGTGAGTGCGCATGTGCGACACAGTGCGCATCACCGCATACCACGGTGCTTGTTCAGTCACTCGCTCCCCACGGTAAGCACGGTGAGTTGGCTCAGGTCTTAAAACCGCCTTAGCCAATCTACCCGTGTGCCCCCCCAAAAAACTTTTTTGCCGCTGCCTCTCCGTTGTTGCCTTGCCTGTTGATCTCGTCGCTGTATCTCCCTCGCTGCTTCCACCTGTTCCCATGGGAGGCGATCCCTTCTGGCCTGGATCTCCTCCCACGTCCAGGATCCTTTGCCATCCAGGATTTCCTCCCATGTCCAGTCCATCGGCCCACGCTGCTTGGTCCTTTGGTGGTGGGATCTTCTGTAACGTCCGTCGTTAAAGGTAGACCAAGGCGCAGCGTGTGTTGGGTTCATCATACTTTATTTAACAGTGAACCAGCAAAAACCAAAACAATAAACAACACAACGAACTAAAAGTTTTGCAGGCTACTCACAGCAATACAAAAACAAGATCCCACAAACACAGGTGGAAAAAAGGCTGCCTAAGTATGGTTCCTAATCAGAGACAACGATAGACAGCTGCCTCTGGTTAGGAACCATACTCGACCCAACACAAAGAAATACAAAACATAGAATGCCCACCCCACACCCTGACCTAACCACATAGAGAAACAAACCCTCTCTCTCAGGTCAGGTCGTGACAGGTACTGCAAATTAACCTGAATAAAAAGAAGGATAAACTACACTATGAAACAAAGATAAAGATGATTGTAAAAAGCTTTGGAGCACTTTAAATTAACTCCCCTCCATACTTCATTGAAACAGATGGCTCATTCATCACAAAATCAACTGATATTTCCAACTACTTAAATTATATTTCATTGGCAAAATCAGCCAACTTAGGCATGACATGCCAGCAACAAATGATGACACTACACATCCAAGTATATCTGACCAAATTATGAAAAACCAACATTATCATTTTGAATTCCGTAAAGTGAGTGTGGAAGAAGTGAAAAAAATATTGTTGTCTATCAACAATGACACCAGGGTCAGGGTCTGACAACTGGATGGAAAATTAATTCCGCTACACAAGAATAGTAAAGCCACTTTTACTGGCTCAAATAGCCGACCAATCAGCCTGTTACCAACCCTTATTAAAGGGAAAAATTTGAAAAAATGGTGTTTGACCAGATACAATTCCATTCTGCAGTAAACGAATTGACAACAGACTTCCAGCACACTTATAGAGAAGAACATTAAACAAGCACAGCACTTACACAAATTACAGATGATTGGCTGAGAGACATTTATGATAAAAAGATTGTGGGGGCTATTTTGTTAGGCTTCAGTGTGGCTTTTGACATTATCGATCATAGTCTGCTGCTGAAAAACATATATGTTATGGCTTCACACCCCCTGCTATATTGTGGATAAAGAGTTACCTGTCTAACAGAACACAGAGGGTGTTCTTTAATGGATGAATGCCTTTCCAACATAATACAGGTAGAATCAGGAATTCCCCAGGCCAGCTTGTCTTTAATTCTTGTTTTCTTTTTTTTACATTTATTTAACTAGACAAGTTAGTTAAGAACACGTTGTTATTTACAATGACGACCTACCAAAAGGAAAAAGGCCTCCTGCGTGGGTGGGGGCTGGGATAAAAATATATCTATGCAGTATGTAGGACAAAACATACATCACAACTTGACTGTCTAGGCCCCTTACTTTTTTCAATCTTTACTAACGATATGCTTTTTGAGTAAAGCAAGTGTGTCTCTATATGTGGATAACGCAACACTATACACATCTGTGCCTACAGCAATTGAAATGACTGCAACACAAACAAAGAACTGCAGTTTGTTTCAGAATTGGTGGGAAGGAAAAAGTTATTGTTAAATATTTCCAAAACTAAAAGCATTGTATTTGGGACAAACCATTCACTAAACCCTAAGCCTCAACTAAATCTTGTAATGAATAATGTGGAAATTGAGCATGTTGAGGTGTCTAAATGGCTGACCCTTAGATGTACATAGAGAGCTAACATTAATAATACGCATGCCAATCTCTCCTGGCTCAAAGTGGAGGAGAGACTGACTTCATCACTACTTGTATTTGTGAGAGGAATTGACATGTTGAGTGCACCGAGCTGTCTGTTTGAACTACCTGCACACAGGTCAGACACCCATGCTTACCCCACAAGACATGCCACCAGAGTGTCACGACTTCCACCGAAGTCGGCTCCTCTCCTTGTTCGTTCGGTGGTCGACGTCACCGGCTTTCTAGCCATCGCCGCTCCATTTTTCATTGTTCCATTTGTTTTGTCTTGTTCCCTGCACACCTGGTTTACATTCCCCAATCACACTGCATGTATTTATTCCTCTGTTCCCCCACATGTCTGTGTGAAATTATTTTTGTTACGTGTTTCATGTGTACGCTCCATGCTGGGGTTTTTCCCGTTATTCCGTGATTTTCACGAAGGCTGTTTATGGTATACATTTTCTGCATTTTTTGTGACTGTTTCGCGCCTTTGCACTTTTACCTTTGGCTGGAGGTTTTGACGCAGTGGTGTCTGTGTGGTTTATTGCCTCTGCCTAATAAAGTGTGCGCCTGTTCACAACTCTCTGCGCTCCTGCACCTGACTTCTCCACCAGTAGCGCACACCCTGACAGAATTTCACACCACCCATGGAGTCAGCAGGAGCAGGTACCCAGATCAGAGGAGCGATAAATCTCCTGGTAGATGCTGCACTTCCCAGGAGTCACGTGTATCCCCTGGCGCAAGCGGAGACGGTAGCTATGGAGACATATGTCTCTGAATCCCTGCGTCAGGGGTACATTCGGTCCTCCACGTCACCCACCTCCTCGAGTTTCTTTTTTGTGAAAAAGGAGGGAGGTCTGCGCCCGTGCATTGACTATCGAGGTCTCAATCAAATCACGGTGAGGTACAGTTACCCACTACCTCTCATCGCCACGGCGATTGAGTCAATACACGGGGCGCGCTTCTTCACTAAACTGGATCTCAGGAGCGCGTACAACCTGGTGCATATCCGGGAGGGAGACGAGTGGAAGACAGCGTTTAGTACCACCTCAAGGCATTATGAGTAACTCGGCATGACGTACGGGTTGATGAATGCTCCATCAGTCTTCCAATCCTTTGTGGACGAGATCTTCAGGGACCTGCATGGGCAGGGTGTAGTGGTGTATATCGATGACATTCTGATATACTGATATACATTCTGAGGTCTCTTCACAGTCCCCAAGTCCAGAAAATACTATGGGAAGCGCACAGTACTACATATAGCCATGACTACATGGAACTCTATTCCACAATAAGTAACTCATACAAGCAGTAAAATTCGATTTAAAAAACAGATAAAAATACACCCTATTGAACAGCGGGGACTGTGAAGCAACACAAACAGGCACAGACACATGCATACAAACACACAATATCATATGCACTTTACACACATGTACACATGGATTTTGTGTTGTACATATGTGGTAGTAGCGGCCTGAGGGCGCACACTTAATGTGTTGTGAATGTATTGTAATGTTTTTAAAGTCGTATAACTGCCTTAATTTAGCTGGAACCCAGGTAGAGTAGGGGATACATAATAAATACAAATACAAATCTAGGGAGGTAACATGATATCATAAGGGAATCGCTTATACCGCATTTACTGGTAGGACTAGTTATCTCACACTCTGTCAGAGAAGTAGCCTATGTGAGTGCTTTAACAGTAGCCTGAACATAAAGTTAAAGTATCCATCACCAATAAATGTATGAACTTCAGAGATAATAGACTGGTTTATGCTGCGAACAACATGCTGTCATTAGTCTACCAGAATCGCGTTCAAAGAGGTTTGTGATAGGCCTTCAATATTTATAGAGTACAGTTCACAATAACAGGAAAAAATACATGTAATCGCCGAAATAAAATGAAGATGATTACACTTGACTGATGGTTTACTGAAACATGAGGAAGCTAACTATCCGATTTTCAATAGCGCCGATGACAACCTATTAATTTGATGATAAGGCAAAGTAAAAATTCTTGATTTGAAAGCACCCTCGAGAAGGAGCGCTTGAGAGGGAGAACCGTGCTTAATGGATTATGGATTTGGCGGACAGGTTGCAAAATAAATCCTTGCATTGCAGGGATCAACTTGCTGTGGCAGTTTTATAGCCTCATGCAGTAGTAGCAGTAACAAAAATAATAATACACCTTACTATCCTACACAGACTGATTAGGCTATTTCAAACACTTCAAGCTGCCTACTGTCAAAAGCCACCTACTGCGCAAAACATTTCTGAGGTGCGGACAGATTATTTGGACAATAATGTTGTGCAGAGTTGTTTTTATTAGCACTTAACTAATGTATAATTGTGGGGTCTTTGGTAAACGAAAGTGTCACAATACATAGGGGCATATTTATCAATCAAGGCATTTAGAGCTGAGCAGAGATCTTCGTGTCTTCTGCCAAACCTGATCTGATATCACGAAGAAAATTTGTCCTGTCCGTATGGGATTTAGATAATTAAACAGTATTGTAGGGACTGCAGATTACCAGTGTGGAACGGTTTTTACTCACCAATAAACTGTGTTCTCTTTTGGTGATATCACCAATGCCCTCGGTGACAGTCTGTTCATTACAGCCAAAAGCTGTTTAGTGGGGTTTGTAGTGAGTCTCATAGAACGTCTGTGCATTCAGTTGATAGTGTAGTCTTGTACAGTAACAGCGCCCTTGTCTGCTGCGCGGATTAATATATAGGTGTCATTCTGGAGATTTAAGGGCTTGTTTCTCAGAGTGGGTAAAGTTATTCCTGACATAGGGAATAGAGGCCACTAGCTTGGGTGTGTCTTTACGCGCCAGTCTGTAGTACACTCTAAAAAGAAAAGGTTCCTGGAATATCGTTTAGGGGTTCTTCAAATTGAAACTATGGGGGAACTACTATAAGTTCTTTGAAGATGTAAGGGCTGTCGTCATGGAGAGAAGAAATGGACCAAAATGCAGCGGAATTAGTGTTCATCATCATTTAATAAAGAATGAACACTATACAATTTACAAAACAAGAAAACTGACAGCCAAACAGTCCTGTCAGGTGAAACACACTAAACAGAAACAATTACCCACAACCACAAGGAAAAACACACACTACTATATAGGACTCCCAATCAAAGGCAACTCAACACACCTGCCTTCAATTGGGAGTCCAAAACCCAACTCACACGTAACATGAAAATCTCTGCCACGTCCTGACCAAAACTACTACAATTGCTCCCTCTGCTGGTCAGGACGTGACAGAAGAACCCTTTAAAAGGGTTTTAACTACCCCCCTCCCCTATTATTAATAATAATAATATGCATAACAATAACAGCAATAACACAATATTTTAGGTGTCAGTGTTTATTGTTATTTTCGTGGCAAAGAAAAATCCAAATATGAGGTAAACTCTCAGCAGAGCCCCAAGTCCAATGGGTATATCCTCTGGCGTGTTGATGTTAATGTGTTGATGTTTTCCATATCCATAGCCAGAATGATTTTGCAGTGCATGGTGATCGAACAGATTTGCTGTTATATTCATCAGAGGTGTAGGGAGGGGGAAGTCTGTGAATCCCAAAAATAGTAATTATACAGATGATTAACAAAACATGCACACAGCAGTATACATACTTTGGTTTTTGTGGTAAATGTGAATGAAAAACAAATGTAGATGTAATGTAGAGGCCTATGGGATATTCATTGAAGTGGTAAGGGAGGAGGATGGTACATGTGATCTGCATTACATAAAAATACAAATAGACATACCTTGTGTGCCCCCTGTCTGTATACCTGCAGACACAGACACAAAAGTGAGCAGTTCAGTCATCTGCACCCAATACAGCTAGCCTTCAACATATTCTTATAGCCTACATATTCTTACATCTATGTTGATTGATATCCATTGAATTTTGTCCATTTTCTGTTTTAGAAAGATTTGCACAAATATGAAAAGATAGAGGGTATCTTCGTAAAACAATATGAATTTATATATGATACAAGGTACAAACCTTACCTTAAATTGAGAAAGCTTTACATTTTCCAGTTAAGTGCCTACACCTGCTGTCCTTTCAAATTCAAATGCAAATGTTTCAGTTGGGCAATTAGGTTCCTGCAAGAACCCCCACCAACTAAGGAGGTCCTCAATGAACCCCACCTCCTATGGGGTTCTTGGAAGAACCTTTTGGGGGCAATTTTCAGTGCCAAGAACACTAAGGTTCTTCGAAAAACTTTGAGGATCTTAGAGAAACCCTTGTTGGACCCCTAATTTTTAGAGTGTATGTATCCACAGCTGGATCAATAGGCCCAGGTGGAATGAATGTAGATGGAGCTCTAAACACAGTTTTCATGGGGACAGTGGTTGCAAGCTCTAAAGAACAGTTTCTGATGTGCATATGAATTAGTAGTCGAAACGGGTTGCAGTTGTTCATCCTAAAATTACAGGCTGATTTGCTACTATATGTATTGTTTTGGATATATTTTCTGTAAATAGTTCACTAAAGTTTATTGAACCGTATCAGCCGCCTACATGTTTTCTTTCTCCAATCAAATAAAAAAAATAGCACAATAGACACAGTAAGAAATATAAAAAAAATCTGCTTCATCTCAATGCATTTTACATTTTTAAGCTTTTCAAATATATTCAATTCTCCTTTCTCTTGTTTATTATATGGCTATATTGCCACTAATATTCCTTTGTGTAATTAAGCTATTAGATGTGTATTTTTCTGTCTTTATAATAATAATAATTAATTTGTAGAGCGCATTTCCCACGCTCAATGCACATGTGAAGCTTTTTGCAAATCATTTGACAGCTGCAGTTTGAGATTATTTATTCTCTATTATTTATGAAAAGAAGCAGATACTGGCCTTTATTATTTACAATTTTTTTCTGATATTTTAGCTTAATTGATTTATATTATGGTGTTTCTATTCAATTAAAAACTAAAATACATTTGACAGCATATGCATTTCCTACCTAAAAATGTCTTAATACATTTGAACTCCTTCAAAATAGGAACTACGTATTCTAATGTTAGAAAGAATAATATCAACTAGATATAGGCTACGGTGGGTGGGGTTGGCTAAATAATTAAAACTGAATAGGCCTAAAGAGTAGTCATGAAGTAAATGAAAAAGGCAGAGCAAGCCCAGAGCTTGTGGCTGAGCAGTACCAGAGCGAAATTGGATCGGGCTGACACCATTTTTTGGAACCCGACTTGCTGTGGCTATTGATATGGAGATTTCCGCGCATGTGTGCAGACATAGCTGCTGCCCACTCTGTTGCCTATGTAGCTTCTGCTCAGTGCTCCCACTGCCTCTTCCCCCTCATTGACATGGAGTGGAAACTTAATGTTGTACACTAAAGATACAGTATGGTTGACATGTTCAAACTATGCATTCCTGTTAGGCTACATGCAGCTATCCTGCTGTACACAAAAGACATGATCGAAATTTGTGTACAAACGTTGTTGTCTGTTGTAACAGTAATTTAGCCAAGCATATCAAACACTGAATCAGAATCTGGCTTTACAGGAGATGTTCAACGTCTCCCCTAAGTCCAGATTCTGGTTCAACACAAGGAAGACAAAAAGAGGCAGCGATTATTTTCTCATGATTGCAAACATTGACTATTTCTTTTTTCAACAACTCTCGCTACGATATGGCAGTATAATATTTAGGAAGATTATCATCACAAATAAAAGGTAGTCTAAAGCAGTAGTTGACAAACGACGAAAGGAAAAATAGTGCTCTGGGCGATGCAAAACAAACTCGCCCAGTGTCAGACCTTGGTCATTGCTATGGGTAAACATTCCCCGGGCTGCCTAGAACGTTCTGCTGCCCAGAGGTGGAGCAGCTTGGTAGCCTACACGTGCGGTAATTGCACGATAATTTAGAAGCACAATAGCAGTTGGTAGTGCCTTTATGTAGTTAAAACACAGATTGTTTTATGCCCCAATGCAAAACTCAACGGGAATTATATTATTTTTTCAGTAACTCTGGCTAGTAGCTATGATATGGCAGCAACTATAAAGATTAGCCTACATCATCACACAAAACACTGATTGTTCTTGCTCCAATCCAATATATGGGGACTGTGTTCTTCTGCAACAGTAATATCCGTTACAGCTGACAAAGACAGTTGTATATCCATCAATAAATATTTTTAGGGATTTTTTTAAATTTCAGCTGTTCAGTAATATGAGGCAGAGATAAAGTTATCCGTAAAGTTATTATAAAAACTGATACAAGTCATTTTTTAAGACATGTCATACTTATGAATTGAAATGCTTATAAGCCTTAATGTATTTATACATGTTTACAATTAATACAATTACTATTTATTAAAAGTGTTGTGAATGCAGATATACCCTTTTTATGTCCCACCTACCGTGTGGGATGATTGGCAATAGTGTTGGCCAATCATCAGCCAGCACCACATTCATGTTCTTTGTAACTCTCATTTTGGGGCACTTGATTTGACGTATGGCCCCAGCATAGAACCCATATTGAAGAGAATAAGGTTTGTTGTGGTCCTTCCACCCATGTCATCCACATCAGCTGTACAGTGAGTTATTAGTTAGCTAGAATCTTTAACCTTCTGAGGTGACAGCATTAGCTAACGTTAGCTCACACTCAGTGAAGATCTCAAACCACAATAGTTTATAAATAATTTATAAGTGCTAATAAATACATGTTATTATAAAGTGTGACAGAATATTAAAAAGAGTTTTAAGTACAAATGATTTACTTATCCTTACACATTTACACATTGATTATTTGCCATTGCTTCCTATCTTCCTATCAGTACTCTTTTTTAGATGTAACATCACGGCCATTCAAGTCACATGTATCAAATCAAATTTTAGTGTGTTAGTATACTGTAATGTAGCTGTAGGGAGGAGACCTTTTCCAAGCATTTATTTTTTACAATATCACCATGGACATTAAATCACATGCTCGTACAGTGCCTTCAGAAAGTATTCATACACCTTGAATTATTCCACATTATTTTGTGTTAAAGGATGAATTAAAAATTGATTAAATCACTTTTTTTCTCACCCATCTCCAAACAATCCCCCATAATGAGAAAGTGAAAATATGAAATTTTAGCAAAAGTATTTAATTTGTAGAACCACGTTTGGCGATGATTACAACTTTGAGTCGTTTTGGGTGTGTCTTTATTAGCTTTAGCCATCTGGAATTGGGGATTTTCTCCCATTCTTCCTTGCAGATTTTCTCAAGCTCTGTTAAATTATATCCGGAGCTGCGGTGAACAGAAATCTTCAAGCTTTTCCACAGATTCAATGGGATTCAAGTCTGGGCTTTGGCTGGGCCACTCAAGGACTTTCACATTCTTGTTCTGAAGCCATTCTAGCGTTGATTTGTCTGTATGCTTGGGGTCATTGTCCTGTTGGAACGTAAATCTTTGCCTCAGTCTAAGGTCATTTGCAACCTGAAGCAGGTTCTCATTAAGGATTTGCCTGTATTTGGCTCCATTCATTGCTCCCTCTATCCTTACCAGTCTCACAGTCCCTGCCATTGAAAAGCATCCCAATAGCATGATGCTGCCACTACCATGCTTCACAGTAGGGATGGTGTTAGATGGGTGAAGAGCTGTGCCTGTTTTTTCCAGACATAGCGATTTGCATTCAGGCAAAAGAGTAAAATGTTTGTCTCATCAGATCACAGAATCTTTTTCCTTATGCTCTGAGTCTTTCATGTGACTTTTTGCAAACACCAGACGTGCTGTCATGTGCCTTCTTCTCAGGAGTGGCTTCCATCTGGCCACTCTTCCATAAAGCCCAGATTGGTGATGTGCTGTAGAGACTGTTGTGCTTCTGTCAGGTTTTCCCATCTCAGCCAAGGAACTTTGTAGTTCTGTCAGAGTGGGTTCTTGGTCACCTCCCTGACCAAGGTCCTTTTTGCCCGGTTGCTCAGTTTGGTCGGACGGCCGGCTCTAGGCAGAGTCTGGGTAGTTCTATATTTTTTCTATTTCCCAATGATGGAGACCACTGTGCTCTTGGAAACTTTCAACACTCTGGAAATAGTTTTATACCCTTCCCCAGATGTATGCCTCATCACAATTCTATCTCGGAGATCTGCAGACAGTTCCTTGGACTTCATGGTATAGTTTCTGCTCTGACATGCACTGTCAACTGTTGGACCTTATATAGACAGGTGTGTTTCTTTCTAAATCATGTCCAACAATTGAATTGGCCACAGGTGGACTCCAATTAAGTTGTAGCGACATCTCAATGATGATCAAAGGAAATCGGATGTACCTGAGCTCAATTTGAATCTTTTTTAAATTCAGGCTGTAACAAAACAAAATGTGACTCACCACCTGTAGCAAAATGTGACTTGGTGTTTTTTACTGGTAACTCGGAGCTACAACATGTTATATCATACATTGCATTTGAAGAACAATGGGAAAGTAATTCTGCTTTGAAAGTTAATCAACTTTTAAACACACTTTTGAGAAAATTGCATTTGAATGTTTTGGTATCTAGTGAAGAGCTCTTCTTTGTCTACACCCATTTAGCATCGTTCACACCCTCTTCAGCTTTAGCCCCACCCATCTCGTTTCACTCTCATAGTGCAAACTTGACGCTCTGGCCGATGATTTGTTTACCTCTGGATAACATGAAAACAGCCTAACCAGCTCTGCTGGCAACAATTTCATTACGCTTTTTTGCAGACGTTTATTGACACCGATCATATTGAACAGGTGTTGTACACACGTCACGTAACGCTAGCTAATGAGCCAGCCAGTTAACGCTAGCTAGTTAAACAACTATGAACAAAGTGCCAACAATGAACAAAGTGCCAACAATGCCTAACATTAGGCTCTAACTATAAAAGCAAACAGCTCTGGGAAATGAATAATAACGTCCGCTAGGGAGCCAGACAGCTAACGTTAGCTAGCTAGCTAACAGTACACTTTAGCTTAATACATATAGCTAGCTAGCTAGTTAAACAATGAATGGGAGCTACCCAACCAGGTCTAATGTTAGCCAACAATTAACAAAGTGCCAACAATGAACAAAGTGACAACAATGCCTAACATTAGGCTCTAACTAGAAAAGCAAACGGATCTGGGAAACAAATAATAACATCAGCTAGGGAGCCAGCCAGCTAATGTTAGCTAGCTAGTTAACAGTACACTTTAGCTTGAAAAGAAACCACTTTCTGTCAAAATTAGAGACGTGTAATATTTGAAAATATAGCTAGCTAATGCTAGATTATTTTACCTGTATACATCATCATACAGGATGGACACGTTTACCTGTCAGGATTGCCATACCGCGGTTGCCCTTAGTTTGAAGATGTAATCTGGAGACAGATGTTTTCTCCATCTCTTTTGCTATCATACTCTAATTTCACTGATTTCAAAACTTGATTGTCCAGAAAATGGAGAGCAACACTAATGCAGCTCCACTACACATTACATTTTTTTTTAAAGCCACGTTAGACAGGATTACCAACACAGACTGACAAGCTCAAATAGACAAAAACCTTCAATATGGCAGATCAATCTTAACTCCTCTCTCGGCATGTCCAGCCCACCTATTATATCAGCCAATCATAGCTAGTGGGAAGGTTGCTTACTTTTTCTGTGGCTTAACTAACAAGGCTCGTAATTTAACAATTTTACTTGTATTTACAGATGGCATACAAGTTTGTTATTAAGGCACATGAAAGTTCACATGTTCGAGAAGACATTTCTGCTAAAAAACTTTTTGGTAAAAAATATTTTTTACTTTCAAACGGCTCTCCTGTGAAGTAGTGACTTGCGACATATGCATAGTTTTCTGAATCAGGTCACAAATGTGGAGTAAGTCAACATTTAATATCAGAGAGAGATAGAAAGAGAGGAACTTGTTGAATGTGCCTAATATGGAGAGAGAGATGGAGGTGGAGCTTCAATCATAACCTTTCTGTGTTTACTACTCATGGTTGACCCACTGGCACCATTTCTTAAAAAAATAGCAGAGTGCTCTGAAATCAGAGTAGATAGCAATATCGAATTTACTAGCTTTGTCTATCAACAGTTGTCAGAGTGATATCATGAACATTCTATTGAAATGGTAACTTGCATAGTGGAGTCTTTTGTTTCGACATGTATCTAGCTAGCTAAACAATGAACCATGATCCCAACTCATAATGTTATTACCCTGCATGAATCTGCAGGTAGCTAACCAACCAGGTTCAATGTTAGCTAGCTAGCTAACATTAGGCTATAACTAGCAATGCAAATTACTCTGAGATATTAATAAAATTACTACTCAGATCACACACGTAACATTAGCTAGCGAGCGAGCCAGCTAATGTTAGCCAGATAGCTAACAGTAAGCTTAAACTTGAAATGAAAATGACTTTCTGACAAAATTACAAATGTGTAATATCTAAAAAATTTGCTAGCTAGGCTATCTTACCCGTATACATGGATGGACGCTTCTCCCTCTCTGTCACGGATGCCATGGTTGCCCTTAGTTTGAAGATGTAATCCGGAGACAGGTGTACAATAGCCTTCTGTGTGTTCTCTTTTCAACTCCCTCTGCATATTTGCAATCAAACAGTAGAATTTCCTCAGCTATCATACTCATATTTCCGCTGGGCATTCCACTGATTTCAAAACTCAGTCCTCCAGAAAGTGGAGAGCAACACTTTTGTGATATCTTTAAAAAAAGCTGTGTTAGAAAAGATTACCTACACATACTGACCAGCTCACGTTATAGACAGAAGCGTGCTACATGGCAGACCAATCTGAACACATCTCTCAGCATGTCCAGCCCACCTATTATCTCAGCCAATCATGGCTAGCGGAAAGGTTTCTGACTTTTAATTTAACAATTTTATTCCCATTAACAGATAGCATACAAGTTTGTTATTAAGGCACATGAAAGTTCACATGTTCCAGAAGGCATTTCTGCCAAAAAAAACACATTTTGATTAAAATAAAAAGTTTACATTGAAATGACTCTCATGTGAAGTAATGACGTATGACATACACCTAGTTTCCTGAAATGAGTCACATATATATAGATAAAAAAAATTACTGGATTCCGCATTTATTAATGACATAAAGCCTTGTTCACCTTTGGATACTGCGATAACAACATGGAAAATAAAGTAAATTTTCAATTTTAATGTATATTCGACAGAGCCCATGCAGGAGCCGCAGGGGAACCTGGGTGTTCCTAGGGACATCAGCAGCCCTATCACATCTGATGAAGAGTACCTCAGCCCACTGGAGGAAGGCATGGACTTTGGAGGGCCTGAGACAAGGAAGATAGTCGACACACGATTCAAGGAGCCCCCTGCATTCCAGGTGAGACTGTGTAACACTGGATCCCAAAAGGATATCTTGTGTGTATCACTTGGCTCTCCTTCACTTTACATTATTCTGTAGGCCCTTGTTGTGGTAAACTTAAGCACAGGGGCAAGGGATCAGTTTGGGATTTGGCAAATAGATCTTTCACAAAACTTTTTATTGGCATTGCAATACACTGTAAAATCTATAAATTGTTTTAAACTTAATCTCAAAACACTTCATATTGTATGTATTCATGCAGTGGATGTTCCAGTAACAATTTACTTGAAACCCAGCGTCATAACACGTTATGACATGGTCATAACCATGTCATAACCATGTCATAACAGCTGACATAACTTGTCATAACCTGTTATAATATAATTATAATACTGTTATGACATATATTTAGACATGTTGTGACATAAAATCAGCAAAAAAAGAAACGTCTCTTTTTCAGGACCATGTCTTTCAAAGATAATTCGTAAACATCCAAATAACTTCACAGATCTTCATTGTAAAGGGTTTAACCACTGTTTCCCATGCTTGTATAATGAAGCATAAACAATTAATGACCATTCACCTGTGGAACGGTCATTAACTTCTTTGGGCTAGGGGGCAGTATTTTCACATCCGGATAAAAAACGTACCCGATTTAATCTGGTTATTACTCCTGCCCAGTAACTAGAATATGCATATAATTATTGGCTTTGGATAGAAAACACCCTAAAGTTTCTAAAACTGTTTGAATGGTGTCTGTGAGTATAACAGAACTCCTATGGCAGGCAAAAACCTGAGAAGATTTCATGCAGGAAGTGGCCTGTCTGACAAGGTGTTGTTGTTCTTGCTTCTGTTTATTGAAGAGTCAGGATCTTAGCTGTAACGTGACACTTCCTACGGCTCCAATAGGCTCTCAGAGCCCGGGAAAAACCTGAACAATGACGAGGCAGCCTCAGGCTGAAACACATAATCGCCTTTGCCAAGTGGTCTATCAGAGGACAATGGAATTAGGCGCGTGCCCGATTCGACCCCGTACAGTATTTTCTTTCGGCTGTTTACCTAATTGCAGATTCCCGGTCAGAATATTATCGCTTTTTTACGACAACAATGGCATAAAAATTGATTTTAAACAGCGGTTGACATGCTTCGAAGTACGGTAATGAAATATTTAGAAATCTTTTGTCACGAAATGCGCCGTGCGCGTGACCGTTATTTACCATTGGGATAGTGTCTAGAACGCACGAACAAAACGTCGCTGTTGGAACATAACTATGGATTATTTTGGACCAAACCTACATTTGTTATTGAAGTAGAAGTCCTGGGAGTGCATTCTGACGAAGAACAGGAAAGGTAATCAAACTTTTCTAATAGAAAATGTGATTTTGGTGAAGGCTAAACTTGGTGGGTGTCGAAATAGCTAGCCCTGTGATGCCGGGCTATCTACTCAGAATATTGCAAAATGTGCTTCATCCGAAAAGCTATTTTAAAATCGGACATATCGAGTGCATAGAGGAGTAATGTATCTATAATTCTTAAAATAATTGTTATGCTTTTTGTGAACGTTTATCGTGAGTAATTTAGTAAATTGTTAGTAAATTCCCCGGAAGTTTGCGGGGGGTATGCTAGTTCTGAACGTCACATGCTAATGTAAAGCTGGTTTTTGATATAAATATGAACTTGATTGAACAAAACATGCATGTATTGTATAACATAATGTCCTAGGTGTGTCATCTGATGAAGATCATCAAAGGTTAGTGCTGCATTTAGCTGTCTTCTGGGTTTTTGTGACATTATATGCTAGCTTGAAAAATGGGTGTCTGATTATTTCTGGCTGGGTACTCTGCTGAAATAATCTAATGTTTTGCTTTCGTTGTAAAGCCTTTTTGAAATCGGAGAGTGTGGTTAGATTAACGAGAGTCTTGTCTTTAAATTGCTGTAAAATAGTCATATGTTTGAGAAATTGAAGTAATAGCATTTCAAAGGTTTTGAAAATCGCGCCACAGGATCCAACTGGCTGTTACGTAGGTGGGACGAATTCGTCCCGCCGGTCCTAGACAGGTTAAAACCTCTTATGGACAGACCAATATCCAATGGTAGCGCCTGGCGCGAAATACAAAAAACCTTAAAAATGCTATGATTTCAATTTCTCAAACATATGACTATTTTACACCATTTGAAAGATAAGACTCTCCTTTATCTAACCACATTGTCCGATTTCAAAAAGGCTTTACAGCAAAAGCAAAACATTAGATTATGTCAGGCGAGTACCCAGCCAGAAATAATCACACACCCATTTTTCAAGCTAGCATATATGTCACAAAAACCAAAACCACAGCTAAATGCAGCACTAACCTTTGATGATCTTCATCAGATGACACTCCTAGGACATTATGTTATACAATACATGCATGTTTTGTTCAATCAAGTTCATATTTACATCAAAAACTAGCTTTTTACATTAGCATGTTTTGTTCAGAACTAGCATACCCACCGAAAACTTCCGGTGAATTTACTAAATTACTCACGATAAACGTTGACAAAAAACATAACCATTATTTTAAGAATTATAGATACAGAACTCCTTTATGCAATCGCGGTGTCCAATTTTAAAATAGCTTTTCGGTGAAAGCACATTTTGCAATATTCTGAGTACATAGCCCACCATCACGGCTAGCTATTTTGACACACACCAAGTTTGGCATTCACCAAACTCAGATTTACTATAAGAAAAATTGGATTACCTTTGCTGTTCTTCGTCAGAATGCACTCCCAGGACTTCTACTTCAACAACAAATGTTGTTTTGGTTCAAAATAATCCATAGTTATATTGAAATAGCTCCGTTTTGTTCGTGCGTTCAGGTAACTATCCGAAGGGTGACGCGCCGGCGCATTTCGTGACAAAAAAATGCAAAATATTCCATTACCGTACTTCGAAGCATGTCAAATGCTGTTTAAAATAAATTTTTATGCGATTTTTCTCATAAAATATGGATAATATTACAACCGGGAGACGTTGTTTTCGTTCAAATAGTGAAAGAAAAAGCCCCTGCTGTTTTTCGCTCAGAGACTGCAGAGCTTTCATTCCACTTTCTGGCGCCTTCCTAGAGCCAATGGAAGCCTTAGAAAATGTCACGTTACAGCAGAGATGCTGTATTTTTGATAGAGAGGCTACAGAAGGACACAAAATGGCCAGACAGGGCACTTCCTGTATAGAATCTTCTCAGGTTTTGGCCTGCCATATGAGTTCTGTTATACTCACAGACACCATTCAAACAGTTTTAGAAACTTTAGAGTGTTTTCTATTTCTATTTTTCTCATTATATGCATATTCTAGTTTCTGGGCAGGAGTAGTAACCAGATTAAATCGGGTACGTTTTTTTTCCGGCCGTGAAAATACTGCCCCCTATCCCAAACAGGTTAATGCAGCTGGTGGCCACACCAGACTGTTACTTTTGATTTTGACCCCGCCTTTGTTCAGAGACACATTATTCCATTTCTGTTAGTCACATGTCTGTGGAACTTGTTCATTTTATGTCTCAGTTATTGAATCTTGTTATGTTCATACAAATATTTACACATGTTAAGTTTGCTGAAAATAAACACAGTTGACAGTGAGAGGACGTTTCTTTTTTTGCTGAGTTTATATTGCGTAATTTTATGGCTGCTTATGGCATCTACATAAGAGTGTCAAACCCCACATAACCTACCACACAAGTCAAAACATTCCATTGCACCATAGCCTACATGTAATGTTATATATATATTTTTTAATTTACTATTTTATTAAATTATCATTGTAATTGCACACACATTGATGTCAGACATGCACCTACCCCAATGCTCTGTTGCTGATGACTGGAACGAATGCAGGAGCAGATTTCAGGAGCAGGACAATACATCCTTGTTTTGACTGATGATTGATATAAGGGAAAGTACGTGATACGCCTATCTGGCTTGTATGATTATGATGGTCATAATGCTTCTTGACAGTGTCACAAAGTGTATTTTCTTAGTCCAAGTAAAGTGATGCAGGATGGTCATAATGCTTCATGACAGTTTCATGAAGTTTATTTTCTACAAGTTATTTAAAATATAATGGGAAAAAGAACATGACTGTAAAGAATTCATTACAACAACAAAGGGTTTAAGAAACAAACTTTCAAACAAAAGGAAACTTCTTGGTAGGGAAAAAACTAATTGGAATAAATTATATATGTATTATATATGTATGTATTATATATACAATCAAATGACATCATAATGTATTATGACACTGTGTGTCATGTAAAGTGTTACCGATGTTCCATATAGTGTAGTTTGAATTGCAAAAGTGACAGCATGGAAATGAGTCTATGGGCTGTCATCTCCCATTTCAAAATGGCTCATCCTCTGTTTTAACAGGTAACTATGAATGATCAAGCGGTCATTGAGGGGCAAGAAGTGACCATGTCTGTCCGACTAAATGGACAGCCCAAACCCATGCTTTATTGGTAGGTTTCCTTACGCCATTAAATCATCAATTCAATGCTCTGTGTATTTAATCTTAACTGAAAAAGCCTGCTGTAATGTACAAGAGTTATTGATACAATACAGAATTTGTTTTGTCATGCATACACTACATGACCAAAGGTACAGTATGTGAACACCTGCTCGTTAAACATCTCATTCCAAAATCCTGGGCATTGATATAGAGTTGGTCCCCCATTTGCTTTTATATCAGACTCCACTCTTCTGGGAAGGTTTTCCACTAGATGATGGAACATTGCTTCCATTCAGACACAAGAGCGTTAGTGAGGTCGGGCACTGATATTGGGCGATTAGGCTTGGCTCGCAGTTGGCGTTCCAATTCATCCCAAAGGTGTTCGATGGGGTTGAGGTGAGGGCTCTGTGCAGGCCAGTCAAGTTCTTCCACACCGATCTTGAAAAAAACATTTCTCTATGGACCTCCCTTTGTGCTGAAACAGGAAAGGGCCTTCCCAAAACTTTTTCCACAAGTTGGAAGTACAGAATCGTCTAGAATGTCATTGTATGCTGTAGCGGTAAGATTTCCCTTCACTGGAACTAAGGGGCCTAGCCCGAACCATGCCCCAGACCATTATTCTTCCTCCACCAAACTTTACAGTTGGCATTATGCATCGGGGCAGGTTGCGTTCTCCTGGCATCTGCCAAACCAAGATTCGTCCGTCAGACTGCCAGATGTTGAAGCCTGATTCATCACTCCAGAGAGCCATTTTCCCTGCTCCAAAGTCCAATGGTGTCGAGCTTTACAGCTCTCCAGCGTACGCTTGGCATTGCGCATGGTGTTCTTAGGCTTGTGTGCGGCTACTCGGCCATGGAAACCCATTTCATGAAGCCCCCGACGAACAGTTCTTGCGCTGACGTTGCTTCCAGAGGCAGTTTGAAGCTCGGTAGTGAGTGTTGCAATCGAGGACAGACGATTTTTACGTGCTGCGCCCTTCAGCATTCGGTGGTCCCGTTCTGTGAGCCTGTGTGGCTGAGCCGTTGTTGCTCCTAGACCAGGCCTGGGAAATTATTTTCCATAGAGGGCCACATCATATGACAGGATTATACATAATGTATATGACTGTGTTGACAGATATATCTAGTGTAATTCACTTATTTAACTTTTTTAACATATAAACCACATCAATGTTCTCCTATTGGTAGG
The DNA here is from genome assembly GCF_901001165.1 of Salmo trutta. Lineage (NCBI taxonomy): Eukaryota > Metazoa > Chordata > Actinopteri > Salmoniformes > Salmonidae > Salmo > Salmo trutta. The sequence continues at coordinate 48,687,909 of NC_042976.1, forward strand.
TATTTTCCTTATTAAACATGCAATGAACTACACAGAGGGAAAAGTACGCTGTGCATTCAGCACCACTTACAGTACTCTTGTTAACAGGTATGCACATAAACACAAGAAAGATAGAGAGCTCAACATTACTGTCACGTCCTGACCAGTAAAGGGATTATTTGTTTTTGTAGTTTGGTCAGGGCGTGGCAGGGGGTGTTTTTCTGTGTGTTTTGGGTTTTTTGGGTTATGTTCTATGTTCTTCTATTTCTATGTTTATTCTAGGGTATCTATTTCTATGTTGGAATTGTTTGGGGTTGGTCTCTAATTGGAGGCAGCTGAATCTCATTGCCTCTGATTAGAGCCCATATTTAAGTAGGGTTTTTTTTTCATTGTGTTTGTGGGTGGTTATTTTCTGTTTAGTTCATGTTAACCTGACAGAACTGCTGGCTGTCGTTTTCTTGTTTTGTTTATAGTGTTTCAGTATAATAAATACAAATATGAGCACTAAACACGCTGCGCCTCGGTCTACCTTTAACGACGGCCGTTACAGAACCACCCACCAAAGAAGGACCAAGCAGCGGAGGAAGGAGCAACAGAGGAGCTACTTAGTGTCATGGACATGGGAGCAAATAATGGATGGAAAGGGACCCTGGAGGCAGGAAGGCAGGGGAGAACCGACGCCCGAAGGAGGAGCTGGAGGCAGCAAAGGCTGAGCGTCGGAGGTATGAGGCACTATATCCTCCATTTCAGGAGGTGAGGAGGCAGCCCCCAAAAAATTTTTGGGGGGGCACACGGGGAGTTGGAGTATGTCAGGCAATAGGCCTGAACCAACTCCTCGTGCTTATTATGGGAAAGCGTTTGGCGTTGAGAGCACCGTGCTATGCGTAAGTGCGCACGGTCTCGCCCATCCGCACGCACAGTCCGGTACGGTTGATACCAGTCACCCGCAAGTGCCATGCTAGAGTGGGCATCCAGCCAGGGAGAAATGCGCCGGCAGAGCACATCTGGCCACCAGTGCGTCTCCTAGGCCCAGGCTACCCTGCGCCTGCCCTACGCACGGCAGCCATCATGCCTCAGCACAGCCCAGTTCGCCCTGTGCCAGCACTCCGCCCGTGCAGGGCTGTAGTGACAATCCAGCCAGGACGGATTGTGCAGGCTGTGCGCTTCAGACCTCTAGTGCGTATTCAAGACCCATTGTATCCTGTTCCTGCTCCTCGCACTAGCCCTGTGGTGCGTGTTACTGTTCTGGCGCTTCCAAAGCCAGCCCCACGCATCAGGCCTCTAGTGCGCCTGCCCAGCCAAGTACGTCCTGTTCCTGCTCCTCGCACTAGCCCTGTGGTGCGTGTCACTAGTCTGGGGCCTCCAAAGCCAGCGCCACGCATCAGGCCTTCAGTGTGCAGTCCCCGTCCAGAGCTTCCGGCGACAGTTCCACGTCCAGAGCTTCCGGCGACAGTTCCCCGTCCGGAGCTTCCGGCGACAGTTCCCCGTCCGGAGCCGACAGAGACGGCCCACAGTCCGGAGCCGTCAGAGACGGCCCACAGTCCGGAGCCGTCAGTGACGGCCCACAGTCCGGTGCCTGCAGAGACGGCCCACAGTCCGGAGCCTGCAGAGACGGCCCACAGTCCGGAGCCTGCAGAGACGGCCCGCAGTCCGGAGCTTGAAGAGACGGCCCTCAGCCCGGAGCCTGCAGAGACGGCCCTCAGCCCGGGGCCTGCAGAGATGGCCCTCAGCCCGGAGCCTGCAGAGACGGCCCTCAGCCCGGGGCCTGCAGAGACGCCCCTCAGCCCGGAGCCTGCAGAGACGCCCCTCAGCCCAGAGTCTCCAGCGACGCCCCTCAGCCCTGAGTCTCCAGCGACGCACCTCAGCCCTGAGTCTCCAGTGACGCACCTCAGCCCTGAGTCTCCAGCGCCTCCCCTCAGCCCTGAGTCTCCAGCGCCTCCCCTCAGCCCTGAGTCTCCAGCGCCTCCCCTCAGCCCTGAGTCTCCAGCGACGCCCCTCAGCCCTGAGTCTCCAGCGACGCCCCTCAGCCCTGAGTCTCCAGCGACGCCCCTCAGCCCGAGGTCTCCAGCGACGCCCCTCAGCCCGAGGTCTCCAGCGACGCCCCTCAGCCCGAGGTCTCCAGCGACGCACCTCAGCCCGAGGTCTCCAGCGACGCACCTCAGCCCGAGGTTTCCAGCGACGCACCTCAGCCCAGAGCCTTCAGCAGTGGTCTACAGCCGTGAGCCTTCAAGGGGGGTGGGCAGGTTAGAATGGGGACTAAAGCCGGAGCCTGAGCCACCTCCGTAGTTGGAGGATTGGGGAGGGGGGTGTAGCACGGGAACCGTCGGTGACGGTGGCCACCCTCCCTCCCTTTAGTTTGGGGTTATTGTTTTGTGAGTTTTTGTTTCAGGTGCATTCGGGGTCTGCACCTTGGGGGGGGGGGTACTGTCACGTCCTGACCAGTAAAGGGGTTATTTGTTTTTGTAGTTTGGTCAGGGCGTGGCAGGGGGTGTTTGTCTGTGTGTTTTGGGGTTTTTGGGTTATGTTCTATGTTCTTCTATTTCTATGTTTATTCTAGGGTATCTATTTCTATGTTGGAATTGTTTGGGGTTGGTCTCTAATTGGAGGCAGCTGAATCTTGTTGCCTCTGATTAGAGACCATATTTAAGTAGTTTTTTTTTCATTTTGTTTGTGGGTGGTTATTTTCTGTTTAGTTCATGTTAACCTGACAGAACTTGTTTTGTTTATAGTGTTTCAGTATAATAAATACAAATATGAGCACTAAACACGCTGAGCCTTGGTCTACCTTTAACCTCTATGGGCTAGGTGGGACGCTTGCCTACTCAACAGCCAGTGGAATCCCCTTTCTTGTCATGGGGCAGTATTTGCACAGCCGGATAAAAAACGTACCCGATTTAATCTGGTTACTACTCCTGCCCAGTAACGAGAATATGCATATAATTGTTTGATTTGAATAGCAAACACCCTAAAGTTTCTAAAACTGTTTGAATGGTGTCTGTGAGTATAACAGAACTCATTTGGCAGGCCAAAACCTGAGAAGATTCCAAACAGGAAGCGCTCTCTCTGACTATTTCTTGGCCTTCTTGATCATCTCTAACCAAAACAGGGGATCTCTGGCATAACGTGACATTTTCTAACGCTCCCATATGCTCTAAGAAGGCGCCAGAAAGATGAATGGTGGCTTTGCAGGCCATGGCTGAAAAACATTAGCGCATTTGGATAATGGTCGATCTGAGGACAATGAGACTGGAGGCGCGTGCACGAGCCGACACCATTTTTACTTTCTCTCTCTTTGAACGAAAACAACGACTCCCGGTCGGAATATTATCGCTTTTTTACGAGAAAAATAGCATAGAAATTGATTTTAAACAGCGTTTGACATGCTTTGAAGTATGGTAATGGAATATTTTGAAATTTTTAGTCACGAAACGTGTCGGGCGCGTCACCCTTCTTTACCCTTCGGATAGTGTCTTGAACGCACGAACAAAACGCCGCTATTTGGATATAACTATGGATTATTTGGAACCAAACCAACATTTGTTATTGAAGTAGAAGTCCTGGGAGTGCATTCTGATGAAGAACAGCAAAGGTAATCAAACTTTTCTAATAGTAAATCGGAGTTTGGTGAGTACCACACTTGGTGGGTGTCAAAATAGCTAGCCTGTGATGGCCAGGCTATCTACTCAGAATATTGCAAAATGTGCTTTCACCGAAAAGCTATTTTAAAATCGGACATAGTGAGTGCATAAAGGAGTTCTGTATCTATAATTCTTAAAATAATTGTTATGTTTTTTGTGAAAGTTTATCGTGAGTAATTTAGTAAATTCACCGGAAGTGTTCGGTGGGAATGCTAGTCACATGCTAGTCACATGCTAATGTAAAAAGCTGGTTTTTGATATAAATATGAACTTGATTGAACAAAACATGCATGTATTGTATAACATAATGTCCTAGGATTGTCATCTGGTGAAGATCATCAAAGGTTAGTGCTGCATTTAGCTGTGGTTTGGGTTTATGTGACATTATATGCTAGCTTGAAAAATGGGTGTCTGATTATTTCTGGCTGGGTACTCTGCTGACATAATCTAATGTTTTTCTTTCGTTGTAAAGCCTTTTTGAAATCGGACAGGGTGGTTAGATTAATGAGAGTCTTGTCTTTAAAATGGTGTAAAATAGTCATATGTTTGAGAAATTGAAGTAATAGCATTTCTAAGGTATTTGAATATCACGCCACGGGATTCCACTGGCTGTTGAGTAGGTGGGACGCAAGCGTCCCACTGGCCCAGAGAGGTTAAAAGAGTGTTTGGGTTAAATGCGGAAGACACTTTCAGTTGAATACATTCAGTTGGACAACTGACTTCTGTAGGTATCCCCCTTTCCTTAAAAGGGTGTGGGACCTGAAGTTGGAGATTGTAAATGAAAGGAAAATATGTGGATTTCATTCAACTGACAGATAAAGAATGGTTGGCTGATTTTGCCTACGCCGTGGACATAATGGCATTCATGAATGAACTGAATTCCAAACTACAAGGGAAGGGCCTTTTTGCACATCAGAAATTTGCCTTGTCAAAGCCTTCAAGGGAAAATTACTCCTCCTGACCTGCCAAGTAGATGCCAACAATCTCACCCACCTTCCGACACGACTAGTCTGTTTCCTGTCAGATGACCAGTGGGATAGGTATACATAGCTCCTGCATGCTTTCAATGGTGAGTTTTCTCCTCGTTTTGAGGATTTCAAAGTGTTGGAAAATGACATGCTGTTGGTTTCCTCTCCTTTCACATTCAATGTGGATAACGCTCCCACTGACCTGCAACTTGAGCTTATCGATCTTCAGTCTGATCCAGTGATTGGAGAACTATTCAAAACAATGTCACTGACAAGGTTCTATGCATCTCTCAATGAACAAAACTTTCCAAAGACTAGGAGTCATGCTCAGAAGATGTTTGTACTGTTTGGGTCAAACTATGTATGTGAACAGACATTTTCAGTGATGAAATATAACAAGTCAAGGCACAGATCATCTCTTACTGACTCTCACCTCTCAGCAATCCTGCGCATAGCGACATCAGAAACTATACCTGACTTCACTGCTCTAGTCAATGGCCATCAGAGACTTCACTCCTCACACTGATTGAGTAGTACCTCTTTGGGCTAGGTGTTCCGCTAGCGGGATCAGATCCGGGGAAATTGCAGAGCACCAAATTCAAATTACAAAACATAATATTAAACATTCATGAATTTACAAGTGTCTTATATCATTTAAGCACCTTCCCCAAACTCAGCCATCTCACGTTTTGTTGTAGGGGAGATCTGCGTCACCCGCCTCTGTCTCTTCCAACAGTGAGAATCTCCCTGTGGTTTAAAGATTTTTCTCTTATGAAGTTTACCACTAAATGACTGTATCCACAACATGGCTCATTTTGAGAACACATTTACAGAGCACCTGATGCATAATGCAATGCAGGAAAATAATTTTCTGGTCTGGGTTCAGCTCAGCAACTTGATCTTGTATCCTTTTCAAAAGACCAACGTTTTTTTCCTGTCAAGTTTGGGCGCCCATCAGTGGTCACAATCTTTCTCTGGGGTTGTGCTCTTCATTGACTGCACTGAAGCAAGCTCCTCTGTAATTTCAAAGTCTGGGGTTATGCCTTGTAAGAATATCAACAACTGCGCCATGTCACATGCATCACTGCTCTCATCCAGGGCCAAGGAGAAATAGGTGAAATCCTTTACCTTGTCTTTCAACTGTTGTTCCATATTCCCTGTGATGTCCCCAACACTGTTCGTCTTGACAGGGAAACATTTTCAAACAGCTCTTTCTTGTCAGGGGAAAGTATTGCTGCAGAGTCAATTAAACATTCTTTAATGAATTCGCCCTCAGCAAATGGCTTACTATGTTTAGCAATTTTGTGGGACAGTACAAGCTAGCTCTCGCAATTCTGTCATTTGCTTTTGCAACTGAGAAAGCAACTATTTCGATGCACTTGCCCTCTGCTCAGAAGACATATTCCTATATTTCTCTGCATGCTTTGTCTGGAAGTGTCGGGACAAGTTGTTGTCTTTAAAGACAGCAATGCTCTCTTTGCACACCAAGCACACAGCTTTCCCTGATACCTCAATAAAGAAATGTTTTGATGTCCACTCTTGCTGGAACACCCTACATTCATTGTCTACTTTCATTTTCTTTGAAAAACAAAGGCCTTTGCCCAGGCCTGTCCTAGATGTTGCCATTCTACTGCTAATGTTTCCCTATGGAGATTGCATGGCCGTGTGCTTGATTCTATCAGTAACGGGTGTAGCTGGAATAGCAGAATCCTCTAATTTGAAAGGGTGTCCACATACTTTTGTATATTGTATCTTGCCATTAGAGTTTTGTGCATGCTCCACATTGGCATGGTTCACATTGGCAAGACAATGGTTGCTAGGTTTCTGTAATACATTTACAATGTAGTCTTTATAAAACCAGTATACTGTAGTTCCCTCTCCATTGTAATGTATCTCTAAACATTGCAAAACATTTCTAAATATAGAACTCTCTCTTGGTTCAGGCTGAGGGACAGGGAGACGATAAAAACAGACTTGCACCACACAGTGAGTGAGACCAAGGACGGCACTTTTGAAATGACCATCAACTCAGCTCAGAAGTCGGACACGGGAGTGTACACCTGCAAGATCATCAATGAGTATGGAACAAAGCAGTGCGAATGCAAACTGGAGGTGAAAGGTACAGTACAGCAATGTTGTCTTTTTCCAATCCCTCTCTTTGCTGTATGCCAATCAAATAATACAAAACGTTGGATAACATATTTGTTATGTAAGGTACATATAATGCCTTATAACACCTATACTGTGTTATAATACTGACTCTAAGCATAGTAATAAGCGCAGTGGTTCTGCCTGCACAATGTGTAAGCTACAAAGCATGGCAGACAGCTTACACTCTTCCAATAAATAATCAAGAGGCATTGGTACCGTTAAGAATCTTTAGTAGAATACATTTTGTTTGAAAACTGTAACAGATACAGAAAGGAGAAACTGAGAAAAAGTCACTAGATACATTCACACAAATTAATACAAATAAAGAACAGCATCTCTATCACGAGTTAGCAACAAAAACTAGCCTAGCTAGCCAACATGACCATGCAGATATGATGACAATCACAGGAAATGTACCACTAAACATATACACATCATCTAAGTGTCCATATAGCTTAATAACTATGATTTAGCTTTGTCACAATAGATATCTGAACACTTAAAATAGCCAGATACATCCAAAAACCAAGAAGCTAAATTCCTTCCCAAAACGATAGCTAGCATGCTAACGCACAATGTTAAGTGAATGGGTGATAGATAGTTAGCGTAATTAGCTTAGCATCATCGGAATTTAGAAAACTACAATAAACATGTAAAAAACATAAATATTCTAGAAACACAATTTGAATTAGCAAAAGTATTTTCTAATAACTCGAAAGTATGTACAGACTCATCTTTAACCAAGGCCTACTAAGATGAAAAAATAGAGTTATGTTCTGACAGGAAATAGCTCTGCACCGAAAGTTAGCAAATTAAAAGATACAGTACCCAAATTTGCCACTAGATGACAACATAGGACAATATAATACTTTGGACAGAAGTACAGCTATCAGAACAGTAGTATTAAGCTATAAACTCACAAGTCATTAAACATCCTTATAAGCAGTGGTGGAAAAAGTAACAAATTGTTATACTTGATTAAAAGTATTGTACTGACAGCTATGTGTTATTCTGTTAGTTGTTTGTGTAGTACTTACCAGTACCCAGTGTTCGCGTGCCCAATCAACCTGCTATCTTCCAATCACAGGAATGCCTGGAATGTTCTAATGCTGGGCATCCTGGTGGTTGATGGAGTGGGGGGGTTGGCAGGGGGGTGGAGCATTGCAAGTTTAAGTCCATGTTTAGCCATTGTTCTCTCTCTTATGTCTGGTCTTCACAAGAGAAGGTCACGGTTGTTTTATATGGGTATCTTTGTCGGCGCCATCGCCTCGCTTCAGGTCCTTAGAAAACTATGCAGTTATTCGTTTTTTTTATTCTTACATTGTTAGCCCAGAAAACCTCAAGTGTTATTACATACATCCAGGAATAACTATTGGATATAAAAGAAATGTCAACTTATCAACATTACGACCAGGAATACATCTTTCCCGAAGCGGATCCTTTGTTCAGACCACCACCCTGGACATGGGATCTTATCTCAGAGGCTGTGCTTCATCCGAAAAGCTATTTTAAAATCGGACATATCGAGTGCATAGAGGAGTTCTGTATCTATAATTCTTAAAATAATTGTTATGCTTTTTGTGAACGTTTATCGTGAGTAATTTAGTAAATTGTTAGTAAATTCCCCGGAAGTTTGCGGGGGGTATGCTTTTTCTGAACGTCACATGCTAATGTAAAAAGCTGTTTTTTGATATAAATATGAACTTGATTGAACAGACATGCATGTATTGTATAACATAATGTCCTAGGTGTGTCATCTGATGAAGATCATCAAAGGTTAGTGCTGCATTTAGCTGTGATTTGGGTTTTTGTGACATTATATGCTAGCTTGAAAAATGGGTGTCTGATTATTTCTGGCTGGGTACTCTGCTGACATAATCTAATGTTTTGTTTTCGTTGTAAAGCCTTTTTGAAATCGGACAGTGTGGTTAGATTAACGAGAGTCTTGTCTTTAAATAGCTGTAAAATAGTCATATGTTTGAGAAATTGAAGTAATAGCATTTCAAAGGTTTTGAAAATCGCGCCACAGGATTCAACTGGCTGTTACGTAGGTGGGACGATTTGGTGCCACCTAGCCCAGAGAGGTTAAGCTCGAGACCCTGGGTCTTGACCCCGCCCTGTGCAACTGGGTCCTGGACTTTCTGATGGGCCGCCCCCAGGTGGTGAAGGTAGGAAACAACATCTCCACTCCGTTGATTCTCAACACTGGGGCCCCACAAGGGTGCATTTTCAGTCCTCTCCTGTACTCCCTGTTCACCCATGGCTGCGTGCCATGCACGCCTCCAACTCAATCATCAAGTTTGCAGATGACACTACAGTGGTAGGCTTGATTATCAACAACGATGAGATGGACTACAGGGAGGAGGTGAGGGCCCTCGGAGTGTGGTGTCAGGAAAATAACCTCTCACTCAACGTCAACAAATCAAAGGAGATGATCGTGAACTTCAGGAAACAGCAGAGGGAGCACTTCCCCACCCACATCGACGGGACAGTAGTGGAGAAGGTACAAAGTTTTAAGTTCCTTGGCGTACACATCACGGACAAACTGAAATGGTCCACCCACACACACATTGTGGTGAAGAAGGCACAACAATGCCTCTTCAACCTCAGGAGGCTGAAGAAATTTGGCTTGTCACCTAAAACACTCACAGATTTTTACAGATGCACAATCGAGAGCATCCTGTCGGGCTGTATCACCGCCTGGTACGGCAACTGCACTGCCCACAACCGCAAGGCTCTCCAGAGGGTAATGCTGTCTGCACAACACATCACCAGGAGCAAACTACCTGCCCTCCAGGACACCTACAGCACCCGATGTCACAGGAAGGCCAAAAAGATCATCAATGACAACAACCACCCGAGCCACTGCCTGTTCACCCTGCTATCATCCAGAAGGCGAGGTCAGTACAGGTGCATCAAAGCTGGGACCGAGAGACAGAAAAACAGCTTCTATGTCAAGGCCATCAGACTGTTAAATAGCCATCACTAACATAGGGTAGCTACTGCCAACATACAGACTCAAATCTCTGGCCACTTTAATAAATGGACTTAACAAAGGTATCACTAGTCACTTTAAATAACGCCACTTTATATAATGTTTACATATTATATTACTCATCTCATATGTATATACTGTATTCTGTACCATCTACTGCATCTCGCCTATGCTGCACAGCCATCGCTCATCCATATATTTATATGTACATATTCTTATTCATCCCTTTATATTTGTGTGTATAAAGTACTTGTGAATTTGTTAGATTACTTGTTAGATATTACTGCATTGTTGGAACTAGAAGCACAAGCATTTCGCTACACTCGCATTAACATCTGCTAACCGTGTGTATGTGACCAATAACGTTTTATTTGATTTTGATTTGATATTTGGCGTGGACTATGGCCAAGCGGTAGCCTGTGAGGAGTTGGGTTAATAAACCGTGAATTCGTAAACTCAATCCCCTGTCTGGACAACTGTTCCTTTATGATCTAGCCAGGTCATTACAGTATCGATACCTTCCTCTATGGGATCGGTGTCCCCCCCACGGGACGGTTGAGCTAATGTAGGCTAATGTGATTAGCATGAGGTTCTAAGTAGCAAGAAAAATTCCCAGGACATAGACATATCTGATATGGGCAGAAAGCTTAAATTCTTGTAAATCTAACTGCACTGTCCAATTTACAGTAGCTATTACAGTGAAATAATACAATGCTATTGTTTAAGGAGAGTCCATAATTATGAACTTGAAAATGTATTAATAAACCCATTAGGCACATTTGTGCAGTCTTGATATAACATTTTGAACAGATATGCAATGGTTCATTGGATCAGTCTAAAACTTTGCACATATACTGCTGCCATCTAGTGGTCAAAATCGAAATATACATATAGCCACTCCAACATTATTTACAAGATGTATTTGTGTTTAGTGAGTCCGCCAGACCATAGGCAGTAGGGATGACCACATGTTCTCTTGATAAGTGTGTGAATTCCACAATTTTCTTGTCCTGCTAAGCATTCATACTTTTGGTGTATGGGAAAATGTATGGAGTTAAAAGTACAATATTTTCTATAGGAATGTAGTGAAGCAAAAGTAAAAGTTGTCAAATATATAAATAGTAAAGTACTACTTAAGTAGTATTTGAAAGTATTTTTACTTAAGTACTTTACACCACTGCTTATGAGACTCAAATCCATGATTATTGCACAACTTTGAAAACGCAGGTGATATATTTAAGTATATACCTTACTAAATACTTAACTTTGTGCAGACTGCCAGATTACGAACAAGACACAGATTTGACAAAATATTCTCTCTTGCCCTGTGTATCCCCTAGTGCCACCAGTGGAGTCAGGCCTAACCATTATCCGTCCAGTGATGGACATCACAGTGGACGCAGGTGAGACGGTCATGTTAGAGTGCCACATAATTGGACCACTGGACACAGACGTCGATTGGCTTGCAGATGGTAAACTGATCCAGCCAGCTCTGCTCAACTGCAAAATGCATTTTGACGGGAAAAGGTGCAGGCTGCTCCTCAACTCAGTGCACGAGGACGACAGTGGCACCTATACGTGCAAGCTGACCTCGGCCAAAGGTAAACTCTTAACTGCACTGTCATCTGCTTCGCTTGTCCTCTTCACTTCTGTGGTATAGAATAACCAAACGAATAGATTAACCAAAAGATAAATTAGCTTATATATATTATTGCATACATATACAGTATCATATCTTATATATGACAACATGTAAGTCATCAACTTCCCAGAATCAAACTGGAGTTCTTGAAATGAGTTGAATGACAATTTGAATTAATAAAACTGGTACTGTAAATGTTTTACTTTATTTTCAACTTTATTTTCAAGTTTGTTTCTTTACTTTGGCCTTGTTTTGTTTTAGAGGAACTGACCTTAAGTGGCCAACTCAAAGTCATCCCTTCCATCAAGCCCCTTTTCACCCGCAAGCTGGATGCCTTAGAGGTGATTGAGGGACGTAACGCCCGCTTTGACTGCAGGGTCAGCGGAACACCACCTCCAAAAGTCAGCTGGGGACATTTTGGTAGGAGACCCATTTTCATCATGTTCACCCAGCCAAATAATTTCCTATAAATAGCCTACTATTTGAAAGTATTTTCAAATACTTATTTCAAATACTATTTTCAAATACATGGGTTTAATGCACGTGAGTGTATTTGAGTATTTTAAAATACATGCCAATACTTTCCAAGTTTATTTCCGAATACATTTAAACAATTAACTACTTTGAAATCTATGTGAAAGTAATTGAAATATTTGATATAGTATTTGAACCCAGGTCTGGCAGGTACACATTGTTACATAGTAATTTCTACAGTTATACTTGTTTGTGACATGCACAATTTCAAGGTTTCGCAAATAAAATCACTATGCAGACAATGTCTCAATGTCTGTATGTCCTCTTCTCTCCCCAGACCATACACTGGTAGAGAGTGACAATGTGCAGATCTTACAAGAGGGAGGACGTCACTCCCTCATAATCTCTCATGTCACCAATGAGGACGAGGGCTTCTACACAGTCATCGCTTGCAATCCACACGGCGACGCCGAGAGTGCCGCTGAGCTCTATGTCCAGGAGCCCAAACCTGCTATGTCATCTCAAATGTAGGAACACACTTACCACCTACAGTCCTCACCATATGTATTTGGACAGTGTAGCTACATTTGTAATTTTGGCTCTGTACTCCAACATTTTGGATTTGAAATCTAAATGATTAATATGACAGCGACAGTACAGAATGCCACCTTTTATTTTAGGGTATTTTCATATATCAGTTTTACCATTTAGACATCAAATCACTTTTATAACTTTGTGTCCCCCGCTTGAAGAAATCATAAGTATTTGGACAAATTCGCTATAGTGTGTTAAAGTAGTCAAAACTTTAGTATTGGTTTTATAATCATTGTCTGCAATGACTACATCAAGCTTGTGACTCTACAAATACGGTTGGTGCATTTACAGTTTGTTTTGGGGCATGTCTTGTCCAATAGTAACTGAATGGTGAATTACGTCGGGTGTCATTTTGGAGTGAGAATAAAGTGAGAATAAAATATGTTCCTAAACACTCTTATATTCATTTGGATGCTGCCATGATCATGACAAATCCTGAATGAATCATGAATAATGAAGAGTGAGAAAGTTACAGAGGCACAAATATCATTATTCATCAATATTCAATATCCATTCATGAATTTTCTTAATTGTGGCAGCATCAGGATGAATTTAGAAGTGCTCAGAAACATCCTAAATGCACATTTAGAAATAAAATGACTCTAGGCACCATTCACCATTAAGTTACTATTGGGCAAGACGTCCCAGAAAATACCCCAAACAATCTGCAAATGCACCCAACGAGTTGTAGAGTCAAGCTTGATGTAGTCATTGGGTGCAAGCGATTTGGGACCAAGTACTACGCTTTAGACTAGTTTAAAAATTCTTTGGGATCGGTGTCCCGTCCACGGGACGGTTGAGCTAACATAGGCTAATGTGATTAGCATAAGGTTGTAAGTAACAAGAAAATTCCCAGGACATAGACATATCTGATATTGGCAGAAAGCTTAAATTCTTGTTAATCTAGCTGCACTGTCCAATTTACAGTAGCAATTGCAGTGAAAGAATACCATGCTATTGTTTGAGGAGAGTGCACAATTTTGAACATGAAAAGTTATTAATAAACAAATTAGGCACATTTGGGCAGTCTTAATACAACATCTTGAACAGAAATGCAATGGTTCATTGGAACTTTTCACATACACTGCTGCCATCTAGTGGCCAAAATCTAAATTGCATGATGATGGTACAAAAAAATATAAAAGAACGGTTGGTTTTTCTTTGTATTATCTTTTACCAGATCTATTGTGTTATATTCTCTTACATTCCTTTCACATTTAATTTGTCCAAATACTCCAAGCGATTTCTTCAAATGGGGGGGACTAGATACTGTATATAACGTGGGGGAGACTGGGGGCAATTGTAACACCTTAAATTTCTCCCAACAGAAACTAGCTAGAGTGACGAAACTGAGTACATGCCCATTAAAGTTCTCTCCCTGCTTGAAAAGTTTCAGCCAAATATCTCACTATTTGCTCATTTTATGGGCAAGTGTTTGTTTTTTAGGTGTGTAAGTAGTTTGTTCCACTGGCTGTACATTTTTATACTATCCTGAGCATTAATGTCCAAGAATTCAAACTAACATAATTTTCATCACTTTATATTTGCTTAACTTTGACATGATTGACATGTGTCACTATTGTTTTCTCTTGCTAGGCACATGAGGTTTTGCCATGGTTGCTAGGGTAAAAATAACGTGGCTATATACAGGGAGTACCAGTACCGAGTCGATGTGCAGGTGTACGTGGTAATTGAGGTAGCTATGTACATATACAGTAGGTAGGGGTAAAGTGATTAGGCAACAGGATAGATAATAGACAGTATTAGCAGGGTTTGTGGCGATTGTGAAAGTGTGTGTGTGTGAGTGTGGTATCAGTATGCACGTGTCCGCGTGTTATGTGTGTGTGGAGGTATGTAGTATGTGTTTATGTGTCTGTTGGGGTGTCAGTGTAAGTATGTGTGAGTGTGTGGGTAGAGTCCAGTGTATGTGTGTGTGTGTGTGTTGGGGTGTCAGTGTAAGTATGTGTGGGTAGAGTCCAGTGTGTGTGTTGGGGTGTCAGTGTAAGTATGTGTGAGTGTGTGGGTAGAGTCCAGTGTATGTGTGTGTGTGTGTGTTGGGGTGTCAGTGTAAGTATGTGTGAGTGTGTGGGTAGAGTCCAGTGTGTGTGTGTTGGGGTGTCAGTGTAAGTATGTGTGAGTGTGTGGGTAGAGTCCGGTGTGTGTGTTGGGGTGTCAGTGTAAGTATGTGTGAGTGTGTGGGTAGAGTCCGGTGTGTGTGTTGGGGTGTCAGTGGTAAGTATGTGTGAGTGTGTGGGTAGAGTCCAGTGTGTGTGTTGGGGTGTCAGTGTAAGTATGTGTGAGTGTGTGGGTAGAGTCCGGTGTGTGTGTTGGGGTGTCAGTGTAAGTATGTGTGAGTGTGTGGGTAGAATCCAGTGTGTGTGTGTGTGTGTGTTGGGGTGTAAGTATGTGTGAGTGTGTGGGTAGAGTCCAGTGTGTGTGTTGGGGTGTCAGTGTAAGTATGTGTGAGTGTGTGGGTAGAGTCCAGTGTGTGTGTGTGTGTGTGTGTGTGTGTCTGTTGGGGTGTCTGTGTAAGTATGTGTGAGTGTGTGGGTAGAGTCCAGTGTGTGTGTTGGGGTGTCAGTAAGTATGTGTGAGTGTGTGGGTAGAGTCCAGTGTGTGTGTTGGGGTGTCAGTGTAAGTATGTGTGAGTGTGTGGGTAGAGTCCAGTGTGTGTGTTGGGGTGTCAGTGTAAGTATGTGTGAGTGTGTGGGTAGAGTCCAGTGTGTGTGCATCGAGTCAGTGCAACAGAGTTAGTGCAAAAAAAAGTGTATGAATTGAGACAGATGTAAGTTTCTTATATAAAAAAATGACCGCCCTATTTCAAGGGGTCTCTGAACAATAGAGTAAAATTCAATACAATACATTTTGTCCCCGGTCTTCCCTAATTTTATGTCTAAGTGGTAAAGCATATACACTATATATACAAAAGTATGTGGACACCCCTTCAAATTAGTAAATTAGGCTATTTCAGCTACACTGGTTGCAGACAGGTGTATACAATCGAGCACACAGCCATGCAATCTCCATACATAAACATTGGCAGTAGATTGGCCTTACTGAAGACCTCAGTGACTTTCAACATGGCACTTGGATACCAAAAAGTCAGTTTATAGGATTCCAACAAGACAGTTTGTCAAATTTCTGCCCTGCTAGAGCTGCCCCGGTCAACTGTAAGTGCTGTTATTGAGAAGTGGAAACGTCTAGGAGCAACAACGGCTGCGAACAGCTGTGCACTGGTACTCCCTGCCACACAAGCTCACATAATGAGACCGCCGAGTGCTGAAGCACATTGCGCGTAAAAATGATTTGTCCTCAGTTGCAAAACTCACTACCGAGTTCCAAACTGCCTCCGGAAGCAACGTCAGCACAAGAACTGTTCGTTGGGAGCTTTATGAAATGGGTTTTCATGGCCAAGCAACTACACACAAGCCTAAGATCACCATGCACAATGCCAACTGTCGGCTGGAATGGTGTAAAGCTTGCAGCCATTGGAATCTGGAACAGTAGAAACGCGTGATGAATGATGAATCACGTATCACCATCTGGCAGCCCGACAGACCAATCTGGGTTTGGCGGTTGCTAGGAGAACACTACCTGCCCCAATGTATAGTGCCAACTGTAAAGTTTGATGGAGAAGGAATAATGGTCTGGGGCTGTTTTTCATGGTTCAGGCAAGGCCCCTTAGCTCCAGTGAAGGGAAATCTTAAAACTACAGCATGCAATGATATTCTAGACTGTTTGGGGAAGGCCCTTTCCTGTTTCAGCATGACAATGCCCCATGCACAAAGCGAGGTTCATACAGAAATGGTTTGTTGAGATTGGTGTGGAAGAACTTTACTGGCCTGCACAGAGCCCTGACCTCAACCCCATCGAACACTTTTAGGATGAATTGGAACGCTGACTGCAAACAAGGCCTAATCACCCAACATCAGGGCTCGACATCACTAATGCTCTTGTGGCTGAATGGAAGCAAGTCCCCACAGCAATGTTCCAACATCTAGTAGAAAGCCTTTCCAGAAGAGTGGAGGCTTTTATAGCAGCCAAGGGGGGACCAACTCCATAGTATTGCCAATGATTTTGGAATGAGATGTTCGACAAGCAGGTATCCACATACTTTTTGTCATGTAGTGTATGTATGAAAATCCTCTCAAATAAAACATTCTCTACTATTGTGTCATATTGATCTTATTGATCAAATGCTGGAGAATGGAGAACATTTAAGTTTTAGCTTCACTGTCTAAATACAGAATTTAGAAATAATCTAGCCTAGATTTCACAATCCATATTAAGCACATTCAACAAGTTGTTCTCTCTCTCTCTAACCCCTCCCTCTCTTTCATTTCCCTCCCTCCCTGCTCTCCTCCCTCCAAAGGGCGAAGCTAGAGAAGATGCCATCCATCCCGGAGGAGCCTGAGGTGCTGGTCAACGAGGTTGAGCGCTTTACCATGCCTGACTTTGTCAAGCCACTGTACGACCTGGACGTGATTGAGGGCACGGAGGCCGTGCTCAAGTGCAAGGTGGCCGGCCTGCCGTACCCCACCATCGTGTGGTTCCACAATGGCAAGAAGATTGACAGCATGGAGGACAGGAAATTGACACAGTGTGAGTTGAGATTAGTAAAAAAAAAATTCTGAGGTCTTGGCTGTTTTCTTTTGATTTTCCCATGATGTCAAGCAAAGATGCACTGAATTTGAAGGTAGATCTTGAAATTCATCCACAGGTAAACCTCCAATTGACTCAAATTATGTCAATTAGCCTATCAGAAGCTTCTAAAGCCATGACATCATTTTCTGGAATTTTCTAAGCTGTTTAAAGTCACAATCAATTTAGTGTATGTAAACTTCTGACCCACTGGAATTGTGATTAAGTGAAATAATCTGTCTGTAAACAATTGTTGGAAAAATGACTTGTGTCATGCACAAAGTAGATGTCCTAACTGACTTGCCAAAACTATAGTTTGTTAACAAGAAATTTGTGGAGTTGTTGAAAAATGAGTTTTAATGACTCCAACCTAAGTGTATGTAAACTTCCGACTTCAACTGTAAGTCCAACTGCGACTTTCATACACTAGCGCATCACAATATTTTGTAAAATTGTCCAAACTTTGTCCAAAATTAAATGCACCATAATTTATAGATAAAGTTCCTATATTCGATTAATCAGTTGTAGTACAGCAATGGTTTTTGGGAAACATCTTCAAAGCTAACAACGGACTTTCAGCAGGATATAATGATTAGCTTAACGCTATGATGCGCTTTGGGAAACTCACCCCTGTGCTGTTCCTCTTTTCCAGTCAGAGACATCCACAGCCTGGTCATCAGCTCTGTCTGCCATGCTCACGGAGGGGTATACAAGAGTGTCATCGCCAACAAGGTGGGCAAGGCCACTTGCTATGCCCATCTATATGTGACTGGTGAGGAATCCCAGATTACTTTTTGTTAATACTTATTTCAAGCTGTTAGGTTCTAATTTTTCTGAGTAAATAACCCACGGGCACTAGTGAAGCTTAACCAAGTTTAATTCTTCCCAAAGGGTCGACACAGCTGTATTCAGACAAAGACAGGTTTCCACCACTACAAATATATATACTCCACTTTAGGCACTCCTCCTTCTCTCCAATAATTACATCTTATGGTTCGACAGGAAGAGGGTAATAGGGTAATGAACCATAATTTCTCCCTCCGGGGGATCTGACCTGACCTCAACCCCTCCTTTGCCTAATCCACAGATGTCCATCTGCTTCCCCTATAGCAATCCTGTGACCTCCTCCCGTCCACCCAACACATTCCACAGCCATCTGTCTTTCTACAGAGAACCATTAACTGACATAAAAACCTGTCTCTTCCACTCCTTTATATACTATGCTTATGCGTATAACAATGTTCAATGTTTACCCCGAATCCAACAAAGCCTAAAGATTTAATGCACTATGTTACATTTATAATGCGTTGTAAGACTTGTCATGCACATGTATGGGCCTCATACTGCCTAAATTCCAGCCATGTTGAGTCAGTTGACATTTGATCAACTTTGTCAATAGAATCCTTTTTTAATTTAATTTAATTTAAATGTAACCTTTATTTAACTAGGCAAGTCAGTTAAGAACAAATTATTTTTTACAATGACGGCCTCAAGAGAGTCTAGTCTGTTGCTGAATCCCAAATCAACAACAATAGCCCCTACCCCCATGGCACTCCTGTAGATCTGAAAGGATCTGATAGGTTTAAGCAACACAGCAATTACATAGGTTTGCCTTGCTTTGCCTCGACTGGGTGGAGTTTTTGCCATATTGGGCGCACCTTGCCAAGGGTTTATGGGCTAGAGGTCGATTTGGGATTCAGCATACTTTGATGCATGCACAAAAGGGTCATTTTACCATTCCTCATTAACTTTAACTACAGTGTTGATGGAATAGGGGACCTGGGCTAGAGTCCAAATAAAAAGTAGACAGCCCTCGGCCCTAAACCCTCAGTCCTTAAATTACGTTTTACATCGTCACAACCGAGTGTACCTTACCCAAGCGAGGGAGAGTGATGATCGGAGAGGCAATCTCAATGGTGGAAATCTTGAAATTGAGATTAAAAACAACCAACCTAAAGCTATTAATGTACCTAGCAAGCTAACGTAGCTAGCACTCCAGTCAGATAGCTAGCTACTGTCACCCATAGCTGGCTAGCTAGTTTTATAGTTTGGTTATTTATAAAAAAAAAAATATATATATATATGTTTATGAAGCTAGCTACTTTTTATAGGGTCCTCACTATGAGATTCAGACAATTTGCCAACGCTAAAATCAATGTCATTTACACTACCATTCAAAAGTTTTGGGTCACTTAGAAATGTCCTTGTTTTCCATGAAAACATACATGAAATGAGTTGCAAAATGAATAGGAAATATAGACAAGATGTTGTCAAGGTTATAAATAATGATTTTTAATTGAATTAATAATTGTGTCCTTCAAACTTTGCTTTCGTCAAAGAATCCTCCATTTGCAGCAATTACAGCCTTGCAGACCTTTGGCATTCTAGTTGTCAATTTGTTGAGGTAATCTGAAGAGATTTGCTTCCTGAAGCACCTCCCACAATTTGGATTGGCTTGATGGGCACTTCTTACGTACTATAAGGTCAAGGTGCTCCCACAACAGCTCAATAAGTTTGAGATTCGGTGACTGTGCTGGCCACTCCATTATAGACAGAATACCAGCTGACTGCCTCTTCCCTAAATAGTTCTTGCATAGTTTAGAGCTGTGCTTTGGGTCATTGTCCTGTTGTAGGAGGAAATTGGCAATAAAGCACCATCCACAGGCTATGGCATGGCGTTGCAAAATTGAATGATTGCCTTCCTTCTTCAAGATCCCTTTTACCCTGTACAAATCTCCCACTTCACCACCACCAAAGCACCCACAGACCATCACATTGACTGCACCATGCTTGACAGATGGCGTCAAGCACTCCTCCAGCAACTTTTCATTTTTTATGCGTCTCACGAATGTTATTCTTTGTGATCCGAACACCTCAAACTTAGATTCGTCTGACCATAACAATTTTTAGAATCTTCCTCTATCCAGTGTCGGTGTTCTTTTGCCCATCTTAATCTTTTCTTTTTATTGGCCAGTCTGAGATATGGCTTTTTCTTTGCAGCTCTGCCTAGAAGGCCAGCATCCCAGAGTCGCCTCTTCACTGTTTATGTTGAGACTGGTGTTTTGCGGGTACTATTTAACCTCACTAGATTTGCAGGTTTGTTAGAAACACGATATGAACACTTATGGTGTTAAACAGTTACTGTTTGGTTCTTTTCAGATGTTCTTCCAGACCCTCCAGATGGGCCCCCAGTAATAGAGGCGGTTACTGGCAAGACTATCACCCTAAGCTGGAAGAAACCCCGGAGGCTGGATCCCTCTATTGGTAATTTTCATTTCACTAGCATTTCTATCATTCATTATAATGTGGATTGTGGAACCATGGTTCCCTGTATTTCAAGAGCTAGCTTCTAGACAGTTGTAACAGCACCCGATGAAAAAGAAAAATGAAGTGAAGAATGATGTATATCTTTACTATATTTGGTATTACCAAGTTTATAATCAAAGGATACGGCACCAGGGTGAATCATTTATTGATTAAGAATATTGAGAAAGATTAGGCTGGAGGTATCATATCCATTTTCGTAGTACAGGAAAAGTTCTATACTGAACTAAAATATAAACACAACATTTAAAGTGCTGGTCCCATGTTTCATGAGCTGAAATAAAAGATCCCAGAAATGTTCCATACACACAACCAAAAAATTTCTGCACAAACTTTCAGAAACCGTCTCAGGGAAGCTCATCTGCTTGTTCGTCATCCTGACCAGGGTCTTGACCTGACTGCAGTTCTGCGTCTTACCTGGCTTCAGTGGGCAAAGACTCATCTTCGATGGCCACTGGCACACTGGAGAAGTGTGCTCTTCACGGATGAATCCCGGTTTCAACTGTACCGGGCAGATGGCTGACATGTGGGCGAGCACAATGATGATGTCAACATTGTGAACAGAGTGCCTGATGGTGGGGTTATGGTATGGGCAGGCAGGCATAAGCTACGGACAATGAACACAAATGCACTTTATTGATGGCAATTAGAATGCACATGACGAGATCCTGACGCCCATTGTTGTGCCATTCATCTGCCGCCATCACCTCATGTTCCAGCATGATAATGCACGGGCACGTCGCAGGGATCTGTACATAATTCCTGGAAGCTGAAAATGTCCCAGTTCTTCCATGGCCTGCATACTCACCAGACATGTCACCCACTGAGCATGTTTGGGATGCTCTGGATCGACATGTACGACAGCGTGTTCCAGTTCCTGACAATATCCAGTAACTACACACAGCCATTGAAGACGAGTGAGACAACATTCCACCGGCCACAGGCCACAATCAACAGCCTGATCAACTCTATGCAGTAATGTGTCACTCTGCAAATGGTGGTCACATCAGATACTGACTGGTTTTCTGATCCACACCTCTTTCTTTTTTTAAGGTATCTGTGACCAACAGATACTTATCTGTATTTCCAGTAACGTGAAATCTATAGATTAGGCCCTACTGAATTAATTTAAATTTACTGATTTCCTTAAATGAACTGTTACTCTGTAAAATCTTTGAAAATGTTTCATTTTGCATTTATATTTTTCTTCAGCGTAGTACATGTTCAAGTTAATTCTGTTTGAATGCCATTCCAACAGGTCAAGGTTATGCTCTGTCTACATGTATTCACACGTATCAAAAATGTATGTTTGCCATTGCAGATCCAAACACGTTGATGTATGCCATCCAACAACAAGCGCTGGGCTCGATCCAGTGGACCATCATAGTGTCCAGTCTGAAAGACCCTTGCTACACAGTGACCAGCTGCTCCAAAGGAGTCTGCTATGCCTTCAGGGTCCTGTCAATCACCACCAAGGCATTTAGCAAACCCTCTCCGTCCACAGACCCAGTGCAACTTGTCAACAGAGGTATGAGTCATCAAATGAGGGCAACATGAATTGATGACATGATGCCTATATTAGTGGTTGCTGGCAAGGGCTGGTTTAACAACATGTAAGCATGGATTGCACTCTCTCCTTGTCCAAAGACTGCTGACAAGGCATGGAACAAATATGTCGTTTTTAAAATGTGATGAACTATCCCTTTAAAGAGATTTAATTTCTTCCAAGGTCCATATCTTCAGGAGGGTCCGGTGATCATTGATAAGCCAGACATAGTCTATGTCCAGGAGAACCTGTCATTCAGCATCACCATCACTCTGAACCACGTCAACGCTTCAGTTATCTGGAAGAGGCAAGTCACACACTGTATCACTACAGCTGATACACTAACAATAATGTATTAACCTGTTTGGGATAGGGGGCAGTATTTTCACGGCCGGATAAAAAAACGTACCCGATTTGGATAGAACAAACTCTAAAGTTTCTAAAACTGTTTGAATGGTGTCTGTGAGTATAACAGAACTCATATGGCAGGCCAAAACCTGAGAAGATTCCATACAGGAAGTGCCCTGTCTGACAATTTATTGTCCTTCTGGTGCATCTCTATCGAAAATACAGCATCTGTGCTGTAACGTGACATTTTCTAAGGCTTCCATTGGCTCTCAGAAGGTGCCAGAAAGTGTAATGGGGTGTCTGCAGTCTCTGGGTGAAGAACAGCAGGAGCATTTGATAGTGGTCAGGCTGGGAACAGTGACACAGGAGATGCGCGTCCACGAGACTACTCCATTTTTTTCTTTCAGCCTTTGAATGAATACAACGTCGCCCGGTTGGAATATTATCGCTATTTTACGAAAAAAATTGCATAAAAATTGATTTTAAACAGCGTTTGACATGCTTCGAAGTACGGTAATGGAATATTTTGATTTTTTTTGTCACGAAATGCGCTCGCGCGTCACCCTTCATATAGTGACCTGAACGCACAAACAAAATGGAGCTATTTGAACATAACTTCGGATTATTTGGAACCAAAACAACATTTGTTGTTGAAGTAGAAGTCCTGGGAGTGCTGCAGAGGATAAGTTCATTTGAGTTACCAGCCTCAGAAATTACAGCCCCAAAAAATGCTTTGCAGAGTTCAAGGAACAGACACATCTCAACATCAACTGTTCAGAGGAGACTGTGTGAATCAGGCCTTCATGGTTGAATTGCTGCAAAGAAACCACTACTAAAGGACACCAATAAGAAGAAGAGACTTGCTTGGGCCAAGATACACGAGCAATGGACATTAGACCGCTGGAAATCTGTCCTTTGGTCTGATGAGTCCAAATTTGAGATCTTTGTTTCCAACCGCTGTGTTTTTGTGAGATGCAGAGTAGATGAACAGATTATCTCCACATGTGTGGTTCCCACCGTGAAGCAAGGAAGAGGTGGTGTGATGGAGTGGGGGTGCTTTGCTGGTGACACTGTCTGTGATTTATTTACAACTCAAGGCAAACTTAACCAGCATGGCTACCACAGCATTCTGCAGCGAAATGCCGTCCCATCTGCTATGCGCTTAGTGGGACTATCATTTGTTTTTCAATAGGACAATGACCCAACACACCTCCAGGCTGTGTAAGGGCTATTTCACCAAAAAGGAGAGTGATGGAGTGCTGCATCAGATGACCTGGCCTCCTCAATCACCCGACCTCAAACCAATTGAGATGGTTTGGGATGAGTTGGACAGCAGAGTGAAGGAAAAGCAGCCAACAAGTGCTCAGCATATATGGGAACTCCTTCAAGACTGTTGGAAAAGCATTCCAGGTGAAGCTGGTTGAGAGAATGCCAAGAGTGTGCAATGCTGTCATCAAGGCAAAGGGTTGCTACTTTGAAGAATCTCAAATACACTTTTTGTAATGAGTGTCGTGTGTGGAGGACCAAGACGCAACAGGGAAGTGTATACTCATCTTCTCTTTTTAATATATAAGAAGGAAAAACAAAATAAACACGTATACAATTAACAGAAACGACACTAACAGTTCTGTCAGGTGACAAGCACAAAACAGAATACAACTACCCACAATACAAACACACCCCTAATTATAGGACCTTCAATCAGAGGCAACGATAGACAGCTGCCTCTAACTGAAGGCCCCAACACCAATTAACTAAACATAGAAATACAAATGACTAGACAGAACATAGAAATAAACTAACATAGAACAATAACCAAAACCCTGGACTAATAAATCAAATACCCCTCTCCATGGACACATACACACAACCACCCTGAACGACATAAAACAAATACCCCCTGCCACGTCCTGACCAAACTAAACACTAACAAAAAACACCTTTACAGGTCAGAACGTGACAGTACCCACCCCCCAAAGGTGCAAACCCCGGATGCACCTAACAAAAAGAAAATACAAAAATAAACCCCAAAACAAAAAATTCCCAGCTTATATTGGGAGGGAAGGGAGGGAGGCCACCGTCACCGACGATGCCTCTGCAACGCTCCCCCCTCTCCGCATACTAGTCTCTACAGAGGTGGCTCTGGAGCGGGACGTATCCCTCGCTCTGCCACTTGCTCACCCTTTTCTTTGCAGACTCTGGGGCAAGGTCCCTCTTTGTCGACCTCGGACTTGGGATCCTCGCTACGAGCGACTCTGGCTGCGTCGGACTGGAGGGTGACTCTGGCTGCGTCGGACTGGAGGGCGACTCTGGCTGCGTCGGACTGGAGGGCGACTCTGGCTGCGTCGGACTGGAGGGCGACTCTCTCTCGGGCATAGGTGCCGGACACTCGGGCTGAGGCACTGTCGTTGGGCACTCTGGGTTAGGCGCTGTTGCTGGGCACTCTGGGCGAGACGCTGTGCCATCTGGGCGAGGCGCGTGCACTGAAGGCCTGGTACATGGTGCTGGCTTCGGGGGAGTCAGACTAGGGACACACACCTGTAGGCTTGTGCGGGGAGCAGGGATAGTTCGAGCTGGACTAGGCTGCAGCTCGGGAAGCCTGGTGCGCGGTGCTGGCTTCGGAGGAGCCAGACTGGAGACACGCACCTGTGGGCTTCAACGAGGAGCAGGAGTAGGATACACCGGGCCTTGGGTAAGTACTGGAAGTCTCGAGCTCACCTCCCGTCTTGCACAACCCGTCTTGGCTGGATGGCAGTAGTAGCCCTGTACGTTCGTGGTGCTGGTACAGGGCGGACTGGGCTATGAAGGGGCCTGATGGTCGCCGTGCGTAGAGGAGGTGTCCTGTAGCCTGGACTTCGGAGGCGTACCAGTGGCCAGACGTATTGGGCTGGCATCCTCCTTCCAGGCTGGATGCCCACTCTAGTACGGCCTTTGTAGGGGCTGAGATCACACGCACTGGACTGTGCGTGCGCAGGGGCGAGATCTTGCGTACCTCTTCGTACTTCAGCGCTCTTCACTCCATGTGCTCCCCATAATAAGCACGAGGTGTTGGCTTCAGGGGCAGCCTTTGCCCAGCCACCACCCCGTGTGCCCCCCCCCAAAAAATTATTGGGGCTGCCTCTCAGGCCTCCTTGCTAGCCTCGTCCCAACGTACTTCTCCCGGTCCTCACCGTTCCTTCGCCACGGACCTTCTCCCGCCAGGATTTCCTCCCATGACCACGATTCCCTGTAGTCCTCCTGCTTCCTTGGCTGCTCCCTCTTCTGTTGCTTGGTCCGGTTGTGGTGGGTAGTTCTGTAACGAATGTCGTGTGTGGAGGACCAAGACGCAACAGGGAAGTGTATACTCATCTTCTCTTTTTAATATATAAGAAGGAAAAACAAAATAAACACGTATACAATTAACAGAAATGACACTAACCGTTCTGTCAGGTGACAAGCACAAAACAGAATATAACTACCCACAATCCACAATACAAACACACCCCTAATTATAGGACTTTCAATCAGAGGCAACGATAGATAGCTGCCTCTAACTGAAGGCCCCAACACCAATTAACTAAACATAGAAATACAAATGACTAGACAGAACATAGAAATAAACTAACATAGAACAATAACCAAAACCCTGGACTAATAAATCAAATACCCCTCTCTACATGGACACATACACACAACCACCCTGAACCACATAAAACAAATACCCCCTGCCACGTCCTGACCAAACTAAACACTAACAAATAACACCTTTACAGGTCAGAACGTGACACTTTTTTGGTTACTACATGATTCCATATGTGTTATTTCATAGTTTTATGTCTTCACTATTATTCTACAATGTAGAAATTGAAAAAATAAATAAAAACCCTTGAATGAGTAGGTGTGTCCAAACTTTTGACTGCTACTGTACACCACATTCTATTAGTAGTGTCTGCAGACCATGTAGACACTTCTCTTATAAATGCCCACAGACAGCTGTTAGCGGGGCTCTCCATGGGACTGTTATGCCCTCGCTCTAGTCTTCTCATAAGAATAGTGAATTGCCTTCTCTCTATAAGACTATGGGTACATTTCTATGCGCTACTTGCCTTAATTTTATTGGTTTCATAATTTATTTGTATACAAATTCTTTTAAATTGACTTACTGAAATTCAGTTGACATGTCCCTATTTTGTTCGTGGATGATGTGTGTCCTCCTGGGCAGCTCACAGTAAGGGTCTGGTCTTGGTGGGTTTCGTCCTCTTTTAGTTAGATGGGAATTTCTCTCATGCTTCCATGCGCCACCTGTTTTCCTCGTCAATCTTAAATTAATCATTGTTTATTAACAGTTAACTGGAGAGGTTCCAACAAACTTCATGCACTATAGTACACGTCTGTCAGGAGCTCTGTTGGGGCAGTCCCGTTCGATCTATTATATACTTACACAGACAAATTGTATTTGCATGATTTAGCTTATTCATTATTGATTATAAATGTTTTGGTTCATGCATGTGAACGACCAATACCTCATGAGGCTCCTTCTCTCTAAGCTGAGACCTTGAAACTCAAAGGTTCTGGGCATATGGCCAAATTGCAAATACTGATGGTGAGGATTCAGTCAGTCACTTGCATGAACGAAGAAACTGATTATTAGAAAAGCACAAACATAGAACACACAAAATGGTTATTAGAAAAGCACAAACATAACATTTTCCATCACATGTCCTTAACCTCTCTAGGGCCGGCGGGACGAAATCGTCCCACCTACGTAACAGCCAGTGGAATCCTGTGGCGCGTTATTCAAATACCTTAGAAATGCTATTACTTCAATTTCTCAAACATATGACTATTTTACAGCATTTTAAAGACAAGACTCTCGTTAATCTAACCACACTCTCCGATTTCAAAAAGGCTTTACAACGAAAGCAAAACATTAGATTATGTCAGCAGAGTACCCAGCCAGAAATAATCAGACACCCATTTTTCAAGCTAGCATATAATGTCACATAAACCCAGAAGACAGCTAAATGCAGCACTAACCTTTGATGATCTTCATCAGATGACACACCTAGGACATTATGTTATACAATACATGCATGTTTTGTTCAATCAAGTTCATATTTATATCAAAAACCAGCTTTTTACATTAGCATGTGACGTTCAGAACTAGCATACCCCCCGCAAACTTCCGGCGAATTTACTAACAATTCACAAAAAGCATAACAATTATTTTAAGAATTATAGATACAGAACTCCTCTATGCACTCGATATGTCCGATTTTAAAATAGCTTTTTGGTGAAAGCACATTTTGCAATATTCTAAGTAGATAGCCCGGCATTACAGGGCTAGCTATTTAGACACCCAGCAAGTTTAGCCTTCACCAAACTCCGATTTTCTATTAGAAAAGTTTGATTACCTTTGGTGTTCTTCGTCAGAATGCACTCCCAGGTCTTCTACTTCAATAACAAATGTTGGTTTGGTCCCAAATAATCCATAGTTATGTTTCAACAGCGGCGTTTTGTTCATGCGTTCAAGACACTATCCGAAAGGGTAAATAAGGGTCACGCGCATTTCGTGAAAATAGATTTCTAAATATTTCATTACCGTACTTCGAAGCATGTCAACCGCGATTTTGCCAGCAACCAGCTGTCAACCTTGATATTGCCAGCAACCAGCACCATACGCCGACCCACTGAGCCCTCAATCAACTGGCCATATTGTTCTTAACTTATTGGGGCTATGTGGGATGTTAGCGTGCCACCCGTGGCGCACCCTATCAACAGCAGGTGCATTTCAAGAGCGGCAAATTTGAAACCAAATAAATGTCAAAATTCAAATTTCTCAAACATACAACTAACTTACAGCCTTTGAAAGATAAACATCTCCTTAATCTAACCATGTTTTCCGATTTCAAAAAGGTTTTACGGGGAAAGCATAAAGTTAGGTTATGTTAGGAGAGTACATTGACAATAGCTGTGTGTAGTGTATTGTCGATTCAAAGACAGGCGTCACCAAAACCATAAAATCAGCTAAAATTATGCACTAACCTTTTACAATCTCCATCATATGACACTCCTAGGACATTATGTTAGACAATGCATGCATTTTTAGTTCTATCAAGTTCATATTTATATCTAAAAATAGCGTTTTACTATGGCGTTGATGTTCAGGAAATCGTTTCCCTCCAATACCGGCAGTCAAGTCATGACAACAAAATAATTAATTAATATTAGAAAACATTGGTAAAATATTATATTGTCATTCAAAGAATTATAGATTTACATCTCTTGAACGCAATGGACTTGCCAGATTTAAAATTAACCTTACTTGGAAATCACACTTTGCAATAATCTGAGCACTGCGCCAGAAAAATACGCATTGCGATACAGACTAACCACCATGTTGGAGAGATCTAAAATCGAAAATACTATGTAAATAATCCATTACCTTTGATTCTCTTCATCAGATGTCACTTCCAAAGAATCCCAGGTTCATAACGAATGTAGTTTTGTTCAAAAAAGCTCATCATTTATGTCCAAAAACCTCCGTGTTGTAGCACATGATCTAAGCCAGCCGGACTTCACTTCACATCACGAACGGAAAAAATATATTTACGTTCGTTCAAACATGTCAAACGTTGTATCGCATAAATCATTAGGGCATTTTTTAACCAGAACATGAATAAAATTCAAGGCGGACCATTGGGTTCTCTTTTAAAACGTTTCGGAATGAGAGTACCCACCATCAACTCGCACGCCAGGTGTCTAATGGGCCATCGCCGTTCCAAAGCTCTTCTTCAGTCAGATCTCACTGTAGAAGACTCAAAACACTTTGTAAAGGCTGGGGACATCTTGTGGAAGCAATAGGAAGTGCCAAAACATTCCTCACCCCCTTTGTTTTTCAATGGTATAGGCTTAAAGTCAATTCAACACATCAGGTATCCACTTCCTGTCAGAATCTGTCTCAGGGTTTTGCCTGCCAAATGAGTTCTGTTATACTCACAGACACCATTCAAACAGTTTTTGAAACTTTAGGGTGTTTTCTATCCATATATAATAAGTATATGCATATTGTAGTTACTGGGTAGGATTAGTAACCAGATGAAATCGGGTACATTTTTTTATCCAGCCGTGAAAATACTGCCCCCTATACCCTAACAGGTTAACTGTATTTGAAAAGCACCATGCCCATTCTCCGGCCTTCTTGTTGGCTTCACAAAAATTGAGTTCACAAATATGCCAGTGTGCAAGAATGCCATTTTAATACCAAGTGCTGTAGGATAAAACAATAAGATGTGTGAAACAGTCAGACAACAAAAGTTCTTACCACTAAAATGTATCCACCACGACAATGGGATATCTAAGCTGCCTTATTGTTCTCTGTGATTAGAAGTGGAGTGGTCCTTGCAATCAAACCTGGGCTGTATGAGATGAGTATGCCTGATGATGACCAGCACTCTCTGAAGATCATGAGGGTGAAGAGTGGCGATGTGGGTCAACTGATGTGTGTTGCCTCCAACAAGTTTGGCGTCGACTCCTGCATCTTTAGTGTGGAAATGGCAGGTGAGTGCAATAATGACAGATTATGATAATGGATTGAATTTACAGTATGTATCTCTCTTTGCAGCTGCTTAAAGCGCTTTGCATTGTTTGGGAGTGGAAACTCTTCTCATCCACTATAGTAATGGCCATTAAGAAGTTAGCTACTTTTTCAAAATGCCTTGCTGCATGCAGCAAGGTACATCGTCAGGAAATGTTGTCTGCTTCATGTTTTGTTTCCTTGCTATGATACTTTGAGTATCGACATATTGAATATTGTGACAACAGTATCTAACACATTTTCATGTTCGCTCTGTAGCACCACCAACCTTTGAGTCCATCATGGAGGATGTGGATGTGCACATGGGGGAGACACCTCGCTTGGCTGTGGTTGTGGAGGGCAAGCCCATTCCCGACATCCTTTGGTTTAAGGTGCATACATGGAGACACACATATATTTGAGTGTGTATATCATTGTAACCCTTTATGAAGTTGCACACTCATGCCATATATATACTCTATAGATAACTAGTTTGATAACCAGAATGTAGGTAGTCAGCTGGTAACTGCTGAGAAGGTACATAAACAATGACTTGTAGTGACAGGATACTCCAAATTATGTTTCAAATTAGTTTATAAAGACTTCATAAAGCTTTCATAAAGTGTTCATAAACACTACATAGATGTGTCACAAATAATCTATGACTGTATGTCATGCCTAATAAAGAGTTCGTAAACAGTGGTGTAAAAAGTACCCAATTGTCAAACTTGAGTAAAAGTAAAGACACCTTAATATAAAAGTAAAAGTGAAAGTCATCCAGTAAAATACTACTTGAGTAAAAGTATTTGGTTTTAAATATACTTAAGTATCAAAAGTAAAAGTATACATCATTTCAAATTCTTTATATTAAGCAAACCAGATGGCACCATTCTCGGGAGGCGAAGGTCGAGTCATGCATCCTCCAAAACATGACCCACCAAACCGCGCTTCTTAACACCGGCTACTTAACCTGGAAGCCAGCCACACCAATGTGTCAGAGGAAACACTGTTCAACTGACGGCCGAGGTCAGCCTGCAGGCACCCGGGCCCATCACAAGGAGTCGCTAGAGCGCGATGAGCCAAGTAAAGCACCTCCGGCCAAACCCTCCCCTAACTCGAACTACACTGGGCCAATTGTGCGTACTTTTGGGTGTCATGGAAAATGTATGGAGTAAAAAGTACATTATTCTCTTTAGGAATGTAGTGAAGTAAAAGTAAAAGTGGTAAAAAATCTAAATAATAAAGTACACATACCCCAAAAAACTACTTAAGTAATACTTTAAAGTATTTTTACTGCGGTACTTTACACCACTGTTCATAAATGTGGCAAAACTGTGTGGCATCATTACTAATGTCAAATGTGACATACCCCTATGTCGTATATGACATTATCCTGTGCTTCTTAAAGGGTGACATAAGCATGGCTTACTAAGGCTTTATAAATCCTATTAAGTTGAGCCATCACAAAACGTCTATAACCTTGTCATACACCCTGCTGAAAGATTGTAACAGGTTGTAAGCCTGTAAGCCTGGTCTCCAGCACGGGAACAGAATACCTGGTGGCTAGGTAGTCTCAGGTTCGACTACGCCCGTCTGCCCGGATCAGCCAGAGCGGGCCGTCTGCCCGGATCAGCCAGAGCGGGCCGTCTGCCCGGATCAGCCAGAGCGGCCCGCCTGCCCGGATCTGCCAGAGCGGCCCGCCTGTCCGGATCTGCCGGGGTGCCCCGCCTGTCCGGAGCTGCCGGATTGTCCCGTCTGCCCGGATCAGCCAGAGTGGCCCGTCTGCCCGGATCAGCCAGAGTGGCCCGTCTGCCCGGATCAGACAGAGTGGCCCGTCTGCCCGGATCAGCCAGAGTGGCCCGTCTGCCCGGATCAGCCAGAGTGGCCCGTCTGCCCGGATCAGCCAGAGTGGCCCGTCTGCCCGGATCAGCCAGAGTGGCCCGTCTGCCCGGATCAGCCAGAGTGGCCCGTCTGCCCGGATCAGCCAGAGTGGCCCGTCTGCCCGGATCAGCCAGAGTGGCCCGTCTGCCCGGATCAGCCAGGGTGGCCCGTCTGCCCGGATCAGCCAGGGTGGCCCGTCTGCCCGGATATGCCAGGGTGCCCCGCCTGTCCGGCCCAGCCCGAGTGGCCCGCCTGTCCTCCGGCCCAGCCCGAGTGGCCCGCCTGTCCTCCGGCCCAGCCCGAGTGGCCCGCCTGTCCTCCGGCCCAGCCCGAGTGGCCCGCCTGTCCTCCGGCCCAGCCCGAGTGGCCCGCCTGTCCTCCGGCCCAGCCCGAGTGGCCCGCCTGTCCTCCGGCCCAGCCCGAGTGGGCCGTCTGCCCGGGTCAGCCCGAGTGGCCCATCTGCCCGGCGCAGCCAACGGTGCCACCTAAGTGGGCGACGCCGAAGGTGGAGCGAGGTCCACGTCCCGCACCTGAGCCGCCTCCTAGATAGGTGGGTTGGGGAGAGGGGGTGTAGCACAGTGCTGTTGTTGACAGCAGCCACCCTCCCTTCCCTCCCTTTAGATAGGGGGAAATTTTTTTGGGGGGGGGTTGTATTTTCTATTAGGTGCAATCGGGGTCTGCACCTTTAGGGGGAGTACCGTCACGTCCTGACCAGCAGAGGGAGTAATTGTATTAGTTTTGGTCAGGACGTGGCAGAGGTTTTGTGTTACGTGTAGGTTGGTTGCTGGACTCTCAATTGGAGGCAGGTGTTTCTAGTTGCCTCTGATTGGGAGTCCTATAAACAGGTATGTGTTTTTCTTTGTGTTTGTGGGTAATTGTTTCTGTTCAGTGTGTTAGCTGTCAGGACTGTTTAGCTGTCGGTTGTTTCTTGTTTTGTAATTATATAGTGTTCTGTCTGAATTAAATTATGAACACTAACTCCGCTGCACCTTGGTCTTCTCTCCAGTACGACAGCCCTTACAAAGGAACACAGGAACCAATGCAATAACAACCAATGCAAAGCAATTCATATGCTGCATCTCAATGCAATAACAACAAATGGAATGCAATTAATACATTTAATTTACGAGACTACAAAACAAATAGACCCAGCTAGCTAGCTAACTGTTTTCTGAGCTAGACTCACCTTCAATACTAAGGATTATCTGTGTCTGTAACAATACAAAAGTAAATATTATAGAGACAATTTAGGCCTCTTTCATTTGCAAATCTCATGACAAGAGTGTGGCTTTGAGATATAGCTACTGTAGTACATAAGAGGGATTTCTATTTAGCTGAGCCTATTAGCTACAGTACCAGTCAAAAGTTTGGACACACCCACTCATTCAAGGGTTTTTCTTTATTTTTATTATTTTCAACATTGTAGAATCATAGTGAAGATATCAAAACTATGAAATAACAGATATGGAATCATTTAGTAGTCAAATCAAAATATATTTTCAATGTAGCCACCCTTTGCCTTGATAACAGTTTTACACACTCTTAGAATTCTCTCAACCAGCTTCATGAGGAATGGTTTTCCAACAGTCTTGAAGGAGTTCCCATATATGCTGAGCACTGGTTGGCTGCTTTTCCTTTACTATGTGGTCCTACTCATCCCAAACCATCTCAATTGGGTTGAGGTTGGTTGATTGTGGAGGCCAGGTCATCTGATGCAGCACTCTATCACTAGCCCTTACACAGCCTGGAGGTGTGTTTTGGGTCATTGTCCTTTATGAAAAAGAAATGATAGTCCCACTAAGTGCAGAGCAGATGGGATTGCGTATCGCTGCAGAATGCTGTGGTAGCCATGCTGGTTAAGTGTGCCTTGAGTTGTAAATAAATCACAGACAGTGTCACCAGCAAAGCACCCCACATCATCACACCTCCTCCATGCTTCACAGTGGGAATCACACATACAGAGATCATTCATTCACCTACTCCACGTCTCACAAAGACACGGCAGTTGGAACCAAAAATCTCAAATTTGGACTCATCAGACCAAAGAACAGATTTCCATCTGTCTAATGTCAATTGTTTGTGTTACTTGGCCCAAGCAAGTCTCTTCTTATTATTGGTGTCCTTTAGTAGTAGTTTCTTTGCAGAAATTCAACCATGGATTTCTGATTCACGCAGTCTTCTCTGAACAGTTAATATTGAAATGTGTCTGTTCCTTGAAGGATTTATTTGGGCTGCAATTTCTGAGGCTGGTAACTCTAATGTACATCCTCTGCAGCAGAGGTAACTCTGAGTCTTTCTTTCCTGTGGCAGTCCTCGTGAGAGCCAGTTTCATCATAGCGCTTCATGGTTTTTGCGACTGCACTTGAAGAAACTTGACATTTTCCTGATGGACTGCTTATTTGAGCTGTTCTTGGCATAATATGGACTTGGTATTTTACCAAATAGGGCTATCTTCTGTATACCGCGCCTACCTTGTCACAACACAACTGATTGGCTCAAACGCATTAAGAAGGAAAGAAATTCCACAAATTAACAAGGCACAGCTGTTAATTGAAATGCATCCCAGTTGACTACGCCATGAAGCTGGTTGACAGAATGCCAAGAGTGTGCAAAGCTGTCATCAAGGCAAAGGGTAGCTACTTTGAAGAATCTCAAATATAAAATACATTTTGATTTGTTTAACCCTTTTTTGGTTACTACATGATTCCATATGTGTTATTTCATAGTGTTGATGTCTTCACTATTATTCTACAATGTAGAAAATAGTAAAAATAAACAAAAACCCTGGAATGAGTAGATGTGTCCTATATTTTGACTGGTACTGTAGCTAGCTACATTTCGTATTGATATAGCTTATGCTGCTAGCTATCTAGCTAGCTAACATTAGCAATTGCTGTGAAGTCACCAAAATTATTTGAAATAACTATTGAAGTAGCCATGCAGGCATGTACACAGATACAGGTCTACAGTACCTGTCCCTTTGCCCTCCCACTCGCCAAGCTCCCTTATGGGTGGTGGTATAATTATTTAAAAAAAATAGTGTACAGTTTTTCATTTCACACAGTTATGCCGCATTTATGAATCCTTTATAAAGCATGACATACTGTTGTAGATTGTTTGTGACATTTATGTCGTGTTTCTGAAGGCTTTGTGAAGGCTTTCTGAGGCCTTTATAAACTGCACACAATTTAAAGGGCAACTCCACCACTTTTCAACCTTATTTTCATTATCACAGTTCCATTGTCTACATATGTGAAAATGGCACATTTCTATGTTTTGTAGAAAGAAATATGAAGTTGAAAAGTTCTACTCAATGACATCATCAAAAGTTAAAACATTTTAAAAACTGTCATTTTTAAACACTATGAGATTCTTGGTAACGTGGGGAGCAAGAAAATATCCTCCTTATGGCTAGAAACTCATTGTAAGTTTTGAAAATCACATTTTTTTTAATTTTAATCTTACTCTATGATTTCAAAGAGAAGCATTTTTTAGGACCTTATCTTTTTTCCCCACAGATAATATAAATGCACTATTTTCCCAAATGTAGACAATGGTATGGTGCTGGAGATAATGAAAATGAGGTTGAAAAGTGGCAGAATTTCCTTTTAAAGCGGGTCCACATTATATGCATGCTTATTTTGATGAAATGTGATTAATTCCAGAGTGACATATTGTTACTTTGTTTTAGGATGATACATTGTTGTGCGAGAGTAGTCACATCACCTTTGTGTATGATGACAACGAATGCTCCCTTGTGCTGCTCAACACAAGTCCAGAAGATTCAGGGGTGTATACCTGCACAGCCAAGAACCTGGCTGGTTTTGTGTCCTGTAAGGCTGAGCTCACCGTGCACACAGGTAAGCCTTGGGGTACCATTCAATGAAATATGCATTCCAGTATTGACACAGAGGCATAGTCGTCTGATGTTTTCAGACCTCAAAGTAGACGTATGATGAGATATATCCACATCCTAGGCCACCAGTTGTATCGTTTCAGCTAAATGCCTTAATCCCCAAATTACAGGAAAATATTAGTACCGTCTAATTTCCTGGTTGTTTTATTCTGTGATTATCTTTTCTATTCATTTAGGATATTTTAGTAGACAGCCGGATCTACACAACCGATGTCGAAGGACGTGGATTCAGCTTGACATTAGACTACATTTGAGGCCTAAAAACATCTGACAAACTTTCATTTTGGAGTGAATAGTCAGATTGTTGAGATGCAGCTATGTAGCGGCAGACCTAAATTAGCAGTTGGGAATGTGATTAACACATGCCCGAACACTATGAAATGTGGGCCTATAATTAGGCTACATTGTAATTGTGTCCTCACTTCTGTGCTACCTTGCAGTTAAAGAAGACAAGGAGGATACAATGGAGGACAAGGAGACCGTTCTCAGGAAGATGCGCCGGCTGACTGACTACTATGACATCCACAAGGAAATAGGGAGGTGAGGCACCCGTTTGTAAATAAAGCTAGAAAAAAAGAGTAACATAAACTAGATGGTAATTTTCCATGAAAAAAAGTTGTGAGACTTGCTTTAATTCTTTAAAAGTATTTTTGTTGTAGTGGAAGATTTTAGATTTGAAAAGCAGAGAAGTATACTAAGATTTCATACGCTCTAAGTTTTTGTCTAACTTGTTGGGAAAGTGGTCAAAGTAGCTGATTTGTGTTAAAAGTCACAATAGACCTTTTCACACTGCATTGTTCTTAGACCTGGGATATCCTCACTGCATGAAAAGACATGTTTCTGGGTTGAAAATTCCAGATCACTTTCCCTCAAACGGTTTTCAGAAATTATCAATGGCGTGTCACACATACACAGCTTTGGCACACCCTGCGTGAACATTGGGAAACGAATGGGCTGGTGTTCAGACGATATGAACGGGTCTATAAACCCGGTGTGATTAGGTTGAATATTTACGAAAACTTACCCGGGAATGAACAGCATCTTTCAGGGTGTCCTGACAACGCGTACTGCAGTTGTGTGTGTGTGTGTATGTCTGAAAAACTCCCGATCACTCTCTCCCACCGAATTGAAACTTTTACAAACCTGCAATACTCACTCTCCCACCTCATAAATCTCAGAACCTTGCCGTGACGAAGGCGTCAAGGCATGCGTACTAAGTGGTGAAAATGCTAGCTGGAAATTGCTAGCTAACATTATTGCTAATTTGCTACACCAGCTGCAGTAGTCAACACTAAAACAATCTTTAGGCTTGTTTAGAAAACATACCGTTACTCTGTGTTGTTACTATCAAACATCCACTTGCCAAACTATGGTTGCGCATACCGGACAAACTGGTTAAACACACATTTGTTTCCCTGAAAGGAGCTAGTAATATTAACATTAGGCTATACAATGCTACTTTTCAAACATCTAAACCCACTTTCACATTATACATTCACAAAAAAAAATTATAAAAAAATTATAAATTGCTATCTTTAAATGCATTTTGGAATAACTTTAACCATTGATACACAAATGAGTAGGCCTAACATTAGCTAGGTAGCTATACACATCACAAAATTAAAGTCAAGTCTATTTGTCAAATACACTCGCTGGGCGTTAAACTGTAAACGAACTATACAGGTATTCATTCGCGGACAGGTTTGAATTTACACTTCACCTTATATAAAAGTTTGATTTGTTATATTAAAAAATTCAGTAATGACTCCAAAAAAGTATGGCACTCATCCGTTTTTATGGCCAGAAAGAACTGCCTTTAGCTGAGAACTGAGGAAGTTTGCTTGCAATACCAAGAAGTCAAACAACTTTGGGAGGTAAGACCCCAAGAAATTGGGCAACTACCCCTAGTGGCGAACGTAAGAACTGCAGTCAAATAGGTCGGAGAATAATAATTCTGTCAAGGAAACGTTTAATTTTCTTTTTTGCGAAATAGAGGCATATTAAGACAAAAGAAACAAAACACAGTCTGTGAATGATAACAAATTAGTGTCGGAATTGAACAAATAACTATGCAAATGGTAAGCATTGGCCGAGTAACAAGCTAAAAAATAGGATTTTGATTCCTATTCAATGTTCTATAAATATGACTTCACTGTCCGTTTTGTCCTATTGTTTTTGGTTGAACAGTAAAGCAATCAGAATGGAGAAAACACATTAAAATCACTTCGAATTAATTTGTTGCCATCCTAGGGCATATTTACAACTTTTATTAGTCAGAAACATGAAATACTGTCATATCGTCAAAAATTTGAAAAATACAGTGATATGATATTTTGGCCATATCGCCCAGTGTTAGATATACAGTCCCTTTGGAAAGAATTCAGACCCCTTGACTTTTTCCACACTTTGTAAGGTTACAGCCTTATTCAAAAATTTTCCTCATCAATCTACACACAATAAACCATAATGACAAAGCAATAAACAGTTTGCTAATTTATAAAAATATTTATATATATAAATATTACATTTACATAAGTATTCAGACCCTTTACTCAGTACTTTGTTGAAGCACCTTTGGCAGCAATTACAGCCTCGAGTCTTCTTGGGTATGACGCTACAAGCTTGGCATACCTATATTTGGGGAGTTTCTCCCATTCTTCTCTGCAGATCCTCTGAAGCTCTGTCGGGTTGGATGGGGAGCGTTGCTGCACAGCTATTTTCAGGACTCTCCAGAGATGTTTGATCGGGCCACTCAAGGACATTCAGAGACTTGTCCCAAAGCCACTCCTGCATTGTCTTGGCTGTGTGCTTAGGGTCGTTGTCCTGTTGGAAGGTGAACCTTTGCCCCAGTCTGAGGTTCTGAGCACTTTGGAGCAGGTTATCATCATCCTGAAAATCCTGAAATATCCATCCCTAACTATAACATTTTCCTGACAAGATAGAACTGCCAAAGGTGGCGGAGTTGCAATCTACTGCAGAGAGAGCCTGCAGACATCTGTCATACTATCCAGGTCTGGGCCCAAACTATTTGAGGTTCTACTTTTAAAAATCCACCTTTCCAGAAACAAGTCTCTCACAGTTGCCTCTTGTTATAGACCACATTCAGCCGCCAGCTGTGCCCTGGACACCATATGTGAATTGATTGCCCCCCATCTATCTTCAGAGCTCATACTGTTAGGTGACCTAAACTGGGACATGCTTAACACCCCGGCCATCCTACAATCTATGCTAGATGCCCTCAATCTCACACAAATTATCAAGGAACCTACCAGGTACAACCCTAAATCCGTAACAATGGGCACCCTTTTAGATATCATCCTGACCAACTTGCCCTCTAAATAATCCTCTGCTGTCTTCAACCAGGATCTCAGTGATCGTTGGCCGTGTGCGTAATGGGTCCGCGGTCAAACGACCACCCCCATCACTGTCAAACGCTGCCTAAAACACTTCAGCGAGCAGGCCTTTCTGATCGAACTGGCCCGGGTATCCTGGAAGAATATATTGACCTCATCCCGTCAGTAGAGGATGCCTGGTTGCTCTTTAAAAGTGCTTTGCTCTCCATCTTAAATAAGCATGCCCCATTCAAAAAAGGTAGAACTAAGAACAGATATAGCCCTTGGTTCACGCCAGACTAGACTGCCCTTGACCAGCACAAAAAACATCCTGTGGCATTCTGCATTAGCATCGAATAGCCCCCGCGATATGCAACTTTTAGGGAAGTCAGGAACCAATATACACAGTCAGTTAGGAAAGCTAAGGCTAGCTTTTTCAAACAGAAACGTGCATCCTGTAGCACTAATTCCCCAAAATTTTGGGACACTGAAAAGTCCAGAGAGAATAAGAGCACCTCCTCCCAGCTGCCCACTGCACTGAATATAGGAAACATTGTCACCACCGATAAATCTACGATAATTGATCATTTCAATAAGCATTTTTCTACGGCTAGCCATGCTTTCCTCCTGGCTACTCCTACATCGGCCAACATCTCAGCACCCCCTCCACAACTTGCCCAAGCACCCCCCGCTGCTCCTTCACCCAAATCCAGACAGCTGATGTTCTGAAAGAGCTAAAAAATCTGGATCCTACAAATCTGCTGGGCTAGACAATCTGGACCCTCACTTTCTAAAATTATCCGCCGAAATTGTTGCAACCCCTATTACTAGCCTATTCAACCTCTCTTTCATATCGTCTGAGATTGGAAAGCTGCCGCGGTCATCCCCCTCTTCAAAAGGGGAGACACTCTAGACCCAAACTGTTATAGACCTATATCCATCCTGCCCTGCCTTTCTAAAATCTTCAAAAGTCAAGTTAATCTCTCTTTGGTAGGGGGTAGTATTTTCACATCCAGATGAAAAGTGTGCCCAAAGTAAACTGCCTGTTACTCAGGCCCAGAAACTAGGACATGCATATAATTGGTAGATGTGGATAGAAAACACTCTAAAGTTTCTAAAACTGTTACAATTATGTCTGTGAGTATAACAGAACTGATATGGCAGGCAAAACCCCGAGGACAAACCATCCCCCAAAAAATATTTTTCAGTCTACCACTGTTTTCAATGGCTGTCACTTTTATTATAAGGTGAAATCCTCCGAGTTTGCAGTTCCTAGGTCTTCCACTAGATGTCAACAGTCTTTAGAAAGAGTTTCAGGCTGGTTTTTGGAAAAATGAGCCAGAAATTGCGCGTTCTTTGGTATTTTTCTCCGGTAAAGACAATAACGATTCTCCGTCTTAAATTGTATCATTTATTTATGTATTAGGGTACCTAAGGTTTGATTATAAACGTTGTTTGACTTGTTTGGAAAAGTTTATTAGTAACGTTTGGGATTCATTTTGTATGCATTTTGATGGAGGGAAACTAGGTGAATTATTGACTGAAGCGGGCCAGCTAAACTGAGTTTTTATGGATATAAAGAAGGACATTATCCAACAAAAGGACCATTTGTGATGTAACTGGGACCTTTTGGAGTGCCAACAGAAGAAGATAATCAAAGGTAAGGCATTTATTTTATCGCTATTTCTGACTTTCGTGGTGCACCTGCCTGGTTGAAATATGTTTTTCATGCTTTTGTATGCGGGGCGTTGTCCTCATATAATCGCATGGTGTGCTTTCGCCGTAAAGCCTTTTTGAAATCTGACACAGCGGCTGGATTAACAAGAAGTTAAGCTTTGTTTTGATGTACTACACTTGTGATTTTATGAAAGTTAAATATTTATAATTCTGTAGTTTGAATTTCGCACTCTGCAATTTCACCGGATGTTTGCCAGATGGGATGCTACCGTACCACCTGCCCATAAGAAGTTAACAAACAGATCACCGACCATTTCGAATCCCACTGTACCTTCTCCACCATACAATCTGGTTTCCGAGCTGGTCATGGGTGCACCTCAGCCACGCTCAAGGTCCTAAACGATATCATAACCACCATCGATAAAATACAGTACTGTGCAGCCGTCTTCATCAACCTGGCCAAGGCTTTCGACTCTGTCAATCACCGCACTCTTAGCGGCAGACTCAATAGCCTTGGCTTCTCACATGACTGCCTCGCCTGGTTCACCAACAACTTCTCAGACAGAGTTCAGTGTGTCAAATTGGAGGGCCTGTTGTCCAGACATCTGGCAGTCTCTATGGGGGTGCCACAGGGTTCAATTCCCGGGCTGACTCTTTTCTCTGTGTATATCAATGATGTCGGTCTTGATGCTGGTGATTCTCTGTTCAACCTGTACGCAGACGACACCATTCCGTATACATCTGGCCTTTCTTTGGACAATGTGCTAACAAACCTCCAAACAAGCTTCAATGCCATACACCACTCCTTCCGATGCCTCCAACTGCAAGTAAAACTAAGTGCATGCTCTTCAACCGATTGCTGCCCCACCCTCCCGCCCGACCAGCATCACTAATCTGGACGGTTCTGACTTAGAATATGTGGACAACTACAAATGCCTAAGTGTCTGGTTAGACTGTAAACTCTTCTTCCAGACTCACTTTAAGCATCTCCAATCCCAAGTTAAATCTAGAAGCCTCCTTCACTCATGCTGCCAAACATACCCTCGTAAAACTGACTATCCTACCGATCCTTAACTTCGGCGATGTCATTTACAAAATAGCCTCCAACACACTACTCAGCAAACTGGATGTAGTCTATCAAAGTGCCATCCGTTTTGTCACTCATGCCCATATACTACCCACCACTGCAACCTGTACGGTCTCGTTGGCTGGCCCTCACTACGTATTCGTCGCCAAACCCACTGGCTCCAGGTCATCTATAAGTCTATGATAGGTAATGCCCCGCCTTATCTCAGCTCACTGGTCACCATAGCAACATCCACCCGTAACACGTGCTCCAGCAGGTATATTTCACTGGTCATCCCCAAAGCCAATACTTCCTTTGGCCTCCTTTCCTTCCAGTTTTCTGCTGCCAATGACTGGAATGAATTGCAAAAATCACGGAAGCTGGAGTCTTATATCTCCCTCTCTAACTTTAAGCATCAGCTGTCAGAGCAGCTTACCGATCACTGTACCTGTACACAGCCAATCTGTAAATATCACAGCCAACTACCTCACCCCCATATTATTACTTACCATCTTGCCCTTTTGCACCCCAGTATCTCTACTTTCACATCAACATCTGCACATCCATCACTCCAGTGTTATTGCTAAATTGTAATTATTTCGCCTCTGTGGCCTATTTATTGTCTACCTCCCTACTCTTCTACATTTGTACACACTGTACATAGATTTTTTTCTATTGCGTTATTGACTGTACGTTTGATATTGTGTAGCTCTGTGTTGTTTGGTTTTGTCACACTGCTTCGCTTTATCTTGGCCAGGTCGCAGTTGTAAATGAGAACTTGTTCTCAGCTGGCCTAGCTGGTTAAATAAAGGTGAAATAAATAGAATTTATAAAGGATCTCGCTGTACCTTGCTCCGTTCATCCTTCCCCATCCTGACTAGTCTCCCAGTTCCTGCATCTAAAAAATACCCCCACAGCATGATGCTGCCACTACCATGCTTCACCGTAGGGATGGTGCCAGGTATCCTCCAGATGTGATACTTGGCATTCAGGCCAAAGAGTTGAATCTTGTTTTCATCAGATCAGATAATATTGTTTCTTGTGGTCTGAGAGTCTTTAGGAGACTTTCGGCGAACTCCAAGCGGCCTGTCATGTGACTTTTTTAATGAATGGCTTCCGTCTGGCCACTCTACCATAAAGGCCT
Source organism: Salmo trutta (assembly GCF_901001165.1). NCBI lineage: Eukaryota > Metazoa > Chordata > Actinopteri > Salmoniformes > Salmonidae > Salmo > Salmo trutta. The sequence continues at coordinate 48,730,780 of NC_042976.1, forward strand.
GATTGGTGGAGTGCTGCATAGATGGTTGTCCTTCTGGAAGGTTCTCCCATCTCCACAGAGAAACTCTTAAGCTCTGTCAGAGTGAACATCAGATTCTTGGTCACCTCCCTGACCAAGGCCCTTCTCCCCCAATTGCTCAGTTTGGCTAGGCTGCCAGCTCTAGGAAGAGTCTTGGTGGTTCCAAACTTCTTCCTTTTAAGAATGATGGAGGATACTGTGTTCTTGTGGACCTTTAATGCTACAGAAATATGTTAGTACCCTTCCCCAGACCTGTGCCTCGGCACAATCCTGTCTCGGAGCAAAACAGGATGCACCTGAGCTCAATTTTGAGTCTCATGGCAAAGGGTCTTAATACTTAAGTAAAGCTATTTGTTTTTTATTTTTAAGAAATTTGCAAAAATTCTAAAAACCTGTTTTTACTTTGTCATTATATGGTATTGTGTGTAAATTGCTGAGGATTATTGATTTATTTAATACATTTTAGAATAAGGCTGTATGTCACGTCCTGACCATAGTAAGTTGTTATTTTCTATGGTAGAGTAGGTCAGGGCATGACAGGGGGTGTTTGTCCATTTTGGTATTTCTATGTTTAGTTTCTAGTTTTGTATTTCTAGGTTAGTTTTTGTTTGGCATGACCTCCAATTAGAGGCAGCCGGTTGTCGTTGTCTCTAATTGGAGGCCATATTTAAGTTGATGTTTGTCCCACTGGTGTTTTGTGGGTGATTATTTTGTGAGTAGTGTATGCCTGCTCTGCGTCACGGCTTTCTTGTTTTTGTATTTCAAGTTTATGGTTTATTGCATTAGTTTCACGACTGAATAAAAGATGTGGAACTACGATCACGCTGCGTATTGGTCCGATCCTTCCGAAAGCCCTGACAGAATCACCCACCAACCAAGGACCAAGCAGCATGGTATGGAGCAGCGGGAGTTGTGGACGTGGGAGGAAATCCTGGATGGCAATGGACACTGGAGGCAGGCTGGGGAGTATCGCCGTCCGAAGGAGGAGATTGAGGCAGCAAGAGCGGAGCGGCGATACTATGAGGCGTGATATCCACCAAGAGGCAAGGACGAGAGGCAGCACCAAAAAATGTTTTGTTGGGGGCACACGGGCAGATTGGCTAAGGCGATTTTAAGACCTGAGCTAACACCCCGTGCTTACCGTGGGGAGCGAGTGACCGAGCAAGCACCTTGTTATGCACCTTGTTACAGCCCGTGCGCTCGGTGCAAGCTCCTCACCGTTGCCGTGCTAGAGTTGGCCGTCAGCCAGGTAGAAGTGTGCCGGTTCAGCGTATATGGTCTCCAGTGTGTCTCTTCGGTCCAGGTAATCCTGCGCCTGCTCTACGCATGGTACCGCCTTTCACCAGCACAGCCCAGTTCGTCCTGTGCCGGCGCTCCGCCCTTGTTTGGCGCAAATCACCATTCAGCCAGGACGGGGTGTGCCAGCTCTAAGCTCCAGACCTCCGGTGCGCCTTCGGAGCCCAGTACATCCTGTGCCTCCTCCTCACACTCGTCCTGAGGTGCGTGTTACTAGTCTGGCGCCTCCTATGCCAGCTCCACGCATCAGGCCTCCAGTGCGCCTGCCCAGTCTGGGGCGTCCTGTTCCTGCTCCCCGCACTAGCCCTGAGGTGCGTGTTACTAGTCTGGTGCCTCCTATGCCAGTCCCACGCATCAGGCCTTCAGTGTGCCTGCCCAGTCTGGGGTGTTCTGTTCCTACTCCCCGCACGCGTGTTCCTATTCCAGCAACGCCCCTCAGCCCAGAGCCTCCAGCGACGCTCCTCAGCCTGGAGCCTCCAGCGACGCTCCTCAGCATGTTGTTGATCCAACCTCAGTTTTCTCCTATCACAGCCATTAAACTCTAAGCGGTTTCCTTCCTCTCCGGCAACTGAGTTAGGAAGGACGCCTGTACCTTTGTAGTGACTGGGTGTATTGATCGCTAATCCAAAGTGTAATAATAACTTCACCATGCTCAAAGAGATACTCAATGTCTGCTTTTTTTATTTTTACCCATCTAACAATAGGTGCCCTTCTTTGCAAGGCATTGGAAGATTAGTGCATCTGGTCTTTGTGGTTGAATCTGTGTTTTAAATGCACTGCTCGACTGAGGGACCCTACAGATTTTCACGACTTCTGCCTAAGTCGGTCCCTCTCCTTGTTCGGGCGGCGTTTGGTGGTCAACGTCACTGGCCTTCTAGCCATCGCTGATCCACTTTTCATTTTCCATTTGTTTTGTTTTACACACCTGGTTTCACTTCCCCAATTACTTGTTCATTATTTAACCCTCTGTTCCCCCATGGTTTTTTTGAGTGATTGTTTGTATGTATACGGTCCGTTACTTGTGGGCTAGTTTATTGTGTTGTATTTATTATTCCTTGAGTAAATTACTTTCCTTACTCATTTCTGCTGTCCTGCGCCTGACTCCTCCACACCAGCTACACACAGGCCGATTACAGAATCACTCACCAAACGAATGGAGTCAGCAGAAGCAGACGCCTTCCCTGTGGCGGTAGAAGAGTGTGTCCAGCAGCACGCGACCATGTTGCAACTTCTGGGCACCACCATGGATCGCGTGCTGCAGACGATGGATCGTTGGGAGAGAGGAGGAGTATTTCCAGCGCCTCCACCAGCCCAACTACCGTCGACCCCACTGTCCACCCCTCCTTCACCCAGTCCCAGCGTGATTCGGCTCACGCTCCTTAGGGAGTATGATGGGATGGCTGCCGGATGCCAGGGATTCCTACTACAACTGGAGCTCTACCTGGCGACCATCCACCCAGCTCCTTCGGGATGTGAGAGCGTGTCCGCCCTCGTCTCCTGCCTCTCAGGCAAAGCCCGGAGTGGGTCACCGCCGTATGGAGTGAAGGAGACGCAGCGTTGGACCATTACGCAGAATTCACCTGCGGCTTTCGGGCAGTTTTCGATCCGAAAGCGGTCGGAAACGACTGTTCCACCTGAGTCGGGATGAGGAGCGTGCAGGATTTTGCATTGGACTTCCGGATCCTGGCCGCCAGCGCAGGATGGAACGACAGGGCCCTGATCGATCACTACCGGTGCAGTCTGCGCGAGGACGTCCGTCGGGAGTTGGCCTGCCGAGACACCACCATCACGTTGGACCAGCTGGTGGACCTGTCCATCCGGCTGGACAACCTGCTGACTGCCTGCGGATGTACGGATTGGGGCTTGTCAGTTCCATTCCCCAGCACCTCCGCTCAGACGCCCATGGAGCTAGGAGGTGCTGCACTTAGGGCGACCGGAGGAGGGGCCATTCCCTGCACCATCTGTGGTTGCAGAGGGCACACTACTGGTCGGTGCTGGGGGGGTTCCTCAGGGAGTCGAGGCAGCAGGCAGGGCACTATCGTGTCACACCATGTGAGTCGGCACCAGGCTCACCCAGAGCCCCCTGTTGCTTACATGTATGTGTTTATCAAATTTCTTACGTTTTCCCCGAATGCCCAGCATAAGGCGCTCGTAGATTCAGGCGCAGCTGGGATTTTTATTGACTGTTCTTTGCCCGCAGTTTAGGGATTCCCCTGGTTCCTGTGGATATGCCCTTCCCTGTGCATGCCCTAGATAGTCGACCATTAGGGTCAGGGCTGATTAGGAGGGCCACCGCTACACTAGACATGGTTACACAGGAGGGTCACAAGAAGAGAATCAGTCTTTTCCTTATTGATTCTCCTGCGTTTCCTGTGATGCTGGGCCTACCCTGGATGGCCTGTCACGACCCCACTATTTCGTGGCAACAGAGGGCTCTCAAGGGGTGGTCACGAGAGTGCTCAGGGAGGTGTGTGGGGGTTTCCATCTGTGTGACTATGGTGGAAAGTCCAGACCAGGTCTCCACCGTGTGCATCCCCTCAGAATATGACAATTTGGCTCTCGCCTTCTGTAAGAAGAAGGTGACTCAATTACCACCCCATCGACGGGGGGATTGTGCGATAAATCTCCTGGTAGACGCAGCACTTCCCAGGAGTCACGTGTATCCTCTGTCACAGGAGGAGACGGCGGCTATGGAAACATATGTCTCTGAATCCCTGGGGCAGGGATACATTCGGCCCTCCACTTCACCTGCCTCCTCGAGTTTCTTTTTTGTGAAGAAGAAGGATGAGGTCTGAAGCCCGTGTACTGATCGAGTCAATGCATGGGGCGCGCTTCTTCACAAAATTGGATCTCAGGAGCGCTTACAACCTGGTGCGTATCCGGGAGGGGGACGAGTGGAAGACGGCATTTAGTACCACCTCAGGGCACTATGAGTACCTCTTCATGCGGTACGGGTTGATGAATACTCCATCAGTCTACCAAGCCTTTGTTGACGAGATTTTCAGGGACCTGCACAGGCAGGGTGTAGTGGTGTATATTGACAACATTCTGATATACTCCGCTACACGCGCCAAGCATGTGTCCCTGGTGTGCAGGGTGCTTGGTAGACTGCTGAAGCATGACCTGTATGTCAAGGCTGAGAAATGTCTGTTCTTCCAAAAGTCTGTCTCCTTCCTAGGGTACCGCATTTCCACTTCAGGGGTGGAGATGGAGAGTGACCGCATTTCAGCCGTGCGTAATTGGCCGACTCCCACCACGGTAAAGGAAGTGCAGCGGTTTCTAGGGTTTGCCAACTACTACCGGAGGTTTATCCAGGGTTTTGGTGAGGTATCGCTCCCATTACCTCACTGCTGAAGGGGGGACCGGTGCGACTGCAGTGGTCGGCGGAGGCGGACAGGGCTTTTGGTCACCTGAAGTCTCTGTTTACCTCGGCTCCCCTACTGGCTCATCCGGATCCCTCTTTGGCGTTCATAGTGAAGGCGGACGCGTCTGAGGCTGGGATCGGAGCCGTGCTCTCTCAGCGCTCAGACATGCCACCGAAGCTCCGCCCCTGTGCTTTCTTTTCGAAGAAGCTCAGCCCGGCGGAGCGAAACTATGATGTGGGGACCGGGAGCTGTTGGCTGTTGTCAAGGCTCTGAAGGCGTGGAGACATTGGCTGGAGGGGGCTAAACACCCTTTTCTCATCTGGACTGACCACCACAATCTGGAGTACATCTGGGCGGCGAGGAGACTGAACCCTCGCCAGGCAAGGTGGGCCATGTTCTTTACCCGTTTTGTTTTCACTCTGTCCTACCGACCAGGTTCCCAGAACGCTAAGGCAGACGCACTGTCCCGGATGTATGACATAGAGGAGCGGTCCATGGATCATACTCCCATACTTCCGGCCTCTTGCCTGGTGGCACCGGTGGTGTGGGAGTTGGACGCGGACATCGAGCGGGCGTTACGCACAGAGCCCACTCTTCTCCAGTGTACAGCTGGGTGTCTGTACGTTCCGTCTGCTGTCCGTGACCGTTTGATCAATTGGGCTCACACGTCACCCTCCTCTGGTCATCCTGTCATCGGTCGGACGGTGAGTTGCTTTAGTCGGAAGTAGTGGTGGTCCACCTTGGCCGATTACACAGATAATTGTATTTGTGCGATACAGAGATGAGGTAGTCATTAAAAATCATGTTAAACACTATTATTGCACACAGAGTCCATTCAACTTATTATGAGACTTGGTAAGCACATTTTTGTTTGAACTTATTTTGGCTTGCCATAACAAAGGGGTTGAATACTTATTGAATTTTAATTATTTGTAAAAATGTTGAAAACCCTTATTCCACTTTGACATTATGGGTATTGTCTGTATGCCAGTGACCCCAAAATACTAAATATAATAAATTCCGGCTGTAACACAACAAAATGGGGAAAAAGTGAAAGGGTATGAATACTTTCTGAAGGCGCTATATATCAACTTTATTACTTTGGAGTGTGGGGCGGTTAGATCACTTATTTACTACACTCAGACTACCACTACAGAATACGTAGACTGTAATATGAAGCAGAGGTGGCACCACAGGTACCAGAGTGTTGCGCTGTAAAATAAATTATGGGCCCATAGTTTTTCCTGACCTGGTAACCTAATCATGTAAAACTCTGGACCTTTTACAGTATGACGTAATTAATCTGTTGTAAAAAAATGTATTAAATATAGGCTATGATGGGACCAGAGTTTTTCTAATCCCCGAAAAACTCCTTGCCTTGCGGAGAATGAAAACCCTGTCAAATTGCAGCAACCTTGTACTTGTTCATATTAATTATATTTGAAAGAAGGACTAGGCGGGTTTCCTATACACAAAACTCAAAGGGCTGAGCTTGCTTTATGCAGGTTTGCATCGTGTAGTATTGCCCTATGCAACTGTAGGCCTATTAAAAATGTACTCAGTCTATAGCCTATGCCAGCGATTGTTTTTATTGATTCATTCCAGTCAATACTTTTGGATTGAAAAAGTCTAGGTAGTCTAGTCAGCCCAAGTTTGAATATAAACCAAATTTGATCCCATTCACATTTTCTCACAATCAAATATGACCCATTTCAGGAAGCTAGGCAGGTGTATGACACATGTCACTTCTTCACAGGAGAGGTATTTAAAAATGTAAATGTGTTTTTGGGCAGAAATGCCTTCTGGAAAATGTGAACTTTCATGTGCCTTAAAATAACAAACTTGTATATAATCTGTAAATACAATGGTAAATTATGAGCCTAATTGGTTTAGCCACGGAAAAAGACAAGAAACTTCCCGCTAGCCATGATTGGCTGAGATAATGGATGGGCTGGATATGCCGAGAGATGAGTTCAGATTGGTCTGCCATGTAGCATACTTCGGTCTTTAACATGAGCTGCTCAGTATGTGCAGATAATCCTTGCTACCACAGCTTTTTTGAAAGATGTCATGGAGAACTGCATAAGCGTTGCTACTGCTCTCAACAACATTGCTGCCCTGAATTTAGCAGGCGCTATCAACAAAGGTCAGTGGGAAAAAGTTGATGGACTACTTTCTGGAGGACGATCATCCTGAACCTTTCTGACTCTGAAAATGAATCAGATGATGGGGAAATCCCTGATTTAGGTTAAAAAAAAATTTGAACCAGACATTGTCATTCTGATGACAGTGATGGGGAAGAAATGGCGATCAACAGTGTTGTTGTTATAGAATCAGTGGAATGCTCGGTGGAAGCAGAGTATGAAAATTATTGCGTTTGAAAATGCAGAGGGTGTCAAAACACACAGAAGGCTGTTTTATAAAAGACCTGTCTCCAGATTACATCTTCATACTAAGGGAAACCATGGCATCTGTGACAGATAGGGTAAAATATTGAATGATTCTTAGGCATTGCACACGATCAGTGTGAATCTGAGTGACTTGACACAATGGGCCAAGCAAGCTGTACAAACAAAACGGAAATGACACACGTCTTACTTACGTCTTACTTAGTTAAATTGGGTTACAGTCTCCCATGAAGCATACATCCATTTATACAGGTAAGAGTCTAGCTACATTTTAAGATATTATATGTTTCTAATTTTGTCAGAAAGTCATTTTCATTGCAAGTTAAGGCATACTTTTAGCTAGCTAGCTAATGTTAGCTGTATGATTTGTGTATTAATATTATTTGTGTCTCACGAAGCCATTTGCATTGCTAGTTATAACCTAATGTTAGCTAGCTAGCTAACATTGAACCTAGTTGGTTAGCTTTAGCTACCTGCAGATTCATACTACAATATTTCATGCATGGTGGCTAGCTATGATAATCCATTTGTATTGCTAGTACTGTATGGGTTTGGATTATGGTTAATTGTTTAGTTAGCTTCACTTCGTCAGATGATTACATGACCCATCAAGTTAGCCAGGTGTGTCTGGTGGTGATTACGGCCATCTAATATAGATCATGAACATGTGAACAGGTCTAGACAGTAGTGATCCATTCGCTTAGCTAAATGTGGCTGCGGGGTTGTTAGAGCATTTCTTTCACATGACCCATCAATTTTGACAAGTGTGTCTGTGTAAGCATCAACTTATAATGATAAAATATTTTTACAATGTTTTTATTTGGACAATTTCTATTTTTTATATTTCAACTATACAAATATGCAAGTAACCATTTCCCTGTACCGTTTGCACCTTCTGTATGCTGTGCATGTGACAAATAAACCTTAATTGTACTTATACTGACTAAATATCCCCCTTTCCCCTTTTTAATTTTACTATATTGTGACTAGATATCCCTCTTTCCCCTTTCCCTTTATTGTGTGTGTTTACCAGTGGCCGTAATGTTAAAAACAACATGACCTGCATCAAAGTCAGACTAGGATATAGGCAAAGAACTACAGTGGTTCAAAACACCCCCAAGGAAGTGAAATCGAGTTCATTTCATTGGTCATTTTCAACCGTCACGCTCCAACTTCTAGTTTTGTTCATTTTATTTTATTATTTCTCTTTCAATCACTATGCCCTCCCTTCAATTCCCATACATTTGACTGGCTGATGAGTTTCTGCCGGTGTTTCAATCAAGTACACTTCCTGTCCCATCAAAACAGAAATGATGTGATAGAAGTGCATTGCTCCCAATGACTGTATATGGTTGCTCCAGCAGAGACGGAAAAGGAAGTTCTCACTGGCTAATGTTTTCTGTTTCATTAAATGTAGACCAGACCCAGCCACTATTGCATTTTAGGTGCACCTTGTGCTGGGGACAATAAAAGGCCAATCTAAAACAGATGTGGCTGAGTTTCTGTATAGCACTTTGTGACATCTGCTGATGTAAAAAGGGCTTTATAAATACATTTGATTGATTGATTGATTGATTGATTGATTAAAATGTGTAGTTTTGTCACACAACACAATGCCACCGATGTCTCAAGTTTTGAGGGAGCGTGCAATTGGCATGCTGACTGCAGAAATGTCCACCAGAGCTGTTGTCAGAGAACTGAATGTTCATTGCCCTACCATAAGCTGCCTCCCTCCAATGTCGTTTTAGAGAATTTCGCTGTACGTTCAACCAGCCTCACAACCGCAGATCACGTGTAACCACGCCAGCCCAGGACCTCCACATCCGGCTTCTTCACCTGCTGGATCGTCTGAGACCAACCACCCAGATAGCTGATGAAACAGGAGTATTTATGTTTGTAATATATCCCTTTTTTGGGAAAAACTAATTCTGATTGGCTTGGCCAGTCTCCCAAGTGGGTGGGTCTAAAGAAACATTGTGGAAAAAAGAAAATGTATTTAAAAAAAACAGAATAGCAAATGTTACATTTATTATGTTGTTAGTCTGCTTAGTAGCCAGAGCAATGCTGCCATGCTAGTGGTCATGTGTTCAACACATGGGCAGATATTCTTGGAAAAGTGAAATTTGGAAATAGTGCTCCACCTCTTGAATTTTGAGAGTAATTTGACAAAGGTAAGTGTCATAGAAACTGCAGAATATGCTCTTTCTGATACTATATAGAAATCAAAACATTTTACCTGCATGTGACTGTGAAGGAGGATTTGATAAAGTGACGTTCCTTTCCCTGCATCTGTTAATTACAAGATGCACCCATCTCTTCATGTACAATTTCACAACTGATAATACTGTCACTCATCAGACTATTGTCAATTTAATCTTGTCTATAGGCTAACTCTTATGTGTGACATTAGTTTCGGTATAGTTTAGGTGTAGTTTCTATGGGCCGGCTGTGCAGGCTGACTGGTATCATTTGTTTCCCCTTGCTCATCAACTTTGATAGAGCCAAGGATATGTTTTGCATTATTCCAAAGGCCTACGGCAAAACGTAGCTTGTTTTCGTTTCTCTTACAATAAATGTGATTAGTAATAGAGTTGCAGTAAATAAAGCAGTCCCGTAACAGCTTATTTTTACAAAGTTAAACGTTGAAGAGGATAGTATCAACCCGCAAATTGGTCAAATTATTAAAGTGAGTGCCAATGACGATAAATAGGCATAACTCAAACTCATCATTACACTATTGTTCTAAATTAAATCAACGTCTTCACCCTCCTTATCATTCATTTAGGTCTAATTTAAATTAGATTGTTAAGTAACTTGCACAATTATCGCCCATTCATCCATTTGTCATTCATTCTTTGCTTCCCTTTGCTCATCAACTCAGATAGTCAAGGATATGTTTTGCATTATTCTAAAGGCCTACTGCAACATGTAGCATTTTTTTGTTTGTTTTGTTTCCCTTACAATAAATTTGATTAGTAGGCTAATAGAGTTATAGTGTCACTTGTGCTCCCTTTCCGGCCTTTAGGTCACCAGGCTGCTCGTTAGGGCACACACCTGTCAACATTGTTAGGCACATAATGCCACTCACCTGGACTCCATCACCTCCTTGATTACCTGCCCTATATATGTCACTCCCTTTGGTTTCTTCCCTAGTCGTCATTGTTCCTGTTCTATGTCGGTGCACTGTTCGTGTTTCTTGTTTTGTTCTTTTATTTATTAAATGTATTCACTCTCTGAACTTGCTTCCCGACTTTCAGCGCATCGTTACATATAGTAAATAAAACAGTCCCATTATTTTATATTTTACTTTGTAAAAATAAACTTAATTAATAAACCCGCAAGTCACGCATTCAAATTATTTGCTATAAACATGAGTGCCAAAGCTGATAAATAGGCATAACACAAATTCATCATTACACTATTGTCTTTCTAAATTAAATAAACCACTTCACACTCCTTATCATTCAGTTAGGCCTAATTTAATTTAATGTATTTTTATTTAATCTTTATTTAACTAGGTAAGTCAGTTAATAACACATTTTTATTTACAATGACGGCCTACCCTGGCCAATCGCAGACGATGCTGGGACAATTATGCGTCGCCCTATGGCACTCCCAATCATGGCCGGATGTGATACAGCCTGGATTTAAATTCAATTGTGAAGTAACGTGTGCAATTATTGCCCATTCATCCATTTGTCATTCATTCAGTGAGGAGAGAGAGAGAGACGCATTAGCGGGTGGCTGGGTACCAACGTCCTACAGAGCATTGTATTCAAATCAAATTGTATTTGTCACATGTGCAGAATACAACAGGTGTAGACTTCACAGTGAAATGATTACTTACAAGCCCTTTAACCAGCAATGCAGTTGTAAGAAAAAGAAGTGTTAGGTAAAAAAAAATGGAAATAAAACTAACAAATAATTAAAGAGCAGCAGTAAACTAACAGTAGTGAGGCTATATACAGGGGATACCGGTACAGAGTGGGGGCACCAGTTAGTCGAGGTAATTGAGGTAATATGTACATGTAGGTAGTGTTAAAGAGATTATGCATAGATAATAAACAGAGAGTAGCAGCAGCGTAAAAGTGGCGGGGCAATGCAAATAGTCTGGGTAGCCATTTGATTAGATGTTCAGGAGTCTTATGGCTTGGGGGTAGAAGCTGTTAAGAAGCCTTTTGGACCGAGACTTGGCGCTCCGGTACCGCTTGCCGTGCGGTAGCAGAGAGAACAGTCTATGAATAGGGTGGCTAGAGTCTTTGACAATTTTTATGGCCTTTCTCTGACACCGCCTGGTATAGAGGTCCTGGATGGCAGGAAGCTTGGCCCCAGTGATGTACTGGGCTGTACACACTACCCTCTGTAGTGCCTTGCGGCCCGAGACCGAGCAGTTGCCATACCAGGCAGTGATGCAACCAGTCAGGATGCACTCAATGGTGCAGTTGTAGAACTACTTGAGGATCTGAGGACCCATGTCAAATCTTTCCATTCTCTTGATGGGGAATAGGCTTTGTCGTGCCCTCTTCATGACTGTCTTGGTGTGTTTGGACCATGATAGTTTGTTGGTGATGTGGACACCAAGGAACTTGAAGCTCTCAACCTGCTCCACGACAGCCCCATCGATGAGAATACAGGCGTGCTCGGTCCTCCTTTTCCTGTAGTCCACAATCATCTCCTTTGTCTTGATCACGTTGAGGGAGAGGTTGTTATCCTGGCACCACATGGCCAGGTCTCTGACCTCCTCCCTGTAGGCTGTCTCATCATTGTCGGTGATCAGGCCTACCACTGTTGTGTCATCGGCAAACTTAATGATGGTGTTGGAGTCGTGCCTGGCCATGCAGTCATGAGTGAACAGGGAGTACAGGAGGGGATTGAGCACGCACCCCTGAGGGGCCCCCGTGTTGAAGATAAGCGTGGCTGATGTGTTGTTACTTACCTTTACCACCTGGGGGCGGTCCGTCAGAAAGTCCAGGATCCAGTTGCAGAGGGAGGTGTTTAGTCCCAGGGTCCTTAGCTTAGTGATGAGCTTTGAGGGTACTATGGTGTTGAACGCTGAGCTGTAGTTAATGAATAGCATTCTCACATAGGTGTTCCTTTTTTCAGGTGGGAAAGGGCAGTGTGGAGTGCAATAGAGATAGCATAATCTTTTGGGGCTTTATGCAAATTGCAGTGGGTCTAGGGTTTCTGGGACAATGTTGTTGATGGTAGCCATGACCAGCCTTTTAAAGCACTTCATGGCTACAGACGTGAGTGCTACAGGTTGGTAATCATTTAGTCAGGTTACTTTAGTGTTCATGGGCACAGGGACTATGGTGGTCTGCTTGAAACATGTTGGTATTACAGACTCAAACAGGAAGGGGTTGAAAATGTTCTCCTACATTAATATCACCAGCCACTAGGAGCAGCACATCTGGGTGAGCATTTTCTTCTTAGTTTATGGCCTTATACAGCTCGTTGAGTGCGGTCTTAGTGCCAGCATCGGTTTGTGTTGGTAAAAAGACAGCTATGAAAAATATGATAAACTCTCCAGGTAAATAGTATGGTCTACATCTTATTATGAGGTATTCTAACTCAGGCAAGCAGAACCTCGAGACTTCATTAATATTAGAGATTGCGAACCAGCAAAGAGACACATACCATCCCGTTTGAGTTTATCCGACGCTGACATTCTGTCCTGCTGATGTATAGAAAAAACAGCTGTATTTATATTTTCCATGTCCTTCTTCAGCCACAACTAGAGAAATATAGGATATTACAATACTTCAGAGCACGTTGATAGGGTTAGTTTGCTTTTTTGGATAAATTAAATTTAAGGTGCTCCATTTTCAATATATACAGTTGAAGTCGGAAGTTTACATACACCTTAGCCAATTACATTTAAACTCAGTTTTTCACAATTTCTAACATTTAATGCTAGTAAAAATTCCCTGTCTAGGTCAGTTAGGATCACCATGTTATTTTAAGAATGTGAAATGTCAGAATAATAGTAGAGAGAATGATTTATGTCAGCTTTTATTTCTTTGATCACATTCCCAGTGGGTCTGAACTTTACATACACTCAATTAGTATTTGGTAGCATTGCCTTTAAATTGTTTAACTTGGGTCAAACGTGTCGGGTAGCCTTCCAGAAGCGTCCCACAATAAGTTGGGTGAATTTTGGCCCATTCCTCCTGACAGAGCTGGTGTAACTGAGTCAGGTTTGTAGGCCTCCTTGCTCGCACACACTTTTTCAGATCTGTCCAAACATTTTCTATAGGATTGAGGTCAGGGCTTTGTATTGGCCACTCCAATACCTTGACTTTGTTGTCCTTAAGCCATTTTGCCACAACTTTGGAAGTATGGAAGACCCATTTGCGACCAAGCTTTAACTTCCTAACTGATGTCTTGAGATGTTGCTTCAACATATGCACGTAATTTTCCTTTCTCATGATGCCATCTATTTTCTGAAGTGCACCAGTTCCTCCTGCAGCAAAGCACTCCCACAACATGATGCTGCCACCCACGTGATTCACGTTTGGGATGGTGTTCTTCGGCTTGCAAGCCTCCCCCTTTTTCCTCCAAACATAACGATGGTCATTATGGCCAAACAGTTATATGTTTGTTTCATCAGAGCAGAGGACATTTCTCCAAAAAGTACGATATTTGTCCCCATGTGCAGTTGCAAACCGTAGTCTGGCTTTTTTATGGCGGTTTTGGAGCAGTGGCTTCTTCCTTGCTGAGCGGCCTTTCAGGTTATGTCGATATAGTACTCGTTTTACTGTGGATATAGATACTTTTGTACCTGTTTCTTCCAGCATCTTCACAAGGTCCTTTGCTGTTGTTCTGGGATTGATTTGCACTTTTCGCACCAAAGTACGTTCATCTCTAGGAGACAGAACGCGTCTCCTTCCTGAGCGGTATGACGGCTGCGTGGTCCCATGGTGTTTATACTTGCGTACTATTGTTTGTACAGATGAACGTGGTACCTTCAGGCGTTTGGAAATTGCTCACAAGGATTAACCAGACTTGTAGAGGTCTTCAATTGTTTTTCTGAGGTCTTGGCTGATTTCTTTTGATTTTTCCATGAGTCAATGAAATATATCCACAGGTACGCCTCCAATTGACTCAAATGATGTCAATTAGCCTATCAGAAGCTTCTAAACTCATGACATCATTTTCTGGAATTTTCCAAGCTGTTTAAAGGCCCATTAAACTTAGTGTATGTAAACTTCTGACCCACTGCAATTGTAATACAGTGAGTTATAACCTCTCTGGGACATCTGGGATGCTAACGTCCCACCCGCGGTACACACTATCAACAGCCAGTGAAATAGCAGGGCGGCAAATTCAAAACAACAAAAATCTCATAATTCAAATTTCTCAAACATACAAGTATTATACACCATTTGGAAGATAAGATTCTCATTAATCCAACCACAGTGTCCGATTTCAAAAAGGCTTTACGGCTAAAGCATAACATTCGATTATGTTAGGACAGCACCTAAACAAGAAAAACCACACAGCCATTTTCCAAGCAAGGAGAGGTGTCACAAACACCAGAAATTGTCACGTCCTGGCCAGTATATAAGGTTAATTGTTTGTAGTTTGGTCAGGGCGTGACAGAGGGTATTTGTTTTATGTGGTTCAGGGTGGTGTGTTTGGTTTAAGGGTGTTTGTTTTAGTAATTCCGGGTGTTGGTTTATGTTTAGGTATTTCTATGTGGAGTCTAGTATGTCTGTTTCTATGTCTGGTGAATTGGTGTTGGGACTCTCAGTTGAAGGCAGGTGTTGTCTATCTGCCTTTGATTGAGAGTCTCATAAATGAGGGTGTGTTTGTGTTTGTGTTTTGTGGGTGATTGTTCTGTGTAAAGCCCTATGCTTTGCCAGACTGTTATTTGTTCGTCTTCGTATTTTGTTATTTTGTATGTTCATTCTTATAGTAAATAAAAGTCAAGATGAGCATTCACGTACCTGCTGCGTATTGGTCCACATTTTCTGATGACGATTTCGTTATATCGTCAGAGGACGAAGACAACCGTGACAGAATCACCCACCACCAAAGGACCAAGCAGCAGAGGAAGGAGCAGACGGAGTTCGAGTTGGACTGGCGGGAGAAGTGGACTTGGGAGGAAGTTCTGGACGGGGCCGGACCTTGGCATCAGGCTGGGGAGTATCGCCGCCCGCAGTGGGAAATAGAAGCAGCCAAGGCAGAGAGGCGGTGGTACGAGGCCAGAGACGCGCTGAGGGAGAAGCACGAGAGGCACCCCCAAGAATTTTTTTTGGGGGGGCACACGGGTAGTTTGGCTAGGCGAGGGAAGAGCCGGAAGCCAGCTACTCGTGGTTATATGGAGGAGCGTATGAGGTGGGGAGCGCCATGTTTCGCTGAGAAGCGCAATATCTCACCCATACGCACGCACAGTCCGGTGCGAGTTATTCCAGCCCCTCGCAGGTGCCGTGCTAGAGCGGGCATCCAGCCTGGTAGGAGGATGCCTGCGCAGCGCATCTGGTCGCCGGTACGCCTCCGAGGACCAGGCTACCCAACTCCCGCTCTACGCACGGCTACCATCAAGCCCCTGCACAGCCCAGTCTGCCCTGTACGAGCACTCCGCTCGTGCAGGGCTACTAGTTCCATCGAGCCAAGGCGGGTTGTGCAGGAGGTAAGATCTAGACCGGCTGTACGCCTCCATAGCCCTGGGTTTCCAGCTCCTGTCTCTCGTGCGGACCCGGAAGTGCGTCCACCCAGTCCGACTCGTCCTGTTCCCGCTCCCCGCACTAAACGGCAAGTGCGTAAACCCAGCCTCGCCAGTCAACAGTCGTCGGAGCTGCCCGCCAGTCAACAGTCGTCGGAGCTGCCCGTCAGTCAACAGTCGTCGGAGCTGCCCGTCAGTCAACAGTCGTCGGAGCTGCCCGTCAGTCAACAGTCGTCGGAGCTGCCCGTCAGTCAACAGTCGTCGGAGCTGCCCGTCAGTCAACAGTCGTCGGAGCTGCCCGTCAGTCAACAGTCGTCGGAGCTGCCCGTCAGTCAACAGTCGCCGGAGTGGCCAGACTGCGCTGAACTGCCGGAGTGGCCAGACTGCGCTGAACTGCCGGAGTGGCCAGACTGCGCTGAACTGCCGGAGTGGCCAGACTGCGCTGAACTGCCGGAGTGGCCAGACTGCGCTGAACTGCCGGAGTGGCCAGACTGCGCTGAACTGCCGGAGTGGCCAGACTGCGCTGACCTGCCGGAGTGGCCAGACTGCGCTGACCTGCCGGAGTGGCCAGACTGCCCTGACCTGCCGGAGTGGCCAGACTGCCCTGACCTGCCGGAGTGGCCAGACTGCCCTGACCTGTCGGAGTGGCCAGACTGCCCTGACCTGCCGGAGTGGCCAGACTGCCCAGACTGCCCCGAGCCGACAGACTGCCCAGACTGCCCCGAGCCGACAGACTGCCCAGACTGCCCCGAGCCGACAGACTGCCCAGACTGCCCCGAGCCGACAGACTGCCCAGACTGCCCCGAGCCGACAGACTGCCCAGACTGCCCCGAGCCGACAGACTGCCCAGACTGCCCCGAGCCGACAGACTGCCCAGACTGCCCCGAGCCACCAGACTGCCCCGAGCCGCCAGACTGCCCCGAACTGCCAGACTGCCTGGAACGGCCAGAACCTGAGCCGCCTCCAATATAGGTGGGTTGGGGAGGGGGGGGTGTAGCACAGTGCCGTCGTTGACGGCAGCCACCCTCCCTTCCCTCCCTTTAGTAAGGGGGAATTTTTCTTTTAGGTATTGTTTGGGGGTATTTTTTGTTTGTTTTTGTTTTTAAGGTGCTTCTGGGGTAGCACCTTTAAGGGGGGGTACTGTCACGTCCTGGCCAGTATATAAGGTTAATTGTTTGTAGTTTGGTCAGGGCGTGACAGAGGGTATTTGTTTTATGTGGTTCAGGGTGGTGTGTTTGGTTTAAGGGTGTTTGTTTTAGTAATTCCGGGTGTTGGTTTATGTTTAGGTATTTCTATGTGGAGTCTAGTATGTCTGTTTCTATGTCTGGTGAATTGGTGTTGGGACTCTCAGTTGAAGGCAGGTGTTGTCTATCTGCCTTTGATTGAGAGTCTCATAAATGAGGGTGTGTTTGTGTTTGTGTTTTGTGGGTGATTGTTCTGTGTAAAGCCCTATGCTTTGCCAGACTGTTATTTGTTCGTCTTCGTATTTTGTTATTTTGTATGTTCATTCTTATAGTAAATAAAAGTCAAGATGAGCATTCACGTACCTGCTGCATATTGGTCCACATTTTCTGATGACGATTTCGTTATATCGTCAGAGGACGAAGACAACCGTGACAGAAATACAGCTAATGTAACGGTCATCGTATATACTGGACCAAGGCACAGCAGGTTGAGTGCTCATTTGATCTTTTATTTAGAACACTTAATAAACAAAACAAGAAAACGTACGAACGAACAGTTTTGCAGGCTAACACAGCAGTGCAACAACAACTTCCCACAAATCCCATGCCAAAAACACCCCTCTTAAATAAGACCTTCAATTAGAAGCAATGAAGAGCAGCTGCTTCCAATTGAAGGTCAACCCCATCAACTAAACATAGAAATAGAAAGACTAGAACATAGAAATATACTAACAGAACATTAACCAAAACCCCGGAACACTCTAAACAAACACCCTTCTACATAAACACATATCCCAACAAACCCCGAACCACATAAAACAAACACCCCTTGCCACGTCCTGACCAAACTACAATAACAAATAACCCCTTTACTGGTCAGAACGTGACAGCTAAAATTTATCACTAATCTTTGATGATCTTCATCAGATGACACTCCCAGGACTCAATGTTATACTATACATGTATGTTTTGCTCGATAAAGTTCATATTTATATCCATAAACCCCATTTTACATTGGCGCGTGATGTTCAGAAAATGTATTCCCTCCAAAACTCCTGGTATATGAGCACATCAACTTACAAAAATACTCATCATAAATGTTTTACAACAATTATTGAAAGAATTATAGATACACTTCTCCTTAATGCAACTGCTGTGTCAGATTTTAAAATAGCTTTACGGCGAAAGCACAATTTTCAATATTCTGAGTACAGAACTCAGCCATCAAAGCAAGCTATACAGTTACCCGCCAAGTTCTGAAGTCAACTAAACTCAGCATTAGTATTATAAATCTTCACTTACCTTTGCTGATCTTCGTCGGAATGCACTCCCAGGACTCCCACTTCCACAAGAAATGTTCGTTTTGTTCGATAAACTCCATATTTATGTCCAAATACCTCAGTTTTGTTCGCATGTTCAGATCACTAATCCAAAGGCATAACGCGAGAGCGCTAAACCAGAGACGAAAAGTAAAATAGTTCCTTTACTGCTCGTAGAAACATGTCAAACAATGTTTACAATCAATCCTCAGGGTCTTTTTAACATAAATCTTAGAAAATATTCCAACCGGACAATAGCGTATTCATTACAGATGAAAAAGAAGGAAGGGTGCGCCTGTGTGCCTGCGCAGTAAACAACTCGTTGGTCCCAGGTCCCAGTAACAGTAGAAGCATAAAACAAGGTTCTAAAGACTGTTGACATCTAGTGGAAGCCTTAGAAAGTGCAAAATGACCCCACAGACACTGTAGTTTGAATAGGGATTAGATAGAATAACTACAAGTCACTTCCTGGTTGTATTTTTTCTCAGGTTTTTGCCTGCCATATGAGTTCTGTTATACTCACAGACATCATTCAAACAGTTTTAGAAACGTCAGAGTGTTTTCTATCCAAATCTACTAATAATATGCATATCCTACCTTCTGGGCCCGAGTAGCAGGCAGTTTAATCATGTTATTCATCTGAATTTATGAATACTGCCTCCTGTCACCAAGAAGATAAGTGAAATAATCTGTCTGTAAACATGTTGGAAAAATTACTTGTGTCATGCACAACTTTCTAAACTACTTGCCTAAACTATAGTTTGTTAACATGAAATTTGTGGAGTGGTTGAAAAATGAGTTTTAATGAATCCAACCTAAGTGTATGTAAACTTCTGACTTCAACTGTACAATGCATTCGTAAAGTATTCAAACCCCTTGACTTTTTCCACATTTTGTTATGTTACAGCCTTTTTCTAAAATGGATTAAAAAAAATTAAAACTCATCAATCTACGCACAATACCCCATAAAGACTTAGTGAAAACATGTTTTTAGATTTTCTTGCAAATGTATTAAAAATAAAAAGTATTCAGATCCTTTGCTAGGAGACTCAAAATTGAGCTCAGGTTCATCCTGTTTTCATGAATCATCTTTGAGATGTTTCTACAACTTTGATTGGAATCCACCTGTGGTAAATTCTATTCATTGGACATGATTTGGAAAGGCATACACCTGTCTGTATAAGGTCCCACAGTTGATAGTGCATGTCAGAGCAAAAACCAAGCCATGAGGTCGAAGGAATTGTCCGTAGAGTTTCGAGAAAAGATTGTGTCGAGGCACAGATCTGGGGAAGGCTACCAAGAACACTGTGGCCTCCAACATTCTTAAATGGAAGATGTTTCGAACCACCAAGAATCTTCTAAGAGCTAGCCTCCCGGCCAAACTGAGCAATTGTGGGAGAAGGGCCTTGGTCAGGGAGGTAACCAAGAACCCGATGGTCACTCTGACAGAGCTCCAGTGTTCCTCTGTGGAGATGGAAGAACAACCATCTCTGCAGCACTCCACCAATCAGGCATTCATGGTAGAGTGGCCAGACAGTAGCCACTCCTCAGTAAAAGGCACATGACTGTCCACTTGGAGTTTTGTTTGTGCGTTCAAGACACTATCCGAAGTGTAAAGAAGGGTGACGCGCCCGACGCGTTTCGTGACAAAAGATTTCTAAATATTCCATTACCGTACTTCGAAGCATGTCAACCGCTGTTTAAAATCAATTTTTATGCCATTTTTCTCGTAAAAAAGCGATAATATTTACGACCGGGAAACCGTGTTTTAGTTCAAAGACAGAGAAAATAAAAACATGGGGTCGCCTCGTGCACACGCCTCAGTCTCATTGTACTCTGATAGACCACTTTCCAAAGGCGCTAATGTTTTTCAGCCAGGGGCTGCAAAGACATCATTCAGCTTTTTCCCGTGTTCTGAGAGCCTATGGGAGCCGTAGGAAGTGTCACGTTACAGCAGAGATCCTAAGTTTTCAATAAAGAGAGTCAAGAAGCCCAAGGAATGGTCAGAGAGGGCACTTCCTGTACAGAATCTTCTCAGGTTTTTGCCTGCCATATGAGTTCTGTTATACTCACAGACACCATTCAAACAGTTTTAGAAACTTTAGGGTGTTTTCTATCCAAAGCCAATAATTATATGCATATTCTAGTTACTGGGCAGGAGTAGTAACCAGATTAAATCGGTACGTTTTTTATCCGGCCGTGTAAATACTGCCCCCTACCCCCAACAGGTTAACGAGAGTCTTGTCTTTAAAATGGTGTAAAATAGTCATATGTTTGAGAAATTGAAGTAATAGCATTTCTAAGGTATTTGAATAACGCGCCACGGGATTCCACTGGCTGTTACGTAGGTGGGACGATTTCGTCCCACCTACCCTAGAGAGGATAAGTATGGTAAACATTCAATCCTATCGCCGAAGTAAAATACACGCACAAAAAAAAGTTGAATACAACCAACTCAAACCAGTCTATACGTTTTAAAGTTTGAATGCCGTTTATAGCTTAAACTGTGTAGGAGGAGTTGAGTGCTAAATAATAATTAGAATAATAATAAGTATGATGAAGATTTAAGTGGTGGCTTTTGCGACACAAGTCCCACAATAACTAAATAGTAACTTTACAAGTAAAGTTCTGGGGCTTGGTTTAACTCTTTAAAAGTATTTTTGTGGTAGCGGAAGAAGTAAAAAATGTTTTACTCAAGCTGATGTCATGACAAACAAGTGCCCTCATAATGCAATGAAGATGACAAAGACAAAATGTTTGTGTATACTCTGATTGAAGTAAGACACAAGAAACATTAAACTGCCTAACTTGTTACACTGTTTGATTTGTTTGAAAAATAAACTTTCCCTTAAAACATCTTGCATTTGTCCAATAGTTTTTCTCTTTCATATTAACTCAGTGATGCTCATTCATGATTGTTTTAATCTTGTGTAGAGTAATGACGGTTAGTAATTGTGGTCAGTAGTTGTGGTCAGTAATTGTGGTCAGTAGTTGTGTGGTTGTGGTCAGTAGTTGTGGTCAGTAGTTGTGTGGTTGTGGTCAGTAATTGTGGTCAGTAGTTGTGTGGTTGTGGTCATTAGTTGTGGTCAGTAGTTGTGTGGTTGTGATTAGGGCTGTGGCAGTCATGACACTTTGTTACCGTCTCACGGTAATTGACCGTTTATTAACATAAACACGTTTTGCATCTCCAGGCCTCCACACAAACAAGCTGCATACAAGCCGCTGATGCATGGCTTTGGAACATCTACACTGAACAAAAACATGAACGCAACATGTAAAGTGTTGGTCCTATGTTTCATGAGCTGAAATAAAAGATCTCAGAAATGTTCCATAAGTTGATTTCTCTAAAAGTTTTGCCACAAATTTGTTTACATCCCTTTTGGTGAGCATTTCTACTTTCCCAAGATAATCAATCCACCTGACAGGTGTGGCATATCAATAAGCTAATTGAACAGCATGATCATTACACATGTTCACCTTGTGCTGGGAACAATAAAAGGCCACTCTAAAATGTGCAGTGATGTCTCAAGTTTTGAGGGAGCGTGCCATTGGCATGCTGACTGCAGGAATGTCCACCAGAGCTATTGCCAAAGATTTTAATGTTAATTTTTCTACCATAAGCCTCCTGTAACGTCATTTTAGAGCATGTTTGGAATGCTCTGGATTGACGTGTATGACAGCATGTTCCAGTTCCCACCAATATCCAGCAACCTCACACAGCCATTGAAGAGGAGTGGGACGACATTCCACAGGCCACAATCAACAGCCTGACCAACTCTATGCAATGGAGATATGCTGCATGAGGCAAATAGTGGTGACACCAGATACTGACTGGTTTTCAGATCCACACCCTTACCTTTCTTAAAGGTATATGTGACTAACAGATGCATATCTGTATTCCCAGTCATGTGCAATCCATAGATTAGGCCCTCATGAATTTATTTAGCTGGTTTCCTTATATGATCTGTAATTCAGTAAAATCTTGTTGTTGCGCTTATATTTTTGTTCAGTATTTAAAACAGTCTAATAAATCAATTAAATATACACCATCGCAATAAATCCATTATTTATTTTAGGCAGGTCTAAAGAAACATTATGTATTTCAGAAGAACAGAAAATGTGTTGGCCTACTGTATGTTATCTGGCTATGCGCCGTGCCATAGGATGTAGGCTTGTTCATTCAGCTGACAAGATATGCTTGTAAGTCCCATCCCATTATTTTAGATTATATGATTTCATAGTAAGAAGAATGTAATTGAACTTAGCTGAATAAAATAGAAAGGATATTTTTCCCATTCCGGAGCGAGTGCGCATATGTTGTGGCTATGTTGAGTGTAAAAGTGATCATTTGAAGCAGGTCCCATATGCTAGATTAAGAGTTATTTGTCAATGTCAGTTGTGAATTATATAAACCTTAGAATGACTTAGACATCAAAACATATATGGGCTGCATGAAGTGACTATAGACTATTGATGACTTGATAAAGTCGCAGAAAAAGCTTGCTCTCTGTTCCTTGCCTCAGGCTGCACAACTGTTCTCTCATTGAGTGATCATATTTTCACCCATCAGACTATTCTCAATTTAATCTTGTCTTTACTAATGTGTAAAATTAGTTTTGATTTAGAATGGCCCATTATCAAATGGGCAGGAACAGGGCCAGACTCAGCGATAGAAAGTTTGAAGCATGGCATAATGTAACCAGTTCATCCAGTATGAATAATAATACAGTCCACACTCAAAGGCGATTACTAGAATTTGTTTAATTAAAAAGTATAGGCTAGACCAATTATTTATCAAAGACATATTAAATCAGTTTTGTTTTATGTTTTTCTGCTGTGCATAATATACGGTAGGCTATGTATTGTATAACGGCACAATCATTATTTGAATTCAGGTTTTTTTTCAGGCTTGGACTCGTATATAGGCCTATGCTTATGCGTAAGTGTTAAACTTCTTACAGCTCTTTAAGGAAAGGGGGCAGTATTGACAATTTCGGAAAAAATTTGTGCCCATATTAAACTGCCTCCTACTCAAACTCAGAAGCTAGGGTATGCATATTATTAGTAGATTTGGATAGAAAACACTCTGAAGTTTCTAAAACTGTTTGAATGGTGTCTGTGAGTATAACATAACTCATATGGCAAGCAAAAACCTGAGAGAAATCCTACCAGGAAGTGGAAATCTGGATGCATGGGCTCTCTTCAAGTCGTTTCCTATTGAATACACAGTGACATAGTAATAATTGTGGACTTCCTAAGGCTTCCACTAGATTTCAACAGTCTTTACAAAGTTGTTTGAGGTGTCTACGATCAACAGAAAACGAATGAGAAGGTGGGGAAGTTGGTGAGGCAGGGAATGACATCACTTCATTGGGGCGCGTTCACGAGGGTGGATCCTCCCGTTCCAAAACCTTTTTCAAGACACAGGAACCGTCCGGTTGAAATATTACTGAATCCTCACGTTCTGAAGGCCCTAAAGATTGATGTTTTACAACGTTTGACATGTTTGAACGAACGTAAATACAACTTTTTTTAAACTTTTCGTCGTGACATTGTCCGCGCGCTTCTTACATTTGGAGTAGCTGAACTGAATTCGCGAACAACAAGGAGTTATTTGGACATAAATTATGAACTTTATCGAACAAAACAACATTTGTTGTGGACCTGGGATGCCTGGAAGTGCCTTCTGATGAAGATCATCAAAGGTAAGGGAATATTTCTAATGCAATTTATGATTTTAGATGACTCCAATATGGCGGCTATCTCTATAGCCTAGCCTATTTTTCTGAGCTCAGTACTCAGATTATTGCAGAGTGCTTTCCTCGTGAAGCTTTTTTGAAATCTTTCACAGCGTTAGCATAAAGGAGATGTTCATCTATAATTCTTTGAATGACAGTTTAATATTTTATCAACGTTTATGACAAGTATTTTTGTAAATTGTGGCGCTGATCCACCGGCAGTATTTGAGGGAAAATATTTTCTGAACGTCACGCGCCAATGTAAAAGGCTGTTTTTATATATAAATATGAACTTTATCGAACAAAAAAATGCATGTATTGTGTAACATGATGTCCTAGGAGTGTCATCTGATGAAGATTGTCAAAGGTTAGTGCTGCATTTAGCTGTGTTTTGGGTATTTGTGATGCATGCTAGTTGCTTGGAAAATGGATGGCTGTGTGTTTTTTTGTGTCGATGTACTCTCCTAACATAATCTAATGTTTTGCTCTTGCTGTAAAGCCTTTTTGAAATCGGACAACGTGGTTCGATTCAGGAGAAGTGTATCTATAAAATGGTGTAAAATAGTCCTATGTTTGAGAAATAGAAATGATTAGATTTGTGGTTTTGAATATGGCGCTCTGATTTTTCACTGGCTATTGTCAAACTCAATCCGACTCGTAAGAGTTAATGTCCGTATGGGTGTTTTGAATGAACCATCAACTTAGAATGCACTGTCCATTTTGTTGTGTTAGGCATTTGCATTGATGTCAGAGTGGTTGGAAGGACAATAGAGCACTGAGTACCAGGCCATTAGTGACCTGATGGTCATTAGCGACTAAGGTACTACCAGAATGCATAAAAGGAGATTACCGTGACTCAATGGTCACATGAAATTTTACTCCGGTCTTGACTCATGACTGCTGGTGTGGCGGTAATACAGTCACTGCAACAGCCCTATTTGTGGACAGTAGTTGTGTGGTTGGGGTCAGTAGTTGTGGTCAGGAGTTAAGGTCTGTTGTTGTGTTCAGTAGTTGCGTGGCCAGTAGTTGTGTGGTTGTGGTTAGTAATTGTGGTCAGTACTTGTGTGGTTGTGGTCATTAGTTGGGGTCATTAGTTGTGGTCAGTAGTTGTGCTGAGGAGTTGTGTGGTCAGTAGTTCTGTGGTTGTGGTCAGTAATTGTTGTGATCAGTAGTTGTGTGGTTGTGGTCAGTAGTTCTGTGGTTGTGGTCTGTAATTGTGATCAATAGTTGTGGTCAGGAGTTGTGTTCAGTAGTTGTGGTCAGTAGTTGTGCTGAGGAGTTGTGTGGTCAGTAGTTCTGTTGCTGTGGTCAGTAGTTGTGGTCAGTTGTGTGGCTGTGGTCCGTAGTTGTTATGTGGTTAGTAATTGTGGTCACTAGTTGTGTCTACCGACCATTACTCCTGACCACAACTATTGAACACAACTCTTGATCACAACTACTGAGCACAACCACATAACTGCTGACCATAACTAACTACCACCACTACTGACCACAACCACTGACCACAATTACTGACTACAACCACATAACTACTGACCACAATTACAGACCACAACATCACAACTACAGACCACTCCTGACAAAATGGCAGTTGTTTGGGTAAAAAATGGGGGAAATGTGTTCATTCAGTTACTAAAACAGCTGTATCGTAAGATCTGTAGTAGATAGTTTTGAATAGCAGAAAAGTAGACAAAGATATCGTACCCTCTAACATTTTGTCTAACTTGTTGGGAAAATTGTAAAAATGTCAGTTGTTTATAAATAGTCAGAAAATGTTGTTGATGCGGACACTAAAATAGCTGTAACTTTTTATCAGAATATTTTTGTTTCCGCATTCAGATTTGAAAAGCAGAGAAGTAGAGGAAGATTTCATACGTTCTAACTTTTTGTCTAAGTTGTTTGCAAAGTGATAAAAGTAGCTGATTTGTGTCAAAAGTTGCATTGTTGCATTTACAGTGAATGGAATGGTGGAAGTGATGATGTCACAATGGGGTCTTTTAGAATGTTGAAAAAAGTGCCATGAAAGTGAATGAAGATTGACAAAAAAGGAAAGAAAGCTTAATAGTTTAAAAAGCTCAATCTAGACCAGTCTGCACATTTTAAAGTTTGAACGCCGTTTCTAGCTTAAATGGTTTAAGAGGAGTAGCATTTCAAATAATAATATTCCGAAGATAAATAAGTATGTCCAAGATATAAAGTAGGGACTCTTGCTTCACAAGTCCCATTAATAATAAGAACTATGTCTAAGATTTAAAGTGGAAACTCTTGCTTTGCAAGCCCCATTAATAATAATAAGAAGCATGCCTAAGATTTAAAGTGGGGACTCTTGATTTGCAAGCCCCATTAATAATAATAATAATAACAAGTATGTCTAAGATTTAAAGTGGGGACTCTTGCTTTGCAAGCCACATTAATAATACAAGTCAGAAATAAGTGGTACATTATTTAAAAAGTGTGGCTACTTTCACAAGCCACACTAATAATAAGTATGACAAAGATTTAGAGTGGGACGTTTGTTACTTCAAATCCCACTAATAACAGACTTATTAGATAATTTCCTGTAATCAGCAGTCAAAAGAACATCATATCAAACTGTCATGATCTGTCTCATGTTATCTACTCTTATTGTAAACCATGAAACAACAAACATTCATAAATTCAAATGTTTTAATGGATTGTAAGGACTATATCCTTATAAATGTTCTAAATGAAATGTGTATTTATTCAAGGTTTAGAAATTGTTTGTTAATGCTTAATCATGAAAGTGATTGTAAAGTGTTACCTCCAAATCAATCGTTTTATTTATTTTTTCAGAGGGGCTTTCTCCTATGTGAAACGAGTGACGCAGAAGGTTGGTAAAATGGAGTATGCTTCCAAGTTCATCTCTGCCCGAGCCAAGAGGAAGGCCTCTGCTCTGAGAGAGATGAACCTACTGTCTGGGCTGGACCACGAGAGAGTCCTGTATTTCCATGATGCCTTTGAGAAGAAGAATGCATTCATCATTGTCACAGAGATGTATCCTTTTGGGAGTTCATACTGACTGGTGCCTGTCACATAGATTACGTATACCATTTCACTTGAAAATTGGGGAAATTGGCAGCTATAACGGTCTTTCTTATGGTAGACACACACATACGCTCTTGCATTCACACACAAAGGCGCGCCGGCCACACACACACACACACACACACACACACACACACACACACACACACACACACACACACACACACACACACACACACACACACACACACACAATCACATGGTGACAGTAATAAACATAAAGTTCCTATGTTGGACTATTTTTGTCCCTCATTCATCTCATGCCATAATTATGAAGTATTTTCAGTGTCAGAAATGTATTTCTCCTTGATCAATGCGTCAAGATGCAATGAGGAGTTGCTGGAGAGGTTAACAAAGAAATCTACAGTAATGGAGTCAGATGTGAGTTGGTTACTGTGTGCTTGGAGGACACTCCTTACAAAAAAATAATTTGTTGCGGCACTTCCCGCAAGTTTGTGGCAAATTTGCTGAAAAGTAAATAGTGTGCTACAAAATGTTGCCAGTAGTTTGCAAATGTTTGTCACTAATGGTGAATCTGCGGCAACAATCATATTTATTTCCACTAGTGGCAAAAAGTTTGCCAGAGATGTATTATAGTAAATAATGATCTCATAATTATATTTGAATCTGTGGCAAACCTGTGGCAAACAGTTTACCAGAAGCCTTTTCTGGGTACACGTGAGTTCCAAGACAAGTAACTGTTGACAACCAGTCTTGGGGAGAAGAAAAATCACTTAGAAAATGCAAAACACATTTTCCAGCTAGCTACCTACCAAAGTTGTCTGGTAAGTGTCTAACTTATTAATTAAACTTCCTAGTTAACTTCAAAATGGTGTTAAAAAAATTATGCCTTGTTAGCAATGTCATGTTTTATGGAATAGAGTGAAACACATTTTGTTGCTATATCAGTTTCACTCTGTCAGCTAAGGTTAGCTATCATACTTTTGCACAATTGATGTAATAACTAGCTAGCTAACTAATTATTTGTCCAAACACCATTTTTGGGTGAATACGTTTCTGTCTTTCTTACCTGACACAGCTAGCTAAGGTTGCAACAACATGAGCTGACTTGACATCAAAGCAAAAATTTTGTTTTGCAGATGGATACCCTTCCCTTACCCATGATGTTGAAAGACACGGAATTGGGAAGAGGATGCATCAACACGCTGAAAAGATGTTTGTGGTGTACTCACTCATGACATTTTTTTGAGTGATAAATCACTATTGTGTTCAAGCTTGATAAGGTAAGTAAATCAAATTTATTCATAAAGCCCTTCTTACATCAGCTGATATCTCAAAGTGCTGTACAGAAACCCAGCCCCAAACAGCAAGCAATGAAGGTGTAGAAGCACGGTGACTAGGAAAAAACTCCCTAGAAAGGCCAGAACCTAGGAAGAAACCTAGAGAGGAACCAGGCTATGAGGGGTGGCCAGTCCTCTTCTGACTGTGCTGGGTGGAGATTATAACAGCACTTGGCCAAGATGTTCAAATGTTCATAGATGACCAGCAGGGTCAAATAATAATAATCACAGTGGATGTCGGCGGTGCAACAGGTCAGCACCTCAGGAGTAAATGTCAGTTGGCTTTTCATAACCGATCATTCAGAGTATCTCTATCGCTCCTGCTGTCTCTAGAGAGTTGAAAACAGCAGGTCTGAGACAGGTAGCACGTCCGGTGAACAGGTCAGGGTTCCATAGCCGCAGGCAGAACAGTTGAAACTGGAGCAGCAGCACGGCCACGTGGACTGGGGACAGCAAGCAGTCATCAGGCCAGGTAGTCCTGGCCTGATGGTCCTAGGGCTCAGGTCCTCTGAGAGAGGGCTCAGGTCCTAGGGCTCAGGTCCTCTGAGAGAGTGAGAGAGTGAGAAAGTGAAAGTGAGAGAGTGAGAAAGTGAGAGAGAGAGTAAGAGAGAGAGAGTGAGAGTGTGTGTGAGAGAGAGAGTGTGAGAGAGTGTGAGACAGAGAGAGAGTGTGAGACAGAGAGAGAGAGAGAGAGTGTGAGAGAGTGTGAGACAGAGAGAGAGTGTGAGACAGAGAGAGAGAGAGAGTGTGAGACAGAGAGAGAGAGAGAGTGTGAGAGAGAGAGAGTGTGAGAGAGAGAGAGAGAGTGTGAGAGAGAGAGAGAGAGAGAGAGAGAGGGAGAGAGAGAGAGAGTGTGAGAGTGAGAGTGAGAGAGTGAGAAAAATAAAGAATACTTAAATTCACACAGGACACTGGATAAGACAGGAGAAATACTCCAGATATAGCAGACTGACCCTAGCCCCCCGACACATAAACTACTGCAGCATAAATACTGGAGGCTGAGACAGGAGGGGTGTGGCCCCATCCGACGATACCCCGGACAGGGCCAAACAGGCAGGATATAACCCCACCCACCAGCCCCCACACCACTAGAGGGATATCTTCATCGACCAATTTACCATCCTGAGACAAGTTCGAGTATAGCCCACAAAGATAAATGCATATATTATTCTCATAAATGTAGCCCATACATTCATTCTTTGTAACAATTAGATCTTTCATTTCTTCAAACAAGTAGCTAGCTCATCTTGATCATGTGTTGTCCGTTACCTCTTTCTTTCTAGAAGCAATCAGTTACAAGGCAAAAATACAGATTGAGTCCTTCAATCAAACTGGGGACAGATAAATATATGTGCAGCAGGTCAAGGCTTCTTGCATGCCTGGCTTTGAGATGTAAGTTAACAATACTTCATTTTGGAACAATAATACAAATTGCCATATTAGGCACAACTCAATTTTATGTTGCTTTTCTTCCACCCAATCTTTATACACCTGAGTCAGGAAGAAGAGATAAATAGTAGACAACGGTCTAGATTTAATATCATAATTAGATGATTCGTTTGAATCAATTGTGCCAATATTTTATACTCTGGTAGATTTAAAAGGCCTAAATTCCAGTTTATTCTAGCTAAATTGCTTGTTTATATAGCATTTATACAAGGCAGAAACATTGTTTCCTTGCTGATAAATATAGAGAATGCCAGTTTTAATGAGAAGCATAGCAACATCAAGGCAACTTTGCAACAGCTGACCCCATTTTTCCAAAGCCTACCATTTAAAAACAGAAAATGTTTTCAGTAATTGCTTTCAGTATCCTAATGTTGTTTTTGTTTTGTGTTTTCTGATTGTTTCAGTGCATGCATTCAACAAGCTTTGGACAAAGGACTTCCACAGGGCCGCCAGCTCCAAAGTTCACTCAAAAAGGCAATGGTTCTGAACTGGGTTTGATTTTGGTTTTGTTATTTTAAATTATTTCAATTTTGTTAATTCTCTTTTAAACATCCATTGGTTGAAAGCTCATTGCTCAGTTATCGCTTGGCTCAAGTAAATTCTGTAGTTGCCCTTTTAAACATCCTATGGTCAACATCCCTGTAGTTTCACATTTCTCTCATATAAATGTTGTAGCTACATAAGAAGATTAAAACTATTTGTGAAATATTCAGTCTTTGCTCTTTTTTTCATTAGCATGCTGATATTTTTTCTCTTAAGACATTGAATACATTGAATATTTAATATGTTGAGTTTTCTCTGTGAAAAGTTAGTTTAAAGTTATATTACATTGCATATTCATAATGAGTTTGCAGCAAATATGCAGCAAACAGTAGAACGTTTGCCACACGTTTCCCAGATTTTTTTGCCAGAACTTCACAAGTCGCCACATATTTGCCTCAACAGTTTGCCACAAAATGTATTTGCCTGCGAAAATATGAGCTTGCGACAAATTGCCCAAAGATTTGACACAACTGTTTGACAGAATATTTCTTTTTTTTCGGTAAGGGACTTCATTATGGGGTCATGAGAAACAGTGACCTCTAGTGAAAGATCATTGAACTCTTGCCTGTAGCAACCAACCTGGCCCCTAGAATTATTCTCTAAGCAGACAATGAAAACCAAGTAAATCCACACACTTTTACACGAGTAAATGTGACCTTGGGTAAAACTTGATATGACCAAACCACCCCGTGTCTCTTATTGTATAAGAATTTGTGTCTCCCATAGTATCTTTATAACATGTACCATAGAGTAATGACTAATACAGTCAGGTCCATAAGTGGAATGTGACACAATTTGCATCATCTTGGCTCTGTACGCCACCACAATGGATTTGAAAAGAAACAATCAAGATGTGTTTTAAGTGTGGACATCCATCTTTAATTTAAGGGTTTTCTCAAAATGATTGTATGAACCATGTAGGAATTACAATTTTTATACATAGCCCCCCAATTTTAGGGGCTCTAAAGTAATTGGACAACTAACATAATCATAAATTAAATTGTGTGTTTTAATACTTTTTTGCAAATATTTGCAGTCAATGACTGTCTGAAGTCTGGAACCCATAGACATCACCAGATCCTGGATTTCTTCCCTGGTGATGCTCTGCCAGGACTTTACTGCAGCTGTCTTCAGTTCCTGCTTGTTCTTGGGCCATTCTGCCTTCAACAAGTAAAATACATGCTCAATTGGATTCAGTTCAGGTGACTGACTTGGCCATTGCAGAACATTCCACTTCTTTGCCTTAAAAAAGTATTGGGTTGCTTTCGCAGTATGCTTTGGGTCATTGTACATTTGCACTGTGAAGCACCGTCCAATGAGTTTTGAAGCATTTGGCTGAATCTGAGCAGATAATATAGCCCTTAACACTTCAGAATTAATCCGGATGTTTTTGTCAGCAGTCACATCATCAATAAATATAAGGGAACCAGTTCCATTGGCAGCCATACATGCCCACGCCATAGCAATATATCCAAGTACAAGTTGATCTTTGTCTCATCTGTCCATAGGATGTTGTTCCAGAACTCTACAGGCTTTCTAAGATGTTTTGTGGCTAACTCTAATCTGGTCTTCCTGTTTTTGAGGCTTACCAATGGTTTAAATCTTGTGGTAAACCCTTTATATTTATTCTGGTGAATTATTCTCTTGATTGTTGACTTTGACACAGAGACGCCTATCGCCTGGAGGGTGTTCTTGATCTGGCCAACTGTTGTGGAGGGGTTTTTCTTCACCAGGGAAAGAGTTCTTCTGTCAGTGTGTTCTTTCTTTTTAGGAATGTACCAAATAGTTGATTTGGCCACACCTAATGTTTTTGCTATCTCTCTGATGGGTTTGTTTTGATTTGTCAGCCTAATGATGGCTTGCTTCACTTGCAGTGACAGCTCTTTGGACTTCATATTGAGGGTTAACAGCAACCAAGGGTTAACAGCAACCGATTCCAAATGCAAATGCCACACTTGAAATCAACTCTAGACCTTTAATCTGCTTACTTGTAAATTAACTAATGAGGGAATAACACACACCTGGCCATGGAACAGCTGAGCAGCCAATTGTACAATTACTTTTGGTACTGTAACGCTCGTCGTAAGAAGTGGACCAAGGCACAGCGTGGTAAGTGTTCGTGATTTATTTCACATCACACTCAAACAAAATAACCAACGGTGGGAGAAAAAAGAAAGAAAGAAATAATAATTTTTAAAAAAGCGCACAGTTCTGTCAGGCTCAGGTGCTAAACAGAAAACAACTCCCACAAACACAGGTGGAAAACAGGCTGCCTAAGTATGATTCCCAATCAGAGACAACGATAGACAGCTGCCTCTCATTGGGAACCACACTGGCCCAAAAACAAAGAAACAAAAAACATAGACTTCCCCACCTGAGTCACACCCTGACCTAACCAAACATAGAGAATAATAAGGATCTCTATGGTCAGGGCGTGACAGGTACCTTAAAAAGGGGGGGATCAGTTATAAAAAAAAAGTGTTGTAATTCCTACACTGTTCATCCGATTTGGATGTAAATACCCTAAAACTAAAGCTGAAAGTATGCACTTTTAGCTCATATTCATTATTTAATTTCAACTCCAATATGCTGTGGTAGACAGCTAAAATAATAACTTGGTCAATGTCCAAATATTTATGGACCTGACTGTACCTATGCTTGGTATACCTGCAGATCCGCTCCTGCATGAGACAGTTGCTAGAGGGTGTGGACTACCTTCACCATCAAAATATCATCCATCTGGATATCAAGGTAAACACGTCTTCACTTAAAAGAGAGTTTTAAAGATATCTCACCAGAGGGATTCTGGTTAGTACTGTTTTTTTTCTTCTATTGCAGGTGTGCGTTTAGACAAGGAATATGTACCCCTGAATGCAGTAATTTGTCAATATGATGATCTTTATTCTGGACTCTGACCTCATCTTTGGGTTTCCCCATAGCCTGATAACATCCTCATGGCAGACCACCATGGTGATCAAATCCGCATCTGTGATTTCGGAAACGCCATAGAGCTCACACCCGACGAGGCTCAGTACTGCAAATACGGCACACCAGAATTTGTTGCCCCAGAAATTGTCAACCAAACTCCTGTGTCCAAGGCAACTGACATCTGGTAAAAATGCTGAAGGCCATGAAAGTGTTAAAAACTTGATACATATTACAAATGGATCCTCTCTAATTCTCTGCTTTTTCTTCCAGGCCGATTGGAGTAATTACATATCTGTGGTAGGTACACGTGAAATTTGTCTTAAATTTGGTGTGATCCATAAGATTATTAATTACAATTTAAGCATGGATTTATGCATATGCACACTTTACAAGTCAATGGATAAATTAACACCACATATGTAGCTGTTGATTCCTATTTGTGTTGCTATGAGAGAGACCCTATCAAACATGCCATCGAACTGCAATAATATTGGAACGTGGCTCTAGAAATCAGTGAACAATTAGTGAGAGGAAGAGAAGTTCACAGGTGTCTCTGCATTTCAGCCTGACTGGAGTGTCTCCGTTTGCTGGAGAGAATGACCACAGATCCGTGCTCAACATCAGGAACTACAATGTGGCCTTTGAGGAGAGCATGTTCGCTGACCTGTGCCGAGAAGCCAAGGGATTCATCATCAAACTGCTGGTGACAGACAGACTGTGAGTGGCAACTATAGATTTTAACATGTTCAGGCCAAAACTTGAGATGTCCATGTGCTAGTTCAAATTTCAGGTAAATCATGCGTTTGATTGAATACATGTTCAAGACAATATGAGTTGCAGTTGTCAAGATAGGATGTGTCCCTTCTAGATTCACGTCTCTTTAGTTCTTATACATTTGTGGGCTTCTTCACCCTCACTAGAAATCAAATGTAAAATGGAATCATGCCATCCCTTTAGGAGGCCTGATACAGAAGAGGGTCTCCGTCATCCATGGTTCAAGGTGAGACATGTAAACTTTGACTCATATGTGATGCACAAGACACAATTGCTTCAGGGCCCTGTTCTGACTTGAGATGCATCATCATATACACAATATATACAAAAGTATGTGGACATCCCTTCAAATTAGTGGATTCGACTATTTCAGCCACACCCCTTGCTGACAGGTGTATAAAATTGAGCACACAGCCATGCAATCTCCATAGACAAACATTGGTAGTAGAATGGCCTTACTGAAGAGCTCAGTGGCTTTCAATGTGGCACCGTCATAGGATGCCAACTTTCTAACAAGTCAGATTGTAAAATTCCTGATCTGCTAGAGCTGCCCCGGTCAACTGTAAGTGCTGTTATTGTGAAGTGGAAACGTCTAGGAGCAACAACGGCTCAGCCGCGAAGTGGTAGGCCACACAAGCTCACAGAATGGGGCCGCAGGCTGCTGTCTTTCCTCAGTTTCAACACACACTACCGAGTTCCAAACTGCCTCTGGAAGCAAAGTTAGCACAATAACTGTTTGTCGGGAGCTTCATGAAATGGGTTTCCATGGCAGAGCAGCCTCAGACAAGTCTAAGATTACCATGCGCAACGCCAAGGGTCTGCTGGAGTGGTGTAAAGCTCGCCACCATTGGACTCTGGAGCAGTGGAAACGTTCTCTGCGTTCTCTGGAGTGATGAATCACACTTCACCATCATCCGACGGATGAATCTGGGTTTGGTGGATGCCAGGAGAACGCTACCTGCCCCAATGCATAGTGCCAACTGTAAAGTTTGGCGGAGGAGGAATAATGGTCTGGGGCTGTTTTTCATGTTTCGGACTAGGCCCCTTAGTTCCAGTAAAGGGAAAACTTAATGCTACAGCATATAATAACATTCTAGATGATTCTGTGCTTCCAACTTTGTGGCAACAGTTTGGGTAAGGCCCTTTTTTGTTTCAGCATGACAATGCCCCCCATGCACAAAGCGATGTCCAAGCAGAAATGGTTTTCCGAGATCGGTGTGAAAGAACTTGACTGGCCTGCACAGAGCCCTGACCTTATCCCCATCGAACACCTTTGGGATGAATTGGAACGCCGACTATGAGCCTGGCCTAATCGGCCAATATCAGTGCCAAACCGCACTAATGCTTTTGTGGCCGAATGGAAGCAAGTCCCCACAGCAATGTTCCAACATCTAGTGGACAGCCTTCCTAGAGGAGTGGAGGCTGTTATAGCAGCAAAGGGATGACCAACTTCATATTAATGCCCATGATTTTGGAATGAGTTGTTAGACGAGCAGGTGTCCACATACCTTTGGTCATGTAGTGTAATTTGGTAAGATATTGAGCAATTTCAAAATTACACATGCTAATCAATTTTTTTTCATACAGACCCTTACCAAGGGGAAGGCAATAAGCACAGAGACCCTCAAGAAGTTTGTGGCTCGCCGAAAGTGGCAGGTCTGTCATCAAAGCGTATTTTTTTTAAATTGAATTGTATCTGCTTACATCTTATATTTGGTGATGTCCATCTTTTGCAGCGGTCCCTTATCAGCTACAAATCCAAAATGGTCATGAGGTCCATCACTGAGTTGCTGAATGACTCATCCAGCCACATCTCTATCGCTGTTCCCAGACACCTCAAAGAGGGCTCACCCCCACCGTCATCGTCCTCTGACTCCGACGAAGATATTGACAAGCTGCCCTTCATTCCAATGCCACTCAGTATGGAGTTCTCCGGATCAAGAATGTCTCTAAACGAGATCCAGGAAGGCACAAGCCGGTCAAACGGCACTATTGAAAGTTCAGGGTCAGCAGTCACCCATGGCCAAGAGGCGATGGAGTGTGAATCCATGGGGAAAGAGAAAGAGGCTGGAGATTCCACAGGTAGGGGGCGCGCCAGGAAAAGGTTGACGCAAGAAAATGACAAGGGGTCTTCGGATGAGGAGTTGGCAGAGTTGGCACAAGTATCTGAGAAGGCAAGAAGGCCCTTGTGCAGAGGCTCGAGCTTGGAGTTGGACAAGCCAGAGGGAGGACCCAGAAGGGGGCAGCTGCATAGAGGGGGCTCTGCTGACAGCGCGCTGCTACTCCACATCGTTACAGAAGATACAGCAGACGACGAAATCACTGAGAAAGGCAGACGAGTCCTCAAAAAGTCGGTATCCATGGAGTTGCCTAGGAGGAGCGTGAGTCCAGGTCCTCTGAGTCAAGAGGACTATGCTCACAAACTGGAGCTGATGAGGCAGAGGTTGCTCCGAGGTGGCTCCGTGGACAAGAAGATGAGCGGCCTGCGAGGACCCCTGCTGGAGACACTGGGTATGGATGATGGAAAGCAGCGGTCGTCGTTGCTGGAGCACTACTCGCGCACTATCCGCTTATGGGTTCCTCCGTTAACCAAGGCAGTCTCCAGCGACGACCCCAGAGAGGACGTGCTCAAACCCAAATTCCTTCGCAAGAGTGCCTCCTTCAGTCAAGGAGATGATGAAGAGCCCGTTCCCCTGCACCGACGCACCGGGGCACCACTGGAAATCCCGCTGGCTCAGATAGAGGAGCGAAGGCTCAAGGAGGCCATATCCATGTCTGCTCTCACTGAGCCATTCAAAAATTACTCCTGCCCCGTGACTCCCAGGGAACCTACCCCTAAACTTCCCACACCAAGCCCAGTGCCTAGGGAACAGGAGACAAAAACTAAGATGGAGGAAGAGGACTCATCAATAGACAAGGAGATTAAGACTGAGAAGTCTATTTGTGAAAAAACGATGATGCAACCAGAGTACATGGCTCTGAGGGAGCCTATCCCTCCTTGGAGGGAGTATAGCCCTCCTGTGAGGGTTCTTACATTAGAGGAACAAATGAAGAAAGATAAAGAAGAGATTGAGAAAAATGAGACTGTTCCTGTTGTTGAAGAAAAAGCTAGGGAAGTTGAAGAAGTACACAAAGAAGTACAAAAAGAAGTAAAAAAAGTAGAAAAGGAACTGAAGGCACAAGTGAAGTCTTCTGAGATGGTCATTACTACAAGTTCTAATAGGGTCACGCTAGCACCAGCATCTTCAAGGGCACCAGCAAATGTTGTGACTCCCTCTCCACCTGCCCTAACTGTGCTCCCAGATGGTAGGACCTCTGCCTACGCTAGCATAATGCAGACCATCATGGTCCCCTTGCTTCAGCCCCTAGTTAGCCCCCTGTTAGCAGACTCCAACCCTGTGGTTGTTCCAGTCCCTGTGCAAGCCCCATTTCTAGCACCAACATTTATAAACACACCTACATCTGTCCCTTGCCCAACAAAGCCAGTCACTCTGCTATCCATACCAGTGGAACACTCTGCAGTCTATTCAAGGGTGGCATCCCGCGAGCCCAAGGAACCGAGTCCACCCAAGGTTTCCCCATGCCCTACACCCCAGTGTGATCTCTCGCCAGTGGGACAAAACCTCCACGACATTGCCTCTGAGGAAGTATTTGAGGCCCACTTCAAAAAGCGTGAGTATTCTCTAACGCGAGGCCTGCAGCTTCTCAACTGGTCAAAGACTGAGGATAAACCAGTGGCCTCTTTGGACTCTGCCAAGTCAGGTGAAGATGTATACCGCCCTGGGCCCATTGGAGCGCCGTTGGTGTTTGTCTCCAGGAGACTGGAGGAGAAGTCCAAGTCGGTGCAGGATCTCCGCGAGGCCCAGAAGGACGAAGGCTTTATGAGAAGGCTTTCCATGCATCTCAAGAGGACTCCGTCAACTGAACGCAAGGAAGAAAAGCCCAAGGAGGAAGAACCAGTGACTCCCAGGCACCGGCTCTCCTGGGTTCTCCGCGGCCGAAGAGGATCCCATTCCCAGGAGAGGAAGGAGATGGAGATGATGAGGATGGATGGGGGAATAGAAGCCGAGGCGAAGCAGGAGGACAAGGAGCCGGAAAAGCCCAATGAGTCACCTGTTATGGCCATGCGTAGGAAGATCGAGTCGACGGTGTCCAGGATATCCATGAGGATCCGCAGCGCCTCGGAGGAGAGAAGGATAGCGTCCGAGGAGAGGGAATCCAACAAGCCAGAGAGCAAGAAGACACCCCCGTTCTCCATTCTGCACAGGTCGACTTCTGAGGGACGTAGCCTAAAGAATATGGCTGGATCTGGTATCCCTCAAAACCAGTTGGCTTCTCAGTCAGGCACCGGAGCCTCCTCAGAGTCCATGGAATCTATGTTCAGCATCAAGTCGGAGAGAGCATCCAAGGGTATGAGACTTCTTCTCCTTGAAAATGTTCAATCAAATATAGAAATAACATTTATTTTGAATTAACATGTTCCCCCTGCACCTGAAAAGGTCATATGTGTTCATTTCAAGATGATTACTGAGCAGAATTAGACTAAATGTAACTTTAACAACGAAAAGGTGCATTTTCACTGCACAGACACAATGTCACTATTATGTGGTGCTTGAATCCAATTTTAAGAATGCAGGTTCATTTAAGAACTGGTACATGTAAGAAGAATCAAAACACTTTTTTTTTTTTACATTTATGCAAACCTTCCCACGCCCTTCCTCAAGCAAACCTTTGTTCTTACATACTGAGATGCCATACAAGAAAAAAATAACAATCTTCGAATAGAGGCTTCACTTTGTGTGCTAACCTCACCTTTTTTCTTCGTTACTATTTCTGTTGATTTCAGTTTGAGTTATATTTGTTCCCTCCAGCAGGGGCAGAGGGAGGAAGGAGGTCCCGATGGGATCGTTGGGGCCTAACCAGGGCTAGCAAGAAGGGCAAGATGTTATCGGAGTCTCAGATCCCCACGGCTATTGCCAGAGAGAATGACTCCCTAAGCTCCCGCTTGTACTCCAGACTGGCATCTGGTAATCCTTAAAGCCCTTAATTTCTTACAATTCATCCAAATTACAATATTTAGTATTGGTTTCCTTACCCTGTAAGCAGTCACCAGTCAGTGGACAAGGAGAAACAGCAATCCATGGTGATGATTTACCTGGCTGCTGTCACTAAATGCTAACATTAGCAATTTTGTCCAAAAAAACAATGCCTGTTAATGTCCCCCAAATTAGCATATGTTAAATATCAAGACAAAGTCATCCCTAAGTGTCTGACATTGATTATGTAGTGCAATTTATTTGATTTGAACTTTCCTGATTTCTGCAGTATTGCATTGGCCCAAGCAAGCAGCAACACCACTGAACTTCTCCCCCTGAGTATGGTTAATATAAGCTCATCTGGCTAGTTGTAGCAACATTATCCAGCCATCAAGTCAGCTAATAAGCCATAGTCCTCCCTTCTACAAATTGAATTTGGAGGCGTAGAGAATAACTGCTACAATACCAGATTAGCTAATGTTAAATCAGTCACAGTTAGATAACCAAGCTAGCTGCATTTGTTCAAGACTGTATATACAGTGCCTTCGGAAAGTTTTCAGACCCCTTGACTTTTTTCACATTTTGTTAAATTACAGCCTTATACTAAAATTTATTAAATAAAACAATTTCCTCAACAAAGCGAAAACAGGTTTTTAGAAATGTTTGCAAATGTATAAAAAACAAAAAACAGAAATACCTTAGTTACACAAGTATTCAGACCCTTTGCAATGAGACTCGAAATTGAGCTCGGGTGCATTTTGTTTCCGTTGATCATCCTTGAGATGTTTCTACAACTTGATTGGAGTCCACCTGTGGTAAGTTCAATTGATTGGACATGATTTGGAAAGGCACACACCTGTCTAAGGTCCCACAGTTGACAGTACATGTCAGAGCAAAAACCAAGCCATGAGGTCGAAGGAATTGTCTGTAGAGCTCCAAGACAGGATTGTGTCAAGGCACAGATCTGGGGAAGGGTACCAAAAAATATCTGCAGCATTGAAGGACCCCAAGAAAACAGTGGCCTCCATCATTCTTAAATGGAAGATGTTTGAAACCACAAAGACTCTTCCTAGAGCTAGATGCCAGATGGAAGCCACTCCACAGTGAAAGGCACATGACAGCCCGCTTGGAGATTGCCAAAAGGAACCTAAAGACTTTGATCATGAGAAACAAGATTCTCTGGTCTTATGAAACCAAGATTGAACTCTTTGGCCTGAATGCCAAGCGTCACGTCTGGAGGAAACCTGGCACCATCTCTACGGTGAAGCATGGTGGTGGCAGGATCATGCTGTGGCAATGTTTTTCAATGGCAGGGACTGGGAGACTAGTCAGGATTGAGGCAAAGATGAACGGAGCAAAGTTTATAGAGATTCTTGATGAAAACTTGCTCCAGAGTGCTCAGGACCTCAGACTGGGGGCGAAGGTTCACCTTCCAACAGCTAAGATAATGCAGGAGTGGCTTCGAGACAAGTCTCTGAATGTCTTTGAGTGACCCAGCCAGAGCCCAGGACTTGAACCCGATTGAACATCTCTGGAGAGACCTGAAAATAGCTGTGTAGCGATGCTCCCCATCCAACCAGACAGAGCTTGAGAGGATCTGCAGTGAAGAATCTGAGAAACTCCCCAAATACAGGTGTGCCAAGCTTGTAGCGTCATACCCAAGAAGTCTCAAGGCTGTAATCACTGGCAAACGTGCTTTAAAATTAGGGATAGGCGTCCAGCTAGCGGGACACTAGTCGACAACATCCGGTGAAATGTATTTTCATTTAATTTTAATTTTATATAAATTATAAGAAAAAAATAAAACACAGCTTTAGCTTTGTCATTATGGGGTATTGTGTGTAGATTGATGGGAGGAAAATGATGTGGAAAAAGTCAAGGGGTCTGAATGCTGCACAGTAGCTTGTTAATGTAAATTTGCTTATCAATCTCAACAGCATGTTGATACACACAGCTGTTGAAAGAGACTAGCTAGCAATCTCTGAAATACATATCAAGCAAAATATTTTTTTTGTAGGTCATAGCTAGTTATGGGACTGTTTTTACAAGCCCTGCTTAAAAAAGACTGCTTAAAATGGATTGAAATGATGCCCATTTTTCTTAATTCTTAATCACATTCCCAACTTGTCTCTCCTCCAGACTTCCTTCCCATGTTCCACATCAAGTTGAGGGACTACGCCCTGCTGGAGGGAGATACCATCACCCTTAGCTGCCTCCCAGCTGGCAGCCCCCATCCACACATCTCCTGGATGAAAGGTGAAAGCTTATTATAAGAGCTACATGTAAAATCCATCCCTAGCCTCCACTCTTTGTGTAACACATCTTACAATATATTATAACTGCATCATAATGCATAATACCTGTTGGCCTTAAGTAAAGTGTTCCTTTTTCTTCCTCCTCAGATAAGAAGCCTCTGCAGATTGACGCCAGAATGAACATTATCTCCTGTCCTGATGGCAGACAGCTGCTGATGATCATGACAACCACCAAGAAGGATGCAGGGCTGTATGAGTGTGTGGCCACCAACTCTCTAGCTTCGGTATCCAGCTCCTGTATCCTCTCCCTCGCTCGTGAGTTAGAGTCTCACGCATCAGAGAGGGCAAGACAGAGAGAATCGGGTTTGTGTTTGTGAGAGAGAGAGAGAGAGCGCGAGGGGGATGGAGAAAGACAAAAAGACAGAGAAAAATAATTTCAGGGTTATTTGTTGGTTTTCTATATGACAATGTTTCCCTTTCTATTATTTAGGTGTGGATAGACCCCTTGACCAGCACAGCAACTAACCTACTCTAGATTAGCGAAAATTACTTTTGAATTCTGTTACTTCACAAAATGATACCAAATGAATTACCATCAACTTGATATGAATCTATCTTTACACAAACTCTCTCGCAATTGGAAATCTTCTTTACCTAAGGCAATATATTAGGTATAACGCATTTATTGATTTGGATTGAATAGGAATGAGTTGCAATGATGATAATACCTTTCTGCCCTCATAGGTTTACCCAATCGTCCTGGGACTCCTGAAGTTCCCCAGTGCTATAAGAACACTGCCCTGGTCTGCTGGAAGCCCTCAGATAGTATGGCCCCCTGCACCTACTCTCTGGAGAGAAAAGCAGAGGGTGAGTCATGGTGTCCCAAACCACCCCCTCGCCCCTACCAACTCTCTCAGTGGGCACTCCGTTGTCACGTGTTGCTGAAAAAACTCAGAGGGAGACTTTCAGAGAGTGGCGAGGAGATCAATAAATGACCCATCAACTTCAGGACACACTTGTGATGCAATTTATGTTCCAGATTCAAATAATAAAACAAACATGAAATTTAAATGAACACATTCCAATATACAATATATACATGTACAATATATAAACCTCTGTAACAGTTAAACATTTAATTTGGGAGGTGTTGTGTCAAGCTTTGAAATCCGATAAAAACCAATGCACATGGCATGTAATTAGGCACGCCTCTCGATTCTTTTGTATGAAATTGCGCAAACTCCAAACTCCAACTCCACTCTATTGCGGAGCGTGTTGGGATACCATTTCCCTCTGGAGCCCGCAGCCTTGCTTGCTTGGTTAAAGTAGCTATCGGTCTAATTAGCCCCTACACCCTCAATCATTTTCACTGTCTCAGCTTTGGGACACTTCTTCATATGGCGGAGGTAAGGTAAGCGTGGACTCGCAAATGTAGAGCCGAGGGGTGGGGGAAGGGGGTGATTTGGGAATCAGCCACACACACTACTTTGTTAGTATAATTTCAAAGCCATACTGTCCAAATGCAGTAGAAACATACGCCAAATGTCTGCAGTCCAACACACTACTTCCCTCTTGTGGTCGTAAGCAATATTGCAGTGCTGTTCTGTTCAATCACTGACAGACATCACAGTTGTATTACCCCAATGATTCATTTAACTTCTTTCCATGGCCTTGTTCTCTGACAATGATTGAAATGTGTCTTTCTTAATTATATATTAAGATGAACACATAAAAATATGTCTATGGTCTTTCTCCCCCAGCTGAGAGTAACTGGCTCATCGTGGCCACAGGAGTGGCTGACTGTTACTACAATGTGATTGACTTGCCAGGAGGGGGCGTCTTCAGGTTTAGAGTGGCGTGTGTGAACAAGGCAGGCCAAGGACCCTACAGTAACCTCTCAGAGGTAGAGTGCCTG
Organism: Salmo trutta; assembly: GCF_901001165.1. Lineage (NCBI taxonomy): Eukaryota > Metazoa > Chordata > Actinopteri > Salmoniformes > Salmonidae > Salmo > Salmo trutta. The sequence goes on from NC_042976.1 coordinate 48,774,043, forward strand.
GACGCTTCAGGTATGTACTACTTTCTAGTATGAATAACTAATAGTAATATGAATAGTAATATATCACTTCAAGTTCATTGAGTGTTTACCGTCATACATTCCCTGTGGTTTAAATGTTTGCACACATGTACACTTTGATGTGCTTGAGAAACCTGGAGATTGACAAACTCCTGTAAACTCTTATTCTCTCCATCAAATATGAAGGTTTAATAGCAAAGTATTTTTTATAGCATTGTACGAGAGGGAAAAAAGTGACACTAAAAACTGTGTTTTTCTGAATCAACAGTGCCAACAAAATGCAGTGGATCAGTCGTTGTGAAGACAGTCCCTGCAGCACCAGTGGTCAAAACGTCAACAATGACGGTCCCCTCCTTGAAGCCTGCGCCTAGTAAAGGGGTGCACCCTGCCCCATCTTCTGCCCCATCCAGACAGACCCCGTCTGCCTCCGCTTCCTCTTCTGCTGTACCACCGGCCAAGCTTATTGCTTCTATCCCGGCCTCTAAACCTTTTGATTCCAAACCCAAAGTCCCTCAGACCCCAACCGGCGCTGCTTCCGCCCCCATGATAATTGGTGAGGTCCCATCCCACCTGGCCATCCCTGAGATCCAAAGCCCGCCTCCGGCTCAGCTCGCCCTAGCCCCGGCTAAAGCCAAGACCCTCAACATCAACATCATGAAACCTACACCATCTCAACCAGCAATCATAACCAAGCTCGCTCCCCCTATCGTTCTCCCCAAACCCCAGAGTCCCGTCAATATCGTCTCACCCATGATTAAGACCCTGCCCCCACTCGTGGCCCCTCCACCCGCCATCTGTAAACCCATTTTGTCTGTGCCCATGTATGCACCAATACCGGCTGCCACACCACGCGTCACCCCACCCTTCCTCTCCATCCCCGCCATCTCATCCCCAGTCATGCTAATTTCCAGCATGAGTCCAGTAGGGGAGGGTGGGGTTACACCCAGACGTATGACGCCGTCAGGATGCAGGACGCCCTTGGGGGGACGACCTGGTGAGAGCACCCTGCGCCAGGGAGTGCCCCAGAAACCATACACCTTCATGGATGAGAAGGCCAGGTAAAGGAAGCATAGAAAATGAAATGTCCACAATGCTCCCACTGTGATGTGCTCAGGGATTAGGCTCCCACAGTGGTTTATTGAACTGTGTAACCTATGCAAGAAAGTAACCCATGCAAACAGCTGCATAGATTTTAGTTTTCTATTCAATATTGTGCAATTTCAGGGTTATAACATTGAATGGGGTTATGACTGTGAAGGAAACAGTGAAGACATCAACTTCTTTCATATTTTAGAGACAGCATTTCCCTCAAGACTGTCTTACCATAATATTATTGTTATTATAATTATTGGATTCTTTTTATGCATCACCCTGAAAATTGACCTTTCTATAATTCAGTTAGAATGACTATTGAGTCAGTTGTAATGTTGATACATTTAGAGAGACATCATATATTATAAGCCTTATTAAAAATACATTTTAAAGGTTTGTACACTCATAACAGCTTATAAAACATAATACCTGAAGGCTTTAATAAAAGTGTCACCTCAAGATTATTTTCTCTTTGTTTGTCTTAAAGGGGCCGCTTCGGCGTGATCCGAGAATGTAGAGAGAACGCCACAGGCAACCTGTTCATGGCTAAGATCGTGCCCTACGAGGCAGGCAACAAACAAACGGTGCTGCAGGAGTACAACATCCTCAAGTCCCTCCACCACGATAAGATCATGGCTCTGCACGAGGCCTACATCACGCCCCGCTATCTGGTGCTCATCTCAGAGTGCTGCAGTGGGAAAGAGCTCATCTACAGCCTTATCGACAGGTCAGACAGCACAAATCCTTAGGTGTACCAACTTATGGAAATAAATGGAATATTTCTGTTATATATTTTTGTACGTGATGATTGCTTTTGCTCTGTATAGTGTTCCTGGGTCAGGGTTGGGGTCAATTCCATCAAATTTTCCAATTGAAAAGCAATTTACCATCGAGGACCACTTTGGAAATTAGTGTTTCAATGAAGTGCTATCCTCTGAGAATGCAATGCACATCTTGTGGAATTATTTTTTTACCAAAATAAATTCAATTCAAATCAAATTACAGGAATTTGGAATTTCAGTTAACTTCCTCAATTGACAAAATTGAAATTAAATTGACCCTTTCATCCTTTGTTGTCCCCCCAGATTCCGCTACTCAGAGGATGACGTGGTGGGCTACATCGTTCAGGTTCTGCAAGGTTTGGACTACCTGCACAACCGCCGCATCCTGCACTTAGACATCAAGCCGGAGAACATCATCATCACATACATGAACATGGTGAAGATCATAGACTTTGGAAGCGCCCAGACCTTTAATCCACTCTTCCTCAAGCAGTTCAGCCCTCCTGTTGGAACTCTGGAGTATATGTGTAAGTCATGAGGATTATCTAAACCCATTCCTGAGGGTTGAAACACAAGGGCTGAACATTTTTATTTTAGCATATAACTAACATACTCTACCTGATTCAACTTATCAATAAAACATTTATAATAGGGAATCCTTATGTATAAGAATATTTATTGAAGGTGAACACTTGTAAACTTGGGAAATATGAACATTTTCAAACATATCAAAATGTGTTCTGTGCAGCAAATGTTCTGTAGTCAACCGCTCTGTCTCTGTGGCACAATGCCGACACAGACAGTAAGAGACAGCTTATAATACCATGTATAGATGCACAGAGCGATAAATAGATAATGATCTAATCATACTTGATCAATTAATCATATGTTAATACCAGGTATGTAAACACACCTTAATTGTGTCCCTTTATGTGTCCTCCTATAGCTGAATTCCCAGATGTTATCTCCCTAACCTTTCCCTAACCTTTTTCTTTTTCCTAACCTTTCCCTAAAGCTCCCGAGATGTTGAAGGGGGATGTGGTGGGCCCTCCGGCTGACATTTGGAGTGTGGGCGTGTTGACCTTCATCATGTGAGTATGAGCAAGGCTTTGGGCCAATGCAATTTGAACCCATTTGAACTCAAGCCAATTCCCAGTTCATTGAAATACCGTTCATGACTGTCAATTGTCTTTTTACAGTTCTGTAAGGGTGTTATTTAATTAATTAATAAATTTTCACTTAATTTCCTGAGTTGACTGAGCTGAAACGGAATTGACAATAAAGTGCGGCCATCTACACAGTGTTACAGCTGGACATCTGCTTTACATTAATAAAATCAAACTTTATTTAAAGTGCATTTAAATGTCTAAAAACACAAATTGTTACACATTAATCTTTGACTGTGTTAATTTGTGTATTGCAAGTGCTCTGTCAAACCAATTTAAACCCATTTCAATCGTTTTCAAGTTGCACAATCATTGACTGTGTTAATTTGTTTATTTTAAGTGCTCTGTCAAACCAATTTCAAACCCATTTCAAATGTTTTCAGGCTGAGCGGCAGGTTGCCTTTCATGGAAAATGATCCACAGGAGACTGAAGCCAGAATCTTGGCAGCCAAGTTTGATGTGGGAAAACTCTACCAGAACGTGTCTCAAAGTGCCTCTCTATTTTTTAAAAAGGTCTTCTGTAGTTACCCTTGGTAAGCGATAATTGATACCAATTAAGTGCCGTTTTCTTTTGATGAATTGGTCAGTTAATTATATTATGTACTGTCCACATTGACAAGTTCTTATTTTTCTTTGACATATCAATAAAGTAGGGGGACAACTACATTCTCAACACAATGGCATGTTACTCACTCCAAAAAATTACAAACTTGATCTATACACATATTTTGCTGCCATTGATAGATAGTGCAGGATTTGTCGTATCGCATTTATTATCAATCCCTTGTGGGATAGTTTGTGATTTTGAGTTAGTGCTGCTTGACCCTGGGAGTGACCTCTGTTTCAGGGCCCGTCCTTCTATCAAGGACTGCTACAACAACTCATGGCTCCAGGACGCCTACCTGATGCGGCTGCGGCGGCAAACCCTCACCTTTACCACCACACGCCTCAAGGACTACCTGGACAAGCAGCAGAAGCTGCGGGCGGGTGTGGCCACCAAGCACAAGGTCCTCCTTCGGTCAAACCAAAGCTCACCCCAGTCCCCCACCAGCCCTATACCCCCATCTCCCATGACACCGGTCACACAGTGAGCACGGCTTCATATGTCAAATGCATGAAGGCAGGAGCTGTTGCATGAAAGGAGGTGCCTAATCTATATGAGGCAGGTCCTAGGATCGAGCCCTGAACAACCACCTTGGCCCCCTAACCTGGTGAGATGAGTTGTGAGTTTAGCTTTTCAGACAAATGGACATAAAATCACAAAATCCAGCACTGGTTCGAGATATTAACCTCTCTGCCTCCACCATAGAGTCCCTACAGAGAATGTTCTTGTAATGAGAAAATAACAGAATAGTTCTTTGTGTATTTCATGGTGTGATACACGTTTCTCAAGGGCTGGATGCCAGCTCAAAGTTCCAAACCTCTGCTCTCTCTTTTTAATACTCACAAGCTCGTAATTGTTTTATCTAAACCTCTTGTATCCAAGTATATCAACCAGATATCTTCTCTTAACATCTAGTACATGTGTAATTTTATCTTTCCCTAGGATGATATAATTTGTGGAGATGATGTCTCTTCTCAGCTAGTTTTTATGAACAAAGCGACACTACTGATAACATCTTGGGCCCGTGATTATGGGCACTACAGTATGTACGCCATTATGCTCAGTTGACATGTTCTATCTTTGATAATCAGAATGTTCTTGACAACATGAGTCGGTTTAAATGCATTGAGAAAGCATTGGGTTATTTATGACATTAGGCAAAATGGTTCAGACAAGATTAGCAATATCTACCAGAACAGTGAACAACTAATCAACGCAACCCAAATCAAGGAGTAGGACCTGAAAATATTCTTAAAGACATTCTGATTTGGCTAACCAAGTCTTTGTCATTATATATTACAATGTAAATTTTCCTATAGTTCTCAAAATTAATGGACATTGCAGACGATTTGTGTAAACCAAGTATATGTATACAAAGGATGCCAAGATCTCCAGTACCTTACATTCACAGTAACTGAGGGTGTCTTGAGTCACAGGGTAGAATGTGTAAGGGTCATGCTGTGCCCATACTTGAGTTCAGATTGAACATTTTGATAAATGAGATTGTAACATGTGATGAGTGGAACAGATGAGGTGATGAGTGGCTTAATCTACAGTTAAACAGGATGTCATTAGCCCCGTTTATACCTGGTTCTAACATGCATCTGTGGTCCTGATCTTGTCCACATTCTGATTGTGCCCACATTTATCAACAGCTGTAGACCATCAAAAGACACATTGTGATCTGATTGTGATTAGGTCTTCCTTACTACCTCTGGAGGTAGTCGAAGATGCATCTTGTATGGATATCCTTGAAGTGTAAACGAATCCTGACAACAAAAGCGTATACATTTGGGCAACGTCACGGTTGTCCTGCCCTCTCAAAAAAATAACACTGGCCAGCTGAATTAAGATCATGGTCTTCATTAGAAACCAAGTTCCTATACTGGCACTGTGGTCAGATGCCACAATCCCAATACCGGGTCCAGCGAAAATGGGCATATAGAAATTAAGATATTTATGAAGACATATCATCACGAATGAGAGAAAAAGGGTTATCCCAATCCCACATCCAATGCCAGTGCAAAATGTTATATTTGAAAATGACAGAAATTCCAAGGACTGTAATAGAAGAAATCAAATTGAACTACATCTGTATTGGGGATGTTAGGGATGATGGAGTCGCTGCAGAAGAGCACAGTGCATGACAAGAGTATGGCAAGGTATAATGTGTAGGCCTAATTTTCCACCTGTAGATCTAGCCAAAATAAATGGTGGGTGGGTGGTGAATAGTCTAATTCAGTTTCTATGTCAGATATGAAAATAATACAGTGGTATAATGAAATGCTTTTTGATTCTATTCTATGAATCTGTGAGCATTTTCCATCTATGAATACAGTGCAGAAGATGTCCAAACTGATGCGTAAAGGTGCATAGCTTTCTGTAAGCATGAACGAGGCCACTGTACAATATACTGTAGGCTACAAATACAAAGGACTCTTAAGGCTACTTTCAGATTGACGCTTTATTCCCTTCAGAAAGCCATAGTATTTGCTTTACATGTGTGCACCTTTGCACTTTTTATCGATTGCCACTTTTATCCATGCATTTTCATAATTTCACCATTAGTTTTGCTATAGCTTATCATATTAGAGGTTTCATTAGTGAATTATCACTGATCAATGATTTGGAGAAAACTAAACCCCCATCGTTCTCCCAGCATGTCACATTCTTTCCTTTGGTAATGTTTAGGCCTATACTAAAGGTTATTTACAATACAAGATTACAACTAATATAAAGACAACGCATGTAAACATCCATGCGTAAATATCCAGACCTGTTTGGTTAAATGCGATGCACCATTCGGAGATGCAATTTGTAGTTACTCCGTAACTTAACATGTTTCTGTTTCTACTCTGTGCATTAGGGCCTGTCATTTGTATTTATACTGTGCATTAATTGTATTTTGTACATACATCCAGATACTAGCTCGTTTGTGTGGTGACTGTCAGGGATGGGAGATTCTCTGAATATTTATTACTACGGCTGTGGACAGATCGAGGTTATGGGGACAGTAGCCTATTATGTCTTATATCACTGGGTAGCAAACATAGGTTGTAATGATGAGAGTATAAAACAAAGGACTACAGACTTGTGCTTTTTTCTGTTGATTGAAACAGCTTGTGTCATAAGGGGAGGTCCAAGGCAGGTTGTATTAATTTGCATACAGGGCGGGACCAGGGAATCTGGTCACAATATTAACGTTGTGGGCAGATGAGACACATTTTATTCCTATGTATAGGCGTAACAAATCTCGATCAGATATTGATTGGATCATCTTGATTGGATGACGACAACCATATGTTAATGCAATGTGTAACCATAGCTTTTGACTGTAAGAATGCATATGATTGCAGACTACTCATCAGTTACTCATAATGCAGGTCCTCACTTTTAAATAAGGATGATGCTTGGAGAAAGACTGTATTTTTGTTTTGGGTATATTGCCAAATGGTTACTTACTCAGAAAATAAATGTGTGTAGATGTATGTCACATCCACGCAGATGAAGAAAATGTTAATTTATGAAACTGTTAGGTTTCACTTTTTTTTACATTTTGTTAATCGATTATAAGTTTTGCTATCTTCATTATCCAACATTGAGACAGTATATATAACAAAATATATTTATTGTGTAGATACAGTACCAGTCAGAAGTTACTTTTTTGGTTACTACATGATTCCATACAATGCCTTGCAAAAGTATTCACCCCAATTGGCGTTTTTCCTATTTTGTTGCATTATAACCTGTCATTTAAATTTATTTTTATTTGGATTTCATGTAATGGACATACACAAAATAGTCGAAATTGGTGAAGTGAAATTTAAAAAAAACTTGTTTAAAACAATTATTTAAAAAAAAAATTAAAAGTGGTGCGTGCTATCAATCCCCTAAATAAGACCTGGTGCAACCAATTACCTTCAGAAGTCACATTATGAGTTAAATAAAGTCCACCTGTGTGCAATATACGTGTCACATGATCTCAGTATATGTACACCTGTTCTGAAAGGCCCCAGAGTCTGCAACACCACTAAGCAAGGGGCACCACCAAGCAAGCAGCTCTATGAAGACCAAGGAGCTCTCCAAACAGGTCAGGTACAAAGTTGTGGAGAAGTACAGATCGGGGTTGGGTTATAAAAAATATGAGAAACTTTGAACATCCCACAGAGCACCATTAAATCTATTATTAAGGAATGGAAAGAATATGGCACTACAACAAACCTGCCAAGAGAGGGCCGCCCACCAAAACTCATGGACCAGGCAAGGAGGGCATTATTCAGAGAGCCAACAAAGAGACCAAAGATAACCCTGAAGGAGCTACAAAGCTCCTCTTTAAGCCGTACACTCCACAGAGATGGGCTTTACGGAAGAGTGGCCAGAAAACAATAAGCAAACATGTTTGGTGTTTGCCAAAAGGCAGGTGGGAGACTCCCCAAACATATGGAGGAAGATACTGGTCAGATGAGACTAAAATTGAGCTTTTTGGCCATCAAGGTAAATGCTATGTCTGGCGCAAACCCAACACCTCTCATCACCCCGAGAACACCATCCCCACAGTGAAGCATAGTGGTGGCAGCATCATGTGGGGATGTTTTTCATCGGCAGGTACTGGGAAACTGGTCAGAATTGAAGGAATGATGGATGGCGCTAAATGCAGGGAAATTCTTGAGGGAAACCTGCTTCAGTCTTCCAGAGATCTGAGAACGGGACAGAGGTTCACCTTCCAGCAGGACAATGACCCTAAGCATACTGCTAAAGCAACACTTGAGTGGTTTAAGGGGAAACATTTAAATGTCTTGGAATGGCCTAGTCAAAGCCAGGACCTCAATCCAATTGAGAATCTGTTGTATGACTTAAAGATTGCTGTACACCAGTGGAACCCATCCAACTTGAAGGAGCTGGAGCAGTTTTGTCTTGAAGAATGGGCAAGAATCCCAGTGCCTAGATGTGCCAAGCTTATAGAGACATACCCCAATAAACTTGCAGCTGTAATTGCTGCAAAAGGTGGCTCTACAAAGTATTAACTTGGGGGGGGGAGGGTGAATAGTTATGCACGATCAAGTTTTTCGTTTTTTTGTCGTATTTCTTGTTTGTTTCACATTAAAAAATATTTTGCATCTTCAATGTGGTAGGCATGTTGTGTAAATGAAATGATACAAACTCCACAAAAATCCCAAAATAGTATAAATTGCCAATGGGGGGAATACTTTCGCAAGCCACTGTATGTGTTATTTCATAGTTTTAAAGTCTTCACTATTATTCTACAATGTAAAACATAAAGAAAAACCCTTGGAGTAGTAGGTGTGTCCAAACTTTTGATTGGTAATGTTATATATTTATTGTCGTATAATCATGAAGTGATGTGGCAGATGTGTGTCATGAAGTTGATTTTACATTACATTGTATTTCAGTTTTAATCAACAGCATCAGTGGGTTTGTTTAGAATTAAGTATTTAAGCAGGATTCTTCTACTTGAATTCCATGGTCAGGTATGAGCTTGATTTGCTGGCTCTTTGTGTGTTATGTCATAGAGTTTTGTTTAAAATTATGATATGCTTGATATATTGGATGAATGTATTTCAATATATTGTGAAGAAGTAATACCATTTAAATGGAGAAGGTAGATATTGATGTATGAAGACTAAGATGTACTGAGCAAGACACCTCCAGTACGTTGAGAAGTAAACTAGTTGCAAATTATTTATGGAACGGAACAGCTTGCAAGGCTGATAATGATTAAGTTCAGAGTTTTGTACCTAAGGCATATATATACCTTGATGTGTTGCAGTGTCCCATGTGATGGATAGTGAAACAGAAGTGTTTGCTTTGTAAGTTGACAATCAATATCAGCTTTGTTGTGCGATTTTTTTTTTTTCAGGGGGGGACAACAACATTATGTTACTCGATTGTTTTTTGTGTGATTGTTCTGGTTGCTTGTTTATTTGATTGCTTGAGTAATCACATAAACTTCTTTGCTCTGTGGAACCTCTGAATATGGCATGGAATAGGCATGACAGTTATAAATAATAATAAAGAACATACAACTTAAACCCAAAAGCAGCAGTTTGTGTTATTTCAATTGAACTTTGTGTTTTATCTTTCTTGATTACATTTAACAAGCACCTAAATAGAACTGATTAAATCAATTCTGTAATAGAAGATTGCTGCATTGAAAGATATGGCATACAGTACATAATTAAAAGATAGAATCCTTAATTAAAATTCGAACAAAGCGGACACCCTGCCTGTGTTTCGGTAAAAAGCTGAGCCGGTAGAAATGTAATTACTCTCACATTGATAGACAGAGCTATGGATGCAATGACTGGCCATGCACGATATCAAAAGTAAAGTTTTAACAATGTTTTGAGGCTATACAGTGTTTGTTTAAATTTACATTGTATACAAACATTTGGAGTAAAACAAGCTTGTACTTTGGGTTCTGATGAGCATTTTCAGTTGAACTGAGCTCATGAGGCATTTCTAAATTATATTCTTCAAGAATCAATATATACAGTACGCGTCAAAAGTTTGGACACACCTACAGTACTCATTCAAGGGTTTTTCTTTATTTGTATATTTTCTACATTGTAGAATACTAGTGAAGACATCAACTATGAAATAACACATATGGAAACATGTAGTAACCAAAAAAGTGTTAAATTAAAATATATTTTATATTTGAAATTCTTCGAAGTAGCCACCCTTTGCCTTAATGACAGCTTTGCACAATCTTGGCATTCTCTCAACCAGCTTCATGAGGTAGTCACCTGGAATGCATTTCAATTATCAAGTGTGCATTGTTAAAAGTTAATTTGTGGAATGTATTTCCTTCTTATTGCGTTTGAGCAAGTCAGTTGTGTTGTGACAAGGTAGCGGTGGTATACAGAAGATAGCCCTATTTGGTAAAAGACCAAGTCCATATTATGGCAAGAACAGCTCAAATAAGCAAAGAGAAATGACCGTCCATAATTACTTTAAGACATGAAGTTCAGTCAATCTGGAAAATTTCAAGAACTTGGAAAGTTTCTTCAAGTGCATTTGGAAAAACCATCAAGCGAAATGATGAAACTGGCTCTCATGAGGACCGCCACAGGAAAGGAAGACCCAGAGTTACCTCTGCTGCAGAGGATAAGATCATCAGAGTTAACTGCACCTCAGATTGCAGCCCAAATAAATGCTTCACAGAGTTCAAGTAACAGACACATCTCAAGACTGCGTGAATCAGGCCTTCATGGTTGAATTGCTGTGAAGAAACCACTACTAATGGACACCAATAAGAAGAAGAGACTTGCTTGGGCCAAGAAACATGAGCAATGGACATTAGACCGGTGGAAATCTGTCCTTTGATCTGATAAGTCCAAATTGGAGATTTTTGGTTCAAACCAATGTGTGTTTGTAAGACACAGAGTACAGTAGGTGAACGGATTATCTCTACATGTGTGGTTCCCACCGTGAAGCATGGAGGAATAGGTTTGATGGTATGGAGGTTCTTTGCTGGTGAAACTGTCTGTGATTTATTTAGCATTCAAGGCACACTTAATCAGCATGGCTACCACAGCATTCTGCAGAGATACGCCATCCCATCTGGTTTGCGCATAGTGGGACTATCATTTGTTTATTAACAGGACAATGAACCAACACACCTCCAGGCTGTGTAAGGGTTATTTGACCAAGAAGGAGAGTGATAGAGTGCTGCATCAGATGACCTGGCCTCCACAATCACCCGACCTCAACCCAACTGAGATGGTTTGGGATGAGTTGGACCGCAGATTGAAGGAAAAACAGCCAACAAGTGTTCAGCATATGTGGGAACTCCTTCAAGAATGTTGGAAAAGCATTCCAGGTGAAGCTGGATGAGAAAATGCCAAGAGTTTGCAAAGCTGTCATCAAGGCAAATGGTGTCTCCTTTGAAGAATCTCAAATATAAAGTATATTTTGATATGTTTAACACTTCTTTGGTTACTACATGATTCCATATGTGCCATTTCATAGTTTTGATGTCTTCACTATTATTCTACAATGTAGAAAATAGTAATAATAAATAAAAACCCTTGAATGAGTAGGTGTGACCAAACCTTTGACTGGTACTGTACACTACCATTCAAAAGTTTGGGGTCTAGTTTGAGAAACAGATCCCTCACAAGTCCTCAACTGGCAGCTTCACTAAATAGTACCCGCAAAACACCAGTCTCAACATCAACAGTGAAGAGGCAATGCTCTGGGATTCTGGCCTTCTAGGTAGAGTTGCAAAAAAAAGCAATATCTCACACTGGCCAATAAAAAGAAAAGTTGGGCAAAATAACACAGACACTGGACAGAGGAACTCTGCCTACTGTAGAAGGCCAACATCCCAGAGTCACCTCTTCACTGTTGACGTTGAGACTAGTATTTTGTGGGTACTATTTAATGAAGCTGCCAGTTGAGGACTTGTGAGGCGCTGTTTCTCAAACTAGACACTCTAATGTACTTGTCCTCTTGCTCAGTTGTGCAGTTCTATTCTGGTTAGAGCCAGTTTGCGCTGTTATGTGATGGGAATAGTACACAGCGTTGTACGAGATCTTCAGTTTCTTGGCAATTTCTTGCATGGAATAGCCTTCATTTCTCAAAACAAGAATAGACTGACGAGTTTCAGAAGAAAGTACCTTGTTTCTGGCCATTTTGAGCCTGTAATCGAACATACAAACGCTGGTGCTCCAGATACTTAACTAGTCTGAAGAAGGCCAGTTTTACTGCTTCTTTAATCAAGACAACAGTTTTCAGCTGCGCTAACATAATTTCAAAAGGGTTTTCTAATGATCAATTAGCCTTTAAAATGATAAACTTGGATTAGCTAAAACAACGTTCCATTGGAACACAGGAGTGATGGTTGCTGATAATGGGCCTCTGTATGCCTATGTAGATATTCAATAAAAAATCTGCCGTTTCCAGCTACAATGGTGATTTACAAGATTAACAATGTCTACACTGTATTTCTGATCAATTTCATGTTACTTTAATGGACAAAAAATGTGCTTTTCTTGAAAAAAAAGGACATTTCTAAGTGGCCCCAAACTTTTGAACGGTAGTGTATATAAACTCAGAAAAAATAAACATCCTCTCACTGTCAACTGCGTTTATTTTCAGCAAACTTAAAACTTCTTCAGGCTAGGGTCTATTTTTCTCCACTTCCTGTCTGACTGACGTGCCCAAGTAAACTGCCAGTTACTCAGGCCCAGAAACCAGGATATGCATATAATTGGTACCATTGGATAGAAAACACTTTGTAGAAAAGTTAAAATAATGTATGAGACTATAACACAATTGATATGGTAGGAGAAAATCCAAAGAAAAACCAACCGGAATAATTATTTTTTTTGAGAGTCTGGGAGTCAGGTACTGTGAGTCAGATTTGGAAATCAGTCTGTGCGCACATGACGAAGAGGACATGCACCTGCTAATTTTACATTCCTATTAAACATACTTCTTTCCGTATGAAATAGTATAGTTTAATTACATTTTAGGGTTCCTGAGGATTAAATAGAAACGTATTTTGACTTGTTTAAACAAAGTTTAGGGGTAGCTTTATGGAACGAGTGGATTAGTCAAATCAATGGCGCCAACTAAACTGACGTTTTGGGACATAAAGAAGGATTTTATCAAAACAAAATGACCATGCATGTTGTAGCTGGAACCCTTTGGATTACAAATCAGAGGAAGATTTACAAAAAGTAAGTGAATATTTAATCTCTATTTGTGATTTGATGAAGCCTGTGCTGGTTGAAAAATATTTTGATCTGGGGCGCCGTCCTCAAACAGTCGCATGGCATGCTTTCGCTGTAAAGCCTACTGTAAATCGGACAATTCAATTAGATTAATAGGAATTTAAGCTTTTAACTGATATAAGACACTTGTATGTACCTAGATGTTTAATATCCATAATTTTTATAATTATTTATTTGAATTGTGCGCCCTCCAATTTCACAGGAAGTTGTCGACAGGTGTCCCGCTGGCGGGACGCCTAGCCTTAACATGTGTAAATATTTGTATGAACATAAGATTTAACAACTGAGACATAAACTGAACAAGTTCCACAGACTAACAGAAATTGAATAATGTGTCTCTGAACAAAGGGGGGTGGTCAAAATCAAAAGTAACAGTCAGTATCTGGTGTGGCTAACAGCTGCATTAAGTACTGCAGTGCATCTCCTCATGGACTGCAACAGATTTCACAGTTCTTGCTGTGAGATGTTACCTCACTCTTCCACCCAGGCACCTGCAAGTACCCGTTCATTTCTGGGGGGAATGGCCCTAGCCCTCACCCTCCGATCCAACAGGTCCCAGACGTGCTCAATGGGATTGAGATCCGGGCTCTTCGCTGGCCATGGCAGAACACTGACATTCCTGTCTTGCGAGGACGATCAGCTGCCCGTTCTGCCTCGCTGTAGCACTGTCTTAGGCGTCTCACAGTACGGACATTGCAAATGATTGCCCTGGCCACATCTGCAGTCTTCATGCCTCCTTGCAGCATGCCTAAGACACGTTCATGCAGATGAGCAGGGACCATGGGTACCTTTCTTTTGGTGTTTTTCCAGAGTCAGTAGAAAGGCTTCTTTAGTGTCCTTCGTTTTCTTAACTGTGACCCTAATTGTCTACCGTCTGTAAACTGTTAGTGTCTTAACGACAGTTCCACAGGTACATATTCATTAATTGTTTATGGTTCATTGAACAAGCATGGGAAACAGTGTTTAAAACCTTTACAATGAAGATCTGTGAAGTTATTTGGATTTTTATGAATTATCTTTGAAAGACAGGGTCCTGAAAAGGGGACGTTTCTTTTTTCCTGAGTTTATATATATTCATATACATACATATATATGCACTTTTCCCATTTAGTATCATCAACTACTCTCCCTGCTTGCCAGACAATTGTGAACTGCAGTGGCGCAGTGGTCTAAGCAGCGCATTTTGGCTATGAGTGTCGTGCATTTAAGCCCAGTGCTCTGCCATCATTTTATTGCATTTTTTAATCGAAGTGCGTTTCTAGTGACCAGCCTGGGACATCGTGCTCAAAATCAGATTGGCAAATTGTCCACGAATTGTCCAATCCCATTGAATGTGGTCACAGTCAGATTATAGGATGTACTTCAATACCAGATGAAGATGGGGAATTGCCTTTAACCCAGTGGCCAACATTTGGCATGGGGTGTCATCATGTTCGGTTTGGAATCTGGTTGAAGTGACATCACTTTTTTCTGGTTGAAGTGACATCAGATAATCAAATTACAACCAGGTAAAGAAGTCTTTATCATGACTACATCAAGATTCCTGAGAAATGTCATATTGTGTCTGTTTTCTGAGGAGTTATGTCCACTGTTCTGAATTTAATGAATTTAAAAATATGTATTCTGGTTCCTACTAAACAACAAGCAAAAAAAACGTATTTTCAACCAAATTTGCTGACTGGGTAGCTTGAGCAAATGATCCTACAAACTCCAAGTGGGCTATCATGTGCCTTTTCCTGAGGAGTGGCTTCCGTCCTGCCACTCTACCATAAAGGCCTGATTGGTGGAGTGCTGCGGAGATGGTTGTCCTTCTGGAAGGATCTTCCATCTTCATAGAGGAACACTGGAGCTCTGTCACCTGGTCAAATCCCTGACCAATGTATTTTCAACCGAAGAGTTTTGGAGGACACTGTGTTCTTGGGGACCTTCAATGCTGCAGAAATGCTTTGGTACTCTTCCCCAGATCTGTGTCTCGACAGAATCCTGTCTCGGAGCTCTATGGACAATTCTTTCGACCTCATGGCTTGGTTTTTGCTAAGACATACACTGTCAACTGTGGGGCTTTATATAGACAGGTGTGTACCTTTCCAAATCATAACTAATCAATTGAATTTACCACAGTTGGACTCCAATCAAGTTGTAGAAACATCTCAAGGATGATCTATGGAAACAGGATGCACCTGAGCTCAATTTCAAGTCTCATACTGTAGCGAAGGGTCTGAATACTTCTGTAAATAATGTATTTCTGTAGTAAAAAACAAAGCAATAATGAGCAAAAAATTCTAAAAACCTATTTTATGGGGTATTGTGTGTAGATTGATGAGGATCTTTTTATATTTAATCAATTTTAGAATACGTCTGTAATGTAACAAAATGTGGAAACAGCGAAGGGGTCTGAATACTTTTCATATGCACTGTAAGGGGTGACCCTCCACCAGATGTTGGCTGGATAAAAGATGGTGAAGACATTGAAGATGACAGAGAGGCCTGTGTCTTTTTTACTTCGTTTTTATTGTCTGTGGTCAGACAAAGTGTATTTCAATACACAGGCAACGGTACAGACCAGACAGGCCTGTTTTATTCAACAAAACAATATATAGTTGGGTCAGAAATTCATTTATGGTTGGGAATATTTCTTTCATGGTATCATCAAACAGACAACCATCAACAAATGAAAGCTTACTGTATATTATTGTTACAAAACAGATATTTGAACACATGACTTAATGACATTTACATATTTTGTCTCTCTGCCACAAATGACAATGACAGCTGGCTTTATATTGATTAAGTATTTTACAAGCCAGAGTTAGATGCACATTGATAAGAGTTTATCTACAGTTGGAGTCGGAAGTGTACATACACTTAGGTTGGAGTCATTTAAAACTCGTTTTTCAACCACTCCACAAATTTCTTGTTAACAAACTATAGTTTTGGCACGTCGGTTAGGACATCTACTTTGTGCATGACACAAGTAGTTTTTCCAACAATTGTTTACAGACCGATTATTTCAATTATAATTCACTGTATCACAATTCCAGTGGGTCAGAAGTTTACATACACTAAGTTGACTGTGCCTTTAAACAGCTTGGAAAATTCCAGAAAATGATAGCTTTAGAAGCTTCTGATAGGCTAATTGACATCATTTGAGGCAATTGGAGGTGTACCTGTGGATATATTTCAAGGCCTACCTTCAAACTCAGTGTCTCTTTGCTTGACATCATGGGAAAATCAAAAGCCTTTTTTTTGTAGACCTTCACGTCTGGTTCATCCTTGGAATCAATTTCCAAATGCCTAAAGGTACCACGTTCATCTGTACAAACAATAGTACGCAAGTATAAACACCATGGGACCATGCAGCCGTCATACCGCTCAGGAAGGAGACGCATTCTGTCTCCTAGAGATGAATGTACTTTTGTGCGAAAAGTGCAAATCAATCCCAGAACAACCGCAAAGGACCTTGTGAAGATTCTGGAGGAAGTATCTGTATCCACAGTAAAATGAGTCTTATATCAGCCACAGCTCCAAACTCGCCATCAAAAAGCCAGACTACGGTTTGCAACTGCACATGGGGACAAAGATCGTACTTTTTGGAGAAATGTCCTCTGGTCTGATGAAACAAAAATAGAACTGTTTGGCCATAATGACCATCGTTATGTTTGGAGGAAAAAGGGGGATGCTTGCAAGCCGAAAAACACCATCCCAACCGTGATGCACGGGGGTGGCAGCATCATGTTGTGGGGGTGCTTTGCTGCAGGAAGGACTGGTGCACTTCACAAAATGTATGGCATCATGAGAAAGGAAAATTACATGGATATATTGAAGCAACATCTCAAGACATCAGTCAGGAAGTTAAAGCTTGGTCGCAAATGGGTCTTCCAAATGCACAATGACCCCAAGCATACTTCCAAAGTTGTGGCAAACTGGCTTAAGGACAACAAAGTCAAGGTATTGGAGTGGCCATCACAAAGCCCTGACCTCAATCCCATAGAAAATGTGTGGGCAGAACTGAAAATGTGTGAGCAAGGAGGCTTACAAACCTGACTCAGTTACACCAGCTCTGTCAGGAGGAATGGGCCAAAATTCACCCAACTTATTGTGGGAAGCTTGTGGAAGGCTACCCGAAACATTTGACCCAAGTTAAACAAGTTAAAGGCAATGCTAACAAATACTAATTGAGTGTATTTAAACTTCTGACCCACTGGGTTTGTAATGAAAGAAATAAAAGCTGAAATAAATAATTCTCTCTACTATTATTCTGACATTTCACATTCTTAAAATAAAGCGGTGATCCTAACTGACCTAAAACAGGGAATTTTTATTAGGATTAAATGTCAGGATTTGTGAAAAACTGAGTTTAAATGTATTTGGCTAAGGTGTATGTAAACATCCGACTTCAACTGTAGATCAACTCTCCAGCGTGCATGTTCAAAATAGCATGCAAAGGTCAAAGGTCTGTTGAGATCTTCACAATTGCAATAATAATCTGTGCAAAACCTCAAACGGCATTGATCACTTGCATTATGTTTTAATGTAATCTCAACTGAAATCCAGGCAATTTGGTTGTGCTATTAGATGAAGCACAGTGATAACACAAATGTTGTTGTATAAATAAAAAATATCTGACATTGTTTTCCCATTTGAAAGTGCAGCAATAACACATTTAGATGACAACTAAACCAAAAATTATGGATGTGCATGTGCTTTTAGATTGTTGAAAGCATAGTGATAACAGATTTAGGAATTTAACAAACTTCTGGCTGTCTTTTCAGTGGGTGAATAAAGATTGAAATCTCATTGATCAACGTCTCAAGCAAATATTAGCCACATTTTCACATTGAAATGATGAGGTGTGCCCAGTGGGAAGTCATTTACCATCCATCCTTCCCACTGGGCACAGATGTCAGTTCAACATCTAGTTTTGATTTACATTTGGTTAAGTTGTCAACTAACAAGATAACAATTCAAGGTGAAATCAAAGAAAAATATATTTTTTAAATCGGGTGAAAAAAAGACTAAATGCCCTTACATTAATGAGTTTTTTCAAATCCAATCAGTTTTTCAATTGGTCAGTGGACGTTGATTCAACGTCATCAGACTGGGTTGAAATGAAGTGAAAACAACGTTGATTCAACCAGTTTATGCGTAGTGGGTTGTGTGTCCAATCAAGATAATCCTCTGAAATATATATGCTAGCAGATATTATGGAGAGACTTTTCCTTCACTCTCTCGTACATTGTGGATCATTTGAGCTCTGAATGTACGATCTAGAGGTGGCGGAACACTCCAAGATTGCTCTGAGGGCCTTCTGTCATCTTCTCTTGGTTTACTTCCTCTTGGTCAAAGGTCATGTGGCTGTGACTGCATTCCAGGAGAGGGGCGCCAAGCTAGAGGAAAGGGTGTTTTTGCTGGGCCCTGTCAATTTACACAACTTTTAACTGAGTGTGAAGATGTCTAGGATAATTGTGTGACAGTTTGCTACAGCAGGAAAATGATCCTGCAGCAACAGGAAATGTGAATTATTATGGGATTATAATTAATGGACATTTTTGTAGGGGTTGATACATTTTTCATAAAGGGAAAGTCAAGTCTTCAGAACTATTTTTAAACCTCAAGTACACTACAAGTTTTACATTTCCTGCATTGCATGAAAGTTCTTCTGAAACAGGGAATTTCTATCTGCAATGTTCAAGAAAGTTTTTCAGCTGAATGTGGCCCTGTTAACATTACCAGTAGCCTATACGCAAACATTTGGTGGCACAGAAAGAAAGGAAAAAGAATAGCAAACAATTTATTGACTAAATTCCTCTTGCCACTACGCTATATCTGACTGGGTAAATAACATTATTTGAAGTTAATTTAGACCAAGTGACTCGACTTGAGCACTTGGACTAGGACTCGAGCACTGGGACTCAGACTTCAGCCATAGGGACTCGTGACTTGACCATTGGTCACTTGGACTTGACCATAGGGAACGTGGGACTTGAGGTTTAGGGACTCAACTACATCACTGGGCAAAACAGTCATTAGCTCCTGTTCAAAGTTATTATCCCCAATTCTAATTTTGGACATCAATGTGGCTGCGGTGTCTGAATCTTAAAAAGAGTGCCAAAATTAACACTGACCTAAACATAGCTCCTACCCCAACTCAGGCCTAATGACACAGTTGCTGCCGTCCAGCTTGCTCCAGATGGCGTGAAACAAGTAGTCGGATTGTAACAGGGTATCTTGTGTCAAGGCGGTAAAGTCAGACACAGAGTGGGCCTATCTCTGTCTGGATTGGAATAGAAGCAGAGGTGTGCCCGAAAGAGACCCTAGATAAGCCACACAGTGGGCTAAAACATGCTGGCCTGGCCTCAGTAACGCTTTCCCCTTGTAAAACTGTAACCTCATTATCAGTGCTGTAGCCTCTTGGGAGACGGGGTGTGAGCAGGGGAATAGAGGTGTCACACTGCATGTGTCAAGTTCACATAATACCTAATGAACTGAACTACTAATGTGGTGGTTAAT
The DNA here is from genome assembly GCF_901001165.1 of Salmo trutta. Lineage (NCBI taxonomy): Eukaryota > Metazoa > Chordata > Actinopteri > Salmoniformes > Salmonidae > Salmo > Salmo trutta. Next base: position 48,793,976 of record NC_042976.1, read on the forward strand.
GTTTGTTGATTATTGGACCACTGACCAATTGAAATTCAATTTCCATTGCTCCATTTATTTGTATGTGTACATTTACTACATTAGCACTTCATCTGCATCAAATAAACATGAGGCTTAGCCATTTCCTCCTGTGGCTGTTACCGACACAAAAAGGTTTTGTTTTGCGCCTCCGTTTATGGCCTGGAGTGAGTGCACGCTGGGCTATATATACAAAGAATCCCATCATTAACCACTGTCAGCAGCTGCTCGTGGTGTGCTATTTTAAAGTGCTCTGATGTGTAATATCAGAAGAGCTAACGTGGAGGGCAGCGTGATGTTTCTTCACACCCCTCCGTTCACCTGCCCAGTTCCTTCACAAATGTTTGCACACAAACCTCGCGACTTGTAAGCCCCAAACAACTATGCATAATCCCATGTGTCTCAGTCCAGTTTAAGCTCCAATTGAAAGATGTCTTCAATTGTCTTCTCAGTTTAACATTAATTGGTTTGTGAAGTGGGTCGAGTTTATTTCACCACTGATGAAATGTAAACCATCTGTCATTGTAAATTTTCGGCATTATGTTATGAAACAGGTGTAAGTTTAAATTGAAGATGACCTAATTCTAAACAAATTACACAACATTGTTGTCTCAGGAGTCCCTTGGAAACAAAATTATTTATCTTTTATGGAGGATTTGAGCTGGCAAAATATGTTTTACAGTGTTACTCCATTGATGTTTGAGTTGTCATGAGAGACTTGTCAGTCGCCCACTCTTACACAATGGCTTCAGGTGCCCTCTCATCCATTCAAAATGTTATGACAGAGTTGTTTAAAAGAAAGAAAATATCACCCATGGACACTTTGGGCAACAGCTTCAGTGTCACGTGGCACCCTAATCTCTCATGATGACAGCTCTCCATCCATCTAAAATAGGCTAATTTGTCACAGATTTTGTCCTGCAAAGAACAACTTTTATCACTCTCTGTCAGTAAACTAGTTTCTCAGATGTGTTTCTGCCAAGGAACTGTAGCTACATAGATTCTTAATCTTGAGCACTATTTTACTAGTCACAAAACAAGCCAAATGTATTTCCTTTTACATTATTCTGTTGATTTAGACAACTATTGTTGTCTGTAGTGCAATATAACTTTTAGATACATTTTGCGACTACTGAACAATTAATGTTATCTGACTTTTCATAACTACATCACAGTGCCTATAGCCAGATGAGTCTTAATGTGCAATAGTGATTTAATAGATGAGGTTGGTTTTTAGCTTAAATAATTTGAAAAACACTTCTATCTAGTCAGTCACATGGACTTTGTAATACGTTTAAAGAGAAGAACTAGAGACACATTTCAGGCTTAACTTACTGAATATTTGTGATTATTCTAAGACGTTTTTTTTAAATATTGACCTGATGATTCAAAATCGTAGAAAATCAGCTGTATTCCAAACTAAGCATAGAAAATGTAAACAATGAAAATATAAGGGTGTGCAAATAAATACTGTTTTTAAGGTCTAGTCATGGCTATCAACTAGCAACTTTTTTATTTTAAATTATATTATTATTTAAAATATTAAACATGTATTTATGATATACTACTTGTGTGATTAATTTGACAGATTTATTTTGTTAGTTCCTGTCACTTTATATTTTTTTCACTATTTCCATGACTGAGGTGGCACCTGACTTTGTTATATAAGCCCCGGCTACAACCACAGTGAGGTAACAGGAGGACGACAGAATACTATCTGAATACTTTCTCTTTTAGGAGTCCCTGCCCATGCTGTTTCTTTGAAGAAACCCTGCAATCGTGGCTTTTTCCAAAGTCTCTTCTGCTACCTATGTCACAAAGAAACAAAGCAAATCCCCATCAACAACAATGCCCCCTTATTGGTGGAAGAAAATAGGACCATTTCAAAAGTAAGCTGTCTATGTCCTTACATCCCTCTCTCCCTCTTGCCCTTTCTTGTGATGTTGACTATCTCACACGTGGTCAACATGATTGAGAGCCACGTGGTCGGTACACATGTTTTCTTTGCGCTATGTCGTTTCATGTTTACAAGCTCTCTGGTCAATAAACTATTGCAGTTCCCCCTTAAAAGTAAATATTTCACTACAAATAAATCAATCCAGATGACACCTTGAGTCAAAAAATATATAAAATAAAATCAGCACACACTATAATGTATTATCAGACCACAGTCATTCTGTGTCAGTGTATTAAGGTGAATCACTTAACAGCATTCCCTGCTAAACAGGAGATGATATCAGGCTATTCCAATTTTTGGGCAGATGACAAAGCCGCCCAAGACTCTACTGAACTTGGAAAACAACATGGTAGTTAGCTCACTACAGACAGATCAGGTGTTCAAGACTCTATTGAACACATTCTTGGGAAACAACATGGCAGTTAGCTCACTATAGACAGATCAGGTGTTCAAGACGCTTCTTGTGTGTCAGTTTAAGATTTATGCCTTACTTCAGCTTTTTATAGTGATTTGATATTCCAGGAGTTATTTGTCACGTCTCTTGAAGCCCCAAATAAAGTGCTAGGTCTCCTGGAGAGGGACCTGTGTGCTAGGCTCAGTGTGGTTGTGACCTCCTGTCATGCCAACATGAAGACTGTTGCTGCTGTCTCAGGCGGGCTGTGGACTCAGTGAAGACCCCCAGCAGTGCAAGCCACTAGTACCAAAGGAGCTGTCTGTGACCTGCCAGCCCTCTGGACTCTGTCACCTCCCTTGAGAAAACAACTCTCTCTCTCTATGCTTGGAAGAGTTTAAAACCTCTGAACACTACAAACCTATTGGAGAAGGTCAGCTCCCTGTGTACCTAAAGAAGCACTCTGGTCAAAGCAAAGCTTTTGACCCATCTGCCAAAAGCATGCCTGCTGAACACTGTGAGGTGTCAGAACTAATTGAAGTCATGGATTCAAGCGAGCCTTCTGAGCAATCTGCTGAACCCTGCATCATTGTGGACGAAAGAAAAAACTCTTTGGACTATACTGAATCCCAAAAGGTCAATGGACAAATGGATACCTCTGTGCACAGTGTCGATCATTACAACATGAATGGAGACCATGCAGAGGAGAGTAAACCTTCTGTGCATTATAATAGGCATTCTGTGGGCTTTGAACAATGGATCAACAAGCCCTGTGAGGACTATCCAGCTCTTCACAAGCACACTAATCAGTGTACGTCTTCCGAGTTAAGTAAATCATTTGAAGAATGTACTCAACATTGTGAGTGCTTTGAGTTCAGCAAGTCCTTTGAGCACTGTGCTAATGACTGTCTAGCTTCTGTATTTAGGCAACACTGCGAAAATTGCACAGGACACTTTCAGTCATCTGAACAATGCAAGCCTTCTGATCAACACTGTATGTCTTTTGAGCCAAGTGAACCTGCTGAGAGCTCTGAGTTTTTTGAGCAATGTAAGATAAATGACTTCATACCTGACATCTCTGAATCCACTAAATCAATCAGATCATTTGAGCACTGCACTGGTATTTGTGAGTATTCAGGAAAATACAATCATATTGAACATCCAACAGAATATAATGAGACTACAATGTCATATAATGATGATTTAAAGCCCGCTGAGCCTACAGTTCAACAAATTGAAATCTGTGGGCTTTTTGACTCTGAGTTTTGCACAACATTAGAACCTATACATTCTTCAGATTTGAACATGCCTTCTCAACGCTATGCTGAACAAGTTGATCCCAATGAAAGTAGACATGTCTCTAAAGTTTGTGAACCCACTGAGCAAACTTTGCTTGCTGAACAAAGCAGTCATCAATCTGCTGAATATGATATACCCTCGGGGCACTGTGAACTGCAAAACAATCTCTATGAGCAAAATGAGACAAGTGTACAGTGTGAACTGACTGAGCGATGTAATTCTTGTGAGAGCTATCCCGGTCAACATCAAAGCATAAATAACAAATACTATGAGCCTAGCAACGCATTATATTCTGAGGAAGACAAGTCCTCTGAGTGCGCATCCATTGAAACAAGTTATTTAGAATTTTGCATCAATGACAGTATAAATTCAGACCTATTAACTGATTCAGCTGATTCCTATGAAGTATTAGTGGAAGAAGGAGCACCAGACAAATCCAGTGATGATAAAGCTAAATTCTGTTCAGAGATATGGGAATCTTTTGACAATTGTCCAGATGCGGTAGAATGTGAGGAAAGCAAAGCTGATGAAGAAAAACCTCACTTGGATGCAGTCGTTGTTGAGGAATTCTTTGACTTATTTGATAAAAAGGATACTTGTACCTTTTCTCAAAGGCAACCTTATACCTCCTGTTTTGAAGGGGGAGGGGTTCATGAGCAGATTTTTCAACAACTTAAACCTCAAGTGCACATTATGAATGAGGAAGAAACACATATACTCTGTGCCAAAAAAAGGCTTGAATCACTTGCTTTAGATGAGAAAATCAATGAGAATAAAGCTTTTAGTCAAGAAGTAGTTGATCAATCTTATGATACTTGTGCTGAGGATGGACCATTTCATGTAGACTGTGCTGATGATGAGGCATCAGCCTCTGGATCTTTTGCAGAGGAGGAAAGATGTGAATCTTGTTTTGAAGAAGCCTCAGCTAATGAAGTTGACGTTTATGAAGCTTTTGTAGCAGAAGACAATGCTATTAAGGCTCAGGCCCACAAGCCCTTTGTTGAGAAAGATTGCATTGCTGAAGATAAAGCTGGTGAGGTTCAGGCCAATGGACCCTTAGTTGATGAGGACAACATGTACGAACACAGTGCAGAGGAAGCTTCTCATGGATCCTCTGCTGACGTGTCTCTTGTTGAAGATGACGAAACATATGAGGGCCAAAATGATCAGACTTATGAACCATGCTTTGAAAAAGATAAATCTTTTGATGAAGAAGACCAGAAAATACGCATTGCAGAAGATGAATTATACAAGCCATATGCTAGAGACAAAGCTTATAGATCATATGAACTGTGTGATGAAGATTGCATCGCATATGGCTGTGAACATACACCATTTTCCATGGAAGGGGAAGCTTGTGCACTCTGCACTGAGGAGAAAGCCTGTGAACCAAGTGATGAAGATCACCATGAATATGAAAGCAAAGCCAATGAGTCTAATGTTAATCAAGAAGCTAATGGATTCTGTGATGAAGAAGACTCTGATGATATTTTTAATGAAGGAATTGATGACAGCACTCCTGAGACATATTTTAAAGTTGGAGTATGCACTGAGGAGGGAGAGCATGATGCTCCATGTGCTGAGAAGAGTGAATGTCCTAACTCACTTGAGGTTATAACCAAAGACACTATATTATGCACTGAAGGAAGCAAACCAGCTATGCCTGATGGTATTGAATTCAATGGAGATCAAACTGATTCCTCTACAACCTCTTCGGAAGAGATAGATGAGCAAAACAAGTCATCTGAATTGTGTGAGGATCTGAACACACCATATCTGTCTGAGAGCTGGGAGGAACACAATGTTGTCTCAGAGTACTTCCAACCGCCAGAGTCAGAGGACCTTTCAGAGCAGGTGTCTGAGAAAACAAGCCCCCCTTTCGATGGTGCTGAACATAGTAAAAACTCCATGGTCAGCGAGCCACATGAACATCACGCCGAACAAACAGAGCCCGCTGAAAAAAGTGAGCTGGATGAGAAAACAGAGTTGAACAAATTTTTTAAGATTGTGGCCTCTGAACAACCAAGTGAAGAGTCTGAGGAGGAGCTGAGTGACGATGAGTCTGATGAGTCCTGTGAATGCGAGTACTGCGTTCCGCCTAGAGACCAGGTATTTCAAGGTCTTTGCACCTTTCTTTAAATCCATTCGAATAGCATGCACCTAATTTGATTATAGCTGTGCTTTCAAATTTCAAATGATATATGAACGTTTCAGGTGTTGCATCAAACTGAAATCTGACAGAGAAAATAGTAAAATGTGTTTGTCAATGTATTTGGCCTGTTTTTAAAAAAAAAATTACATATTGACCATTCAGTTTTTGCTTTGGCTGTGTTGGCGTTGGATCAAATTTGTGGCAACACAACTGAAAAAGAGGAGGATATGACTAAACATAAGGCTCTTATTGCTTGACACAGCAGGTGGTATTAATGTCAGCCTATAAAAGTTATGATATCCTGACCTGGTTATTTACTCTACTGGGGCAAACAAATTTTGATTACACAGTATTATAGGCTGCTTATTTGGTCATCCCATTTCCTCATGCTAGTATAGTCGGTTTCACAGTATTGCCTACTTGATGAGGGAAGGGTTAGCTCATAGTCAGCCCACAGACCCATGAGTCCACAGTCACATTGACATTTACTTCTTCCATCAACAGAACACCAGCTGTTTGGAAATTGCTGTCTTATGCCCCCCTATGGACACATTCCTCTATAACTCATTTCTCTCAACATCACAAGCAAACCTTTTATCAGTGTGTTTTCTCACTACAATTTCATGAAGTAATGTTTTAAGTTTAATTCATGACCCACATGCACACTTTTTAATGGTTTTTGCATCATGTCAGTGTTGTCTTGATTTGCTTTAGAGCACAAACATTACAAAATAATCTAATTGCATCAATGAATTTGATGTCATCATTTGGCTCATTAACCTAACATTTACCTATTTGCTTTCAGGTCCCAGCAAAACCTTTGCTCCCTCAAATCAAGTCAAAAGACACAGGGAAGATCTGTGTGGTGATTGATTTGGATGAAACATTGGTGCACAGTTCATTCAAGGTAAGCTGATGTGTGTGACCGGCTCTTTAAGGACAAACGCTAACGTACTAGAGTTGATTATTTTCAACTTTCTCTTTTGTACTAATTAGTAAAGCAAAATGCAAATAATAATTTATTTGATCTAACAGCATTGTTTTTATTCTATGTCCATATCAATATTAATTTCTTCAAAAAGACTTAAAAAGAAAACATACTTTTAGAAGATCCTATACTCAAGGGATCACAAAACAAAATTCTTGCCAAATTCAAGCAAGTTCTTCAGGGTCAAATCACTACTCTTGTAATGGCCATGGTTAAATAATACATTTCACTTCCAAGGGACCGTTTACGCCTAGTATTGAAATTATTGTCCATATCAAATAATGTGTGATATGTCCCTTCGTGTTCACAACTTGCCTATACAAGTTTCATGATTGTATCTGCTGTGATCAGATTTATTTGGAATGTTAATTGTTGTTAATGAATGTTTAACAAGTTGTTAAAGGCAGAGTTCAGGATTTTGGCAATGAAGCTCTTTATCTTAACTTCCCATTTCAATGAAATGACGTTGAACCAACGTGAAATAGACATTGAATTGACGTCTGTGCCCAGTGGGTTGTGGACACTATTTTTATGTCTCTGCATGCAGTTTGAAGAAAGTTGCTAACTAGCATTAGCACAATTGCTAAGTAGCAATAACTGTTCCTACAGACTTCCAGTCATTGCGCTAACGCTAGTTAGCATTGGCTTGCAAAACTACCTCTAACTTCCTTTGTACCGAACACAGAGACATAAAAATGGTATCCACGAGTTCATCTGACTCTTTGGAAGAAGATAAAGGGCTTCATTGCCACAATCCTGAACTCTCTCTTTTTTACGGTTGAGTGCACCATTAAAAATGGCAGGACTCCTTGTTGTGTTGCTTCTAGCAAGTATTCTTATCTATGCTACTCGGTATATCCAGAATTAGCTGCGTAATGGGCATTATGTACTCTTGCCCACCACAGGTGGTCTTGGCAATCTAATCACAGTCTGTCCCAAAGGATGTCACCGGATAGGGCCACAGGTCTAAACTATCAATGAAAGTGGCAGCATTTGATTGAAGGCGAGTCACAAGTTGTAGTGGTGCTGTTTTGAGTCACTTGTAGTTTTGGTTAGGGTGTATATAATTGGATTGATGTTCAGTTCTGTAATGTCTGCTTGTCCAAATAAGTTATGGAGGGGGACTTATAGTAAATTAAAGATTTTAATGATTTGAAATACATATTTAATTTCCTATTCTCTGAGAGACATGTGCCCTATTCTAAATTAAGTTGGCTTGTTTTTTTTCATAATATGGCTGTTTTGATTTTAGAATAATGCTGTACATTTAGGTGATGTAAACCTACATTTTGATGCATGAAAACAATAAGTATTCAACTCGGTTCAAAGTAAGCTAGAACGGTCTGGTACGGAGTGCCAGCAAAATAAATAGTGGGGTAATAGTGGGGTACTAGTAAAACATGAGCCTATCACAATAATTAATGAATAGATTCCTAGAGAACGGTAGGATATTGAACTATTTATCTTTGCTGCATTTGAGTCGCATGAAAAATTTGCGAATAGACATGAAAACTTGTGGAATACGCTCCAAAATGCGGTGTGGTTCTATGATAACACTAAAATGTAGCCATTGCAGAGATGAGTGGCCGAGATCGAGACGCGTGGACAGCAATGTACGCATCATTCAAGACATTTGAGGTCCTAATGAATGACAATCACCAAATGTCATTCATAACACGTTTTGGTGTTTTGTAAGTAATGTCTCTTCGCATTTCACTTTACTTGTTCATGTGATATTAAAACTTGAAACATTTATCAAATGGCACTGTATGGATGCCGGAATTGAAGTAGCCTAATGGTTGTAATAGTAACTCATGTCTGGAATCTGACTGTAGGCCTCACATGTAGCCTATTATAATATTAACCCCTGCAGAATTAAGTGTCCCTCGCAGTAAAATGATAGACCAAATGTCAATTTTGTCTCAGGAACAGGAGTGGAGAAGTATGAGAGAATGCGAATGCGTGCTTAGGGACCTGTTGTGTAGCCTCAACGTGCAATTTCTTTGTGACATAAAAGCTGACAATATTTCATTTTCAACCACATAATATATGCATCCAAGATTAACTGAAATATTTTTAGAAACATGTTGGATTATTTTCACAGCTTTTAATTTCCATAAAACCAGTCAAACTGCTGTCATTTGGAAATATCCCCTGGTTCCTAAATGTCCTCACTCCATGAGAGAAGCAAAACTGAAAGAAAAAACTTTACCGGTATCAACTAGATTGCTGATGATGTAATTCCTGTCCTAGAACTGAAATTCTTGTTTATGTTCCACCTCAAAGACTGACTCAGGCTGCTATTCAGCAATTTGGGGTGGGAATGTGGTGGTGATTTCCACATGTTTCCGAGAAAGAACAACAATTAGGCCACTGACTGACAGCTGTCAGTGTAACTACCTAGCATGCTAACCTTAGCCAGCTAATGAAAGTTATGTGAGGACATTTCAGTTAAGATAATTAGGTGTTAGTCTTTTTCGTAAATAATTATTTTCACCTATCAGCCTACCTGTCAAGAGATGAGTCTCAGCTAAACTGTGCGTATACGAGCTGTTGACATGTTGAGGGTTGACGTTTGTCTGACTTGTCGTTTGATAATTCCAGTGAAACCATGTTGGATTCCAGATGTCATTAATATTGGACATGCACACAAACATGATCAAATAGCTATATTCTTTGTTCTCTCTATTCATTTCAGAAAGTATTCATACCCCTTGACTTATTCCACATCTTTGTGGTGATTGGGTGTATTGATACACCACCCAAAGTGGAATTATTAACTTTACCATGCTAAAAGGTATATTCATTGTGTGCTTTTAGAATTGTTTTCCCCATCTACCAATTGGTGCCCTTCTTTGCGAGGCATTGGTAAACCTTCCTGGTCTTTGTGGTTGAATCTGTGTTTGAAATTCACTGCTCGACTGAGGTACCTTACAGATGTGTGGGTTTACCGAGATGAGGTAGTCATTAAAAAATCATGTTAAACATTATAATTGCCCACAGAGTCCATGCAGCTTATTATGTGACTTGTTAAGGACATTTTTAAACCTTAACATTTTTAGGCTTGTATACTTATTGACTCAATACATTTCAGATTTTAATTAATTTGTAAAAATGTCTTGAAACAAAATTCCACTTTGACATTATGGGGGTATTGTGTGTAGGCCAGTGACACAAAATCTAAATGCAATTAATTTTAAATTCAGGCTGTAACACAACAAAATGTGGTAAAAGTTCAAGGGGTGTGAATATTTTCTGAAGGCAATGCATTATCTAAATTGCGCAGCTATATATCAATGCATTATATAAATTGCGCAGCTATATATCAATGAATTTTCTAAATTGAGGCTGCGAATCCGCCATAGAAATAGAAAAAATATAAGCTCTGGTAATATGGATAGCCGATTGAATGGTTTGAAGCGTGTATTGAAGCAATGCACAATTTCGTTTTGCATGGTTTTCTCATTAAGATAAATGGAATGGTCGAAAATGAGCAAACCCTGCACACCCGGGCCATGCAAAACGAATTTGCCTAAACGTTAGTAGTCAAAACCATTCATCTTTGGGTGATGTGGGGAGTGGGGTTCTAAAATGCATAATTTATAAAATGGTCATCTTTGTTTTATGCAGACTAGCTACAAAATAATTGAAATTTGACAAATTAAAAAAGGGGAGGTGCAAAAACATTATTTTGCACCCCCTATTTTAATTTGCTACATGGCAAGGTGTAAGGTCATCACTAGTTAACACAGCCACAAGTCATAAACCCATTTTATTTCTACATTTTTCTATTCCTGAAATGTTCAACCTACATTACATTTACATTTTAGTCATTTAGCAGACGCTCTTATCCAGAGCGACTTACAGTAGTGAATGCATACATTTCATACATTTTTTTTTTTCTGTGCTGGCCCCCCATGGGAATCGAACCCACAACCCTGGCGTTGCAAACACCATGCTCTACCAACTGAGCTACAGGGAAGTAACTTCACTGCTAACCTGCTAACCTCACTGCTAACCTTAACGAAAAAGCTAATTTTTGTTTTCATGAATTTGTATGATATAGCCAATTTGAACTTTGGTTTCAGCTAGATAAAACAGCTACAAAGTGTAGGCTACAGAGAAAAGCTACTTGCCTCTTGGGTGACTTAGGGTGGCAACATAGCCTAGTGGGTAGAGTGTTGGACTAACAACTGAAAGGTTGCAAGATCGAATCCCTGAGCTGACAAGGTACAAACTTTGAACAAGGCAGTTTACCCACTGTTCCTAGGCTGTCATTGAAAATAAGAATTTGTTCTTAACTGACAAGCCTAGTTAAATAAATTAAAAATAGAGAGAACTTTGCAGCAAGAGGTTCGGAATAATAAACATTGCCATTTTGGTGGGTGGTAACATTGAAATAAAACCCAACCTGAAACAAAATGTGCAGTAGGCTGAAAATGTCATCTCATAGCAAAAGACACATAAGAGTCATGGAAACATCTGAAGTCACACATTTGGATTTGGCAATATATCATACTTTGACAAAAATGATGCCTTATTCACTTACATTGTTGTGCAACATCATGGGTAAGCTCTGGCCAGAGCCGGTCCTGACCTAAGCAAAATTCTGCTAAGGGGCCCTCGTACCTGACCCATGAGCCATGTAAACCATTGCCACACAGTCACACCAGTGCTCCCACTACAATCCTTCCTCCTTTAAATCAGTTTGCTCCATCTGTCGGTCTAAGAATAAGTAGACCTATACAGAACAGAATGAGGTATAAACAAACAATATTTATTGAATAGAATATTTGATAGAATCTTAAGATAAGTGAATATTAACATAAATAGGAAATTGTAGAAAATAATAAAATATAACACTGAGCTTTGGCTCTGCTGCCTGGTAATTAGTCCAGTCCTCACAATATTATACATTTTAGCTTTGTCTATACAATGTAAACATACGCCTATAGGCTATGGCTGCAGCTATACATCTTAAAATAGTGAAATAAAACCTATACAGCTGTGTGATTAGCTTTGTCTATACAATGTAAACATACGCCTATAGGCTATGGCTGCAGCTATATGTCTCAGAATAGTAAAATAAAACCTATACAGCTGTGCGATTAACTTTGGTTTCCTCTACAGCCTGGGCATTTTCAGCATCAGCACCAGTCTATCTGGACTGTCTGGAAGAAATTGAGAAAGTATGTCACATAGTTAAGCAGTCAATTACACAAGTTCACTTCTGCCATACAATGTTAAATGTTACTAAGTGTGTAAACATTTTAATGTTTGAATTAAAATCTTAGCATCAAAATATTCCTCTTCTACACTTTCTTGAGGCAAAATCATCTATGATATCATAGGACATGTGTTTCCCCACGTCATGATTTATGTAAATAGCCCATCCAACTACCTCATCCCCATACTGTATTTATTTATTTATCTTGCTCCTTTGCACCCCAGTATCTCTACTTGCACATTCATCTTCTGCACATTCTACCATTCCAGTGTTTAATTGCTATATTGTAATTACTTTGCCATCATGGCCTATTTATTGCCTTACCTCCCTTATCCTACCTCATTTGCACATGCTGTTCTATTAGGGTTTCACATTTACGCAAAAACAATGTGCAGTGGGGGGAAAAAGTATTTGATCCCCTGCTGATTTTGTACGTTTGCCCACTGACAAAGAAAGGATCAGTCTATAATTTTAATGGTAGGTTTATTTGAACAGTGAGAGACAGAATAACAACAAAAATATCCAGAAAAACGCATGTCAGAAATGTTATAAATTGATTTGCATTTTAAAGAGGGAAATAAGTATTTGACCCCCTCTCAATCAGAAAGATTTCTGGCTCCCAGGTGTCTTTTATACAGGTAACGAGCTGAGATTAGGAGCACACTCTTAAAGGGAGTGCTCCTAACCGCAGCTGGTTACCTGTAAAAAAGACACCTGTCCACAGAAGCAATCAATCATATTCCAAACTCTCCACCATGGCCAAGACCAAAGATCTCTCCAAGGATGTCAGGGACAAGATTGTAGAACTACACAAGGCTGGAATGGGCTACAAGACCATCGCCAAGCAGCTTGGTGAGAAGGTGACAACATTTGGTGTGATTATTCGCAAATGGAAGAAACACAAAAGAACTGTCAATCTTCCTCGGCCTGGGGCTCCATGCAAGATCTCACCTCGTGGAGTTGCAATGATCATGAGAACGGTGAGGAATCAGCCCAGAACTACACGGGAGGATTTTGTCAATGATCTCAAGGCAGCTGGGACCATAGTTACCAAGAAAACAATTGGTAACACACTACGCCGTGAAGGACTGAAATCCTGCAGCGCCCGCAAGGTCCCCCTGCTCAAGAATACATAAACATGCCCGTCGGAAGTTTGCCAATGAACATCTGAATGACTCAGAGGACACCTGGGTGAACGTGTTGTGGTCAGATGAGACCAAAATGGAGCTCTTTGACATCAACTCAACTCGCCATGTTTGGAGGAGGAGGAATGCTGCCTATGACCCCAAGAACACCATCTCCACCGTCAAACATGGAGGTGGAAACATTATGCTTTGGGGGTGTTTTTCTGCTAAGGGGACAGGACAACTTCACCGCATCAAAGGGACGATGGACGGGGCCATGTACCGTCAAATCTTGGGTGAGAACCTCCTTCCCTCAGCCAGGGCATTGAAAATGGGTCGTGGATGGGTATTCCAGCATGACAATGACCCAAAACACACGGCCAAGGCAACAAAGGAGTGGCTCAAGAAGAAGCACATTAACCTGTTGGATTTACCCTAGGATAGGGGGCGCCACAGCGCATTTTGGAAAAAAATCGTTCCCATTTTCAACGGCCTACTAATCAAAGTCAGAAGCTAAGACATGCATATACTTATTTTATATGGATAGAAAACACCCTAAATTTTCTAAAACTGTTTGAATGGTGTCTGTGAGTATAACAGAACTCGTATGGCAGTCAAAACCCCGAGACCGATTGAACCAGGAAGTGGAAATCTGAATTGTGGACTCGACTTCACAGCCTTACCTATAAATCACAACGTAAAAAAATGAAAATTGAGCACTTTCCAGTGCTTCCACTAGATGTCCCCAGTCTTTACAAAGTGTTTTGAGGGTTCTGCGGTAGAAACTCAGTGAAAGAGACGATGTGGCAATTGGTCAGAGTAGTAGGGCCATGAGCATTGTGACGTCGGCGGCCGTGTCTGCCCCCACCTTTGGAAGCCTTTTGAAACACAATGACATCGTCCCACTCGAATCTGATTGGCTCTCTTGTTGAAACAGGCCCTGACGATTATTTTATACAACGTTTGACATGTTTGAACGAACCTAACTAACCGTAAACAGTCATTTTGCATTAGACAGGTGCCGCGCACGGAACAACATTTGATTACAGCCTTAGGACGCGCTAACGACAGGAAGCTAATGGAACATAAAGCATGGACTTTTTCGACCGAAAATACATTTGTCATGGACCTGGGACATCGGGAAGTGTTTTCTGATGAAGACAACTAAAGGTGAGGGATTATTGGCGATATTATACAATATCAGATGTTACTTGCTCAAATGTTCAAAGATGGCGCCGAGCTAGGTTTTCGAGCTCAATTTCTGGGTATCGCATCCCATTTGATCTCAAAGTGTGATTACCCTGTAAAGTTAATTTAAAATCTGTTTTGACAGGTGTTTTCAAGAGATATTCATCTATAAATCTTAGATTGACAATATATATTAAAAAAATCGTTTTCGAATAGTAATTTATAAAATTGTAGCACTGTTTCCCGGGACGCATTATATGGGAAAATAGTTAGTCAACCTCAGGTGCCGATGTAAAATGCTGTTTTTATATAGAAATATGACCTTTATTGAACAAAAGATTGCATGCTGTGTGTAACATGATGTCCTAGGTGTGTCATCTGATGAAGTTTGTAAAAGGTTAGTGCTGCATTTAGCTGTTTTTTGGTTATATGTGATGGGTGTGCTTGCTCGGAAAATTCATATGATGCGACTTTTACAATGTACTCCTCTAACATAATCTAATATTGTGCTTTTCCTGTAAAACCTTTTTGAAATCGGACAACGAGGGTCGATTCAAGAGAGGTGTATCTATAAAACGATATGAGACAGCCCTATATTTGAAAAAAAAAAAATATTGAATTTCGTTATGCTAATGTCGCTAGGAGTTTTCGCTGGAAAATGATCCCGCTAACGGGATGGTAGGCTGAAGAAGTTGGTCCTGGAGTGGCCTAGCCAGTCTCCAGACCTTAATCCCATAGAAAATCTGTGGAGGGAGCTGAAGGTTCGAGTTGCCAAACATCAGCCTCGAAATCTTAATGACTTGGAGAAGACCTGCAAAGAGGAGTGGGACAAAATCCCTCCTGAGATGTGTGCAAACCTGGTGGCCAACTACAAGAAACGTCTGACCTCTGTGATTGCCAACAAGGGTTTTGCCACCAAGTACTAAGTCATGTTTTGCAGAGGTGTCAAATACTTATTTCCCTTACTAAAATGCAAATCATTTTATAACATTTTTGACATGCGTTTTTCTGGATTTTTTTGTTGTTATTCTGTCTCTCACTGTTCAAATAAAGCTACTATTAAAATTATACACTGATCATTTCTTTGTAAGTGGGCAAACGTACAAAATCAGCAGGGGATCAAATACTTTTTTCCCCCACTGTAGACTTTTTCTACTGTATTATTGATTGTAGGTTTGTTTATTCCATGTGTAACTCTGTGTTGTTGTATGTGTCGAACTGCCTTTCTTTATCTTGGCCAGGTCGCAGTTGCAAATGATAACGTTTTCTCAACTAGCCTACCTGGTTAAATAAGAGGTGAAATAAAACATTTAAAAAATTAAATGATGGCCAGACCACTCACACGTTCCTGTGACATGGAAGACTTTAGGTAGCATAATTTTGAAAAGCTCCTCTCTACCGATGCTACTGTTACTGGTAGAGTGACTGCAATTCTTAGGGCTATCCAAAAGGTTAGGATAGAGTTCCTCCAGGTTTTTCTCACAGAGAAAAAAGCAGATCAGGTCAATTCTGAATCTTGTGTGCCAGATCCCTTCCACTGATGTTACAGTCATCTCTGAAGGTTAGAGTGTTTTCAACTTCCATGCAGTGAGCCTTTAAATATTCACTGGACATCTGAGAGGCAGTGCTGAAGTTCAGCAGCACTCCATATTTGGTTTTCACCTTGTTGAGTGTTTCAAATCTCTCATCCATGGATGTCACAGCAGAGTCGACCACAATGTTGAAGTAGTTGACTTCAAGGTTTTTCAGTGCATCAGTAACTGGTTCATCTGGAGCCTCATAGCTTAAGTGCCTCTTGCTGTTTTTCAGTCTTCTCTTTCAGAACAGCCTTCACATTAATTTCTTCACAAATGCTTTTGGCTGTAGTCTTGGCCTCAGAGCATCCAGTTTCCTGGTATGTAGTGAGGGAGGCCTTTGCATTTGAGATTAAATTCACTGCGATATCCAACTGCATTGAGGCGGATTGAAGGAGCTTCTTTACCTTGTTTGTCATTGTCAGTATCTCACACCATACAACACAGCAAATCAAGAAGCGGTAGGACCCAACATCCTCTGCAAATGCTTGTGCCTCCACTTTGGCCACAGGATCATTGATCGTCTGTCTGGCTTCCAATAATGCCTCCCGAACCTCAGAAGCCTGATACCTGATTGCATGAACACTTTGGAGCCTACTCTCCCATCTTGTGTCACTCCATGATTTCACAGTTATGTTCACGTGTTTCTTCAAAACACTCCATCTTTGTGTGCCAGCTGAAAAGAAGGTGAAGAGCTTTTGCACATGCCCAAAAACCCCAACTGCATCTTTTGAAGATTTGGCAGCATCTGCAATGACAAGCAGTGGTCACCAACCTTTTCTGAGTCAAGATCCCTTTCGCAGTCAAAAAGCAAGCTGAGATCTACTGCTCACATTATTATTATTTTTTTTACATTAACCTGACACAAACAGTTTTGTAGGAATGAGGTTTGGGCAGTTGGCCTAATACATTATCACAGCATATCTGCTATATGATTGGCCTGCCAATATTGTTAATCAGACCATATTATATTTCAAAACTTGAGGTTTGATAACAAAATAGATCAGTTGGTTTAGCACTTTTGAGGCACTGTAGAGCATGAATTGAAATAATTTGCTTTTTTATTTTACTGGCCTGATGGTACCTTCATCTGATGGTCAACAAGGTCAAATCACGACGTCGGTGATCTTCAGGTCGAAAAGTCAGAGCTCTAAAAAGATGCCTGAGTTTCCGACTTGGAATTCCGACTTGGATGACCATTCAAAAGATTTTTCCCAACCCCTCTCACGGTCCCTGCTCTCTTCTTCCTTTCCTCCGGTGAGACTGAACAGAGAGAGGGGACACAGTCTTCCACCTAATGGCGAAACTCGAGTCGCACCGCATCTGCCTCATAAACAAATTCATGTTGTTCCTACGACCAGAGAAAGTTACATATTCCTTAATATTAAAATCAACACGAAGAACTGCTAATAATAACAAAACGCAGGGCTATCGATACTTGGCTACTCATTCATTGCAGCTGAGTCCCAGCGGAGAAGCGCATTTTGTAATAGTGTTGAATGAAAACAGTAACAGTGCTGAATATAAACTTAAACATGAACTCACTCATAAAAACAGCAGCTCTTTGCCGTATTTGTTGACAGTCTCTCTGTGGTCATGGTTTTAAAAGTTATTCAATCTTACGTAGGTTAGTAGCCTATTAAACTTGGCTGTAGCCAGGGTCATGGAAGCTCTGTAGCCACGGTGATTTGAGCTATCCGATTGGGCAGCGCAGTAGGTCAAATCAAATCAAATGTATTTATATAGCCCTTCTTACATCAGCTGATATCTCAAAGTGCTGTACAGAAACCCAGCCTAAAACCCCAAACAGCAAGCAATGCAGGTGTAGAAGCACGGTGGCTAGGAAAAACTCCATAGAAAGGCCAGAACCTAGGAAGAAACCTAGAGAGGAACCAGGCTATGAGGGGTGGCCAGTCCTCTTCTGGCTGTGCCGGGTGGAGATTATAGCAGAACGTGGCCAAGATGTTCAAATGTTCATAAATGACCAGCATGGTCTAATAATAATATTCACAGTTGTCGAGGGTGTAACAAGTCAGCACCTTAAGAGTAAATGTCAGTTGGCTTTTCATAGCCGATCATTGAGAGTATCTCTACCGCTCCTGCTGTCTCTAGAGAGTTGAAAATATCAGGTCTGGGACAGGTAGCACGTCCGGTGAACAGGTCAGGGTTCCATAGCCGCAGGCAGAACAGTTGAAACTGGAGCAGCAGCATGGCCACGTGGACTGGGGACAGCAAGGAGTCATCATGTCAGGTTGTCCTGAGGCATGGTCCTAAGGCTAAGGTCCTCCGAGAGAGAGAAAGAGAGAAAGAGAGAATTAGAGCACATACTTAAATTCACACAGGACACCGGATAAGACAGGAGAAATACTCCAGATAACAGACTGACGCTAGCCCCCCGACACATAAACTACTGCAGCATAAATACTGGAGGCTGAGACAGGAGGGGTCAGGAGACACTGTGGCCCCATCCGACGATACCCCCCGGACGGAGTGAAACAGGAAGGATATAACCCCACCCACTTTGCCAAAGCACAGCCCCCCACCACTAGAGGGATATCTTCACCCAACAACTTACCATCCTGAGACAAGGCCGAGTATAGCCCACAAAGATCTCCACCACAGCACAACCCAAGGGGGGGGCGCCAACCCAGACAGGAAGACCACGTCAGTGACTCAACCCACTCAAGTGACGCACCCCTCCTAGGGACGGCATGGAAGAACACCAATAAGCCAGTGACTCAGCCCCTGTAATAGGGTTAGAGGCAGAGAATCCCAGTGGAGAGAGGGGAACCGGCCAGGCAGAGACAGTGAATTTGGGTTTCCAATATCTCCAAAAGAATGTGGTGATCGATGGTATCAAAAGCAGCACTAAGATCTAGGAGCACGAGGACAGATGCAGAGCCTCGGTCTGACATCATTAAAAGGTAATTTACCACCTTCACAAGTGCAGTCTCAGTGCTATGATGGGGTCTAAAACCAGACTGAAGGCAGTGAGTTGCTGCGCAACAGCTTTTTCTACATATTTTGAGAGGAATGGAAGATTCGATATAGGCCGATAGTTTTTTATATTTTCTGGGTCAAGGTTAGGCTTTTTCAAGAGAGGCTTTATTACTGCCACTTTTAGTGAGTTTGGTACACATCCGGTGGATAGAGAACCGTTTATTATGTTCAACATAGAAGGGCCAAGCACAGGAAGCAGCTTTTTCAGTAGTTTAGTTGGAATAGGGTCCAGTATGCAGCTTGAAGGTTTAGAGGCCATGATTATTTGCATTATTGTGTCAAGAGATATAGTACTAAAACACTTTAGTGTCTCCCTTGATCCTAGGTCCTGGCAGAGTTGTGCAGACTCAGGACAATGGAGCTTTGGAGGAATACGCAGATTTAAAGAGGAGTCCGTAATTTGCTTTCTAATGATCATGATCTTTTCCTCAAAGAAGTTCATGAATTTATTACTGCTGAAGTGAAAGCCATCCTCTCTTGGGGAATGCTGCTTTTTAGTTAGCTTTGCGACAGTATCAAAAATACATTTCGGATTGTTCTTATTTTCCTCAATTAAGTTGGAAAAATAGGATGATCGAGCAGCAGTGAGGGCTCTTCGATACTGCACGGTACTGTCTTTCCAAGCTAGTCGGAAGACTTCCAGTTTATGTGGCGCCATTTCTGTTCCAATTTTCTGGAAGCTTGCTTCAGAGCTTGTGTATTTTCTGTATACCAAGGAGCTAGTCTCTTATGACAACTGTTTTTAGTTTTTAGGGGTGCAACTACATCTAGGGTATTGCGCAAAGTTAAATTGAGTTTCTCAGTTAGGTGGTTAACTGATTTTTGTCCTCTGACATCCTTGGGTAGGCAGAGGGAGTCTGGAAGGGCATCAAGGAATCTTTGGGTTGTCTGAGAATTTATAGCACGACTTTTGATGCTCCTTGGTTGGGGTCTGAGCAGATTATTTGTTGCGATTGGAAACGTAATAAAATGGTGGTCCGATAGTCCAGGATTATGAGGAAAAACATTAAGATCCACAACATTTATTCCACGAGACAAAACTAGGTCCAGAGTATGAC
The DNA here is from genome assembly GCF_901001165.1 of Salmo trutta. Taxonomy (NCBI): domain Eukaryota; kingdom Metazoa; phylum Chordata; class Actinopteri; order Salmoniformes; family Salmonidae; genus Salmo; species Salmo trutta. Next base: position 48,813,952 of record NC_042976.1, read on the forward strand.
TGTGGCAGTGAGTAGGTCCAGAGACATGTTGGACAAAACCCACTGAGTCGATGATGGCTCCGAAAGCCTTTTGGAGTGGGTCTGTGGACTTTTCCATGTGAATATTAAAGTCACCAAAAATTTGAATATTATCTGCTGTGACTACAATGTCCGATAGGAATTCAGGGAACTCAGTGAGGAACGCTGTATATGGCCCAGAAGCCCAGTAAACAGTAGCTATAAAAAGTGATTGAGTAGGCTGCATAGATTTCATGACTAGAAGCTCAAAAGACGAAAATGTTTTTTTTTTTTTGTAAATTGAAATTTGCTATCGTAAATGTTAGCAACACCTCCGCCTTTGCGGGATGCACGGGGGATATGGTCACTAGTGTAACCAGGAGGTGAGGCCTCATTTAACACAGTAAATTCATCAGGCTTAAGCCATGTTTCAGTCAGGCCAATCACATCAAGATTATGATCAGTGATTAGTTAATTGACTATAACTGCCTTTGAAGTGAGGGATCTAACATTAAGTAGCCCTATTTTGAGATGTGAGGTATCACAATCTCTTTCAATAATGGCAGGAATGGAGGAGGTCTTTATTCTAGTGAGGTTGCTAAGGCGAACACCGCCATGTTTAGTTTTGCCCAACCTAGGTTGAGGCACAGACACGGTCTCAATGGGGATAGCTGAGCTGACTACACTGACTGTGCTAGTGGCAGACTCCAGCTGGCAGGCTGGCTAACAGCCTGCTGCCTGGCCTGCACCTTATTTCATTGTGGAGCTAGAGGAGTTAGAGCCCTGTCTATGTTCGTAGATAAGATGAGAGCACCCCTCCAGCTAGGATGGAGTCCGTCACTCCTCAACAGGCCAGGCTTGGTCCTGTTTGTGTTTGAGTCCCAGAAAGAGGGCCAATTATCTACAAATTCTATATTTTGGGAGGGGCAGAAAACAGTTTTCAACCAGCGATTGAGTTGTGAGACTTTGCTGTAGAGCTCATCACTCCCCCGAACTGTGAGGGGGCCAGAGACAATTACTCGATGCCGACACATCTTTCTAGCTGATTTACATGCTGAAGTTATGTTGCGCTTGGTGACCTCTGACTGTTTCATCCTAACATCGTTGGTGCCGACGTGGATAACAATATCTCTATACTCTCTACACTCGCCAGTTTTAGCTTTAGCCAGCACCATCTTCAGATTAGCCTTAACGTCGGTAGCCCTGCCCCCTGGTAAACAGTGTATGATCGCTGGATGATTCGTTTTAAGTCTAGTACTGCGGGTAATGGAGTCGCCAATGACTAGGGTTTTCAATTTGTCAGAGCTCACGGTGGGAAGCTTTGGCGTCTCAGACCCCGGAACGGGAGGAGTAGAGACCAGAGAATCGGTTGAAAGTTTCTGTCGGCTGAATGAGCAACACCGGTTGAGCATTCCTACAGCATTTCCCTCCAGAAGCCATGCGAAAGTTGTCTGGCTGCAGGGACCGTGCGAGGGGATTTATACTAACGTTACTATCTGTACTTACTGGTGGCACAGACGCTGTTTCATCGGTGCACTCAATTTAGTCACAGATTTGCCAGTCCGCCGGGAAGGGGGAGTTTGTCTCATGGGAACACTTTGCTTACCCGGTGCGCAGGACTTTTGAATCAAGTGCACCTACTGGCAACAGCTCAACACGATTTTTAAAAAGGAGTGCAAGCCTTTATCGTTCTTTGGCTTTTATACAGAAATATTTGGTGATCGACTAGGAATGCCTTGAAGCTATTGACCGGTTGGCGACCACTGGTTTAGAGTATGTGCTCCACATGGGACGAATACGGCTCTGGGATTTCTTTGCAGCCGTCTGGCTTGTATTCCTTGGTGCTTGCCCTTCATGTTGGCACCATTATCATAAGCTTGCCCTCTGCAATCTTCAAATGGACTCTTCAGCTCATCTAAAATGACAGTGGACAGATTCAAGCCTGTTGTAACCTCAACATTCACAAAGCCAAGGACGTGCTTCTTGAGCTCTGGCTTTCCCTTTAAAGCCACGCTTCTCAGAATAATGGACATTTGCTCCTGGTGACTAATGTCAGGTGTGCAGTCCAAGATAATGGAGTACTTTGAGTCTCTTACTTGAGTCACTATTGCTTCCAGAATCGTGTCACTCATTCTGTGCGCACTTCCCAAGGTAATGAGCATGTGTTTCTCCATCTTTAATTTTGCTGAGATGATTTTCCATAACGGGGTCAAATTTAGCCAGTAATTCAACCTCTTTTAAGAAGTTTCCATTATCTGGTTGGAAGAGTTTGTCTGATGAACCCCTGAATGCTAGGTTTCTTTCAGCCAGAGACTGGGTGATACTTATTAAATGTGTAAGGACATCCCGTCATCCCTTTCTTTCAGCCTCCAAAATTGTCATTTGTATCTGGTCAAGAGTCTGTCCTCGACTTAGGCGCAGATCAAGTTCTGTCCACTTAATAATATTGTTTGTGTGTTCAGGACTACCCTCATGGTGTTTCAGAATGGCGTCACCAGTCATTCACGCCTTCCTTTATTATTTTGTAGTCTTTTGTTTAAAAGAGCTTACAGCAAAAACAAACACAGTGTATGAAAGCCAGCTCCCATTTGACACCTGTCTCTGTAATAAGCCTGAATGGAAACCTCTTCTAGACTTGTGTTTAGTGTAAGAAAAATCCAGTCCTGGTTTGAATGGACCTTTGCACACTAACTCAGTCCTCATAAAGTATTTTAAGAGTGGGGGCCAATCTGCTGGGTAACTTGGTAGAGCAGCAACTGTTCTATTAGGGTCTGAGCTGCTTGTATCTGATGCTGGCTGTACACTTCTGGTTGTGCTAGTACTGGCTGAGGCTGCCTGTACTTCACCTGGGTTTGTGTTAGTACTTGCTGAAGACAGCTGTATTGGGTCTGTGTTAGTATTTGCTGAAGCCAGCTGTACTGGGTCTGTCTTAGTACTGGCTGAGGCTAGATGTGGGTCAACTGAGTCTGTGCTTGTACTGGCTGATGATCCAGCATCTCCTCTACTGACAAACTTAAGCATAGCACCTGTAAATTATTGATAACAATACTATTATTAATTGTATCAGCTGCATCAGGCCCATTCAAACTGTCTCACCCATATTTCATTTTATACATTTTCAAATATACTATGGCTTGGCTGAATACTTGATGGTTATTATTTACTGAGAGATGTGCATCCATATTGCCCAGCATGCCCAGCTAATCAACATTTTAAATTCAATATATAAATCAATAGTCAATGTCAATCAATTACTTTCCATCTTGCATTCGTCCAGAGTTGTAACAAAACCTTGACTGAGAGACTAGAAAATCATTGTCTTGTTTTAATTATGTGCGCCTATGAGGAGTACTATCACGCCCATATATTGTCTGGACTGGTCCACACAGAGGTTGCTGCTGGAAAGCGCAAGTTTTAGTTCAGGCACGCGCATATGAACGCATGTTCACGCGTGACACGGTTATCTTTTCCAAGCTGCAGTTTATAAACACCGTTGCCCGTTGGTGCTTATCAAACGTAATAAATAGTTGTATTTCACTCTCACTTTTGTCAGGCACAGTCACAAAACACAGCCCTGAAAGTGGCAAGCAAGCAAGCAAGACACAGACAGACCAAGAGATGCACTGCCCAGCTATGTTAGCAAGACAGACACACTAGAGAGATGCACTGCAAGCTAGCACATCAACTTAACATTACAGTTATTTGCTGACAACAAACTTGGAGAGGAGAGAACACAAGTTTACCTGATTGCTGTTCCCGCAATTCACTCTCATGGTGTTTTTTTTTATACTATTTTCGTGATCAGAAGGATTGTTCCGCTTCATCCTCTCATCGAAGTTGTAAACATTGAACCCCGCTTTGACACACACCCTGTCGTTCCGCCATTCCTGAGTAATTTGCGCAGGTAGCCTACATGAGCCTTTTGAAGTTTGACAATCAGATGAAAACATCATGACTGGTTGTGTTTATGCCACATTAAAAAGCAGGCTAATACATGTTAAAAGCTAAACAAGACATCTTTACTGTTAAGGCCGATAGAGATCCTATTAAATTAATATGGATTCTATATGTAATTCCATTTTTTTTTGTTTAGGCACGTGCACACATAGGAGGTCCCTTTACCCGGGAATAAATTAAATCTACTTTCACTCCTGATTCAACTAGAATACTGAAACAAAGTTGGAAAACTTAAATAATCTTCAATTACATTTATTTAAAATGTCTCTGAATTAGTATTTTGATATATCAATATGACGTTTCAATGAGGTATATATGACCTCATTGATTTACTGTGCTCTACAGTAAGCAAAGGCAGTGCACTTTACCCAGGCAGCCTTGTGAGATAAGCATTTTATTTACGAGGGACTTCAGCTTGGCATCAACCCTGTGCTCACTGACCTGAATGTCGGGTGGCTACGGTCATGCTAGTGGTGTGGAGTAAGAAAGGGAACATTAAAAATGGGACATTATGAATCACTGTCATCTCTTAAATGGGCTTGAAATGATTTTGCTATCTATGAATGTGAACCCATGAGCATGAGGTAGCTAGTGATGTGAACAAGTCTGGTGTCCTGGTAGAACTTTCATAGAGCAAAAGCAAGTGTCTCTCAAAATTAGCTTGCGTCAAATTCTGACTTGGTCAGATGTGGCATGGAGTCAATACACATTTTAAATTAGCTACTCTTTTTGTCAAAGAAAACATTGAAAGCATTCCAACATGTGCATTTAAAAAAAACATGCAGATAACTGTATGTATGTATGTATGTATGTAGTGAAAAAAGCGCATATCCAGCCATATAGTTTGCTATCAGGTATCTAGGTAAGACCCAGATGCAGACACATCAAATTGACAATGGTTTCATATTTCAACAGGGGCAGGCAATAGACAGGTCAAGGCAGGCAGGGGTCAGTGAACCAGAGGTGGGGCAAAGGTAAAGGTCGGCAGGCAGGGTCAGGGGCAGGCAGAGTGGTCAGGCAGGCGGGCTCAGAGTCAGGACAGGCAAGGGTCAAAAACGCTGGTTGACTTGACAAACAAGCGAACTGGCAACAGACAAACAGAGAACACAGGTATAAATGCACAGGGGATAATGGGGAAGATGGGCGACACCTGGAGGGGGGTGGAGACAATCACAAGGACAGGTGAAACAGATCAGGGTGTGACAGTTTGCCAGACTCTACACTTTATTACTTCATAGATCATGAATTTAGGTGTCCTACAAAGCACATTCTCGTGAATTACCTAACATTTGAGAGACATATTGTAGGTAGAAGACGCATCTAAATATATCCAACATTTATTTGTATTTATTTTTTATTTATTTCACCTTTATTTAACCAGGTAGGCAAGTTGAGAACAAGTTCTCATTTACAATTGCGACCTGGCCAAGAAAAAGCAAAGCAGTTTGACAACATACAAAAACACAGAGTTACACATGGAGTAAAACAACATACAATCAATGATACAGTAGACAAAAATAAGACAATATACAATATGAGCAAATGATGTGAGATAAGGGAGGTAAAGGCAAAAAAGGCCATGGTGGCAAAGTAAATAAAGTATAGCAAGTAAAACACTGGAATGGTAGATTTGTAATTTGAAGAAAGTTCAAAGTTAAAATATAAATAATATGGTGCAAAGGAGCAAAATAATAAATAAAATAAAGAAATACAGTAGGGGAAGAGGTAGTAGTTTGGGCTAAATTATAGATGGGCTATGTACAGGTGCAGTGATCTGGGAGCTGCTCTGATAGCTGGTGCTTAAAGCTAGTGAGGGAGATAAGTGTTTCCAGTTTCAGAGATTTTTGTAGTTCGTTCCAGTCATTGGCAGCAGAGAACTGGAAGGAGAGACGACCAAAGGAGGAGTTGGCTTTAGGGGTGACCAGAGAGATATACCTGCTGGAGCGCGTGCCACAGGTGGGTGCTGCTATGGTGACCAGTGAGCGGAGATAAGGGGGGACTTTACCTAGCAGGGTCTTGTAGTTTTGAGATACAGTATATTTCAGTGACTCAAATTTAAACATGATGGTGCACCTTTATTTTTACTTGACAGTTTTACAAGCTTGTAAAGTACATATTTAAAGACTTCATTCAAACATCTCTTTCTTACATAAAAGCTGCAATATGTAACTTTTTGGGCAGCCTGACGAAATTCACATAGAACTGTAAGTTATAGATCTGTCATTGAAAGCAAATCCAAGCAGCGGTAGATATGTTATATTAGCTCTATTTTATGCTTCCTGTTCTGCTAGCTTTTTGCGTATTTTTACATTCAGTTTTGTACACCAGCTTCAAACAGCTGAAAATACTATATTTTGGGTTATTTAACACTAGAACCGCCTTGCCTTTCAGCCTTTAGGTACCCGCTAGAGAACATTGCCAGGCGTTCACTTTAGCATATGCATCAGATGCATATCAATCCGCAAGTTGCAGCACTTAAATAGTACATGAACTATAACATTATAAAGGGTAAATTCCATGAAGAAATATTCATGGAAATACTGTATTTAAAAAAAAATTATAATAAAAAAAAAAATAGTCAATTGTTTAGATTGAAAAATTATTAAAAAAATATAATTTACTCTAAGTCCTAGAAAAAACTGTCCTGTAGCGGTTTCCCTTACAATAAAACATTACAGTGTAATCCATGTGGTCAACTTTATTTGTAGATTCGATTAGTAATAGAGTTATAGTAATTAATAAAGTCCAGTTACAGCTCTTTTTGACAAAGTAGAAACGAATAAGATAATAATAATAATATAACCAGGTACACAGGTGAAATTATTTGCTCTATTCCTAAACAAAAGCATGAATGCATGAACAATTGTAAAGGATGAATTGCATAAATAAATAGCATATTTTGATTTTAAGTTTATTATGTCCGTTTTTGCTTAGTAGCCAGAGCAATGCTGCCTTTGCGAGTGGTCATGTGATGAATGCATGGACAGCACGGGTATTCTTGGAAATAGTGAAATTTGGAAATAGAGCTGCACCTGTTGAATTATGACAGTTATTTGACAAAGGTATATGATACTATATACACATCTAAATGTTTTACCTTCATGTGACTCTGAAGGAGGATTTGCATCTGTAAATTACAAGATGCAGCCATCTCTTCATATACAATTTGACATCTGATAGGCCTAATATTGTCACTCATCAGGTTATTGTCAATTTAATCTTGACTATAGGCTAACTCTTATTATGTATGAAGTTAGCTTCAGCATAGTATATGTGTAGATGTGCAGGCTGACTTGCATCAATTCTTTCCCGCTCATGAAGTCGGATGGAATCAATGATATGTTTAGCATTATCCTAAAGGCCTACTGCAACACATAGCATGTTTTATTTTCCCTTACACTACATTTGATTAGTAATAGAGTTGCAGTAAATGAAACAGTCCTGTAACAGCTTATTTTTACAAAGTAAAACGTAAAAGAGAATGGTATCAGTGACCAACCAAGAGTGGTAAATGTGACTGACCGCCTTGATTTGGTCTTAGGTATCAACATTTTAAATTGTGTTTTTTACATTGGATAAAAGTAGAGACTCAGAGCTAGAACATTGTATATCATACACTGCAGTTGAGGAACACTGGGAAAGTATTCCTGCTTTAAAAGTTGATAAAATTGTAACCCCACTTTTGAGAAAATGGCCCTTGAATCTTTGGTACACCTACTGGAGAGCTCTTCTTTGTCTACACCCTTTCAGCATCGTTCACACACTCTTAAGCCTTAACCCCACCCATCTCTTTAAGGATTCACATATGAGTCCATGTGGTAAACACACGCTATGTCAAATAAAATCTAAGTTTATTTGTCACATGCACAGGATACAGGAAGGTGTAAACGTTACAGGGAACTGCTTACTTGCATAGTAGCAATATCAAAAACAGAATAAAAATAATTTATAAATATTTTATCATTATTAGATGACGCTTACCTGACATGCTTGTCCAAATTGATTAGTCGGAAATGCTATAACCTCCCCCCAGCCACATCTATCTAAGTGGATTGGTCACTATTGTCTTGACATGTGCACATGTTCATGAAATACAATAGATGGCCGTAATCACCCCCAGACACACCTGGCTAATTTGATGGGTCATGTAATAATCCGTCTGAAGTGGAGTCTTTTGTTTAGACATGTAGCTTGCTAGCTAAACAATGAACCGGCATAATCCCAACTCATACTACTACCAATGCTAACATTGTCATAGCTATAGTATGAATCTGCAGGGAGCTAAAGCTATCAAACTAGTAGGTTAAATGTTAGCTAGCTAACATTAGGCTATAAATAGCAATGCAAATTGTTTTCTGATTCAAATAATATTACTGTACAAAGATCACAGCTAGCGAGCCAGCAAGCCAGCAAGCTAACATTTGTTAGCTGAAAATGTAGCTCGACTCTTACCCGTATACATGGATGAATGCTTCACGGCAGACTGGAACCATTTAACTTTGTTTTGTTTGTAGTTACATCTTGTTTTGGCCAGCGATGTGTCAATTCACTCTGATTCACAATGACCGTGGCGTGTGCAGAAAGTAGCCCATCACTTTTGCCAACTAATCTATCGATAGCGCCTGCTAAATTCAGGGCATGGATTTTGTTGAGAAAAGTAGCAAAACTTTTGTAGTTCTCGATGGCTAATGTTATATCTTTCAAAAATGGTGTGGTAGAAAGGACTGTCAACACATACTGAACAGCTCACGTTATAGACAGAAGCATGCTACATGGCAGACCATTCATTATCTCAGCCAATCATGGCTAGCGGAAGGTTCCTGTCTTTTTCCATGGCTAACCCAACTAGGCTCATCATTTAATAATTTAATTCATATTTATGGGTGGAATACAAGGTTGTTATTAAGGCACACGAAACTTCACATGTTACGGAAGGCATTTCTTCCTTTAAATAAAAAATAAATGTTTACGTTCAAATGCCGCTCCTGTGAAGTAGTGGCATGCAGCATATACCTCGTTTCCTGAAACGAGTCACATATAGGCATAACACAAACTCATGATTACACTATTGTTCTTGTAAATTCCATCAACCTCATCATTCAGTTAGGCCTCATTTAAATTTGATTGTGATGTAACTAATTATTGCCCATTCCATCCATTTGTTATTCATTCAGTGGGCTGGCATTGTTTGCTTCGTGATATGTTTTGCATCATTCTAAAGGCCTACTGCAACATGTAGCATGTTCTGTTTTCCTTGACAATAAATGTGATTAGTAATAGAGTTATTGTAAATAAAACAGTCCCATAACAGCTTATTTTTACAAAGACAAAATGTAAAAGAGAATGATATCAACCCCCAAGAGGCGCAATCAAGTTATTTGCTGCTTATAAAAAGGCATAACACATACACTATCATCTTTCTAAATGAAATCAACCTCTTCACCCTCCTTATCATTCTGTTAGGTCTAATTTAAATATAATTTTGAAGTAAGGTGCACAATTATCATACATTTGTCATTCATTCAGTGAGAAGAGAGAGATGTATTAGTGCCTGGCTGGGTACCAACATCCTACAATACATCTTGGTGGGTTAAGTTAAGAATAGGTATGAAAAAGGCTCTAAATATTTGTGATTTCAAAATTCTGACATATGAGCAACATTTAGGAAAAGTCAGGGAAGGAGCAGGACAGTTTTTTGTCAGAATTTTGTAAAATGTACAAAATCAAACGTCAGTGGCGGCCTATGGCGGTGTTATTTCACAGCGGTTTAGATGGTACAATGATTCTCTACTCTCCGAGTACTGGTTTTACAGTGCCTTGCGAAAGTATTCATCCGCCTTTCCTATTTTGTTGCATTATAACCTGTAATTTAAATGGATTTTTATTTGGATTTCATGTAATGGACATACACAAAATAGTCCAAATTAGTGAAATGAAGTGAAAAAAATAACTGAAAAGTTAAATAAAAAAATGGAAAATTGGTGCATGCATATGTATTCACCAGCCTTGCTATGAAGCCCCTAAATTAGATCTGGTGCAACCAATTACCTTTAGAAGTCAGATCATTTGTTAAATAAAGTCCACCTGTGTGCAATCTAAGTATCACATGATCTGTCACATGATCTCAGTATATACACTGCTCAAAAAAATAAAGGGAACACTTAAACAACACAATGTAACTCCAAGTCAATCACACTTCTGTGAAATCAAACTGTCCACTTAGGAAGCAACACTGATTCACAATAAATTTCACATGCTGTTGTGCAAATGGAATAGACAACAGGTGGAAATTATAGGCAATTAGCAAGACACCCCCAATAAAGGAGTGGTTCTGCAGGTGGGGACCACAGACCACTTCTCAGTTCCTATGCTTCCTGGCTGATGTTTTGGTCACTTTTGAATGCTGGCGGTGCTTTCACTCTAGTGGTAGCATGAGACGGAGTCTACAACCCACACAAGTGGCTCAGGTAGTGCAGCTCATCCAGGATGGCACATCAATGCAAGCTGTGGCAAGAAGGTTTGCTGTGTCTGTCAGCGTAGTGTCCAGAGCATGGAGGCGCTACCAGGAGACAGGCCAGAACATCAGGAGATGTGGAGGAGGCCGTAGGAGGGCAACAACCCAGCAGCAGGACCGCTACCTCCGCCTTTGTGCAAGGAGGAGCAGGAGAAGCACTACCAGAGCCCTGCAAAATGACCTCCAGCAGGCCACAAATGTGCATGTGTCTGCTCAAACGGTCAGAAACAGACTCCATGAGGGTGGTATGAGGGCCCGACGTCCACAGGTGGGGGTTGAGCTTACAGCCCAACACCGTGCAGGACGTTTGGCATTTGCAAGAGAACACCAAGATTGGCAAATTCGCCACTGGCGCCCTGTGCTCTTCACAGATGAAAGCAGGTTCACACTGAGCACGTGACAGACGTGACAGAGTCTGGAGACACCGTGAAGAACGTTCTGCTGCCTGCAACATCCTCCAGCATGACCGGTTTGGTGGTGGGTCAGTCATGGTGTGGGGTGGCATTTCTTTGGGGGGCCGCACAGCCCTCCATGTGCTCGCCAGAGGTAGCCTGACTGCCATTAGGTACCGAGATGAGATCCTCAGACCCCTTGTGAGACCATATGCTGGTGCGGTTGGCCCTGGGTTCCTCCTAATGCAAGACAATGCTAGACCTCATGTGGCTGGAGTGTGTCAGCAGTTCCTGCAAGAGGAAGGCATTGATGCTATGGACTGGCCCGCCCGTTCCCCAGACCTGAATCCAATTGAGCACATCTGGGACATCATGTCTCGCTCCATCCACCAACGCCACGTTGCACCGCAGACTGTCCAGGAGTTGGCGGATGCTTTAGTCCAGGTCTGGGAGGAGATCCCTCAGGAGACCATCCGCCACCTCATCAGGAGCATGCCCAGGCGTTGTAGGGAGGTCATACAGGCACGTGGAGGCCACAGACACTACTGAGCCTCATTTTGACTTGTTTTAAGGACATTACATCAAAGTTGGATCAGCCTGTAGTGTGGTTTTCCACTTTAATTTTGAGTGTGACTCCAAATCCAGACCTCCATGGGTTGATAAATTGGATTTCCATTGATTATTTTTGTGTGATTTTGTTGTCAGCACATTCAACTATGTAAAGAAAAAAGTATTTAATAAGATTATTTCTTTCATTCAGATCTAGGATGTGTTGTTTATGTGTTCCCTTTATTTTTTTGAGCAGTATATATACACCAGTTCTGAAAGGCCACAGAGTCTGCAACATCATTAAGCAAGGGGCATCCACCAAGCAAGCGGCACCATGAAGACCAAGGAGCTCTCCACACAGGTCAGGGACAAAGTTGTGGTGAAGTACAGATCAGGGTTGGGTTATAAAAAAAGATCTGAAACTTTGAACATTCCACGGAGCACTATTAAATCCGTTATTAAACAACAAACTTGCCGAGAGAGGGCCGCCCACCAAAACTCACGGACCAGGCAAGGAGGGAATTATTCAGAGAGGCATCAAAGAGACCAAAGATAACCCTGAAGGAGATGCAAAGCTCCACAGCGGAGATTGGAATATCTGTCCATAGGACCACTTTAAGGCGTACACTACACTGAGCTGGGCTTTACGGAAGAGTGGCCAGAAAAAAGCCATTGCTTAAGGGAAAACATTTAAATGTCTTCGAATGGCCTAGTTTCACGGCTGTCTGAAGAATGGGTAAAGCGCAGAGTGTGTATCGTTCCACATTTTATTTCCACTGTGAAACTATGCAAGATATACAAATTAACTAAAGAACAAAAACAACAAACTGTGACGAAGAGGTGCAACATACACTAACACAAAAACAAATCTCCCACAAAACAAGCTGGGAAAAACAACTACTTAAGTATGATCTCCAATTAGAGACAACGATGACCAGCTGCCTCTAATTGGAGATCATCCCAAAAAACAACAATATAGAAATACAAAAACTAGAACATAACAACATAGAAAGTCTAAACTAGAAATAAAACCTGTCACGCCCTTACCTACTCTACCATAGAAAATAACAGCTTTCTATGGTCAGGACGTGACAGGGTTTTTTCTATGGTCAGGACGTGACACCCCCCCCGCCCAAAGGTGCGGACATCCGAACGCAACCTAAAAAAAAGAAAAAAAAGGTAGGGTTAGGGTGGGTGACTAATGTCGGTGGCGGCTCTGGTGCAGGACGAAGAAACTTCTCATTCCGTGGATCCTCCAGCAGAGGAGGCGGTTCCGGTTCGGGGTGTAACTCCCGCTCCGCCCACTGACCCCTCCGCTTTTGTGTCACCGGACCCTGGATCGTCGCCGAAGGTTCTGGACTGCAGACCGCCGCTGGAGGTTCTGGACTGCAGACCGCCGCTGGAGGTTCTGGACTGCGGACCGCCGCTGGAGGTTCTGGACTGAGAACTGTCGCCGGAAGCTCTGGAATGGGAATGCACACTGGAGGCCTGATGCGTGGGGTTGGGACAGGTGGCGCCGGACTGGTAACACGCACCTCAGGGTGAGTGCGGGGAGCAGGAACAGTACACCCAGGACTGGGCGGGCGCACTGGAGGCCTGATGTGTGGGGCTGGCACAGGTGGCACCAGACTGGTAACACGCACCTCAGGGCGAGTACGGGGAACAGGAACAGGACACCCCGGACTGGGCAGGCACACTGGAGGCCTGATGCGTGGTGCTGGCACAGGTGGCGCCAGACTGGTAACATGCACCTCAGGGCGAGTGCGGGGAGCAGGAACAGGACACCCCGGACTGGAGAGACTCACTGAAGGCCTACTGCGTGGAGCCGGGACAGGTGGCCCCAGACTGGTGACACGCACTTCAGGGCGAGTGCGAGGAGCAGTAACAGGTCGTACTGGGCTGTGGAGGCGCACTAGAGGTTTGGAACGTAGGGTTGGCACAATCCACGCACTGGGCTGTGAATGCGCACTGGAGACACCGCGCGTATCACCGCAAAACCTGGTGCCTGACAGGTCACACCCTCCCCACGGTGTGTACGGAGAGTTGGCACAGGACGTACTGGACTGTGAATGCGCACTGGAGAAATGGTGTGTATAGACGGCCTCATTTGTACCGGAACTTTAACCTGTTGAGGACAGACGTTCTTCCGCCTGCGGAACCCCTAGCCAACAGCCAATGGCATCACACGGCGCGAAATACAAAAACAACTAAAATACCACAATTAAATTTTCTCAAACAATCAACTATTTTACACCATTTTAAAGATAAGACTCTCGTTAATCTAACCACATTGTCCGATTTCCAAAAGGCTTTACAGCGAAAGCAAAACATTAGATTATGTTAGGAGAGTACATAGACAAATAATCACACAGCCATTTTCCAAGCAAGCATATATGTCACATAAACCCAAACCACAGCTAAATGCAGCACTAACCTTAGATGATCTTCATCAGATGACACTCCTAGGACATTATGTTATACAATACATGCATGTTTTGTTCAATCAAGTTCATATTTCTATCAAAAACCAGCTTTTTACATTAGCATGTGATGTTCAGAACTAGCATACCCACCGAAAACTTCCGGTGAATTTACTAAATTACTCATGATAAACGTTGACAAAATACATAACAATTATTTTAAGAATTATAGATACAGAACTCCTTTATGCAATCGCGGTGTCAGATTTTAAAATAGCTTTTTGCAATATTCTGAGTACATAGCTCGGCCATCACGGCTAGCTATTTTGACACCCACCAAGTTTGGGACAACCTAAACTCAGAATTACTATTAGAAAAATTGGATTACCTTTGCTGTTCTTCGTCAGAATGCACTCCCAGGACTTCTACTTCAACAACAAATATTGTTTTGGTTCCAAATAATCCATAGTTATATTCAAATACCTCCGTTTTGTTCGTGCGTTCAGGTCACTATCCGAAGGGTGACGCGCGAGCGCATTTCGTGACAAAACATTTTAAAATATTCCATTACCGTACTTAGAAGCATGTCAAACGCTGTTTAAAATCAATTCTTATGCTATTTTTCTTGTAAAATAGCGATAATATTCCAACCGGGCAACATTGTATTCATTCAAAGGCTGAAAGAAAAAAATGGAGTAGTCTCGTGACTGCGCATCTCCAGTGTCACTGTCCCCAGGCTGACCACTAACAAATTCTCCTGCTGTTCTTTGCCCAGAGACAGCAGACACCCCATTCCACTTTCTGGCGGCTTTAGAGAGCCAATGGAAGCCTTAGAAAATGTCACGTTACAGCACAGATGCTGTATTTTCGATAGAGATGCAACAGAAGGACAACAAATTGTCAGACAGGGCACTTCCTGTATGGAATCTTCTCAGGTTTGGCCTGCCATATGAGTTCTGTTATACTCACAGACACCATTCAAACAGTTTTAGAAACTTTAGAGTGTTTTCTATCCAAATCTACTAATTATATGCATATTCTAGTTTCTGGGCAGGAGTAGTAATCAGATTAAATCAGGTACGTTTTTTATCCGGCCGTGAAAATACTGCCACCTATCCCAAAGAAGTTAACACACTTCTTGGGATGTGTACGGGGAGCTGACTCAGGCGGCAGCTGACGGCTAACATGCTCCTCAGGGAAAATGCTGTCATTCTACGCCAAACCAACAGCTCTCTCTCATCGTCTTGAGGCTGCCTCTCGTGCTTCCATCGTTGCCATGCTAGTTCCTCGTATCGTCGCCGCTCTGCTCTCGCTGCTTTAATCTCCTCCTTAAGACGGCGATACTCCCCGGTCTGCCTCCAGGGTCCTTTCCAGTCCAGGATATCCTCCCATGTCCATTTGTCCTGACCACGATGCTTGGTCCTTTGGTCGTGGGAGATTCTGTCATGGCTGTCTGAAGAATGGGGACCAAAGCGCAGCGTGTGTATCGTTCCACATTTTATTTTCACTTTGAAACTATGCAAGATATACAAATAAACTAAAGAACAAAAACAACAAACCGTGACGAAGAGGTGCAACATACACTAACTCAAAAACAATCTTCCACAAAACCAGGTGGGAAAAACAATTACTTAAGTATGATCTCCAATTAGAGACAACGATGACCAGCTGCCTCTAATTGGAGATCATCCCCCCAAAAAACAACATAGAAATACAAAAACTAGAACATAACAACATAGAAAATCTAAACTAGAAACAACCCCTGTCACGCCCTGACCTACTCTACCATAGAAAATAACAGCTTTCTATGGTCAGGACGTGACACCTAGTCAAAGACCAGACCTCAATCCAATTGAGAATCTGTTGTATAAATCAAAACTTTAACAAAAATATTACATTTTCCGCTAACTAAACAATCTGGTTGTTATATCCATAACTTGTTTGATTCTAAGCCAATCAGATGTTTATTATTAAGTTATTGACAGTTATGTGTGAGTTCCCACTTGTGGCCAATTTCAAAGCTGCATAAAAAACTGTTGAGGTAACCCTTAGATAAACATATTTTTCTGACAACTGTGTTACCTTTTCAGATAAGTGATCATAATTTTTGTAAAATTAAGAGACTCATGACAATTTTTTGCCAATTGAAAATGATTTTTTTTTCATGCTTGTAGTCGTGCCTGCATGTCACAGTCACACAGTAACATTACTTGGCGAACTACACCAAGATAGTAGATTTCAGGCATTCACAGCTTACATTTTAAAATTGCATTTTGTCTTATTTTACTGTTAAATTAACCTTAAATTCTGTTTTACACAGAAGCCATTTTTGTAAATTTGACATTTATCTCAGGTGGGCCTAAACGGTATAGTAGCACAAAAGCACTACCTAAATACAGAATGTAAATTACAATAAAGCAATATTGTAGAAAAATAATCTCAATACTCTCAATACTAACTTTGCATAATATTGTGATATATAGTGTATATTGATTCACCAAGTCATTGGTTTCCAAATATTTTATTAGTAGACTTTGTTATTCTGTTTTTTTCACCTTGAATCACTGTTGTTCCAATTAAGCCCAGTATGCTCCTATTAAGCCCGGTTTGCATTGAAATACATGGGGATATGCTGATATCCGTGTGATGATATCTGTAATATTCAATGAACGTGAGCATATGTTTCTTGTTCAGATATAAGTTAATTAAAACACACAACTACAGTTATTTTAGCGCCGGAGGAAACCATTTTACGGGGTTCCAACCAATTGTACTATTTTGTGTTTTTTTTTTACATTGTTTGTCACTTATTTTGTAAATAATGTTTCTACCACTATCTCTCATAACTGAAAATAGCTTCTGGATATCAGAACAGCGATTACTCACCTCGAACTGGACAAAGATTTTTTATTTAACGAGTCGGACACAAAGGATTTACTACAGATACCGGACGAGGCCCAAATCCCCGTCATTTGCATGAAGAATAGACGCAGATACAGGGAACGCAGGTCCGGGTGCCTTGTGAGTATTCGTCGGCGAGTGAGTAACCCGGCTCTACCATCCGTCTTCTTAGCCAATGTGCAATTATTGGAGAATAAACTGGATGACCTCTGTTCAAGACTCTCCTTCCAACGGGACATTAAAACCTGTAAAAGCACTAAAAGCTATTTCACTGAGTCGTGGCTGAACGACGACATGGATAATATACAGTTGACTGGGTTTTCCGTGCATCAGCAAGACAGAACAGTTGCCTCTGGTAAGACAAGGTGTGTCGGTCTGTGTATATTTGTCAATAACAGTTCACAAAATCTAATATTAAGGAAGGCCATAAGCGAACAAGAAAATGCTCATCCAGAGGCAGCGCTCCTTGTGGCCGTGGACTTTAACGCAGGCAAACTTAAATCCATTTTACCTAATTTCTACCAGCATGTTACATGTGCAACCAGAGAGGAAAAAAACTCTAGACTTCCTTTACTCCACACACAGAGACGCGTATAAAGCTCTCCCTCACCCTCTATTTGACAAATCTGACTATAATTATATCCTGCTGATTCCTACTTACAACAAAAACTGAAGCAGGAAGTATCAGTGACTCGCTCAATACGGAAGTGGTCAGATGACACAGATGCTAATCTACTGGACGTTTTGCTAGCACAGACTGGAATATATTCCGGGACTCATCCGATGGCATTGTGGAGTATACCACATCAGTCACGGTCTTCATCAATA
Organism: Salmo trutta; assembly: GCF_901001165.1. NCBI lineage: Eukaryota > Metazoa > Chordata > Actinopteri > Salmoniformes > Salmonidae > Salmo > Salmo trutta. The sequence goes on from NC_042976.1 coordinate 48,831,510, forward strand.
AGGACATCGATGACGTTGTCCCCACAGTGACTGTACGTACATACCCCAACCAGAAGCCATGGATTACAGGCAACATCCGCACTGAGCTAAAGGATAGCTGCAGCTTTCAAGGAGTGGGACTCTAACCCGGATGCTTATTACAAATCCCGCAATGCACTCAGATGAACCATCAATCAGGAAAATGTGAATACAGGACGAAGATTGAATCCTACTACACCGGCTCCGATGCACGTTGAATGTGGCAGGGCTTGGAAACTATTACGGACTACAAAGGAAAACTCAGCCACGAGCTGCCCAGTGACACGAGCCTACCAGACAAGTTAAATTACTTCAATGCACGCTTCAAGGCAAACAACACTGAACCATACTTGATAGCACCAGCTGTTCCGGACGACTGTGTGATCACTGGGGGACTTGAATTTGCTTTTAATTAAATTGCTGTTTTAAAATGTTTTGTATATGGACCACATGTTATGAGTATTATTATTATTATTATTATTATTATTAATAGTAATATAATACGTTTGCTGTTTTCCGTAGCCGATGTGAGTATGACCTTTAAATAGGTCAACATTCACAAAGTCGCAGGGCCAGACGGATTACCAGGATGTGTACTCTGAGCATGTGCTAACCAACTGGCAAGGGTCTACACTGACATTTTAAACCTCTCCCTGACCGAGTCTGTAATACCTACATGTTTCAAGCAGACCACCATAGTCCCTGTGCCCAAGAACACCAAGGTAACCTGCCTAAATGATTACCGACCCGTAGCACTTATGTCTGTAGCCATGGTGCTTTGAAAGGCTGGTCATGGTTCACATCAACAGCATCACCCCAGAAACCCTAGACCCACTCCAATTTTTATACCGCCCCAACAGATCGACATATGATGCTCCCTTTCCCACCTGGACTAAAGGAACACCTATGTGAGAATGTTGTTCTTCGACTACAGCTCAGAGTTCAACACCATAGTGCCCTCGAAGCTCATCACTAAGCTAAGGTCCCTAGGACTAAACACCCCCCTCTGCAACTGGATCCTGTTCTTCCTTACGGGACTTCCTGATGGGCCGCCCCCAGGTGGTAAGGGTAGGCAACAACACATCTGCCACACTGAAACTCAACACCGGGGCCCCTCAGGGATGCGTGCTTAGTCCTCTCCTGTACTCCTTGTTCACCCATGACTGAGTGGCCAAGCACGTCTCCAACAAGCGTGACTCATTACGTTTGCCAACGACACAACGGTGGTAGGTCTGATCACTGACAATGATTAGGCAGCATATAGGGAGGAGGTCAGAGACCTGGCAGTGTGGTGCCAGGACAACAACTTCTCCCTCAACGTGATCAAGACAAAGGAGTTGATTGTGGACTACAGGAAAAGGAGGTCCGAGCACGCCCCCATTCTAATTGACGGGCTGTAGTGGAGCAGGTTGAGAGTGTCCACCTCACCGACAAACTATCATGGTCCAAACACACCAAGACAGTCGTGAAGAGGGCACGACAATGCCAATTCCCCCTCAAGAGTCTGAAATTTTTTTGCATGGGTCCTCAGATCCTCCAAAAGTTATACAGCTGCACCATCGAGAGCATCCTGACTGGTTGCATCACCGCCTGCTATTGCAACTGCTCAGCCTCTGACCGCAAGGCGCTACAGAAGGTAGTGTGTACGACCCAGTACATCATGGGGCCAAGCTTCCTGCCATCCAGGACCTCTATACCAGGCGGTGTACCCTAGTAATAGACTGTTCTCTCTGCTACCGCATGGCAAGTGGTACCGGAGCACTACGTCTAGGTTCAAGAGGCTTCTTTACAGCTTCTCACCCCCAAGCCATAAGACTGCTGAACAGCTAATCAAATGGCTACCCGGACTATTTGTATTGGTATTTTTTTACGCTGCTGCTATTCGCTGTTTATTATCTATGCATAGTCACTTTACTCCTACCTACATGTCCATATTACCTCAATTACTTCAACTAACATGTACCCCCGCACAATGACTTAGTATCGGTACCCGCTGTTTATAGCCTGGTTATTGTTATTTTATTGTTGCACTTTTTTTTTTCTTTAGCTTATTTAGTAAATATTTTTTTAGCTCTTATTTTTCTTACAACTAGATTGTTGGTTAAGGGCTTTTAAGTAAGTATTTCACGGTAAGGTTGTATTCGGCACATGACAAATAAAATGTTATTATATTTGATGCATATTATGCATCTAGCCATGGTGCCTTTACCAAGATTGGAAACTATTAGGAACAATTAGAAACCTCGGTACTCTCCCTAAGACGTTTGGAGTGGACAGGCAGTCGTTGATGCAGAGAGAGAAGAATAAGATCAGGGTTGAAGGATATCAGGGATAGAAGACCTACAAGTGGTGGACAAAGATGTGAACAAATGAGGGTTGTTCTCTTGATAAGTGTTTAAATTGGACTATTTCTGTCCTGCTAAGCATTCAAAAGTACTTTTGGGTGTCAGGGTAAATGTATGGAGTAAAAAGTACATTAACTGCTTTAGGAATGTAATGAAGTCAAAATAAAAGTTGTCAAAAATAGAAAGTAAAGTACAGATACCCCAAAAAAACTACTTCAGTAGTACTTAAAAGTATCTTTACTTAAGTACTTTTCACCACTGCTATTGGGCGACTACTCATGCACTTTTGGGTGGGCCTTTGTCATATTGTTGTCTTTCATCGAGGTGATTCAGTTTTTTGGTCTACCACCTGTACCTTTATAATACACAATAGAGAGGGATATTTTAAATTCTCTTCAGATAGGCTTTAGGAAGACAAGTTGAACTAATTAACAACAATAACAGTTCAGCAAATGTGAATCAGGTTTCAGATAATGAATTGAAGGTTGTGTGTGTTATAGACTTTGTTGCATGGCTTCTTATCCACAGAGGGCCAGGTTCGTTTTCTAACCAAACAATAACACACCTGATTCAACTAATCATGTCTTGATTGAAGTCTGTGATTTGTTGAGTCAGGTGTGTGTACTGGTTGGCAAGAACAAAAACCTAAGTCCACATTGATCTGTGTGGAAACGATTGGACCCCCACTGTTATAAGTGCTACTTTCATGATGAATAGCAATGATCTGTTTATTTTAATAACTTTAGGGGAGATTAATATAATCCCATTATAAATAACAAATGTCAGTTTGTACGTTTTGAACATTTGGACATTAATTAAAATGTGTTATTTAAGAGATCGGCTTATATGGAACACCCATGGGCTTAAAGGGTACAGTACCCACTAAACCCAGGCCAGACTTTTCACATATTTTATCTAATATTTTTTGTCTTATTAAAGCATTTTGTAAGTAAAGTCATAACTTCACATGAGAGATTAATCTTTCATTTTATATTCACTTTTCTTACAAAATTCGGACAGATTATTAAGTTAGAAATGTCTAAATTTAGATTTTGGTGGGCTTAATAGGTACACTTACCCTACCACTTCTTAGACTTTCTTTCAATGAGAATGACAGATCTATAACTCACATTTCTATGTACATTTGGTCAGGTCGCCCAAAAAGTTATATAATGCAGCTTTAAGTAAATGGGTTCCGTACTTGATTCTTACATCGTATGTTCTTGCTCTCAACAGCCATTGAACAACGCAGATTTTATAATTCCAGTGGAAATCGATGGAACAGTTCACCAGGTAAGCACGACTCTTTTGAGTTTAAATTCTTAGCCTTTTTCACAGGTTCTCTCCTTCATAGCACCACAATGGAATTAGCAGTAAAGTTGCCCTGACCTCAAATACAATTCTATAATCTATTATCTGTGTTATCCATGCTATCTCCTCAGTTTTAAAAGTGTGCCATTAGTTCAAAGTGGTCTCTTTTCTTTTTACCTTTTTCCTACCACTGTTTACTCACCGGTGCTATAGTGCTAGTACACTAGGCTAGCAACCTGACAGATCTTTGGCCTTCTCTGTTGACGGGTCTCAGCAGCTGGTGTCTATTTCTGTGGGCTGACGAAACAAGGAAGTACTGACTGGCTTCTCAGAAATCTCTGGGCCCATCAATCTCAGTCCCTAGAACAGATTCTGCCCAGCCCATTGGAGATCACATCGGAGATTGCAGATACTGCTGCAGTTTTGCTTAGTTTAAAGGCAATTTTGGCCAGAAGACAGAAGAAAACACCTGTTTTATACCTCAGGCCTGGGTCTGTTTCAAGTAATCTAGGATAGGCTTGTTTAAGCAGGGAGAGCCTATTCGGGATGACTTGGTTCAGGAACAAGGCCGATAGCATCATGCTCTTTAGAGGAATCGAGCAGAACTGGAATAAAAGTTATATATTGACAGGCATATCCTTGGTTCAGATAATAGGCTACACCTGATTGACCATTCCACATGGAAGTTTAGGGTCATCTGGTATTTATGAAGTCTGATATGCTGTCAGAGGTGTTAACCTCTCTTTCAGTCTCTTTCAACGTCTCATTTTTATGTCCCAACCCATTAACCTCAATATCATCTGGCACCCCAATAGCAGTAAACCTGGACAAGCAAGGCAAGGTGCAGCCAAAAGTTACAGATGAGAGGGTGTAGGCACAACTATTGCGGCAAAAATGATATAAAAATGATATTCAAAAACTAGTTTAAAGCATTAACGTCTTGAGCAAAGACAAAATACAGTCAACTTTTTGTAAATAATCGGAAGTATTTCCCCATGTCTTGTGTTTCTATTACTTCAGGTGTATGTGTTGAAGCGACCCCATGTGGATGAGTATCTCAGAAGAATGGGGGAGTTGTTTGAGTGTGTTCTGTTCACTGCGAGTTTATCCAAGGTGAGATCATGTTCACTGAATGCTGATTGGCATAACTACATTAAAGGTTGAAAGGATCTAACTTTTAGTCAACTACTAGGCTTAAAGGGAAATTCAGGATTTATGATGTTACATGTTAGATGGTTCCTCATCCTGAAAGTAGTCTATGGGCAAGGAGAACTTGTAATCCATGGTTCTGTTTTCTTTAAACAGCCACTACAAATGTAAGCTAACTTAAGTCCATGCTATGTAACAATCAATGGAAGTGATGGGGCCATCTACTGAACTTTCCATACTGAACTTTCCCTTTAAGAATGTGACACGTGTTTGACATGTTTTATTTACAATTCTTAGAAACTTTGCCCTGCCATTCTAATATCTTATTCATACACACAAACTTTGTTTACATGTACATATGCATCACACACACACACAGCTTTCTGTGAACTACCATCAATGACAATGTTGTGTGTTTTTTCATTTTGTGCCAGTATGCCGATCCCGTCTCCGACCTGCTGGATAAATGGGGTGCCTTCCGACACCGTCTCTTCCGGGAGTCCTGCGTTTTCCACCGAGGAAACTATGTGAAAGACCTGAGTCGGCTGGGCAGGTACCTCAACAAGGTCATCATTGTGGACAACTCTCCAGCCTCCTACCTCTTCCACTATGATAATGCTGTATGTCATTCAAACTTCTCTCTACCAGTATACTATACTAAGCCCTCTATTCAATCAACTGCAGATAAATGCGAAACTGCACTGCAGGTTCACTCAGAAAATTGCTGTTGTATCAGAGGTGTTTAAGGAGCCTTTTGGACCTAGATTTGGCACTCCGGTACCGCTTGCCGTGCGGTAGCAGAGAGAACAGTCTATGACTTAGGTGATTGGAGTCTCTGACACCGCCTAGTATATAGGTCCTGGATGGCAGGAAGCTTGGCCCCAGTGATGTACTGGGCCGTATGCACTACCCTCTTTAGAGCCTTACGGTCGGATGCCAAGCAGTTGCCATACTAGGCGGTGATGCAACCGGTCAGGATGCTCTCGATGGTGCAGCTGTAGAACCTTTTGAGGATCTGGGGACCCATGCCAAATCTTTTCAGTCTCCTGCGGGGGAAAATGTGTTGTGGTGCCCTCTTCATGACTGTCTTGGTGTGTTTGGACCATGATAGTTTGTTGGTGATGTGGACACAAAGGAACTTGAAACTCTCGACCTGCTCCACTGCAGCCCCGTCGATGTTAATGGGGGCCTGTTCAGCCCTCCTTTACCTGTAGTCCACAATCATTTCCTTTGTCTTGCTCACATTGAGGGAGAGGTTGTTGTCCTGGCACCACACTGCAAGGTCTCTTACCTTCTCCCTATAGGCTATCTCATCGTTGTTGGTGATCAGGCTACCACTGTTGTGTCGTCAAAGAAACTTAATGATAGTGTTGGAGTCGTGCTTGGCCACGCAGTTGCAGACAGAGGTGTATAGTCCCAGGGACCTTAGCTTAGTGATGAGCTTTGCAGGCACTCTGGTGTTGAACGCTGAGCTGTAGTCAATGAACAGCATTCCCACTTGGGTGTTATTTTTGTCCAGGTGGAAAGAGCAGTGTGGAGTGCGATTGAGATTGCATCATCTGTGAATCTGTTGAGGCGGTATGCGAATTGGAGTTGGTCTAGGGTTTCCATGATGATGGTGTTGATGTGAGCTATGACCAGCCTTTCAAAGTATTTCATGGTTACCGATTTGAGTGCTATGGGACAGTAGTCATTTAGGCAGGTTACCTTGGTGTTCTTGGGCACAGGGACTATGGTGGTCTGCTTGAAACATGTAGGTATTACAGACTCGGTCAAGGAGAGGTTGAAAGTGTCTTGGTAATCCGTCTGGCCCCGCGACTTTGTGAATGTTGACCTGTTTTAAAGACACTTGCTCACATTGGCTACGGAGAGCGTGATTGCACAAGTCCTGCCACATCCGAAAGGCGTCAGAGTCAGTGTAGTAGGATAATAAAACATTTAATTAAAATAAAAACCAAAAGTGAGGTGGGTTAGAATCACGGGAATGCAAGTACTGTGTATACAGGTCAATGCCAGTACCTTCTTAAATGTGCAGGGATACTGGAGTGGTTGCGGGGGGTTTCATACATAAAACATGACTGGTAGTAGAAAT